>NC_141700.1:780340263-780940263 GCF_964263255.1 Lissotriton vulgaris | reverse complement strand
CTGATCGGAGAGGATAGACTGGAGAGAGGACAGAGTGGAGAGAGGGCGAGAGGACAGAGTGGAGAGAGGGCAAGAGGACAGAGTGGAGAGAGGGCAAGAGGACAGAGTGGAGAGAGGGCGTGAGGACAGAGTGCAGAGAGGGCGAGAGGACAGAGGGGAGAGAGGGCGAGAGGACAGAGTGGAGAGAGGGCGAGATGACAGAGTGGAGAGTGGAGAGAGGGCGGGAGGACAGAGTGGAGAGAGGGTGAGAGGACAGAGTGGCGAGAGGACAGAGTGAAGAGGACAAAGCAGAGATGACAGAGTGGGGAGAGGATGGAGAGCAGAGAGACTGAGCAGAGAGGACAAAGTGGAGAGAGGGCAAGAGGACAGAGTGGAGAGAGGGCGAGAGGACAGAGTGGAGAGAGGGTGAGAGGACAGAGTGGCGAGAGGACAGAGTGAAGAGGACAAAGCAGAGATGACAGAGTGGAGAGAGGATGGAGAGCAGAGAGACTGAGCAGAGAGGACAGAGTGGAGAGAGGGCAAGAGGACAGAGTGGAGAGAGGATGAGAGGAGAGAGTGGAGAGAGGGCAAGAGGACAGAGTGGAGAGAGGGCGAGAGGACAGAGTGGAGAGAGGGTGAGAGGGCGAGAGGACAGAGTGGAGAGAGGGCGAGAGGACAGAGTGGAGAGAGGGTGAGAGGACAGAGTGGCGAGAGGACAGAGTGAAGAGGACAAAGCAGAGATAACAGAGTGGAGAGAGGATGGAGAGCAGAGAGACTGAGCAGAGAGGACAGAGTGGAGATAGGGCAAGAGGACAGAGTGGAGAGAGGACGAGAGGACAGAGTGGAGAGAGGGCAAGAGGACAGAGTGGAGAGAGGGCGAGAGGACAGAGTGGAGAGAGGGCGAGAGGACGAGAGGGCGAGAGGACAGAGTGGAGAGAGGGCAAGAGGACAGAGTGGAGAGAGGGCGAGAGGACAGAGTGGCGAGAGGAAGAAGTGGACAGACAGGATGAAAGGAGATTGGACAGAAAGGAGAGACACTGAGCAGAGAGGTCAGAGAGGAGAGAGGATGGGATGAGAGGGGATGGAGAGGAGAGAAACTGATCGGAGAGGATAGACTGGAGAGAGGGCGAGAGGACAGAGTGGAGAGAGGGCGAGAGGACAGAGTGGGGAGAGGGCAAGAGGACAGAGTGGAGAGAGGGCAAGAGGACAGAGTGGAGAGAGGGTGTGAGGACAGAGTGCAGAGAGGGCGAGAGGACAGAGGGGAGAGAGGGCGAGAGGACAGAGTGGAGAGAGGGCGAGATTACAGAGTGGAGAGTGGAGAGAGGGCGGGAGGACAGAGTGGAGAGAGGGTGAGAGGACAGAGTGGCGAGAGGACAGAGTGAAGAGGACAAAGCAGAGATGACAGAGTGGAGAGAGGATGGAGAGCAGATAGACTGAGCAGAGGGGACAGAGTGGAGAGAGGGCAAGAGAACAGAGTGGAGAGAGGATGAGAGGACAGAGTGGAGAGAGGGCAATAGGACAGAGTGGAGAGAGGGCGAGAGGGCAGAGTGGAGAGAGGGCAAGAGGACAGAGTGGAGAGAGGGCGAGAGGACAGAGTGGAGAGAGGGCGAGAGGACAGAGTGGAGAGAGGGCGAGAGGACAGAGTGGAGAGAGGGCGAGAGGACAGAGGGGAGAGGACAAAGCAGAGATGACAGAGTGGAGAGAGGATGGAGAGCAGAGAGACTGAGCAGAGAGGACAGAGTGGAGAGAGGGCAAGAGGACAGAGTGGAGAGAGGACGAGAGGACAGAGTGGAGAGAGGGCAAGAGGACAGAGTGGAGAGAGGGCGAGAGGACAGAGTGGAGAGAGGGCGAGAGGACGAGAGGGCGAGAGGACAGAGTGGAGAGAGGGCAAGAGGACAGAGTGGAAAGAGGGCGAGAGGACAGAGTGGCGAGAGGAAGAAGTGGACAGACAGGATGAAAGGAGATTGGACAGAAAGGAGAGACACTGAGCAGAGAGGTCAGAGAGGAGAGAGGATGGGATGAGAGGGTATGGAGAGGAGAGAAACTGATCGGAGAGGATAGACTGGAGAGAGGACAGAGTGGAGAGAGGGCGAGAGGACAGAGTGGAGAGAGGGCAAGAGGACAGAGTGGAGAGAGGGCAAGAGGACAGAGTGGAGAGAGGGCGTGAGGACAGAGTGCAGAGAGGGCGAGAGGACAGAGGGGAGAGAGGGCGAGAGGACAGAGTGGAGAGAGGGCGAGATGACAGAGTGGAGAGTGGAGAGAGGGCGGGAGGACAGAGTGGAGAGAGGGTGAGAGGACAGAGTGGCGAGAGGACAGAGTGAAGAGGACAAAGCAGAGATGACAGAGTGGGGAGAGGATGGAGAGCAGAGAGACTGAGCAGAGAGGACAAAGTGGAGAGAGGGCAAGAGGACAGAGTGGAGAGAGGGCGAGAGGACAGAGTGGAGAGAGGGTGAGAGGACAGAGTGGCGAGAGGACAGAGTGAAGAGGACAAAGCAGAGATGACAGAGTGGAGAGAGGATGGAGAGCAGAGAGACTGAGCAGAGAGGACAGAGTGGAGAGAGGGCAAGAGGACAGAGTGGAGAGAGGATGAGAGGAGAGAGTGGAGAGAGGGCAAGAGGACAGAGTGGAGAGAGGGCGAGAGGACAGAGTGGAGAGAGGGTGAGAGGGCGAGAGGACAGAGTGGAGAGAGGGCGAGAGGACAGAGTGGAGAGAGGGTGAGAGGACAGAGTGGCGAGAGGACAGAGTGAAGAGGACAAAGCAGAGATAACAGAGTGGAGAGAGGATGGAGAGCAGAGAGACTGAGCAGAGAGGACAGAGTGGAGATAGGGCAAGAGGACAGAGTGGAGAGAGGACGAGAGGACAGAGTGGAGAGAGGGCAAGAGGACAGAGTGGAGAGAGGGCGAGAGGACAGAGTGGAGAGAGGGCGAGAGGACGAGAGGGCGAGAGGACAGAGTGGAGAGAGGGCAAGAGGACAGAGTGGAGAGAGGGCGAGAGGACAGAGTGGCGAGAGGAAGAAGTGGACAGACAGGATGAAAGGAGATTGGACAGAAAGGAGAGACACTGAGCAGAGAGGTCAGAGAGGAGAGAGGATGGGATGAGAGGGGATGGAGAGGAGAGAAACTGATCGGAGAGGATAGACTGGAGAGAGGGCGAGAGGACAGAGTGGAGAGAGGGCGAGAGGACAGAGTGGGGAGAGGGCAAGAGGACAGAGTGGAGAGAGGGCAAGAGGACAGAGTGGAGAGAGGGTGTGAGGACAGAGTGCAGAGAGGGCGAGAGGACAGAGGGGAGAGAGGGCGAGAGGACAGAGTGGAGAGAGGGCGAGATTACAGAGTGGAGAGTGGAGAGAGGGCGGGAGGACAGAGTGGAGAGAGGGTGAGAGGACAGAGTGGCGAGAGGACAGAGTGAAGAGGACAAAGCAGAGATGACAGAGTGGAGAGAGGATGGAGAGCAGATAGACTGAGCAGAGGGGACAGAGTGGAGAGAGGGCAAGAGAACAGAGTGGAGAGAGGATGAGAGGACAGAGTGGAGAGAGGGCAATAGGACAGAGTGGAGAGAGGGCGAGAGGGCAGAGTGGAGAGAGGGCAAGAGGACAGAGTGGAGAGAGGGCGAGAGGACAGAGTGGAGAGAGGGCGAGAGGACAGAGTGGAGAGAGGGCGAGAGGACAGAGTGGAGAGAGGGCGAGAGGACAGAGGGGAGAGAGGGCGAGAGGACAGAGTGGAGAGAGGGCGAGAGGACAGAGTGGAGAGAGGGTGAGAGGACAGAGTGGCAAGAGGAAGAAGTGGACAGACAGTATGAAAGGAGAGTGGACAGAAAGGAGAGACACTGAGCAGAGAGGTCAGAGAGGAGCGAGGATGGGATGAGAGGGGATGGAGAGCAGAGAGACTGAGCAGAGCGGACAGAGTGGAGAGAGGGCGAGAGGACAGAGTGAAGAGAGGGTGAGAGGACAGAGTGGAGAGAGGGTGAGAGGACAGAGTGGAGAGAGGGCGAGAGGACAGAGTGGAGAGAGGGTGAGAGGACAGAGTGGCGGGAGGACAGAGTGAAGAGGACAAAGCAGAGATGACAGAGTGGGGAGAGGATGGAGAGCAGAGAGACTGAGCAGAGAGGACAGAGTGGAGAGAGGGCAAGAGGACAGAGTGGAGAGAGGATGAGAGGACAGAGTGGAGAGAGGGCAAGAGGACAGAGTGGAGAGAGGGCGAGAGGACAGAGTGGAGAGAGGGCGAGAGGACAGAGTGGAGAGAGGGTGAGAGGACAGAGTGGCGAGAGGACAGAGTGAAGAGGACAAAGCAGAGATGACAGAGTGGAGAGAGGATGGAGAGCAGAGAGACTGAGCAGAGAGGACAGAGTTGAGAGAGGGCAAGAGGACAGAGTGGAGAGAGGATGAGAGGACAGAGTGGAGAGAGGATGAGAGGACAGAGTGGAGAGAGGGCAAGAGGACAGAGTGGAGAGAGGGCGAGAGGACAGAGTGGAGAGAGGGCGAGAGGACAGAGTGGAGAGAGAGCGAGAGGACAGAGTGGAGAGAGGTTGAGAGGACAGAGTGGCGAGAGGACAGAGTGAAGAGGACAAAGCAGAGATGACAGAGTGGAGAGAGGATGGAGAGCAGAGAGATTGAGCAGAGAGGACAGAGTGGAGAGAGGGCAAGAGGACAGAGTGGAGAGAGGACGAGAGGACAGAGTGGAGAGAGGGCAAGAGGACAGAGTGGAGAGAGGGCGAGAGGACAGAGTGGAGAGAGGGCGAGAGGACGAGAGGGCGAGAGGACAGAGTGGAGAGAGGGCAAGAGGACAGAGTGGAGAGAGGGCGAGAGGACAGAGTGGCGAGAGGAAGAAGTGGACAGACAGGATGAAAGGAGATTGGACAGAAAGGAGAGACACTGAGCAGAGAGGTCAGAGAGGAGAGAGGATGGGATGAGAGGGTATGGAGAGGAGAGAAACTGATCGGAGAGGATAGACTGGCGAGAGGACAGAGTGGAGAGAGGGCGAGAGGACAGAGTGGAGAGAGGGCAAGAGGACAGAGTGGAGAGAGGGCAAGAGGACAGAGTGGAGAGAGGGCGTGAGGACAGAGTGCAGAGAGGGCGAGAGGACAGAGGGGAGAGAGGGCGAGAGGACAGAGTGGAGAGAGGGCGAGATGACAGAGTGGAGAGTGGAGAGAGGGCGGGAGGACAGAGTGGAGAGAGGGCGAGAGGACAGAGTGTCGAAAGGAAGAAGTGAACAGACAGGATGAAAGGAGAGTGGACAGAAAGGAGAGACACTGAGCAGAGAGGTCAGAGAGGAGTGAGGATGGGATGAGAAGGGATGAGAAGCAGAGAGACTGAGCAGAGCGGACAGAGTGGAGATTGGATGACTGAGAAGGGGACAGAGAACACAAAGAATGAAAAATAAAAGACAAAGAGAAAGAGGAACTATGGTAGAAGGACAGAGAGTTGAGACAATTAATGCACATTGGAGAGAGCAAAAAAGAACTGAAAAGATGATACGTCAGAGTTGTGTAGAGCATGAGCGAGGGTAACAGTGCAGTGAGGACAAAAGAGCACACAGCAGGATGGACAGAGAACAGAAAGGATAAAGAGTACAAAGGGGAGACCAGAAGTGTTAGAGATGATAAGATAGTCTAGAGGGTGAAAGTGCATGGACAGTGAGACAACAGAAGGGACAGAGGTGAATAAGTGATTCAACGGTTTAGAGAGGAAGGAAGGGACAGACAGCAGAGAGGAAACAGAATACAGGAGGGTAAGAGAGAGTAGACAGAATGAGCAGTCAGAGGAGATGTTTTGTTATGTTATATGTTGTGTGTGTTAGGTGATATTATCTTTGCATGGCACACACATCACCAAGTAGGGTATCCTAGTGCCTGCTAAGGGTGGAGCTGCCATGGCTGGAGCCCATTGGAAGAGTCTATGGGAAGAGCCTGGTTTCCAGCTTTTTGCTGAATTTGGTGATGAAGCTCGGATGTAGAAGGGGATGTTGTTCCAGGCTTGGGGGCCAGGTAGGAAAAGGAGGGCCTCCAGCTCTGGCTGGGTGGATGTGGGTGGTGTGGGTGAGGAGAAGATGCAATGAGCAGAGACACCCAGTAGGTGTTCGGGACTAGATGCAGCTGTTGAGGTAACTATGCTGGGCCTTGCAGGTGTAGTGCCTTGTAGCTGTGTGTGAGGAGCTTGAAGAGGGCGCATTTGTGGATCAAGAGCTAAAAGATGTCCTTGAGGTGTTTGGATATGTGAGAGCAGAGTGGGAGCTTGGGAGTGAGTCTGGCTGCTGCATTCTGTCTGCTTTGGGAGGTGATGCCAACATACAGGGCGTTGCTGTAGTCCAGTCTGGTAGTGACCAGTGTTTGTGGGACAGATCTGTAGGTGTCCAATAGGATCCAGCTAAACACTTTCTTGAAGAGTTTGAGGGACTGAAAGCAGGTTGAGGCAGCTGTGCTGATCTGATTGCTCTTAGAAATTTTATTGGAAATCACGATCCCGATGTTCCTGGTCAAGTTGGGAGGGCACCAGGCTGGGAACCAGAGAGCGGTGCCTTTTCTGGATAGGAGCACTTTGTCTTGTCAAGTGTTGAGTTTCAGGCAGTTGGTTTTCATCCAGTTCGTGATCTCTGACATGCAGCTGACACAGTTTGGCTGGTATTCTCGTGTCTTGGGAGAGGAAGAGGATGAGCTGGGTGGGATGATGTTGCTGAGTGGGTCATATAAATGTTGAATAGCGTAGGGCTGAGTGAGGAGCCTTGAGGGATGCCGTAGATCAGGCTGGAGGCAGTGGATGAGTACAGGGCTAAGCTGACTGTTTGGGTGGGTCCTCATGTAGAAGCTGAAATAAAGAAACACAGACAATTGTCAACTTGTATAGGCAACATTTACACGTGAGTCACGGAAGTATGAGAACATTAGCAGCATGTTCAATTTACAAAACTTTCACCAGTTTTTTTGTACACAAAAACCACAAAAAGGTGTGTAAACACGTCATGATACAGAACAAGGTGAGTTCTTCATTATTATGGACAAATACATGGTCTGTTGTTGATCAGAAGATGCAAGAATTACAGATGCATTAAGCGTAGAGCCAATCACAGTGAAAAAAAAACACATTGTGGTATATGCCTGATGCAAGATGGCGACAGGTAAGGTGTCTACAAATCCTGGTGGCTGGGATCGTCAAATGTGTCAATACAGGGGTTTACACAATACCTGTGCAATCGATTTTCGGCATTTGGCCTCTGCTATGTGGACATAGATTGACACATTCCTTGCTTGGAAAGTATGGCCGAAACTTCGTATGGGAATTGTGTTAGGTAAAAGGACATAAGTTACTGTATATTACCTTTTCAGCACGTTCCACAGGCCAGTCCGTTTAATCATTGAGTATCACAAGACAATACTACAACTACTTCGGGTCCCACACTGTAAGGAACCTACCTCGGGTCCCACACTGTAGGCCTTCCTCCACCCCTGCTGGTGGACCCACACTCTACCACCCACCTCGGTTGCACTTTATCTCTGAGGGATTCTCTTCCGCGTGGCCTCCAGTGTGAGTACTGGTGACCCTTTTGTTTTTTTGCAAACACTTTATTTAGATGTTTGCTACAGCTGAGCAGTTGTCACAGCCATATGAAAAAGACAATTGACGTGAGATAGGTACATTTCTCTGGAACTTAGGCTGCCATCTGCACTTTGCTACTCGGCTAACATTTGAGGGTAAATATCAAAGCACTGAGGCTGATCTTGCATTGAGACACAGTGTGTGTTAGGGTTGATCGTATGTGTTGATCAATCAATCAATCAATCACAGCATTTGTAAAGCGCGCTACTCACCCGGGAGGGTCTCAAGGCGCTGGGGGAGAGGGGTATGTTACTGCTCGAACAGCCAGGTCTTGAGCTGCTTCCTGAAGGAGAGATGGTCTTGGGTTCGCCGAAGGTGGGTGGGGAGGGAGTTCCAAGTTTTGGCTGCCAGGTAGGAGAAGGATCTGCCTCCGGCGGTGGCTCTGCAGATGCGTGGTACGGTGGCGAGGGCGTGGCTGGTCGATCGAAGCTGGCGGGTGGGCGTGTAGAAGGTCATGCGGTCGTTGAGGTACTTGGGACCCAGGTCATGGAGAGCCTTGTGTGCGTGGGTGAGGGGTCTGAACGTGATTCTCTTGCTGACGGGGAGTCAGTGCAGGTCTCTCAGGTGTCCGGTGATGTGGCTTTGTCGGGGGATGTCCAGGATGATGTGTAGAGCTTTAGTCCTGTATGACTTGGGGCCACAGTACTAGATAATGAAGTATGTGAACCTTAAAAGATAAGAGGGGAAAAACTATGAGGGAGGCGAAAAAGTAAACAGCATCACAAGAAAAATCTGGGAGGATTACCTCAAGAGAACCATGTTTAGGCAGAGGGCCACCTGGAGCAGTGGCACCCACAGCTTCATTATAAATGACTGGACCTGCCTCTTCTAGGGGGCGTGCAATGTCATCCTCCCCTGTTTGCCGCAGACGTGTCAAAGAGAACCCAAATGTTCCCTGGTGGCTTTATACAGCTGCGTGATCAAATGACACCCATTGCCGGGAGGTACAGGGTGTCTATGTCGGCATGGGAGGGGGGTTCTTCGTCTACTGTGTGCCATACGAGTCGGCATGTAGCCAGCAGCAGTCCACAAAAAAAGGAACTGGCCCGGGGGGATATCATAGTCTGACAAAGCTGGTCATAAGCAAGCAGATGGTGGTACTGGAATAGATTTTATGGCATGATACGGAGGCTAACATTATGCAAATCTCCTTTATTGCCAGCTCGCAGCAGCAACAATTGAAGAATACAGAACTTCAAGGAACATTCTAACACACTATAAAGTCTCTCTATGCGCAGCCATCTTCCTTCTTTTTGCTGCAGCTCACAAGATAAGTACCTTTTATTTCCTTTGGAATGCAAATGTCTTTATACCCCTTATTGAGACCCTAGAACCCCACCCCTACACCCTACTAAAGCTCACAATAATACATTATTTTTCCTTATTTCTCTTCTGTCTCTTCAGGCTCGAAAATTGTTTATTCACTAAATAGGATCAGCTTTCTTATAAAGTCGCCCCTGCAGCGTTCGCACTATTTCTTCCCTTTCTGTTTTAAAAAAAGGCTAGCTTCACGAAATACACCAATTCAAGTAAAAAATGTGACCGGCTTTGATTTAAAAGTTGCTTTACCTGGGGAACCGCGTCCTCCAGGAACCGAGCTCCTGCTGTCTTCGGAAGCAGAACTCCTGAGCCTGGGGTCGCACACAATGAGCCTAGCAACAGGGGCGTGGAGTGAGTGAAACTAGTGTACCCCCCCGCTGACAAATTAGAGGGTAGTCCGAAGACGGTGCGGTGCGACTGAGAGACCACACTGTTAATTTAACCCCTTGCATGCTTGTGACGGAACCATTCCGTCACGAGCCACAGTGGTGCTGTGCTGTTGACGGAATGGTTCCGTCACGGCCCGGCCGCCGCGCCTGCGCGGCACTGATTTCGCGCCTCTGCTGAGCGTTATATTAGGCGGGCGGGCCGTGACGGAACCATTCCGTCACAAGCACAGCGCCACCGCGGCTCGTGATAGAGTGGTTCCGTCACGAGCATGGCGGGCCGTGCGGCCCCCCATAGAGCCGCGGAGGAATTACCGCTGCAGCCAAGGGGTTAGTAAACAAAAACAAAACAGAAACACAGGAAGAGACACTGCTACAGCCTTAGAAGAAAGACCATAAGGAGGCGATCACGCACAACATGTACATGCAGACCGCCATTTTAGCAGTTTCGGGAAATACATACCAACAGAATAAGTCGGCCATTTTTAATGTTTAGTCACCGCATCAAGCTACTGTGATAGTTTCAACTTGACAGTTACTCTTTTCTCTGCCAAACCACCAAACAGCTGATCACCTCAGAAGACCAGGTCTCTCTCATAGCCCCTAAATAATTAACCTTGCGACACATTATAATTTAAATAACCCATGTCTGTAGCTCCTCATCAGGAAAATATGGAGGATAAAATAGAACAAATGGTAAATAGGGCCCAGGACAGAGTAATAGAATCCGCAGATGACACTATAAACAAAATTAGAAAGCCTCTCTGTTGGACTTGGCCCTTCTGGCAGGTTCACCCCTGAACTTTTTGCATTGAACTCTGAGAAAAGTATAGTGATTTCTGGTCTTTGCGCACTTTAGCACTGTGGCGCAGTGTAAAGAGTGTGCGCTCTCTGAGTGCGGGTGTGAGATTGGCCTGCCCTCCCATAGGAATGCATGGGGGATATGTGTGTCCATGGTAATTCCTGATGTGTGGGGAGTGCAGGTTCGAGTTTGGTATGTGCGAACTCATGAGGTTGAATGCTGCGCGATGATGTGTGCGGCGTTAATGTGTCTAGTGTGGAAGTGCCACTTCTAGAAGTTGGCATGTCTGTGTAATAAAGGTGAAATGACTGTCTGGCTTGTGATTGGCTGGAGCTGGCTGATTTTTTTGGCCCCAAGAGTCAAGATGGGTGTGCCCCGGTGGTGAGTAGAGAGATCTGCATATTGATGTGAGGGAGGGGTGCACCTGGGACCTGAATAAGGCTGGGCTTTGTGAAGGCTCCAACGATGGCCCATATTTGTTTAAAAGTCCCTGTGAGGGGCTTGGGGCCCATGTTTATTTGAAAGGCCCCAGAGGGGCCTGTGCTGAGCCCCGTGGCTCCTACCTTTTTGGGGCACCTATGTTTTGAGAGCCAGATGGCTTCCAGGGGCACCGTTATGCCAGAGCCTAGAAGGGCTCCCAAAGATGTCCATTGGTGGCCAGAGCCTAGAGGGCTCCCAAAAGTGCGCATATGTTTGTTCCAGAGCCAGAGGGCTCCAACGTTTTGGCGCAGTCTTTGCTCCAGAGGGACAGTGAGGGCCCATGTTGCAGTTTTGTTTCCCAGATGCCCAGCAAGTAGAGGGCAGCTGCACCATTTAGGTTTCCTTTCTAGAGACATGTCTATGGACTCGGGAGTGAGTCGCACTCCTTCATCCCTACCTTGGCCTTCCACAGCTGCGCAGCACTTAATGCCTGCTGCAGCGTTTAGGCCCTGTTCTTGTCCTCAGCTGCCCAGCAAGTAGTGGGCAGCTGATACGTTTAGGTTTTGGCGCAGTGGCGCAACCTGGACTCTAATGTGATTTTTGTGCTATGCTGATGCTTTTGGAAATGTACTGTGTGTAGTATGTTTTGCGCACCCTGTTTTGATGCCTCTAGATTTGGTTTATGCCTAGGAGGTTTTTTTTTCCTGGTACAGTTATGCTAGGGAGTTCCTGGCTCCCTGTGTGATATATGCCTAAGGTGTTTAGGACTGCGTGGGGTGTACTTACTTTTTACCAGTGGTTACTGGTTGTGTGCTACATTTGCTATTTGGTGCTACAATTGATCTATGTACTAGGTGCTAGTTCTACCAAGTGCTTATTCCTGACAGTGGTCCATGTGGCCCTGTCTTATGTACATAATCCCCTGTAAAATCTGCCGTGCCAGTGGCACAGTGTAACTTGTGTGTTTATTATCTAATGTGTTTGGTATAATACAAAGGCTATTTTTATATATAACCTTGTGTGGAGTTCCTTTTGTGGGGGGCCTGGGATGTTGTTGCTGGTGGGTGCGTGCGCAAATGCTTTACACATTGCCTCCGGGATAAGCCTGACTGCTCGTGCCAAGCTACCAAGGGGGTGAGCAGGAGTTATCTTTGGCGGGTGACTTCCTTGCCCTGACGTAGAATGGCGGTTTCTGCTTGGCTTTGGCGCAAGCCTTCGCCAACCGGAAATCCCCATTTCTAGCACTCTCAAAAAAGCATGGCCCACCTCATGCGCACATAAGGGTGAAGTATCAGATGGGGCAAACAAGGCCCTGATGAAAAGGACAGCTGCAGGGAGCCTTCAAAAAGGCGCAAAAAAGTCAAAGAGCTCTTCCTAAGTGTGTATTTTGCGTTTGATTCTACTTTTTTGTTTTGTTTTATTCTGTTTCTTTCTCTACATACTTCCTTATTTTTTTACTTCCTTACCCGGGGCTGTTAGATTTTTTATGCTTCCTACACTTAATTTTCTACCCCTCAGCATCATGGCATAGACGCATGCCACAAAAAGATGCCAACCAAGGAAGGGGTGCAGCCCCATGCCTTGTTTTTGGAGGTGGAGGTGGCAGCTCTTATTTTTTTGTCAGCGCCACCTCCCCTCCAGCCTGGCAGCAGGCCTGGGTATGGGTACGGGCTCCAGGAGCACAAGCAACACTGGGCGAGGGTGCACCGGACAGTGTATCGCTGCTCTGGGATCGGGCACACCCACAATCAGCTGACACACCGGTGGTCCGGCATTCTGGACCAAGAGCAGGACCGGCTGGATCTGCTGGGGGTTGAGGTTGCGGGGCTCGGAGAGTAGCTAATAATTAATATTATTATTACTTGTGTGTTCTATGCTATTGTTAATATTTTTTCCCAAATAGCAATCATGCTGCTCACATGCAGGCAAGTTACGTTTACAAATCTTATATTATGTGATCATTATTCTAGATAGGTGCTCAGTGCTACGTAAACATACTTGTATGTGACTTTGCGCTCGCTTGAGCTGATTATGTGAGAACTTAAGTAATGCAGACCAGAGAGAGACTCCTTTCCTCTGTCCTGTCACTAAGATAGTGTTAGTTCGTATTAGTAATTTAGCGGTGCACGTCCTCTGATTTCAGTTCTTAGTTAGAACCTTTTTTTTAGCTCGTACAGTGAGTGGCAAGCAACCAATAAATTTGATGTATGCATGCGTCCATCTATTCATTTAAAGACAAAATAAAGACTTAGTGAATTGACCCGCCAAAGGGGGTTGAGAATGCTTGCGAATGAGATTGGAATATCATTCATTGCTATTTATTCCAAAGTCTTTGGAATAGGTGGGCTAGGTAGGTTTAGGAAATGTGGAATAAAGATAGGATGGTCCGCGACTGTGATACTACAGATTTAGGAAATGTCAATGTTCATGCAATTGCTGTTTCCTGTCAAAAATCTTTTTAGAGAGATTATTTAATATTATTTATTTACCAGTAATCATTTTTTCTCTTTAATTATGTATTACATCAGCATCCAGGGGCAAGACAAGGTCGTCCAAGGCGGGTGCAGGAGCTGGAGGTGCTTCCCAAGAATGCCCCTCGTCCATGGCTCTGTTGGCCCCAGTATGTCCTCCTGTTGTTAATGTTAATATATATTTCCCTAACTTTTACCGCTCCTTGTTTAGAACAATTTATTTCTACCTGTTTCCTAATATTATTTTCCCCCAAATCCTTTTCGATTATCTGTTTCTAAATTCTAGTTAACCCTGCAATATCCTATTTACTAAGTCATTTTATATTTCTAGTGTCTGTATTTTACCTCAAAGTGTCCCTGTCTGTACTAGTCTGTCTGTAGCTTTCTTTCTTCCGGTTTTTCAATCAGCTTTCCCTCTCCCCTTATATATTTTGTGGACTGGCTAGTGGTGGTACTATAAGACTGAAAGAACCCACTGGTCATGGTCACTTACTACTAGTAGTACTAATACTACTACTCTGCCGTGCAGATTGCATGCCCAAGTAAGGTATACTTCGCATGTTTGTTGAGATGAGAAGGCTTTCTTTTACTTTCTCATATCAACATTGCATTTTTAAAATACTTAATGATTTTAAACTCAGGAAAACCCCTACGGCCTCTGTGATCATGTCTAAGCAGCACTGTGAGGACCGTGCCACCTTTTTTGTAAAAAAAGTGGAGACTATATTTAAGTCCTTTCCTCTGGCCCCTGTCTGTCTCAGCCCTGTATCCAGGCCCCCTACCATTCACACTCTTACCGATTTTCCTCATGTTGATCAGGATGAGCTCCGTCTGCTCTGCAGCAAAATTAAACCTGGCTCTCCTGCAGACCCCCTCAAGCCAGACCAGTTTTTAAAATCTCTGTCTGTGGTCTCGGCATCTCTGTGCCAGATGATTAATACATCTTTCTCCACAGCAACGGTTCTGAGGCAATGGAAACAGGCAATGGTAGTCTCAAAAAGTCATAACTGGATCCAGCAAAATTAGAACATTTCCGCAAAATCTCTCTTCTACCTTGGGCTGCTAAAATTGCTGATGCACACATTAACACCACCCTTGCAGCATATTTTGAATATCAACGGCATCCTGGATCCCACGCAGAACGATCTCCGCCCAGGGCACAGTACGGAGACAGCGCTCCTTGCTGTGACCGAACATCTGCGGACCGTTCTAGATGCAGGTAACACCACAGCACTGATCCTGCCTGTTAGATCTCAGTGCCGCGTTCTACACTGTATCCAACCAGACTCTTTTAAATCGTCTAGAGAAGGCAGGAATCAGTGGTTCTGCCTTGGAATGGTTTAGATATTTCCTCTCTGAAAGAACTTTTCAGGTGTCTGCTCCTCCTTTTCTTTCATGTGTCCAGTCTATTGGCCAGGGTGTGCCACAGGGCTCTGCCCTGTGTCCTGTACTTTTTAAATTGTACGTACAACCTCTGGCAGTGATAGCCAGGGACAGGGGTCTCTCCATTGTCTCTTACGCCGATGACATGCAGTTGGTGGTGGTTCTCTCTGATGATTCTACGCAGGATGACCCTAAATTTAGGAGCGGGCTGTCGGCGGTCGCTGAGTGGATGACCGCTAATTGCCTCCAGCTCAATGCTAATAAATCGGAGGTGTTGTTGCCGGGTAAAAACATCAAGCTTTGGAGTGAGAACTGGTGGCCTAACACCCTATGGAGCACACCCACCCCTAAGACAGTGGTGAAAAACCTAGGGGTATGGATGGATTCAACCCTCAGTTTTCAGGACCACACCGAGGAAATAGCAGGCACGTTTCAGTCTACTACGGGGATTGAAACCCCTTCTGGGTTATTTTGACCAGTCCACCGGACAAGTGATTGTCCAGGCCATATTGTCAAGGCTTGACAATGCCAATTCGCTTTTTTGGGATGAGTAAAGCAGAGGTCATGCACTTACAAAGGGTCCAAAATGCGGCTGCCAGAGTTCTTCTTGGACTCCCGAGAAGGCGCCCCATTTCGGGTGCAATCCGATGATTACACTGGCTGCTTGTGGCCAAGCGTATATAATTCAAAGCTCTCTGCCTGGCCTTTAAAATCTTGAAAATCTCTTCCCCTTGTATTCTGACTGATGTATTTGTACCATACACACCCACGCGCCACCTGCGCTCTATGGGGCCATACCTGGCTCTTGTCCCATGGGTAAACGTCTACGTGCCGGAGGACGATCTTTCTGCTGTTTAGCGGCCAAGCTTTGGAATTCCCTTCCCCTCGCAGTCTGGAGAACTATCTGACGTTTAGGAAGGCAATAAATACTCATCTCCTCCCTTCGGTTGAGGCTCTATTTTTTTGTCTGCCGGGACGCCTCTTTGCTGAGGCAGCTGTTGCGCCTATACAAGTTGGGCTAACATAACATAACAGTCCTTTACAGGTTGTCTTCTTAAGAGGCTTTTAAAAAATTGCCACCAATAAAATGCCCCACTGGAAATTTTTTATAGAACATACTGTCTGTATCCAAATTGTAGTGATGTGTGTGGTGTATGTATTTTCAATTTTGTTAAAAAAATAAAAAATAAAAATAGGGGGAGGCCTACATGGCATCTAAAAAATGTGTAATGTTTTTTGTAGCCGCACCGACCACCAGTGGTGACGGCAGGACCATCCAGGAAGCAGATGCCACAGCTGCAGGGTGTGTGCCAGCAGCAGTGGTGGGCTGTGATAAGTCATATTGCTTGCTTATTGACAATTTATATACTCCCTGCAAGGGTGTACACTGTACTGTTGAGACTTGTGAACAGTTGAAGGCACCCCTCTTTACTTAGCATATACAGCGGGAGTTGAGTAACTAATGGCCTCTTCTATCTTCAACTCAGCAGAAAAATTTTCTTGAAGAGTCAGACCTTCACGGGTTGATGGAAAAGGTAAAGAAGGCTAGAAGGAGGAAGAACGGGTGAAATGTAATATGACTGGCAGAGAAGGATGATTGGATGAAAGGATGCATATACTATAAGTGACTGATAGGATGCATGGGTGGGTGAAGGATGGATAAAAGGTGAAAGGATGCCTGCCTGAGTGGGTGAAAGTGTATGGGTGAAAGGAATCCTTTGTTGGGTCACAGGAAGGACGCCTGGGTGGTTAAATGACAAATGTATGGTGGTGAATGATTTGTTGAGAATGAGAGCCACGCTTGGATGGATGGATGGATGGCATTCATAGGTGAAAACTGGATGCAGAGAAAGTAAAACTTAAACGGTGACAGAGTAGCAAACCATAAGGGTAAAAAATAAAAAATATTAGAAGAACAATGCAATAAAGAATGGAAAAATCCCTGGGAAAGATGAGTGAACAAGGACTGTTTTTTTAATCAAGGTTTTTGATTTAAAGTTTTGATGTGGTATTTCATACTACTCCCTCGACTCACAGTAGTTTTCAAGCACAACATATATTATGTACCCACCCATCATCATCAATCACCTCCCTCCGAGTCCCTACCCATGGCGCTTGGCCAGTGACTGCCTTGGGTCACCTATCGGCTGCATGGTTACAATAGCAGTACCTCATGTGACGCATATCATTCATATATTAGTAACTATTCCTCTGCCTTGTTGTAGTCAGGGTGAAATTGAGACACTTAACAGAGCATGGCCATGATAGGAAAAGAGATAATTGTCTAGTACAGCTGCCCCACTTGCAGAGAGTAGCAAAGTAACGCAACACAAGTATGTCTGACTACGGCACAAGCTGAGCTGACATGCCTACATTAATTTAGCTAAACAAGAGAGAGATGAAGAATACTTGTATACTTGTATAGTGGTTTTTAGGATTCCTTCCTCATGGTAAATATTCAGGTCTAAAAAAACAAGTGAGTCTTTTGACACTGAGTGCGTGAATTTTAGATAGGTGTTTTGAGTAATTAACCATGCCATGAATTGTGTCACACAATTCATGGCATGGTTAAATACTCAAAACACCTACCTAAAAACCACTACCCATTTTAAGCCAACAGCAAGGAACTGCCTATTGAGGTTCGACAGCTTTCATCCCCGACACCTTCGGGCGAATTTACCTTACGGCCAGTTCCTTCGCTTAAGGAGAAATTGCACTGACCTAGTCGCCTACAAGTCCCAGGCATCTGACCTTAAAACCAAATTACAAAAAAAGCAGTACCCAGACAGGGTCATAAATGCCGCCATGAAGAGGGCAAGCAACAACAATAGAGAAGCCCTTTTAGAAAACCGAGTGCAACCCAGTACGGAGAAAACAAGACCCATATGTGTAACTACTTATAGTACACACTCCAACGAAGTATCGAAGATCATTAACCAACGTTGGTGCATTCTGTCCACTAGGATTTGAAAAACCACTATTTGCTCACAGAAGAGGGAGGAATCTCAAGGACATGCGGGTCCATACTCGCCCAAAACCTGATCTACCACAGCCACTTTCCCAACATGGAATACAAGGCCACTTCCCCTGTGGCAACTGTGCCAGCTGCCATCTAACAAAAAAGAGCAAACAATTGATATTCAGCAACGGAACCAAGTGGGAACAACGTAGAATGACTAACTGCAACAGTAGGAATGTAGTGTACATGATCACCTGACCCTGCGGCCTAGAATACATAGTCATGACCACGAGAGCAGTGAAAGTGCGGCTGAATGAACATAAAGGTAGCATACGATGCAAGAAATGCACTACCAAAATGGCCACGGACTTCCTGGAAGCACAACATTGTGTTATTGATATCAGCTGGACAGTAGTGGAGCAATTACCATCAGAGGCTGGCCTATTCGAAAAAGAACAGCGGTGGGTGTTCCGACTGGGCACCCACATTAGAGGCCTCAATGATGAGATCCCTTGGGGACAACTATCATGAATAAAATGTGAGACACCAACCCACCTCACCCCTTCACCCATGACCGTTCATAAAAGCAAGAAGATTTAGTACTCTCACTGTGTACTGAACCACTAGAAGGCTTCATAATGACCGTTCATAAAAGCAAGCAGATTTAAACCTCTAGAAGGCTTCATATAAACTGGGATCAGCTTTCGTCTATTTAGGCTACATGTGTAGTTTTACCAGACTTCATAGAGCGGTACTTACCAATGACCTTTCACACAAGAAAGCAGTTTCATTAGACACACTGTGTACCAAACTACGTGTACTTTGAACAATTTTGAACAACGTCTATCTAATGTTTGTGTGGCCTCCATGGAGCGAATATAGTAAACGCACCATTATTAGTAGCACCGAAACCATGAACCCAGAAGAAACAGTCTGCGAGTATACACGAAGTGTGCATGAATGGGGACACCCGTCCCGATAGCAGACGTGCGCAGTAGGTAATATCACTGTAGCGCGCATGCGCATGTGTTAGTCTTCAATACAGACATGCGCGATTGACCCCTATCTGACGAGTGTGCACCGGGATACCCATGTTTGGGCACATCCGACCAATTATGGGCTCAAATTGGCAATTAACGGTAGTAAATAACCAGCGACCCCACAGCAGTTAACGCACTCTCAGCGGAGCCGCGTATGGGGTAGTCAGGAAGAAGTTTCTCCTAGACTTTCGTGAGTATGTCACTTTGGAGCAGAGGTGAACACCACAACGAGAATGTGAGTACTACAGAATGCAATAACTGTACATCATTTGCAGGTAGCGAATCTGCACGTGGACCCCAGCGTTCCAGAGGCTCATGAGGCATTGGAATTGATTTATAACAGTATGCTCTTTCAATTTCTTTATCCTCTTATTACCTCTCACTTTATCTATCCCTGAACTTTATTACCACCCTAAAGCAAGGAAATGGATAACGAACCTGATCTTAGAGTGTGTGCTTTATGTTGAGTGTATTGTATGTCTTGTACTTGTCTTTTTTCACGCCAGGCACGATTTCACAAGTAGCATGACATTGTTGTCTAGTGATCGGAGCCCGCACAATGATATTACTTCTCCACAGGTCACTGCGCCTAGTGTTTTATTTCAAAGGAGCGGACCACCAGAAAATATTTTTTGCCCTCTTCCTTTTCAGGTCGACTGAATTGCGACAACTGGCATACTTTGTAGGTACATATTAGAACCTGCACTATATCTCACTTTTGTAAATTTAAACAACTTTTAACTAGAGAAACGTGAGTAAGGTGGGGATTTTGTGTACCCCGTCCTGAAGAAGGAGCACAGACTCTGAAACATGTTGACACACACACATGGGAGGTAATGCACATTGCCCTGCATAATACACCTCCTTATTCTGCACGTTTTTATTAGCGCCAGCCCGGGGGCCCATTAAAATTGTTTCTAACCCCACGAGCCAGGCTCTTTTTAAACATCACTCCCCATATAACCCCACCACTCACCCACATAATAAATAAATAAAAAAACCCTCACACACACCACACATAGTCATCAGTTGAAAGTGCTCCAGCGTAGTCGCAGGTCGAAGCACGCCGCATCCCGTAGAGGGGTGCAAAGACCCCAATGATGAAGCATGACACCAAGGGTCCTTTTGGTGTGTGAGGGGTATTTTACAAACATAGGGTGTTCCCAACCAGAGTAGGGAAACCCTTCCACTGACCAGTTCATAGCCATGTTATCCAATGGGAGGTGGATAACATGGCTAAGAGCATTGTCATGCTAATGCGTGAATATCGCTGTATTGACAGCGATATTCACACATTTCGCCAGATTTTTATCGCTTTTGACATAAACCTTGCTAATAGCAAGTTATCTCAGCGATAAAAACAGGTGAAGGGCGGCGATAAAAATATTACCGCTAACCCTACTTAGCGATAAATATCGCTGTAGGTTGGTAATATGTCCCTGTGTCCATAGGACTTCAGATTACCCTGGACGAATCTTTGCAAGACACATCCTGGACCTTCGACATTCCATTTCGACTGGAAGACGGAAGACATCTCCCTTGTGGTCAAGGAGTGACCACCCTGTGCAAACAGGCACCAACAGCAACTTTGCCGGTCTGCATTTTCGAGGCTCCCGCCGGATCCCGAAGAATCTGCGACACAGGACATGGACTTTCAGACATCTCTGACCCCGACCCAAGGGCAAAGCTGAGACACGTGGCGGACACGAGAGACGTGGGACCGGAACTCCTGGGCATCCTGCATTTTGCTACCTGCACTCCTTTTCTGAAGCCTCAGTAAGTTGTGCATTGGGGTACAAGAATCCCCAGACCCGAGCACCATTTGCACTGAAGCTCAGACCTCCACACTCCACAAGTGGCCTGTGGGGCCCGCTCCTGCATTTCAGCTTGACGCGTCTTCCCGATTCCTGGTCCATTGGCTAGTGAGCCCCCTGAAGACTCCATTTTGAATTTCACTTGCTTTTCTGGTTGCTCCAGGCTTGCTCCAGCTTCCCTAAAAAGGAGAAGCGCCACAGACCTTGCTGGTTTGCAACAGAGCCAATCTTCATCTCCTGCGTGGATTGCATTTGCCAAGGCTTGTTGGGTACAATCTAGATACCGACACCGCAGTCAACTAGATCCTTCATGGCACAGCTCGAATCCAGCTCCAGGTCATTGTTGATGCCTCCTGGACCTCGTGGCTGAAGAGACAAACTCCACTTCTTCACCCGAAATCACCCAACATCGCCTGGTTCCTTCCTGGTTCCTTCCTGGTCTCTGGCTAGCGACCCAGACTCTGTCCTTTCTGCTTTCAGGTTCTTCAGATCTTCGATCCACCCTTGGATACACCCGGAAACTTTTCCTCTGGTCGAATGCAGCACTTCTTTGCAGCTCTCCATTGAAAACGATGACGAAACCTGACACGAAA
Source organism: Lissotriton vulgaris (assembly GCF_964263255.1). Lineage (NCBI taxonomy): Eukaryota > Metazoa > Chordata > Amphibia > Caudata > Salamandridae > Lissotriton > Lissotriton vulgaris. Next base: position 780,919,511 of record NC_141700.1, on the reverse strand, counting down.
AGACACCTATGCACCCGGCTTCCCTGGGTGAGGTAACATGATTACTCCGGTGCTCCCGTAGGTCTTGACTCTCGAAGTGTCCTAGTTTAAAAGGGTTCCATCGTAGTCCATCCGGAAGTGTCCTTAAATTGTACTTTTGTAACTTCTTCGTTTCCTATAGAAAGTCAATGGTAACCCGCGACTGTGTTTAGACACTGCACGCGGGTCTCCCGCGAGCCTCCTACTTCCTAACCCTTGGTTGTTTAGAGTAGCCCCAGCGATTCCCCAGGCCCTAGGCCTGCTTTCTATTCCAGACGTGGTTCTTATACCACTATTTTAGTATATGGTTTGTGAGGCCCCTAGGGCATTACTGTATATTGTGCAACTTATCGTATGCTAATTGAGATTCTTGTGATGTACTTTTACCTCTGACCTCATAAAGAGTGCAGAGGGGTTGTGTTTAGAATAAATACATATATATTTGATATATACCTTGTGTGGTGTCCTTTCATTTGGTACTCAAGAGATTATAATTGGTAAAACAACTTGTTTAACTCGCCTACTGAAGTCTTAGCCTAAGACTGCTGGTCCATGCTACCACTAGGATAGCTGGTCTATAAGGTTGACTTTACAACCACCATCAATAAGGGTCGACTAGACTGGTGCAAGGTGCCAGTAGAACTAGTGGACATCATATGCCAGGCTAACTTCTCACAGTCGGGAGGCAAGTATCCATCACCGGTGCTGCTCTCAAATAGATTAAGGTTTGGTGGTGACTCGAGCTTAGTTTACCACCCCAAGTCAGGGGACAATCAATCCTGTTCAGTAGTTTCACACATTCTTCCTTCCCTAGTTTGCAATATGTACTGTGTTCTGCGGGTTTGCTCCACGGGTGGGCAGTGTGGTGGTATTACTGGCCCTTTTGGACATCTGCTGACCACAGTTGGTCCATCTCTCCATGGAGACATTATCTGTGGCGGTGAAGCGCTCTCCTTACGCATTCGATGATGCCATTGGAGGCTGAAGGCCCAGTTCTTCCGGGTCCCTTCTTCGTAACTTAGGCCACCTTTCCCTCGCTGAGTCCACGTTAATCCCAGGAGGGTGACCTGTGTGAGGCCAGTTTGACCCTGAACTAATCCCACTCAGATGGGTTAGTGTGGTTACAGAGGAAATAGGCTTTAAGCAAAATATCAGGTGGGGACATCGCAGGGCAGTGACCAGCCAACAAGACTAGGATTATGAGAAGAACCGAGCTGTCAGCTTATTAAAAACCATAAACCGTGCATCCCTCACACCTCTTCATCCACCACACTGCTGAGTGCTGTGTCCTATAACATGATAATCGCACCTCTGTGGCCCTCACACATGACATGAAGAGTCCAGCAGGGTGTACCAGGGAGAAAGATAACACAACATGAAACTAACAGAGGGCGGAAATGGATCAGACAAGGATGGGGTCATGGATTTTTGAATGTTTTGTGCAACAATCATGGATGTTATTCCGGGGTCACCAAAAGTCGCAGCTGCGACCCCTGGCTGACCCCCTGGTTACACCCTGTACTGTCTTTGAAACCCCTGGCCTCAGAGGTGGCAAAGTCAGTGCCATAAACACAGTGGCAGCTCGTCCTTCTGGACATCAGTTGGGGCTGCCCTCTCCTTGTATTCTTTTATTTATATTATAACTCTTGATAGTGGAATATATATATATATATATCACTATTAGCGTTGTAAAAATGGAGTTCAATTAGCTGAGATATGATCCTCTCTGGCAGCTGACGTATGTAGATATGCTCTTAATGTATGGTGTGTGGGTGCTTGCGGGTGACTGTGTGTTTATGTGAGAGTGCGAGCGTAAGTGTGAATGTGTGTATATGCAAGCATGTGTGTGTCAGTGAAAGTGAAGGTCAAGGCGTGTGACGTCACTTCCGCTATCCCTGTCATTTTGTTGAATTGATGTACATGCTAAGAACATTGATGGATTTTGTTTGAATTCGAAGGCATCTGTTACATGTATTTACTTGTACAAAAACCAAGACTTGAAAAAGAATCAAGCTGACGAAATAATCAGTATTTGCTCAAATTATCCTGGTGGTTGTATGGTCTTAAAATTGTTCAAAGTTATATTTGTCATTTTTTTCGACTGTGCGGATTGGACAGTGGGAGCTGTTGGATTCCTATGGACTCACTTCACACATGTGAGCAACATTGAGGCAACACACTTCCAACCATACACACTGCAGGGTGTAGCGTACTGTCCATGCAAGCAAGTGCTTCGGCGCCCCACATCGCAAGGGGTACGAGGTGCTATATCAATGTTGCTATGTAAGAGAGAGAGAGACAGAGAACAGACAGGAAGGTAGAGGACAGAGAGGAGCGAGTGAGAGTGAGAGGACAGAGAGCAGAGGGGACAGGGAGGCAGAGAGGGCAGTGAGGAGCCAGTGAGAGTGAGAGGACAGAGAGCAGAGGGGACAGGGAGGCAGAGAGGGCAGTGATGAGCCAGTGAGAGTGAGAGGACAGAGAGCAGAGGGGACAAGGAGGTAGAGAGGGCAGTGAGGAGCCAGTGAGAGTGAGAGGACAGAGAGCAGAGGGGACAGGGAGGCAGAGAGGGCAGTGAGGAGCCAGTGAGAGTGAGAGGACAGAGAGCAGAGGGGACAAGGAGGCAGGTGGCAGTGAGGAGCCAGTGAGAGTGAAAAGACAGAGCAGAAGGGACAGGGTGGCAGAGGGCAGAGAGAACCCAATGAGAGTGAAGGGACAGAGCGACAGGCAGGCAGAGAGGGCAGTGAGGAGCCAGTGAGAGTGAGAGGACAGAGAGCAGAGGGGACAGGGAGGCAGAGAGGTGCCGTGAGAGTGCAGGGACACCGAGCAGAGGGAACAGGCACAGAGGGCAGAGAGAGTGCAGGGACACAGGCAGAGGGGACTGGGGCAGCATGGGGCATGGAGAGGAGAGAGCGCCGCTCCTGAGCGCGGAGTGTCCAGACGCAGAGGCAGTGAAAGTGTCGCCTCTAACAGATGGGTGTTGATTAGCACACTTATTTCATTACATGATTAAAGCCCGTGTTTCCGCCGCCTTCCCTTGCTGCCAGGCCTGTCCCATAAATTGTGCTCAGACAAGGAGCCGCTAATGGCCCGCGCCAGCTGCCCGGGCTGCAACACTCCGAGCCCCGCATCCGCTGCAGGATCACCCGCCACGGTCCATGGACCCCGGGCCCCTCCTCTCCCCGGCCCTGATGGCTCTGTCTGGAGCGGGCCCTGCTGCAGAGACTGGGCCAGTGTCCAGTATGAACTGGCCTCTCGGAAACATGGCCAGACTTTGCACGAGCGCTTCGACGCCTCGTCAGAGGTAGTAAGCGCTATATAAATGCAATTACAATACAAAATACAACTCAGGAGCTGGAACTAGCCCCCCCCCCCCCCCCGAACCCAAAGGAAAACTGTTAGAGCTCATGTCAGTGTTGGGCATCCTTTTTAAAAAAAAATATTTATTTTTTTAGAGAGTTTTATATAGCGCGAACTTGACCCGAATCGGGCATCAGAGCGCTTTACATAGCACCAGTTGCGTTACATGAGGACCCATTCATTTTAAGGTCTCGACTATTATATCCCGCAGGGATAGATAGTCGAGATTATAGTAGGCAGTTCAAAACCTCTACCAAACTTGCGGACCGCGTACAGTTCATGTGAGTATGCGCGTGCACACCATCGCCAGCCACGTCACACCACCATTTGTCTGTGCCTCGCATCAGACTTCAAAGGCTGCTGCTCCCCCGCCCCCATGCACATCGTGCACCACCATTTGTCTGTGCCTCGCACCAGACTTCAAAGGCTGCCGCTCCCCCCCCCCCCCCCCCCCCGGCCACAGCAATGCATAGAGCTTGTTTTCCCCGCGGCCCGTCAGTTTCATTTTATTCTGTGCCATTAGTTTAATTTTCTTACGTGCAGGGCATCCCTGCGATCACTTTTATTTTTTTCCCGCGGCCGGGTCAGTTTCATTTTCTTACGTGCCGTCAGTTTCATTTTCTTCCGTGCTATCTCACGAGTGGGGCTGTTCACTTTTATTTTCTTCCCGCGGCCATGATTTGTGCTTTCTCACGAGCGCGGCCGCTCACTTTTATTTTCTTCCCGCAGGATTGGTCTTTGCATAGAAAAGTAGGGCCGGTCCTGCTTTGAGCCAAGTGGCACAGGTGGTAGTGTGGGCAATCCCAGTTAAAGTCAGCATGCCAACCTAGTACCAGCACAGCTAATGTCAAGGCACTCAAGAAGATAAGGGCCTGCTTCCCAGCATCAAGCAGTGTCCATGGGTACAGCAGCACAAGCAACCCCAACAATACCTACGTCAGGCCCCTGGGGCAGTTTATACTAGATGGTAGAAGCACAGCGCGTCCGAATGCTCCACACTTGGCTCCCACCACACACCCGCATGGCACCACCCCCGCAGCTTCATGGGGCAGCCAGGGGTGTCAAGGCACCACAGGGCATCACAGTCCATGCCCATTAGATCACCACTCTGCAGTTTGCAGCCGGGAATCGGCTCCACCTCCTCACCTCTCAGGACCGGATATCAACAGCTTAGCGACGGCAGCCTTGCCTCTCGGGCCGTAGCCTAACTCCCAGCCATTGTAGATGGGCCCCCAGTCCTGCCACAATGCTGTTCGCAGTGGTGCCTTCTCCGTTAGGAACATCAGGGCAGTCAGGAAGCACGGGAAGGGACTCTGCGGGCACAGAGCAGGGCTCATCGTAGAATAATCACCGGATAAACGGGGCAAAGAGCATAGCTCACTTAGAGCACTCCCGCCATGATGGCTGCTCAAGCCACGACCCCCAACCTCCCTCATAGTAAATTGTATTCATATGTAGTGTTATTCAACCTACAGGATTTGAGGATTATGTACTATGGTTTTCCTTACATGATGTTATTGTATTCATGTGTACTGTTCTTTTTCTACACAGGATTGGGTTCTTATGTACTACAATTTCCCATGTGATGTTTTTCCTTACAAGGTTTTTCCCCAAATTCTGATTGAACGCCTCACTCTACCACTCTACCGCCCTCACTCTAACGGCCTCACTCTACCACTCTACCGCCCTCACTCTAGTGCCCTCACTCTACCACTCTACCGCCCTCACTCTACCGCCCTCACGCCCTCACTCTACCACTCTACTGCCCTCACTCTACCGCCCTCACGCCCTCACTCTACCACTCTACCGCCCTCACTCTAGCGCCCTCTCTCTACCACTCTAGCGCCCTCACTCTACCACTCTACCTCACTCTACCGCCCTCACTCTACCACTCTACTGCCCTCACTCTACCACTCTACCTCCCTCACTCTACCGCTCTACCGCCCTCACTCTACCACCCTCACTCTAACACCCTCTCTCTACCGCCCTCACTCTATCGCTAAACTGCCCTCACTCTACCACCCTCACTCTACTATTCTACCTCCCTCACTCTACCGCCCTCATTCTACCACTCTACCGCCCTCACTCTACCACCTTCACTCTACCACTCTACAGCCATCATGCTACCGTTCTCACTCTACCACTCCACCGCCCTCACTCAACCACTCTACCACCCTCACTCTACCACCCTCACTCTACCACTCTACCGCCCTCACTCTACATCTCTACCGCCCTCACTCTACTGCCATCACTCTACCACTCTACCACCCTCACTCTACCACTCTACCGCCCTCACTCTACCACTCCACCGCCCTCACTCCACCGCCCACACTCTACCACTCTACCGCCCTCACTCTACCACTCTACCGCCCTCACTCTACCGGCCTCACTCTACCACTCTACCGCCCTCACTCTACCACTCTACCGCCCTCACTCTACCACTCTACCGTCCTCACTCTACAGCCCTCACTCTACCACTCTACCGCCCTCACTCTACCACTCTACTGCCTTCACTCTACCGCCCTCACTCTACCCCTCTACCGCCCTAATTCTACCACTCTACTGCCCTCACTCTACTACCGCCCTCACTAGGGCACTCTACCGCCCTCATGCCCTCTGCTGCTCTCTTCCACCCTGCCTCCTTCTCTAACTCCCTGTTCTCTTCTCTTCTCCCGAGCTGATCTGCTGCTCTCTTCCTTCTTTAACTCCCTGTTTTCTTCTCCTGCGCTAATCTGCTGTTCTCTTCCACAGCCTCTTTCTCTAACTCCCTGTTCTCTTCTCCTGTGCTGATCTGCTGCTCTCTTCCACCCACCCCTTCTCTATCTCCCTGTTGACTTCTCTTCTCCAGAGCTGATCTGCTGCTCTCTTCTACTCTTTTTTTTTTTTTTAAATATATTTTTATTGCAGAATTATAAACCACAGGATACAATTAATCAGCCAGTTCACTCGTGATATCCCCCCGTCCAATAAGAAATCCCAATCGTACACAGCCATTCAGCCCGCATCCCGGAGGCCGGGCGGCATATTACTTCATTCAATAGGAAAACATCACGGTGCACGTCCCATAGGGACCATGGTTGAAATGTTGTTTTGCGTATCTGCTTTTACCCCCCCACCCACAACATCACTCCCGTCAGCCATCCCAGTGATAATCAGTGGTACCGCCCTTGTCGGGACCTGCCCTAGGCGCTATGGGTTGTCACGCCTGGCCGCTCTCCCCAGCCTTTCCACACTCCACACAGTACCCACCGTCCTAGTAGATCCAAGGTGCCCTAACGAGCTACCATCTAATGGCTTCCGGCCCACCCCAAACTCCCGCTAACCAGCCCCCCCAAAGCCCCCCCTCCCCTGGCAACTGCTAAGGTGTGTGCCTCGTCCTGTCGAATTGGATGGATCCACTACAGTGCGTGGTACAATACTTCTGTGTTCGCCCCGTGGTGTCCATCGGCTTAGTTCTCACCATCCTCATCCTCTACCAAAGAATCACGCAAAGCTTGTACCATTAACTCCCATGCACGCGCCGCATCCAATGCCTTCTCATTCCCCATCTTGACAGCCTGCTTCATCCGGAGCACACTCTCGCAGTCAGACCACCGCAGCAGTTCAGTCTTCCATCTACGCAGTGAGGGTCCCCCCCTGGACTTCCAATGCCACGATATTTCCCTCTGCGCCAATATCAGACCCAGGTCTATGAATTTGCTTGTCACCTTGGTGTGTTTAGTATGCGGGAACCAGAGCAGCAGGCACGCCGCCATATCGAATTCCACCTCCCTATCAGTCACTTCATTCAGGAGTTCCCCTACCTCCGCCCAATAGGTCCCCAGGTGTGAGCACCCCCAAAACAGATGGTCCATGTTCGCTCCCAGAGACGAACACCGTGGGCATCGAGCATCCGGCACCCGAAAGTACCGCTGTAATTTCTCAGGAGTTAAATAAGCCCTATGAAGCACATAGAAATGTACCTGCTGAAAGCGCGCATTTCTCGTGCCCTTCCACGTGCGCCGCAGGATGTGGCCCCATGCCGTATCCGGTATGGGTCGGCCTACGCTCACCTCCCATTTAGCCTTGAGCCCTTGGAGTGGTTCCAGTCCCTCATTCAGCATCCTATTATGGAGGCACGTCACAGCTTTGAACGTACCTGCCGCCATCACCACATATTGGCACGCCATAGTCGTTGAGGGTTCCATGAGCCCCCCTGTCCAGTGCTTCTGTATGGCAGCCACCACTGCCGCGTGTAGTAGGAAACCCCCATCGGGCAGCCCGAACTGGTCCCGGAGCGCTTCGAACGGCGCCAAAGCCCCGTCTATGTATAAGTCGCCCACTACCTGCAGTCCCGCCTCTTCCCAATCCAGCAACGGGGACCAATCTCCCCCGTGCGGCAAAGCCGTCAGCATTCCGATCGGGATCTCCGGTGCATACGGCCGCGATGCCCTCGCTCTCCGAAGGCTCCTCTGAAAGCACAGCCGGAGCGTCCGCTCTTCCATGGTGAGGGCCCGTAACTCGAGCCTCTGTTGCATGATGATGTAGGACAGCACATGGCGTTGTATCCCCCGATCCCGGTCCTCCTCTGGACCCCGAAACACCCTAGCTACGTTCTGTGTAAGGACCTGCAACTGCGCCGCAAGATAATACAGCTCGAAGTCGGGCACAGCCATGCCCCCTTCTAGCTTGGGGCGAAGTAGCGTGCTCAGGGCCACTCTACGGCGGCCATGCCCCCATAGGAAGCCAATAATCATCGACCGCAGGTCTCTAAAGACCCCCTGGGGAATCCAGACAGGCAGCGTTCGGAAATAATAGAGGAAGCGGGGGAGCGCCACCATTTTCAACAGTGCAATCCTACCCAGAACCGTCAGCGGGAGGGTCGACCAGAAAGACAAGCTGCCCCGCAGTGCCCGGACACAGCGACCAATGTTGCCCTCCAATAGGTCCGCAGTCGCGTGGTAGATGCGAACACCCAAATAGGTGATGCAAGAGGGCTCCCATACCACACCCAAATCGCTGCCAGGGACTGGCGATCCCGCTCGCAGCGGGAACACACAAGTCTTCGCCCAATTGACCTTAAGGCCCGACAGCCGGCCGAACTCAGACAACAGATCCATCGCTCCGACCAATGCCCCCGAGGTGTCAGCTAGGTACAGGAGCAAGTCATCCGCATATAGCGATATATAATGCCACTGCCCGCCGCTGGCTATCCCCGCGTACCTGTCACCTGACCTCGCATGGACCGCCAAGGGTTCCATCGCCAGAGCAAACAATAGGGGGGAGAGAGAACATCCCTGTCGTGTGCCCCTGCCCACCGGGTATGCCGCAGACACTAGGCCGCCCAAACGCACTCTCGCCGTTGCCGAGGTATATAAGACCCTCGTCCACCTGCGGAACCCCTCGCCCATGCCAAACCTCTCTAACACTCCATCCAGGAAAGACCATTCCAAACTATCAAAGGCCTTCTCGATGTCCACGGACAGGACCGCCGGAGCTCCCTCCCCGTCCAAGATGGCGTCCATTATTCCCACCAGGCGGCGGATATTCAGCGCCGTGCTCCTCGTGGGTATAAACCCGGCCTGGTCCTTGTGTACCAGGCCCGTCATATGTGGGGCCAGCCTGGTGGCTAGGATTCGGCTCAGGATCTTATAATCTACCGTCAGCATGGATAGCGGGCGATAAGACCTCACATCCGCGGCATCCCGGCCAGGCTTTAGGAGCGGTACAATCAAGGCCTCCCGCATGGACCCAGGCAATGCCCCCGCCTCGAAAGCTTCCGTATACACCACCAGCAGCCTGGGAGCCAAGCTGTCCACATACTGTTGATAAAATTCAATCGGCAGTCCGTCCACCCCGGGCGTCTTGTTGCGGGCCATATGTTTGATGGCCACCCGTATTTCCGTGAGCGTGATCGGGCTACCCAGCTCCTTCGCGTCCTCCTCGTCCAGGACCGGAAGCTGCCTCTCCTCCAGGTATTCCGCAATGTCCTGAACCCCCACTCCCAGCTGACTCTGGTATAATTCCTCATAATACCCCCTAAAACGTTCCAATACCGCTGCCTGGGAGTACACCATTTCTCCCTGCGCATTATTAATGCTGAGGATCGGGCAGCCCCTAAGTTCCGGGTTAGCTAGTCTGGCCAAGAGGGTACCCACCTTGTCCCTTTCTGCATGTGCCCTGATGATATACTGCCTGTAGTCATAACACCTTAAACGTTCCGTCTCGGTGGCAACCACTTCCTTCGCTTCCAATAACTGGGCCTGTAAATCTGGCCTAGCCGGCCTGCGGCGCTCCAAGTCCCTCAAAGTTTCTTCCGCTTTCATTAGGTCGTTCAACACAGTCGTGCGAGCATTCGAGAACCTACCCAAACACACCCCTCTCACCACCACTTTCATTGCATCCCATTCAGTGGACCTACTCATGGCCGTGCCCTCATTCACTCCGAAATAGCTATCAATGCCTTGCCGAACCGCGTCGCTGAACACAGAATCCTCAAGCGTCTCCGGCCGAAGCCGCCATGTTGGTATCACTGAGCGCTCTCTCTGCCACTGAATGTGTACCAATAGGGGGTTATGATCGGAGATAGTCCTAGCCAGGTACTCCGCATGGGAAATCAATGGGGCTAGGGATCCACCGCAGAGCACCGAATCAATCCTGACATGCAGATCATGGAGAGCAGAATAAAAGGAATAATCCCTGGCTCCCCTGTGCCGCTCCCTCCAGACATCCAGCAACCCCCATCGTTCCTGCCAATCCTTCCTGTGCGCGGCCAGCCTGCGCACCGGGGAGTCCACCAGGGGGGGATGGGACCTATCCAGAGCTACATCCGTGATCGAATTGAAGTCCCCCCCTAACACTACCGGGCCCGCCAGGAAAGAGGCCAAGGACCCCGAGAGGCTATCAAAGTATCGAGCTTGTTCAGTGTTCGGTGCATATACACAGCAGAAAACCACATCCCGTCCATATAACCTCCCCTCCACCGCCACAAACCGGCCATCCGGATCCACTACTTGATTCAGCACTTGAAAGGGTATCCCCGCCCTCACCCAGATCAACACCCCCCTGGCATACGCTGAGTAAGTGGTGCCAAACACCTGGCCCCGCCATCTTTTCTGCAAGGCAGCGCACTCTTTTTTGGTGAGATGAGTCTCCTGGAGCATAGCAATCTGAACCCCCCTGCGTACTAGATATGCATGTACTTTGTGACGTTTCACCATAGTCCGTAGCCCCCGGACATTCCACGTCAGGCATTTCAAATTAGGTAATGTCCCCATTCCAACTTTGTACAGTCCAATTCAAATAACGAAGGTTCATAGCCCCCCCAATGCAGTTGCCCCCCCCCGAACATTCCCTAAACTGAAAAACTTCCCAAACCCCACTCCCCAGGACAGAGCACACGAACCCAATGGCCGCCCCCATCCAAACCTTGAACCAACTTCTCGCACTCTTACCCTGTGGTCTCCACCACAGTCGGCCTTAAGGGCCCAAGGGGGGTGAGTCACCGCCGACCCCAGCAAGCGGAGCCCGCGCCCCGCGCCTTCATCCCCTCCGAAGCACACAGCTCCCCCTCCCGGCAACCCGCCCTCCATCAACAGGATACCACCCTACCATGAAGTCTCGATCTAGTCCCAATTCTATCTCAGCCGCAGAAAATACCATCCGATGTCTGTGGGGTCACTATCGGCCCCTTCGAGCTTTCCGCCTCTGAGAGTTCCTCTCCCGTCCTGCTGCCTTCCCCTCCCGAGTCCGTTTCTGCCTGTTCACTGTTCTGTTGCGACCCCGTAATGGCCGCCGTCGCTGCGAGCGCATCCCTCTTCTCCGCCGCCATTTGAGCCTCCCGTTTCTCCCGCTGGCGCCTGTTGCGGGATCTGATGCGTTGTGACTGCCTCACCCGGGGCTGCTTGGGTTGGTCTCGCCTACTTTTATGCGATCTGTCCGTCCCCGCTCTATACGACTCCAGCCATTGCCAAACTTCATCCGGAGTCTGAAAAAAGTGCGTAGAGCCATCCATTATGATCCGCAGCTTGGCCGGGTAGAGCAAGGAGTACTGGATGCCTTCCTCCCTGAGCTCCTTCTTCACCGCGAGGAACGATGCCCTGTTCTTCTGGACCGCTTGAGTGTAGTCCGGGAAGATCGTAACCTTACTGTTCTCCACCTCATACGGGCCCGACATCCTGGCCCGCTGGATGAGGAGATCCCGGTCCTTGTAGTGGAGGAGCCGCACCACCATCGGTCGGGGGGGGCGGCCAAGCCCCGGCGGGCGAGCAGGCACTCGGTGAGCTCGCTCCAGGGTGAAAAAAGGAGTAAGCCCCTCCGGCGCTACCACCGTGCGGAACCAGTTCTCCATATAGGCCACCGCATCCTCCCCCTCAATCCGTTCCGGCAGGCCTACGACCCGCACGTTGTTCCGTCTATTGCGGCCTTCGGCGTCCTCCGCCCTCCGCTCCAGTGAGTCCAGTCGGGCCAAAATGTCCGTGATCCTGTGCTCCGCGGTCACCACCGATGGCTTCAGGTCCAGCAACAGTTGGTCATGGTCCTTGACCCTATCCGCCAGCTTCGCGTGATCCGCGCGTAGCAGCCCCAGGCCCGTGGCCACTTGGGCAATGTCCTGGTGCAATGCTTCCTTAGTTGAGGTGATCGCATCAAGTATGGCATCCAAACGCCGGTTCAGCCGCTGTTCTTGGTCAAGCTCCGGGGAGGGACTCTCGCTCAGCCGAGTTGATGTCGCCGAGTCCCCCTCAGCGCGACTCCCGGGCATCGGCCCTCCGATCGCCGCCATGCCAGGGTGCTGCGTCACAGGCGCCCGTTTTGCGTTGGCGCCCGTGGTTCCGTGCCAGTCTCCGGGCACCGGGCAGTGCAATGTCCCCACCGACGCTCTCAGGAGCAATGACCAGTTAGACGAGCTCCGTTCCGTCGCCCCCCTCCGAAGCCTGAGGGGGGAAGGATGAGTCTTAGGGCGGTGGCCAACGAAGGTCCCCAAGCTCCTGGGCGAATCAGGTCAGCGCCCCCTGGTCTCAGGACACAGCACCGCCGATCCTAGTGCCTCGATCAGCCGAGTGCGGGATCTCTTGCCAGTCGGCGACAACTTGGCTCAGGGCTGAAGTTCGGGGCCGGCCGACCTCCTCGCCGCCATTTCCTTCGCACCCTCGGCAACACCTCGGCCGCCTCTTCACTCGAGCTTCTCGGGGCCAGCAGTCCCCCAGCGACTCTCCGATTGTGCCCAGCTGTCCCCTTACACTTCAGAGGGCCGGAGCGTCGTCTTCGGGTCGCCTAGGGTCCCGAAAACAGGAGAATTAGCGGGATTCCGCGCGGAGCTGCGAGCTCACGCCGCCATCCCGATCGGCGTCCAAGCCACGCCCCCCGCTGCTCTCTTCTACTCCACCTCCTTCTTTAACTCCCTGTTCTCTTCTCCAGAGCTGATCTGCTGCTCTCTTCTACTTCACCTCCTTCTTTAACTCCCTGTTCTCTTCTCCTGTGCTGATCTGTTCTTCTCTTTCACCCACCTCCTTCTCTAACTCCCTGTTGACTTCTCTTCTCCAGAGCTGATCTGCTGCCCTCTTCAACCCGCCTCCTTCTCTACCTCCCTGTTCTCTTCTCCCATGCTGTTCTGCTGCTCTCTTCCACCCCACCTCCTTCTTTAACTCACTGTTCCCTTCTCCTGTGCTAATCTGCTGCTCTCTTCCACCCCAACTCCTTCTTTAACTCCCTATTCTTTTCTCCTGTTCTGATCTGCTGCTCGCTTCCACCCGCCTCCTTCTCTAACTCCCTGTTCTCTTCTCCTGTGCTGATCTGCTGCTCTCTTCCACCGCCTCCTTTTTTAACTCCCTGGTCTCTTCTCTTTTCCTGTGCTGAACTGCTGTTCTCTTCCACCCGCGTCCTTCTTTAACTCCCTGTTATCTTCTCATGTGCTGATCTGCTGCTCTCATCCACCCCAACTCCTTCTTTAATTCCCTGTTCGCTTCTGTCTCCTGTGCTGATCTGCTGTTCTTTTTCACCCGCCTCCTTCTCTAACTCCCTGTTCTCTTCTCCTATGCTAATATGTTGTTCTCTTCCACCCGCTTCCTCCCTTAACTCCCTATCCTCTTCCTGTGCTGATCTGCTGCTCTCTTCCACCCGCCTCCTTCTTTAACTCAGTTTTTTTCTCCTGTGCTGATCTGCTCTTCCCTTACACCACCTCCTTCTCTAACTCCCTGTTCTCTTCTCCTGTGCTGATCTGCTGTTCTCTTCCTCCCGCATCATTCTTTAACTCCCTGTCATCTTCTCCTGTGCTGATCTGCTACTCTCTTCGACCCGCCTCCTTCTCTAACTCCATGTTCTCTTCTCCCATGCTGATCTGCTGTTCTCTTCCTCCTGCCTCATTCTCTAACTCCCTGTTCTCTTCTCCTGTGCCGATCTGCTGTTCTCTTCCACTCCGCCTCCTTCTTTAACTCCCTGTTCTCTTCTCCTGTGCTGATCTGCTGCTCTCATCCACCCACCTCCTTCTTTAACTCCCTGTTCTCTTCTCTCATGCTGATGTGCTGTTCTCTTCCATCCCACCTCCTTCTCTACCTCTCTGTTCTCTTCTCCTGTGCTGTTCTGCGGTTCTCTTCCACCCCACCTCCTTTTTTAACTCCCTGTTCTCTTCTGCTGTGCTAATCTGCTGCTCTCTTCCACCTCACCTCCGTCTCTAACTCCCTGTTCTCTTCTCTTCTCCTTTGCTGATCTGCTGCTCTCTTCCACCTGCCTCCTTCTCTAACTCCCTGTTCTCTTCTGTTCTCCTGTGCTAATATGTTGCTCTCTTCCACCCCGCCTCCTTCTTTAACTCCCTGTTAACCCCTTCGACGCTTGTGACGGAACGGTTCCGTCACGAGCGTCGGTTGGGCTGTGCTGGTGACGACCACGCCCATTTTGAAATCTTCAGCACAGCGCGAAAATTCACGCTGCGCTGAAGCGGTAAATTTCTGCTGATCTGCTGCTCTCTTCCACCTCACCTCCTTCTCTAACTCCCTGTTCTATTCTCTTCTCCTGTGCTGATCTGCTGCTCTCTTCCACCCCACCTCCTTCTTTAACTCCCTGTTGTCTTCTGCTGTGCTGATCTGTTCCTCTCTTCCACCCACCTCCTTCTCTAACTCCCTGTTCTCTTCTCTTCTCTCGTGCTGATCTGCTGCTCTCTTCCACCCTGCCTCCTTCTCTAACTCCCTGTTCTCTTCTCTTCTCCTGTGCTGATCTGCTGCTCTCTTCCACCCCACCTCCTTGTTTAACTCCCTGTTTTATTTTGCTGTGCTGATCTGCTGATCTCTTCCACCCTCCTCCTTCTTTAACTCCCTGTTCTCTTCTCCTGTGCTAATCTGCTGTTCTCTTCTACCCGCCTCTTTTTCTAACTCCCTGTTCTCTTCTCCTGTGCTGATCTGCTGCTCTCTTCCACCCGCCTCCTTCTTTAACTCCCTCTTCTCTTTTGCTGTGCTGATCTGCTGCTCTCTTCCACCCACCTCCTTCTCTAATTCCCTGTTCTCTTCTCTTCTCCCGTACTGAACTGCTGCTCTCTTCCACCTCCTCCTTCTCTAGCTCCCTGTTCTCTTCTCTTGTGCTGATCTGCTGTTCTCTTCCACCGCCTCCCTTAACTCCCTGTTCTCTTCTCCTGTGCTGATGTGCTGCTCCCTTCCACCGCCTCCTTCTTTAACTCCCTGTTCTCTTCTCTTCTCCCGTACTGAACTGCTGCTCTCTTCCACCGCCTCCTTCTTTAACTCCCTGTTCTCTTCTCTTGTGCTGATCTGCTGTTCTCTTCCACCCGCCTCTTTCTCTAACTCCCTGTTCTCTTCTCCTGTGCCGATCTGCGGTTCTCTTCCACCCACCTCCTTCTGTAACCCCCTGTTCTCTTCTCCTGCGCTGATCTGCTGCTCTCTTCCACCCCGCCTCCTTCTTTAACTCCCTGTTCTTTTCTCCCGTGCTTTTCACACACAACCACACACACACACACAACCACACACATCTATCTATCACCCTCACTCTATCTATCTATCTATCTATCTATCTATCTATCTATCTATCTATCTATCTATCTATCTATCTATCTATCTATCTATCTATCTATCTATCTATCTATCTATCTATCTATCTATCTATCTATCTATCTATCTATCTATCTATCTGTCTATCTATCTATCTATCTATCTATCTATCTATCTATCTATCTATCTATCTATCTATCTATCTATCTATCTATCTATCTATCTATCGCCCTCACTCTATCTTTCTATCTGTTGCCCTCACTCTATCTATCTATCGCCCTCACTCCATCCATCTTTCGCCCTCAATCTATCTATCTTTGGCCCTCTCTCTAGCTATCTATCACCCTAGCTCTATCTATCTATCTATCTATCTATCTATCTATCTATCTATCTATCTATCTATCTATCTATCTATCTATCTATCTATCTATCTATCTATCTATCTATCTATCTATCTATCTATCTATCTATCTATCTATCTATCGCACCACCACAGCATCACTCAGGGGCACCACAGCATCACTCAGGGGCTCCACAACATCACTATGCGCTACCACAGCATCAATCTGTGCAACCATTCAACAACTGGTTCAAATATGTTCTCTCAATGTTTCAAGCTTTATTACAAATGTCACAAAAATATGTTAATATTTCACTTCTGTTCTTGGATTTTCGTCACAATAAAATACACCAAACATAATCTTCACAAAAGTTATTTACAAAAGTTTAAGCTATTGCCATTATACATTACAATAACTAGTATTTAAGTATTAATTATTTAAAAAAATTAAAAGCCATTGTTATTCGCTATATCAATGCATCTAAGTCACGAAAATACAAAACATGTTGCATTATTAACGGTATATGTGTCACATTTGCAAAAGTTAAAAGTATTGGCATTGTAAATAACAAGATATTAATTTCCCAATATTCAAAACCAACACATAAATAAAAAATTTGTCATTTACGAGACCAATAGCTCAAACTTTCCTAATGCGAGACCTATTGCATTGCAAATGCTTGTTTTGTTAGGCACGGGGAGATTAAGGGCCAGATGTAGGTATTGAAGATTAACCGATTCTAAAATACCTAATTTTACAGATTCGGTATTTTAGAATCGGTAAATGGGATGTAGGTTTTTATTCGGTAAGTATTACTGAATCGGTAAGATTCGGTAAATACCAAATCGGTATTTACCAATTCGGTAATTCCCATTCATTCCTATGGGCCTGGAGGCCCATAGGAATGAATTTGAATTACCGAATCGGTAAATACCAATTCGGTAAAAGGGAGAATACATTGAAGGGTGGCAGGGTGTCACTTTGACACCCTGTTGCACCCCTGAATCGTGCTTGCGTGCGCATGTGGCACACATACATGCATGTATGTCTGCCACATGGCACATTTGAAAATGGACAGATTTGCATTTTCAAAGGCATTCGGGGCCTAATTTATGAAGACTTTGCGCCACCGGTGAGTCACTTTTTCCCATTTTAAAAGTGACGCACCGGCGGCGCAAGGCCTTCATAAATAAGGCCCTCGGTATTTACCACCCACTTATAGTTGGTGGTAAATAACGAATCCTTAAAGCACATAAGCACTCTTAAATGTGCTTACTACATTCCATTCACCGATTCGGTAAATACCGAATCGGTAAATAATGATTCTGTAAATACAGGATCGGTAAATACCGATTCGGCATTTACCGAATCATCACCTACATAGCAAATGGCTCAATACCGGTCGGTAAGCCTGAAATTTAACGAATTTCGGGTTTACCGACCGGTAATAACCCAGTTCCCCAGATTAGAGGACGACTGCCCTGGCCATTAGGCCTTAACCAACCTGTGTGATCTTGGGCAAACCACCCATTCTTTTTGTGCTTCAGATCTCATTCCTGACAATAATGGAAACGCTTGATTAGAGGGATATATTTAAGCAACCTGGAAATCTGCATTTTCACAGACTTAGAGGCCCAGGGGAGGCCGACAGGCATTGTAATCTCCAAGGGGTGGTGAAGGCTAGTGTGTCCATTCCACTGGGCTAAGAAACATGCTTGAGATAGTTACCTGCCCACAGGACCCACAGCACCATGGGGGGTATTTACAAGCCCCTAGTGCCACCGAAGCATCACTTTTTTATGCTCCAGTGGCACTGTGTGTTGGCCCATATTTACAAGGCAACGCAAAGCCACCCTGCGTGGCATTTCATGGAGTTGTAAATATGGCCCCTTTTCACACATCACTTTGCGTTGAAGGGGCATACGATGTGTTGATGTGGGTGTTCCAATGTAACACCCATTGCTTTTTGACGCGGCCCCAGATTTACAAGGATGTGAATATCTGAGACAGAGTGAAACACTAATGCCATGCAAAAGCAGACGTTAGAATGGCGAAACGAGGAGAAATGCTTTTATTTATCCTCGTGTTTTGCACTTTCTATGTGTGCTGCACAATGCAGCACACAGAGAAGGAGCAAACTGCTAGTAATGATAGTTTATGTGCAGGAAGGTGTCCCTTCCTGCACATAAACAATCATCCCTGCAACGCAGGAACCCTTGCACCACAGCTCAATGGTGCATGCATTGGCGCTAGGCAACTTTTTTAGCGATGGTGCAAGGGAAAACCCAGGGGTGAGCCGTATTCTTGTCAATATGGTGCATCCCTGCGTCTTTTTAAATAATGCAGTGCGGCAGCGCTAATTGTATGTAGCCCCGTGCTGCACCTTAGAGTCCATTACCTCCACCTTCTCTGCCCTCCTCGTCCCAGTCCTTACTGTAGAGCCTGCTACAGTATGGGCACGCGGAGCGGCCTTGGGTAGACAATGCTGACAATGACAGGAGTCAGATGCTGTGAACGGGTGATAGTGGAGAGACCTCGAGCGGTCGCTCTGCCCTTTATCTATCCCCTCAGACTGCACCCGACACTCGGGGTGGGATGCAGACACAATGTACTGCGGAGGCCGGGTGGCACTGTACACTTCGTGTCCCACCTCAGACAGGGTCTATAGCATCTGCAATCCTAGATTTCTGACTATATCTTCTATTTTTATGAACTGACTCATATGAATGTCTCTCCTCCTGCTAACACCTGCTGTGTTTCTTTGTATCTGACCAAGTTAAGTCACCAAAGTAGAGAGGCAGGCAGAGGTAGAGGCTAGGTTTATCCTCCTGACAGTTACGTAGTTAGACAAAAACCGAGTATATCGAAGAAAACCTGCCGTTAGGGAATTAGGTAGGATACAGCAAGAATTGGTTGCAATCCCTTGTTTAGAAAAAAACTTTTTTTCTAGAGACCCCTCATCCACCAGGGTTGCCCCTAGGTGGCATGCTTCATCATTGGGGTTCCCCTCAATCCTCTACGGATTCAGGCGTGCTGCGACTTGCAAATTATGTAGGAGCACTTTTTAATGTAGACTATGTGTAGTGCAGTGATGTGGAGTACAAAGGGAAAGAAAATAAAAAAATACCTAACTAGTGGCCACTCTTTTAGTCCCACCCCTCTTTAGTATGGTTAAAAATCAGGGGTCATTTACTGAGAAAAAACCTGACCTTAATGAGTCTGGTATTCTCAGTAATATGTTTTTAACAACATGTTTCGGGCTCTTCCCCTAATAGCTCTTCATCAGGACTCCACAGGGTCCAGCCCCATGTGTACCACTCCTAGTGAATCCTGTAATAAGGACACAAACCATGCACACCTAATGCGCACTGTATGCATATGGCTCTAGTGATTAATCCATGTTTCTGTAGATGCTATATGATTGCATCATAGTCAAAGAAATGCGGCCTCCAGGGACAGAAGTAGGTTACTGTTCCAGAGGCGGCTTTGACAAAAGTGTGACTACAAGCCCCTCTACCCCTGGCTTTGACCATGATACAATAATATAGCATCTACAGCAACATAGATTAATCACTAGAACCATATGTATACAGTGCGCATTAGGTGTGCATGGTTTCTGTCCTTATTACAGGATTCACTAGGAGTGGTACACATGGGCTGGACCCCATGAAGTCCTGATGAAGGGCTATTAAGGGAACAGCTCAAAACATGTTGACAAAAACTCATTACTGAGACAACCAGACTCATTAAGGTCAGGTTCCTTCTCAGTAAACAACCCCTGATTTTTACCCATACCAACTATGGGCGGGAATAAAAGAGTGGCCAACTAGTTAGGTATTTTTAGATATTTTTTCCCTTTTCACTCCACATCACTGCACTACACATAGTTTACAAAAAAAAGTGCTCCTACATAATTCGCAAGTCGCAGCACGCCTCAATCTGTAGAGGATTGAGCGGAACCCCAATGATGAAGCATGCCACCTAGGGGCAACCCTGGTGGGTGAGGGGTCTCTAGAAAAAGAGCCTTATTTCTAGACAAGGGATTAGAACCATTTTTTGCTGGATCCAGGTAAGTGCTAATATGGCAACACTTACTTAAGCTACAAGGCTGGTTGAACAGATTTAGAAATACCAAAAACTGGGACATTTAGCAAACATAAGAATGTATGCACTTTTACATCAGACAAGTTGTGCAAAATTGACTTAGACGACAGCGCGCATCAACACAGAAACACAGGCAAGGAGGCACTAAGGAACAAAATTAAAAACAACTTCTGAACCCAGCCTCATGGATGTTAATTAAATTGTGTTCTGCTAAGAGCTGCTAACTCTTCCTGCCTTTGAGCTCATAAAAAAACCTGCCTTCCTCTGTTTTCAGTCAATCTTTTTTAAAAACCGAGACATGAGCAAAATTTGTCAAAATCTGCTGGGACAGCTGCTTAAAACCCGTAACTGTCTGAGCAAATCCAGGGCGCCTGGTCAGCAGTGCCATCTTAATGCATGGGCATGATGGGCTGTTCATTGGTGGCCATACAAGCATAGAGGCCACATGAAGACCAGAATTTAACACTAATTTTCTGTTAAACATTTTTATTCCTGTGAGTGGTTGTGTGGGCAGGGCCCAGTGCACTGCTTTGCTCAGGGGCTTATAATGCTGTTACGACACCCTGATGGTCAACCTAAGCAAGGGGTAAGCTGCGCCTTGCTCATGGGCTGGGCTCGGGAGCTGCTTGAGGGTCGGTGATTGGACCAAAGAGAGGTATCTCAACTACGCGCCAGGGTAAGTTGGAGCACTGGGCACAGGTGAGGCAGCAGAAGAAATGTTGATACTTCCTGTTCGGATAGGTAAGCCAATTAGTTGTGAGTGGCAATGCCCTATATAAAGATGCTGCAGAAGCGCATCTGGGGTGTATCTCCAGGATAGTTATGGAAGCGAGGAAAGCTGTCTCTAAATGGCACCATATGGAGCCCTCACAAGAAGAGAAGTGGAGGAAATACTGAAAATCTCAAGAGCTGACCTGCAGCCCCTTATTAAAGAACAGTAGATTTTGCCCTCACCGACCCTCGTGCTAAGAGGTGGAGAGAGAAGCAGGAAGATAACCTGTAAGGGGATTTAAAAGGGAAATATATTAAAGCCCTCCAACTTCGTAACTTCTTGAGGCATATTAGAGAGGTCCTGGGCTCTGAAGAGAAACCCCAGGGGGAAGAGGGGACTTATTCGCAATACAGCTCAGTCCAGTTGGAAGATTTGCCCCTGCATGAGGTCATCAAACTGATTATTTTGAAAGAATGGAATAATATAGACACAATATCCTTTCCACGTTTCCTAAATAAGAGATGCTCTCAAGATTTTCAAGTTAAATTTCCACACAAGTCTAAAGAGAATGCTATTCTTGCTTCAATGGCTTCAACGTAATCTTTGGATTCAGAAGTCTCTTCATTATCCAACATTGTGATAAAAAGGGTAAACACACAAAATAGTGATGGGAGAAATGCTTGCAATTTGTCTAACCACTGGCAATCACTCGGGGAAGCATTCCAACCCAGCGTTCTTTTGCTCCCCGTGCCACCTCAGTTTGGACCCAGCCATATGTAAAACAGTCTTGACCCTGCTCCTCATGGGAACAGTCCAGCCCGAACTGCCAGGCCGGTCTTCACTGAACCAGAAACAACCAACCCAGGATCAGGTTTGCCCTAGTTATGGGCTCATCAGCCAGGTATTACTTGGTTCCAGTGACACAGTGAGCACGGAACCCACATCTGGGCATGCCCATGCCACTGGGCAGTCCATGAAACACACAGAAAGGGGAGTCCACGTTTGAAATATCGTTTGCTGCTTCTAACTTTGCTCTTTGGGTCAATGTGCAAGCGGCATAGGCTACACAGGTTTCTTGAAAGATTTCCAGATGTTATATGACTGTCTTTAGGAAAGCAAGGATCCTTACTCACTCCTCGCTAGAATGGAACCTCTCCCACAATTTCTATCAGAGTTATCGTTTGATGGATTGCAGGCTGCACCGTCTTGAGCCGGAGCAGCGATAGCAGGGCGTTTATTCCTGTGCATGAAACCTTGGATACTGGATTCAGCTCAAAGACCCATGATACAAAGTTATCTTTAACAGGTCTGAAGATATTTGGTTCTGAATTAAATGCTATGGTTCAGAAAGCTGCAGAAGCAAATCAATTCTAAAACCCTTCAAACTATGCTCGGGCAAGAAACTTGTCTTATCGAAGCAGCAGCGACAAAGATCTCAGGGCAAGCATCTGTTTCGTAACCAAGCCTCCGGCCGCGGGACTACGTTTGCCAACAAACATAGGGGCAGATTTACAAGCCTTTTGCACCACTTTTTCGTAAGTTTTCCCATGTTAAAAGTGATGCAAAAGTGGCGCAAGGGGCTTGTAACTCTGCCCCATAGTCCTCACCCAGTACTTCCCCAGATCAAGAAAAGTCTCAGGAATGATTATGCTGAGGTTGGGGCAAGACTAAGTTAGTTCGTCCATCAAGGACAGGAATGTGTTTCGATTGCTTCGGTCCTCAGCATTGTAAAGGATGGTTTCCACATTCCTTTCTCCCACGGTCCTCAGCAGGTTGCATTAACAAGGAGCGAAACAAAGAGGCGATCAATGTTACTGGGCGTTCCAGTCTACTAGAGAAGGGTGCAGTAATGATGGTACCAAAGGATCAGGAGGGAAGCAGATTCTACATCACTTTCTTCCTTGTTTCAAAGGGGGACGGCAAATATTGGCCTTTCTTGGAACTCAAAGCCCTTAACAACTTTGTCTAAGTGGAGACCTTTTCAGATAGTTCACTGCTGTCAATAATGTTTCTGTGTTTTTCATTAAGAAACAAGCACTGGTAGTTCTGCACTCTTCTCAGGCCTCACTCAGAGTCCTAACTTTACTACTACTAAATTGAGAAAAATCCTAATTCTAAGACTTTCGGTATTCACAGAAGGCATTTAGGAATCCTAAAGTTAGGACTGCTAACTTCTGTGAATACCGAAATGAGTAAGTGCCTTCTGTGAATACCAAAATTGTAGTAAGTTTAGAATTTTGTCTTAAGTTAGTTTTGTGATTCGGGCCCTAAATTCATTACCAAAGTGAATTCACAGTTTCATTTGTCACAGGGAATTGTCCTCCCAGTCTTGCACTCTAGTGAGAGCTCTCTAATTCCTTCTTCCTTGGATCTCATGTGGACTTTGTCCTTTTATCTGGAATGTACCAAGGATTTCAGACTCTCAAATGCACTGCTTATGTCTTACAGTAAAGGAATTGAGGGGAATAAGGTAACCTCACAGAAAATCTGTAGGTGGGTCCTTTAGGCGATCTCTCACTCATAGAATGCAAGGGGAATCTGCTGCGGCAGCCATTCAGCCGAGAACCGCGAGGTCTGAGCCAGTCCCATGGGTGGAACTGGAAGGGTCACCTATGCAGGAGATATGCAGAGCAGCAGCATGGTCGTCTCATCAAACATTTATTAAGCACTATAGATTGGAGTTGTCAGATAATGCTGAGTGTAATTGGACGTACACTGTTTTAAAGTCAGCAATGAGGTAATTGTTGATAAAATAAAAAGACTGGTGACTGCAGCAGTGGATTGTGGGTAAAAGTTTATTTAAGCTTGATAAACCCTCAACTAGTAAGAACAGGGATGAGGAAGACGGAGATGAGGGGGTGATGACGTAATTACTTACCGGTATTCTCCATAACCCCGATTCGTAGTACACCTCATCCCAGTCAACATCCCCCCTCCCATCATTGAACCTCTAATAAAGAATAAAGAGGTCATGTCATATACAAGACATGTGGCAGGGGTAGGGTGCCTAAATGACCCAGTTCATAAAAATAGAAGATATACTTAGAAACCTAGGATCACAGCTCCTAGTGTGGCAAAGGCTCAGTCTAAGGCAGGATCACCTCAACGAGTGAGGAACGGGATGAGGCAGACTATGACTTGGAGTAATGAAGATTACCAGTAAGTAATTATGTCATTCCACTGGGGTGAGATATTTACCTCCTTCCTTTGGGCTCAGCAACTCCCTTGAGATATCTACCTCCTCTCAGGGCCTGACCCCTTGTGAGCACTTACATCTCACCCAAACGACCCACGGCTGGGCAGGATGGAGAGGCGGCCATCTTGTCTGCCTCCGAGGATCTGCCTCTCCAGGCACTTCAAGCTTCCTCTCTGAGGGCGGGGACAGGGCGCTCTGACACCGCTCCATCACTTCTCAGCCCCCCTCCAGCACACCGTCACCACTGCATCCTGTCCCTGTCCCGCTCCCCCGTCTCTTCTCTCTCATCCCAAGGTGACCTTGATCCTAAAAATACAGTTATCACTAACACATTCCACTGGGCCCAGAAGGTCAATCAATCAATCAATGAGGGGCGTGTAAAGTGTGGTTACTCACATGTGAGGATCCCAAGGCTCTGAGGGAGGGGGGCAGCTGGTCGGGCTGGGTGGAGGATCATTCAAAGAGCCAGGTCTAGAGGTCCTTCCTGAATTGGGTCAGCGACGTGGATTGCCTGAGGTGGAGGGGCAGGGTGCTACAGGTCTTGGCAGTGAGGTAGGAGAATGATCTGCCTCTGGTTCTGATCTTGTGGTTCCTGGGGACAGAGGCTAGGGCGCGATGGGCGGATCGGAGTTCTCTGGTGGGGTTGTGGAATGATAGGCGGTAGTTCAGGTACACTGGTCTTTCATTCTGTAGGGCTTTGTAGGCATGTGCGAGGAGCTTGAAAGTGACTCTCTTGTTGACTGGGAGCCAGAGGAGCTGTCTGCAGTGTTGCATGGTATGGCTGCAGTGGGAGATGTCGAGAATCATTATGTCCGCGGCATTTTGGACATTTTGTAATTTCTTGAGCTGTTTCTTGGTGACACCGGAGTAGCCTGCATTGTCGTAGTGGAGTCTGCTGGTGATGAGTACGTGGGTGACCGTCTTTCTGGATTCTGTGGGGATCCATGGGAAAGTCTTTCGAAGCAGGCGGAGAGTGTAGATGCAGGCTGAGGAAACTGCGTTGATTTGGCGGTTCACAGTGAGTGATGAGTCCAGTATGATGCAGAGCTTGCGTGCGTGGTCCGTCAGGGTGGTGGGGGGGGGGATCCCGGAGCTGCTGGCCACCAGAAGTGGTCCCAGGCTGAAGGGGTGGGTACCACTCCCAGGATGAGTACTTCGGTCTTTTTTTAAATATTTTTTTTTCTCCTCATCCCACCGTGTCAAGTCTTTGTGGAACTTTTACAGTCGTACTCTCTACCTGTGGGCCGCTTGGCTGACCACGCTTCACTTGGGTCGCCTGACCTCCTCCCCTTTAGTAACGGGGACATGGTGTAATCATTGGAGCGACTGGATCATTCTTAGGTTACTTCCCCACCTCATTAGGGGGTGCCAGATGTTAGACGGCTTATCCTCTGCCCTCTCATATTCCAGCTGAGCCATGATAAATGATGCTTTTAACCAGTCCTCACTTCTCGGGGGAAGGTGATCTTTCCATCTCTTACATATTTCCCTCCTTGCCAGAAGGATCAAGTAAAGTAGAAGCCCTTTTTCCTGCCATGTGGCTGTCTGATAAAATAGACCATCATCTCCAAATACAATCAGAGAGGGGTTAACTTTGACCCTGGTACTAAAAAGCCCCGACAAGGCCTGTCCCACATCTTTCCAATATGTTTCCAGCTCTTTACATTCGAAAAACATGTGAATGTCATCTGCCATTAATTCCTGACATCTCGGGCATTTTGGTGGCGGTAAGGGGGCAAATTTCCCGATTTTATAAGGAGTATAGTAAAGCCTATTGACCACGAAAAAATGTTTTTTTTTCAGACAGGCAGGCTTTAAATGTTTATATAATGTCTTCAAAGATGATTCAAGAATACCCTCTGCCTGCTGTGCCATGAAGAAATTATTCCATACCCCCTCTGCTGGGGATATCCCAATGTCCTCACCCTCTAATAGATGTTGGTACCACACCGAGATTTCTTTTGTTATGGGTGTGGGGGATTGACTGAGCCTTTCTAGTTCCTCGTTAATTTTCATCTCCCCCCGTTCTGCTGTATGCCAGGACACCAATTGAAGATATTTAAACCTTGATAAATCTGTCCCTACCTTCGCCCTCAAGTACTCCCATGGGTGTACCCCTTCCTCATCCATTAACTCTTTCCATTTCGTGATCCCAGCCCTTTTCATAGGTATTGCCAGGGCATCTTTCAAGCAGTCCGGGGTACCAGGTGAGTCCCAAACTGGAGCTGAGTCTGAATAACACCCAATCCCACTGCTAACCCTTACCCTGTACCATATCTCTAGGGCAGTTTTTAATATCTTCAAACGAACCCGCTTGAAGAACCTCGGAGATCCAAATTTATACATGGAGGCATCGTTTCCCCCTTCTACTCTCACCATTTCTCCCAGTAGTTTGCCCCAGGATGAATCATCCGGCTTAGTAAGTAGCATGCGTAAGCTCTTAAACTGGAAGGCCACTACATATAGACTAATGTCAGGGAGAGCTAACCCCCCTTTTAATAATCTTCTTCTAAGTTTCTTCCAGGTCAGGCGCACCCATTTGTCCCCCACACAAAACTGCCAATTTTACTCTGTATCTTTTTTATGTCTTTCTTGGAGAATATTAGCGGTATTTTAGAAAACAGGTATGAAAGCTTAGGTAGAATAACCATTTTTACTAAATTCACTTTCCCGTAAATGGACAATGGGAGGTTCTTCCATCTGCTAAACAAATGGTCTATTTCCCTAGTTGTTGTTTCCACATTTATCTTAGGGATCCGATCCAATTCCCTCACAATATGTAATCCAAGGTATCAATTTCAATTTCAATTAGTCTTTATTTTGACTTTATGTCATGAAAGACAAACATATTAAAAAAAAAACACAACAAGTATTTTAAAAGAAATTTAGGGGAAGAAGTGAGCGTTTTCATGCCCGGATAGTACATCGAGAGCATCCATTTCTGTCCTCTGGCTATACCTTATATTTGATTGAGTAAAATCCAAGGTATCTAAACTCTAGACTCTCAGTGCCTAACCATTGATCTACGTTCCAGCACATGACCTCAGTCTTGGATCTATTCACCCTGTATCCTGATAATGCCCCAAACTATGCAGTAAGTTCCTCAACCCGAGGAATAGCTGTACCCGGGTCTCTTGTATATAAAATCAGGTCATCCGCGCATAGGGCCAACTTGGAACTATACTGACCTGACTGAAATGGAATTATCATGGGGTCAAGCCTGATTGCCTGAGCCAGGGGTTCCATATATAAACCGAACAGCAGCGGGGAGATGGGGCTCCCCTGCCTGGTTCCCTGCTGAATGTTAAAAGCTGGTTTAATATGCCATTTAAGAGGATCCTTGCAGAGGCGCCCTTATAACAATTCTTTAGAGTATAAATAAATACTGGCCCAAACCCCATTATTTCCAGGACTTCCCACAGGTATTTCCAGCAGACTTTATCGAATGCCTTGGCCGCGTCTAAAGCTACCACGGCCAAGGGTTCCGATTTCCCCACTGCTAGGTCTATATTCCCCAGCAGAAGGTGTGTTTGGTCTTCGATATGTCTACCAGCCACAAAGCCCTTCTGGTCCTCATGTATTACATTAGGTGTTAGTTTAGCCAATCTCCCCGCCAAAATGCCCACAAAGATTTTATAGTCTGCATTTAGCAGGGAGATTGGTCTATATGCATCTGCCCTTTGGGGATCTTTCCCAGGCTTCAAAATCAAAACAATAATAGCTTCTTTCCATGAGTTGGGGACGGTACCCGTGGGTGAATATACAGAATTAAAAATAATTTCCAAAACCGGGCATAATTCATCCATTAATTGTTTGTACATTTCACTGGGAGGTGCATCTGTGCCAGCAGCTTTTTTATTTTTTAGTTTCTTTATCTGTGCTGCTATCTCTTCTAAAGTAATGGGAGCATCCAGGCTATATTTCTTCCTTCTTCGGATAGTTTTGGCAGATTTTTACTGTCCAACCATGTGCGTAAGGCTTCTGTGGGTGGATTTACATCCTCTTTATACAGATCTGAGAATAGGGCAAGGAGGCAACTTTGCATGTCCGCTATTTTTCTCGATGTTTCCCCATTATTATTGATTATTAGCTCTTTAATGTCATTCCTAACCCGGTCAGTTCTGGATTTCCAAGCTAATAACGCTCCTGCCTTTTCTCCGTATTCGAAGTTATCCATCCTGCTTACGTCCCACCAGGCTTTACACTTTGCATCTAACTTCCCACTGTATGATTGTTTTGCCTGATCTAGATCCTGTTCGATCTGGAGAAGCCTTTCCTGATCTGTGCTATGCGTATTAATCCTTTCCTTCTCCAACTGACCAATTCTATTCGGTCTTGTCCAAGTTTAGTTAGAGGCAGCTGTCTCTCATCCAGGTAGCAACGGCCACTCTGGAAGTTGGTTCTGGTGGCTGAGGGTTCATTGGTAAGGGAGAGGATCGGCTGGATGTCGTCGGCGTGGGAGATGATGTTAAATCTGTGGCTTCTGACGATGGCTGCGAGGGGCCCCACGTAGATGTTCAAGAGGGTGGGGCTCAGGGAGGAGCACTGAGGTAATCCACAGCTGAGCTCCATGGGTTCTGAGAGGAATGGTGGTAGTCTGACTCAGCCAGTGAGGCACGAGTGGATCCAGTCCAAAGCCTTGTCGTGGGTGACGATGTCGTGGTGTCTCGTGATAAGGTCCGGTGAGAGATGGTGTCGAAGGCGGCCAAGAGGTCTAGTAAGTTGAAGACTGCGGTCTCGCCGTGGTCGAGGAGAGAGCGGATGTCGTGGGTGGCGGCGAGGAGTGCAGTCTCTGTGCTGTGGTTGCTTCGGAATCTGGATTGGGAGGTGTCCAAGGCGTGGTTCACTTCAATGAACTCCAAGAGTTGGGCGTTGATGGTTACTCAAGATATTTACCTCGTCCCAACGCCTGCAGCAGTCCATTCCATTGGGCTCGGAAACTCGCTTGCATTATTTACCTGCTTCTGAGGCTTGCCCGCCAGAGTCGATTCCACTGGTTCTGAAACTCACTCGAGTTACCTTCTTCCAGGACCTGCAGCACCATGTCTATTCCATTGGGCTCAGAACGTCGCTTGCATTATTTACCTGCTTCCAAAGCCTGCCCGCCAGAGCCGATTCCACCGGGCTCAGAACCCCCGCTGAGATATTTGCCTACTTCCAGGGCGTGCCCCCAGATACCATTGCACTGGGCTCAAACATTAGCTTGAGATTGACCTCCTTCCATGGCTCGCCGCGCCCTGAGTCCAGTACTTAATTTAAGCCGGTGGCTGCAGGTGCGGCCCATCAACTTTCAATTTTAAAGACAAGCTCTTATTTTTCCTCAACAGACTTTGATCCAGAACAAAACAGAGATAAAGACTAGAGGTGCAAAGAAGCAGGAAGATAAAGATGGAAAAACAATGATAAAGAAAGGAGGGATGAAAACTAACCTGCAGGAGTGATATAGAGAGACAGGGAATGTCTGATGGTGGATTCAAGAGGCATCAGTTGGAATTTAGACTTTGCAGACTTGGTACTCTGCACCCTGACCTTGGACAGCGCTGGCTGCGGTCGTCTGAGCAAAACGTTGAGCCCCATGACTTATTCATTTACAAATTAAGCACCGCCTGAGTTTATTCCACTGGGCTCAGAAACTCGCTTGAGATATGTTCCTCTTTCCAGAGCCTGCAGCCCAGAGTCCATTCCAGAGGCGCAAATCCAGTCCATGCTTTTGTCCTCTGACTGGCAGCACCCAAAGGGCTTGATTCACAAAGGTAACTTACACTTTTGAGTAATGTACACATTGAAGTAAGGTTGCTACTTTTTGGTATTCACAAACTCAGAGTGTAAATGTACTACAAAAGTGTAAATGACATGTCTTCACCCCCTTAGTATTGTAATTGGCTCACTCTTGTGTGAGTCGGTGACGCCCCTTTCTAAATCCCTCCCTGGGCCTCCTTAAACCCCTCTTACTCCCCCAATCCCACGCCCTTTTGGAGTAAATCTCCCCCTTTTAAAAGCCACTCTCCTGGGGTCCCACCCACATTTACTACTAAACAATATATTTAAGCGTGTGGAGACTCCGCAGTAGGGGTGGAGAGCTCTGCACACATAAGTATAGGTAAAGACAGCACATAGATTGTATTAGCACTTTGTAATATGTTCTGTAGCACAACAAAACGTACAACAAAGTGCAGTTTGTGCTAGGCCCATCAGTTCTTCTCCTCCTCCAGGGAGGTGCACGTAGAACTCATCCCAGAGGACATAAAAACCACTTTAGCCGTTCCCCTCCAAATACCGAAGAGCTCTCAACAACTGACCTGGAAGCTGACTTTAGGATAGGATAGGATGTATGTTTATAAAGCGCTCGATTGCTGTGGCGTCTTGGCGCTAGTGTATGTCAGAGGGAAAGGCTTATATTACCAGAAGGACTAGATGGATGAGAATAGCCATGTTTTCAGATCTTTCCTAAAAAGCTGCCGCTTTACTTGGAATCTCATGGCCGTTGGCAATTTGTTCCATAATTTAGCTGCGCCGTTCGATAATGTCCTTCGTCCCCATCTTGCCCGCCTAATCTTAGCAATCCGAAGTAAACCTAAATTGGCAGATCTAAGGGCACGCGGAGGGATGTAGGGTAAGAACATTCATGACATTTCCTCGGCACAACCACGCGAAGTGCTTTGTGGACCAGTCTTCCATGCGCTGTGGCTAGGGTGACCAGGTGTCGCAGATTTACTTGGTCAGTCCTGGTTTTTCACCAGATGTCCTGACAAATTTTAATACGCTTATCAGATGTTCTGGCTTTTGGAAAGAGAGGTATGAACACAAAGGGGCGCAATGTATTAGGTGTTCCTCTACAGGAGTCTTATGCTCAGCAGACTTGAATCTGGCCTCTGTAGCCCATCGCAGGAGAGCTAGAATGGACGGATTTTCTTTCGATTCCTGCCCCTATCATGCCGCCTACCTAAGAAAAATTCAAAACCAGTTAAGCTTTCGGAAGCAATTACATACCTGTCCGTTCTCCTCTTAAGCCTAGCTTGCTTTTCTTTTGCACCGATGCTGTCCTACCTGTTACTAGCGCCAGGAAGCCCCCTTCTGGGGGCAACCTTTCGCTCTAGAAATCATTTTTACATAACATAACAGTGCAGAATTATTTAGCAGTACTAGGGACGAAGAGATTTAGTTCACACAGGTGATGTAGGTTGTGAAGCTTCTTTTAATTCTCTTTTCTTCCTAATTTTTCTGTTTTTTTATTCTGGAGTGCGTTGTCAGTTTCTATTTCCAGCCCATCCACCTGCAGCATTGTTGGTCCAGTTCTATGTTTGCTGAACGTCTCATTGGTTTCTGACCCCCCAGCTGAGGCCCGCGCGCATTGCACTGACCACATTTGAGCGCTTTCACCTCTCCTCAGTGACCCTCCGCTGGGCGGGAAGGGAGGCGGCCATCTTTTGTCTCCGAGGAGCTGCGTCTCCAGGCACTTCCTGCTGCCTCTCAGGGCGGGGACAGGGCGCTCTGGCACCGCTCCATCACCCCCCCCCCCCCCCCCCCACCCAGCACACTTTCACCACCGCGTCCCGTCTCAGCCCCGCTCTCCATCTCTTCTCTCCCGTCTCAAGGTGACCCTGAACCTAAAAATACAGGCCTCCCTAACACAGATTAATGAGCCGATGGCTGCGGGTGGCACTTGGAGGAGAGGCCGCGCGCGCCTTCGGAGTGCAGTGCCTGCCAGGCACTTCCAGGGGTTACAGGTGGAGAGAGGGGGCAGGAAGCAGCCGGGGGAGGCCTGAGCAACGGAGGGCGAGACGAAGAGGGGGTGACCAAGCGACATTTAAAGAAACATGTGAGACACAGGCAGAGGAGGAGGATGGGAAGAGACACAGGCAAAAAGATGACAATGTGAGTCCACTGTCCCGGAAGGAGAGCAGGACAGAGCACAGGCGGCCCCTGTCTGCCTGCTTCTGCCCAGGATCACAAGAGGCGCTGATGAGCACAGGCCGGATGCAACACAGCACTTTGGACACTTCAGTCAACTGGACACACGTACAGTAGTGACGTCACGGGCGGCTTGGTTGTAAACAGGGGCTTCAAGGGCCAGTGAATGAGAGATGGGGGCTGGGGGCCTTTTGCAGTTAGTATGTTTACTCTGGTCATGACCAGCTCAGGGTGTGGCCTAGGGGTTCAATCTCTTCGCCCCACCATGGGCTGTTCCGGATTACCAAATAGGCAGGCCCAGCCTCTGGGGCCTTCTCCTTTTAGGGCCCTCGCAGCAACGGGTCAAAATAATATTGATATGATGTTGAAAGAAAATGACTATCAAGCATTCTTAAATTGTTTCCAAAAGATAGAAAAAGATCAATCAACTCAAACGAAAAATTTACAATAAAGACTCTATAGAAAAAAAGCCACATTGATGTAATGAACCCACTGAATATTTAAAGTTTTGCTGGTTAATTACAGTTTAAAAAAATGGTTAATAACATTATTCATTTTTAATGTTTAGTTTTGCGTGATAAAATTAGTTTATTCAAATTGTTGGTTGGTAAAATTTAAAACGTATTGGGATATAATTTGCGAGAGAGGCCCCCGACATTTCGACTGCCCAGGGCCCTCCACAGGGTTTAACCCGGCACTGACCACGGGGCATCTTAAGGATTTTGGGGGCCTTCGTCCATCCATGTGTTGCGGGCCCCTTTTTCAAACAACCTTGGATTCACGATCCATTATTGGCTCATTCGGGTCCATTAAATTGTACACCAAATTTTCTGAAATTGTAAAAAAAAGAGACAAATCATAATTATTTAACTAAAATCTACAAGGACTCAGCCATACTTTTTTCTTTATTAATGTATTATTTTTCGATGCAGAAACTTACAAAAGAATAAGTTAGTGCTAATTCGAATCATCAGTTGCTCTTGGGTGATGTCGAGTGAACATACATGGACCAATAACGTCCCATTGTCCCCTTCAAACCCATCCTGGGCACCAAGCGTGGGACAGTAGAATGAACTTGCATCGTTGGCAAGTCCATCTTCTCTTAATGCCCAGTTTCAAAACCGGTCTGGCCATTGTATCCTATCCTGCGCGGGAAGAGTGTATAGTTTTATGCTAATGTGTAGGAGGGGAAGAGTGTAAAGTCCTGAAGAGTGTATAATCCTATGTTACTGTTTCATGTGGGAAATGTTTATAGCCCAATGTTACTGTATCATGTGGTAGGAGTGTATACTCCTATGTTACTGTATCACACTGGAAGAGTGTATAGTCCTATTTTACTGTATCGGGTGGGAAGAGTGTATAGTCCTATGTTACTGTATCGGGTGGGAAGAGTGTATAGTCCTATGTTACTGTATCAGGTGGGAAGAGTGTATAGTCCTATGTTACTGTATCGGGTGGGAAGAGTGTATAGTCCTATGTTACTGTATCGGGTGGGAAGAGTGTATACTCCTATGTTACTGTATCCGGTGGGAAGAGTGTATAGTCCTATTTTACTGTATCGGGTGGGAAGAGTGTATAGTCCTATTTTACTGTATCGGGTGGGAAGAGTGTATAGTCCTATGTTACTGTATGGGGTGGGAAGAGTGTATACTCCTATGTCACTGTATCATGCTGGAAGAGTGTATAGTCCTATCTTACTGTATCACGCTGGAAGAGTGTATAATCCTATGTTACTGTATGGGTGGGAAGAGCGTATAGTCCTTTGTTACTGTATCGGGTGGGAAGAGTGTATACTCCTATGTCACTGTATCACGCTGGAAGAGTGTATAGTCCTTTGTTACTGTATCACGCTGGAAGAGTGTACAGTCCTATGTTACTGTATCTTGTGGGAAGAGTGTACAGTCCTATGTTACTGTATCGGGTGGGAAGAGTGTATACTCCTATGTTACTTTATCACGCTGGAAGAGTGTATAGTCCTATGTTACTGTATCACGCTGGAAGAGTGTACAGTCCTATGTTACTGTATCGGGTGGGAAGAGTGTATAGTCCTATGTTACTGTATCGGGTGGGAAGAGTGTATAGTCCTATGTTACTCTATCGGGTGGGAAGAGTGTATAGTCCTATGTTACTGTATCGGGTGGGAAGAGTGTAGAGTCCTATGGTACTGTATCGGGTGGGAAGAGTGTAGAGTCCTATGTTACTGTATCTTGTGGGAAGAGTGTATAGTCCTATGTTACTGTATCTTGTGGGAAGAGTGTATAGTCCTATGTTACTGTATCACGCTGGAAGAGTGTATACTCCTATTTTACTGTATCGGGTGGGAAGAGTGTATACTCCTATGTTACTGTATCACGCTGGAAGAGTGTATAGTCCTATTTTACTGTATCGGGTGGGAAGAGTGTATAGTCCTATTTTACTGTATTGGGTGGGAAGAGTGTATAGTCCTATGTTACTGTATCGGGTGGGAAGAGTGTATAGTCCTATGTTACTGTATCAGGTGGGAAGAGTGTATAGTCCTATGTTACTGTATCGGGTGGGAAGAGTGTATAGTCCTATGTTACTGTATCGGGTGGGAAGAGTGTATAGTCCTATGTTACTGTATCGGGTGGGAAGAGTGTATAGTCCTATGTTACTGTATCGGGTGGGAAGAGTGTATAGTCCTATTTTACTGTATCGGGTGGGAAGAGTGTATAGTCCTATTTTACTGTATCGGGTGGGAAGAGTGTATAGTCCTATGTTACTGTATCGGGTGGGAAGAGTGTATACTCCTATGTTACTGTATCATGCTGGAATAGTGTATAGTCCTATCTTACTGTATCACGCTGGAAGAGTGTATAATCCTATGTTACTGTATGGGTGGGAAGAGCGTATAGTCCTTTGTTACTGTATCGGGTGGGAAGAGTGTATACTCCTATGTCACTGTATCACGCTGGAAGAGTGTATAGCCCTATGTTACTGTATCACGCTGGAAGAGTGTACAGTCCTATGTTACTGTATCTTGTGGGAAGAGTGTACAGTCCTATGTTACTGTATCGGGTGGGAAGAGTGTATACTCCTATGTTACTTTATCACGCTGGAAGAGTGTATAGTCCTATGTTACTGTATCACGCTGGAAGAGTGTACAGTCCTATGTTACTGTATCGGGTGGGAAGAGTGTATAGTCCTATGTTACTGTATCGGGTGGGAAGAGTGTATAGTCCTATGTTACTGTATCGGGTGGGAAGAGTGTAGAGTCCTATGGTACTGTATCGGGTGGGAAGAGTGTAGAGTCCTATGTTACTGTATCTTGTGGGAAGAGTGTATAGTCCTATGTTACTGTATCTTGTGGGAAGAGTGTATAGTCCTATGTTACTGTATCGGGTGGGAAGAGTGTAGAGTCCTATTTTACTGTATCTTGTGGGAAGAGTGTATAGTCCTATGTTACTGTATCTTGTGGGAAGAGTGTATAGTCCTATGTTACTGTATCGGGTGGGAAGAGTGTAGAGCCCCATGGTACTGTATCTTGTGGGAAGAGTGTATAGTCCTATGTTACTGTATTTTGTGGGAAGAGTGTATAGTCCTATGTTACTGTATCTTGTGGGAAGAGTGTATAGTCCTATGTTACTGTATCAGGTGGGAAGAGTGTATAGTCCTATGTTACTGTATCGGGTGGGAAGAGTGTATAGTCCTATGTTACTGTATCGGGTGGGAAGAGTGTATAGTCCTATGTTACTGTATCGGGTGGGAAGAGTGTATAATCTTATGTTACTGTATTGGGTGGGAAGAGTGTATAGTCCTATTTTACTGTATCGGGTGGGAAGAGTGTATAGTCCTATTTTACTGTATCGGGTGGGAAGAGTGTATAGTCCTATGTTACTGTATCGGGTGGGAAGAGTGTATACTCCTATGTTACTGTATCATGCTGGAAGAGTGTATAGTCCTATCTTACTGTATCACGCTGGAAGAGTGTATAATCCTATGTTACTGTATGGGTGGGAAGAGCGTATAGTCCTTTGTTACTGTATCGGGTGGGAAGAGTGTATACTCCTATGTCACTGTATCACACTGGAAGAGTGTATAGTCCTATGTTACTGTATCACGCTGGAAGAGTGTACAGTCCTATGTTACTGTATCTTGTGGGAAGAGTGTACAGTCCTATGTTACTGTATCGGGTGGGAAGAGTGTATACTCCTATGTTACTTTATCACGCTGGAAGAGTGTATAGTCCTATGTTACTGTATCACGCTGGAAGAGTGTACAGTCCTATGTTACTGTATCTGGTGGGAAGAGTGTATAGTCCTATGTTACTGTATCGGGTGGGAAGAGTGTATAGTCCTATGTTACTGTATCGGGTGGGAAGAGTGTATAGTCCTATGTTACTGTATCGGGTGGGAAGAGTGTAGAGTCCTATGGTACTGTATCGGGTGGGAAGAGTGTAGAGTCCTATGTTACTGTATCTTGTGGGAAGAGTGTATAGTCCTATGTTACTGTATCTTGTGGGAAGAGTGTATAGTCCTATGTTACTGTATCGGGTGGGAAGAGTGTAGAGTCCTATTTTACTGTATCTTGTGGGAAGAGTGTATAGTCCTATGTTACTGTATCTTGTGGGAAGAGTGTATAGTCCTATGTTACTGTATCGGGTGGGAAGAGTGTAGAGCCCCATGGTACTGTATCTTGTGGGAAGAGTGTATAGTCCTATGTTACTGTATCTTGTGGGAAGAGTGTATAGTCCTATGTTACTGTATCTTGTGGGAAGAGTGTATAGTCCTATGTTACTGTATCGGGTGGGAAGAGTGTAGAGTCCTATGTTACTTTATCTTGTGGGAAGAGTGTATAGTCCTATGTTACTGTATCTTGTGGGAAGAGTGTATAGTCCTATTTTACTGTATCGCAGAGTAAGGATGCATAGCCCTATGTCACTGTATCGTGCTGGAAGAGTGTATAGTCCTATGTTACTGTATCACGCTGGAAGAGTGTATAGTCCTATTTTACTGTATCGGGTGGGAAGAGTGTATAGTCCTATTTTACTGTATCGGGTGGGAAGAGTGTATAGTCCTATGTTACTGTATCGGGTGGGAAGAGTGTATACTCCTATGTTACTGTATCACGCTGGAAGAGTGTATAGTCCTATCTTACTGTATCACGCTGGAAGAGTGTATAATCCTATGTTACTGTATGGGTGGGAAGAGCGTATAGTCCTATGTTACTCTATCGGGTGGGAAGAGTGTATACTCCTATGTTACTGTATCACGCTGGAAAAGAGTATAGTCCTATGTTACTGTATCACGCTGGAAGAGTGTACAGTCCTATGTTACTGTATCTTGTGGGAAGAGTGTATAGTCCTATGTTACTGTATCGGGTGGGAAGAGTGTATACTCCTATGTTACTTTATCACGCTGGAAGAGTGTATAGTTCTATGTTACTGTATCAAGCTGGAAGAGTGTACAGTCCTATGTTACTGTATCGGGTGGGAAGAGTGTGTAGTCCTATGTTACTGTATCAGGTGGGAAGAGTGTATAGTCCTATGTTACTGTATCGGGTGGGAAGAGTGTATAGTCCTATGTTACTGTATCGGGTGCGAAGAGTGTAGAGTCCTATGGTACTGTATCGAGTGGGAAGAGTGTAGAGTCCTATGTTACTGTATCTTGTGGGAAGAGTGTATAGTCCTATGTTACTGTATCGGGTGGGAAGAGTGTAGAGCCCCATGGTACTGTATCTTGTGGGAAGAGTGTATAGTCCCATATTACTGTATCTTGTGGGAAGAGTGTATAGTCCTATGTTACTGTATCTTGTGGGAAGAGTGTATAGTCCTATATTACTGTATCGGGTGGGAAGAGTGTAGAGTCCTATGTTACTGTATCTTGTGGGAAGAGTGTATAGTCCTATGTTACTGTATCTTGTGGGAAGAGTGTATAGTCCTATTTTACTGTATCGCAGAGTAAGGGTGCATAGCCCTATGTCACTGTATCGTGCTGGAAGAGTGTATAGTCCTATGTTACTGTATCACGCTGGAAGAGTGTATAATCCTATTTTACTGTGTCGAAGAGGAAGGGTTCATAGTCCTATGTCACTGTATCATGCGGGAAGAGTGTATAGTCCTGTGTTACTCATTGCATGGGAAGAGTGTATAGTCCTATGTCACTGTATCGCGAGGTAAGTG
Source organism: Lissotriton vulgaris (assembly GCF_964263255.1). Lineage (NCBI taxonomy): Eukaryota > Metazoa > Chordata > Amphibia > Caudata > Salamandridae > Lissotriton > Lissotriton vulgaris. The sequence continues at coordinate 780,881,764 of NC_141700.1, read as the reverse complement.
TGTACAGTCCTGTTTTACTGCATCTCACGGGGAAAGTGTATAGGTCTATGTCACTGTATCACGCAGGAACAATGTTAAGTATTGAGCCTTCAGATGTTGATTTTCATTCCATGGTCAGTGCTAATCTTTTATTCACAGCCTTTAAGCCAACAAGTGTTTCCTCGTATGGGTCATCAAGCCCTACGACATCATCAGGGCGGTGCGGTATCTGTATCCAGACACATAATCCTCATGTCTGGAAAACACTCTCCCCCGAGGTAGCGCCACAGTAATCTTGTTTAATTTTGTGACAATATCAAAATAAAAACTGCCCTGTAATACATATCTCCTATTATATTTAAGAATGAGAACGCTGTATCGTACACGGCTATAGGCAATATCTAAGTAGGTATCTGTGTTAGCTTTTAGCCATATAAAATAGTAGTATGTTGACAGCATGTATCGAAAGAAGCATGCGGCCCAAATCAAAATATATTATAACAAAAACAAGAGAGACCCATTTGTCCTTGTGAACTGGGTATAGCTGATCATCAAAAAATACAGTGGAACTCATTACAACAAAATAATGCAAAATATACCAGAAGTATTAATTTCTCGCGCCAAAATTAGTATGCAATTAGAGTACGTAAGTGTATCATTCTAGCAATACCATTTCATTGATTGTAGTAATTAATCTACCTCAGGAGAGAAAAAGCCCGCAAGCAGCAGTGCTTCTGCTGTGCCCACCTCAGCCGAAAATGGGCATATTTGTATTTGCAGTAACAGTGGTTAGAAAAATAGAATTCTGCTGTGTATTCACACTATATACAAGATCATATCAAAACATCACTCATGTGCCCCAGTGTAGTGACCATAACCAACAGTGAAGTAGTTTGCAGTGACAGTAAAAAAGAAGCAATTGGTTATTGGAATGATAAGGGAAGTCCTTAGGAAATCTGATTTTAATCCATCATTCTAGAGATTATTTCTAGTATTCTGGGATTCTCCCTTTTTGTTGTCGAACACGTTTCGACCCTCTCATGTTACCGGGTCTCTTCAGGACGGGGATTCTGGGGACCTGGGCACTCAGAATTTGCCGGAGGTGTAGTGGATTCATTCGTCCTATAATAATATCAGTTGTAGCCTTGTTGGCTAATTCCCTGAAATGTATTAAGTTGAGGCCTCTGGGACTCTGACGGTTAATTAGAATAACAAGATCCTTGATGCGTGGAAGATAAGGTAAGTGCCAAGGTTACCAGGGGATTCCCGGATGGAGTCAGGATGGTGACGTGAAGGATATCACTGTGTCACGGATAATGAGCCAACAGTGGTAAAGCAATTCTTCGCACTGTTGTAGCTTCATTTCCGAACACAGACGAACCTCCGATAACGGGACTTAGCCCCGGTCAATGGCTTCAACAGGATATAGGACCATTGAATCCACAACACCTATAAACTTTATAAACTACATACAAACCTTTGAGTTACATAAACCGGGCATTGCAGGAACAGGTGGTCACCCAGGAACCATCCCCATTGAAAGTCAGTGACATGGGAGTGCGAATAATGACAGGAGTCAGCTGACCAGGATAAAAAGAACCCCTACGGAAACTAAATAGAAACAACAAAAGGAATGAAAGGCACGTCGTAGGAAAGTAGGATCTGCTTCTATGGTTACACCCCCTTTTTGCCTGGTGCTAATCTGTATTTGTATGTCTGACTGGGATCCTTCTAATCAGGACCCCAGTCTATCTGCTTTTTCCTTAAATTGTTGTGTTCAGTACTTAGGTACACCCCAGATTGGATACTGGGGTACCCTTATAAGTCCCAAGTATATGGTACCCAGGGCATATGTGCCCCAGAGGTCTCCCATGGGCTGAAGCATGTATTATGCCACCCATGAGAGATCATTCAAAATGGAGCTACAGACCAGCCATTACAGCCTTTGTAAGCTGGTGCTAGCACCACTTACGAAAGATATAGGTTTCCTATATCTAATGTCACTGCACTTAAAACCTATAAGTCTCCCCTATAGCGGACCTTTGCAATCCTGAAGGCAGGGTGCTTGGCTCTAAGTAAGAGGGTACCCCTGCATGAGCAGGACACTCTTGCAGCCTATGGAGTCCATTCTACCGGGTTGTCAGTGAAGCAGACATATACAATATGGCAGGGCACCGTGTAATTAGGCAATGACTATCTCGAAAACGGCTGCAACGAATCCTATCATGTTTGATATCAAACATGTTCAGCACGGGAAGAGCCCTCCGTTAGGCTCTCAGTAGTCCCTGTACCAGCCTTCTTGACCCAGAAAGCACAAAATGGTTGCTGCCGACCAGAGTCACATTTCTGCCCTCCTGCTGCTGAGCCAAGCTCGAGCAGAGGAAGGTGAAACAATAGGCATCCTGTCACAGGGAGGTGTGACCACCTCCCAGACAGGTATTGTGTATTGGAGTAGGATGGGTGCGCTTGCCAGCGCCACCCAGTCTGCACGAGGGGCACATTTGGTGTCCCCATGCATAGTCCAGCTCGAACCTGTTCTGGGAGCCGTTGGCCCCCGATCTGGGGTGAAACTGGACAAAGGACATGGGAGTAACCTCCTCCCTGTCCAGACTCTCCCCTGGGAGGGGTCCCCTGAGTCTTCTCAACCCTTTCCCTAGGGTACGTAAGGGCTTACCTGAGTACAGGTCCTGAGATTTGCTGTGGGATGAGATCCAGATCAGACCTCACTGCTCTTCTACCGTCTGGGCACTCTGGACTTCACTGGGCTTTGTTTGGGCCTGACTTCATCTCCCTTGCAGTCTGCTACATCATCTGGGCATCATAAAGGAACCCGCCAAGGCCTGTAAAGCATCAAAGACACTTGAAGAAATCTCCCTTGGAGTGAAGGAGTCACCCCCCTGCTTCCACAGGCACCGCAACTAAGTCGGCCGGTCTGCTGATCCTGAGCTCCTCTGGACTCCAAAGGATCGGCAACACAGGTGGTGGTTTTCCACAGCTCTCGAGGCCTGCCCTGACCTCCCACCAAGTTTGAGGCCAGTATCGCTCATGGGGGTTGCAATAACCAAACCCCTGTGCACCGCGTCAACTTGCAGTTACAAAGGCTTATGGACTTCTTTCCAAGAAGATCTTCGGGCACCAGGTATCGCCCACCTCGAGCATCTCCTTTGACCAGAATCTTCAGCCACACCATATTGTGTGCATCGTGGTCTGCATCTTTTGGCGAGCTGCTTGCGGTCCTCTCGCGACTCCAGTGCCTGTGGCTCCATCTGAGGATCACTTTTGCTACTCTTGGGCTCCCCTGATTGCTCGGGCCTGCCATGACTTCCCTGCTTGTGGTGAGTCCCCTGGACCTTGCTGGTTCCCACCTTGGTCCTTCTTCAGCTCCTGCAATGTTTGCATTTGCCGAGGCTTGTTGGTGCTCACGCTGGATACTGACCTCTCAGCGCTCAACATCCTTCATGGGACAGCTTGCGCATGGCCCTTGGTCTTCCTCAGCATCGCCTGGACCTCACAGCTGCAGAGTCAAGGTCCTTGTCAACTCTCCTGCAACACCCAACATTGGAGGGCATTCATTCTCCAAGTCTCCTGGTCACCCCTGAGTGACATAGACTCTGTCCCCTCAGATTGCAGGTACCTCTCAACTAGTATACACCTTCGGATTCCACCGGACACTTCCTCCTCTTCCAGCAGCTGCATTTTTCTCATGTCCTCCATTGAGTTTGACGGCGGTTTCCACTTCACACATATGCATCCGGCTTCCCTGATGTAGGTAAACGTGGGTACTAAGGTATCCATGGGTGAGGTAGCTCTCCAACCTTCTGTCTTCCACAGGGTTTCTTCAGGGTCCACTCAGAAGGGTCCTTAATCTTTAAAAACCCAACCGTGACTTACACGTAGAGTGTATGGAGCACCCGGTCATGTTCTCACACTGCACACGCTCTCTGTGGAGTTCCTATCTACTCACCTTGCATGGTTCCTTTGGTCCCCAGCACTTCTATGTCCCCCGACCTTGTATTGACCTGAATTGTAGTTCTTATACCACTTTCTTAGTATATGGTTTGGTTCCCCCCTGGGGCCACTGTGTATTCTGTGCTATTTACTGAATTTCTTTGCTAAAGTATTGTGTGCATTGTGCTTATCTCCGGGTAGGAGATATTTCTATGTGTTAGAGAGTATTATATAATAAATGCATATTTTTATAAATACTTTGTGTGGTTTTTTCCACTTAATCTATACTTTGAGATTGCATTCTGGTAAAACAAGCTGCTTTACACTCCTTCTGGACCAAGCCTGAAGGCTGCACTCCACAGCTACCACTTACAGAGCTTTATAAGGTTGTCTAAGACTTCTTAAATCACCATAAGGGTTATCTGGACTGGTGCAAGGTGTCCACTTACATAAGTGTACATCATATACCAGGCCAGCTTCTTACACACACAATAGCCACAAACGTCCCAGATTGTAAAATGTCTGCAGCCCCTGAACCAGTCCAATTAAATCAAGAACATGTGACATTCCCCATCATTCTAAAAAACTGTGTCCCAGACAAGGATCATATTAACTCAATAAGCAAACTGTTGGCACCCGTCACGGAAGTCGATATATCCAGTGACAATATTGTACACGTTCCACTAACAGTAGACTGAAGCACGTAGAGCAATATAACACAAGAGAGATGGGCAGCAGGCATCAGATAGCCAGGAGTCACCCACCAAACCAACAAGAATTGCAAAACGAGGTCCAGCCAAAAGAAAGGGAGTCATCGCAACAAATTTCACCATCACTCCAGATAATCCCCCAAATGAAAATGAAACTGAAAATTGAAATAAATGAAGGCAAAGGGAAGCGCCCCTTCCAACGTTCAGTAAAGTGGGATATCCCGAGGAATCAGCAGGGGAATTCACCCAGCCCCATACTCTGGCTTTGAAATGGCCAGGTCCCGAGATGGACGAAGGAAGCGACGGTCCGCGGCGGAGCCAGCAGGTCCCGATGAAGATGGTAGTTACAAACGGTCCGCGGCCACGCCAGCAGGTCCCGACGACGATGAAGGTTTACGAAGGTTACGAAGGTTGCGGCAGCGCCAGCAGGCAGGACGATGATGCGCAAGGCAGAGCTACGGCAGCGCCAGTAGTCCGTCAAGGATGAGTTCTTCTCTGCGTCTCTCGACTCCAGGATACAACTGCCTTCCTGCTCTGGAGCTGCCCCAGTTATAGGGCTGGTGCCCTTTGATGTCCGGACCCTCGCACTTGGAGGTCGGGAGGTCCGGGATGAGGGAGTCCAGACACCCCGCAGGGGGGTGGAGCCAGCGCCCGGGGAGGCGATGGGCGAGCGGCACTTGGCGGGGGAGAGCCATCGACGCCTCTTTCTCCCATTGACTTGCCAAGTAGCCCGCTCACCTCCTGGGTGGATGGTGGTGCCGGGATGTCTGAGGCCTGGCTAGGCCCAGGGTTGAGGTCGGCCGGGGGCCAGGCGGCCTCGTGGTGGAGTGTCCAAGATGGCGCCCAGGCTGGGCGCGCGGGCCAGTAGTGGGTCGGGCCCACGAGGTCGATATGTTCAGGGGCCGGGGTCCCGGAGGGGACGGAAGACGAGCAGTGGTGGTGTGTGGCCCTTGTGTGTCCGGGCTCGGGCCTGGTCGGGCCGAGGGGGGAGCGGCCCTTCATGTGGCCTTTCCAACATGCGTCCCCCCCAGCTGAAGGCGGGGAGAGTCACCCATCCTCTTGGGGACTCTCCTCGTCGAGGCGGAAAAACCGGGACAGGCCATCCGCGTTGGCGTGATCTGGCCCAGGCCGGTGCTCAACAGTGAAGTCCATCCCTTGCAGGGAGATGGACCAACGTAGTAGTTTCGGGTTTTCCCCCCGCATCTGCATCAGCCACTGCAGGGGTCGATGGTCGGTCTGCACCCGGAAGTGTGTGCCAAAGAGGTAGGGCCGGAGCTTTTTGAGGGCTCATACCACAGCGAAGGCCTCCCTCTCTATAGTGCTCCAGCGTTGTTCTCGGGGTAGGAGTCGCCTGCTGATGAAGGCCACTGGCTGATCAAGGCCTTCGGTGTTCACTTGAGACAGGACTGCCCCAATGCCATGGTCGGAGGCATCCGTCTGGACGACGAACTCCCGGCTGTAGTCGGGGGCCTGGAGCACAGGGGCGGAGCACATGGCGGCCTTCAATTGTTCGAAGGCTGTTTGACAATCCGGGGTCCAGTTGACTTTCTTGGGTTGATTTTTGGACGTGAGTTCTGTGAGGGGCCCCACTATGGTACCATAGTCTTTCACGAACCTTCGGTAATAGCCCGTGAGGCCCAGGAAGGCGCGTACCTCGGTCTGGGTGATGGGGGGCTGCCAGGACTGGATGGCGGCAATCTTGAGCTGCAGAGGGGCCACCAGGCCGCTTCCCACCTGGTGTCCGAGGTAGGTTACGGACCCCTGACCAATTTGGCATTTGCTGGCCTTAATCGTGAGGCCAGCCCGCTGGAGGGCCTGTAGCACCGCTCGGAGGTGGTGGAGGTGCTCGGGCCAATGGTGGCTGTATACAGCGATGTCGTCTAGGTAGGCGGCGCTGAATCCTTCGAGCCCTGCCAGGACCTGGTTGACGAGCCGCTGAAATGTTGCTGGAGCATTCTTCATGCCAAAGGGCATGACCTTGAAATGGTAATGGCCATCAGGGGTGGAGAAGGCAGAACGTTCTTGGGCCCGGGGTGTGAGGCCGATCTGCCAGTAGCCCGCCGTCAGGTCGAAAATACTGAGGTAGCGGGCAGCCCCCATGCGGTCGATTAGTTCGTCTGCCCGGGGGATAGGATGTGCGTCTGTTCGGGTGACCGCATTCAAGCCCCGGTAGTCGACGCAGAACCGGAGTTCTGGTGTGGTGCCGGGAGCGGCTGCTTTGGGGACCAGTACTACAGGGCTGGCCCAGGGGCTGTCTGAGGGCTCGATGACCCCGAGCGTGAGCATTTTGGTTACTTCTTCCTGGATGCAGGCCCGTACCCGATCTGGCACGCGGTAGGCCCGGTGGCGGATAGGGGGGTTGTCCCCCGTGTCCACGTCGTGCACACACCAGGAAGTGACACCTGGGGTGAGGGAAAACAGGCTGGCGAACTGCAACAGAAGGTCTCGACACTCCTGGCGTTGTTCCCGGGTGAGGGCCTCCGAGAGTCGGACCCCATCCACGGAGCCGTCTTTCTCCCGAGTCCGTAGGAGGTCAGGGAGGGGCTCGGAGTCTTCTTCAGCCCCATTGTCTGTGGCCATCAGGAGGCTGAGTTCTGAACGCACAAAGTGGGGTTTCAGTCTATTAGCGTGGAGGACCCGGAGGGGGTTCCGGGCAGATTCCATGTCGATGAGATAGGTGGCAGGGCCCTTGCGCTCGACTACTTTGAAGGGCCCCGTCCACTTGTCTTGCAGGGCGCAGGGTTCGGTGGGGGACATCACCCATACCTGTTGCCCAGGTTCAAATTCGATGGAGGAGGCATTCCGGTCATACCACTTTTTCATGTCCTCTTGGCTGGCCTCTAGGTTGGCTTTTGCCAGCTCTCTGAACCGCCGGGTCTGGTTGCGGAGGGTTAGGAGGTACCGGAAGACATCTGGGGGGTTCTTTAGAGGGGGCATCTCCCAGCCTTCCTTGACTAGGCTGAGCGGCCCCCGTACTGGATGTCCATACAGCAGTTCAAACGGGCTGAAGCCGAGGGACTTCTGGGGGACCTCCCGATATGCGAAGAGGAGGCACGGCAGCAGCACATCCCACTGGCGACGGAGGGGCTCTTCCAACCCCCCAATCATCCCTTTGAGTGTGCGGTTGAACCGCTCAACGAGTCCGTTTCCTTGAGGGTGATAGGGGGTCGTGAATCGGTAGGTAACCCCACACTGTTGCCAGAGGGACTTCATATATTTGGAAATAAAGTTCGTGCCTCTGTCGCTGACGACTTCTCGGGGGAAGCCCACACGGGAGAAGATTCCCATCAGAGCCCGGCCGACTACCGGGGCTGTCACAGTCCGCAGGGGAACAGCCTCGGGGTAGCGGGTGGCGTGGTCCACTAGCACCAGGATGAACCGATGGCCTTGTTTTGTACGCGGGTCCAGGGGCCCCACAATGTCTATCCCGACCCTCTCGAACGGGGTGGTGACCACGGGAAAAGGTTGCAGGGGGGCTTTTAGTTTGCGGCCGCTCTTTCCACTGGCTTGGCACGTGGGGCAAGATCGGCAATGCTGGTGTACATCGTCCCTCATTTTGGGCCAGAAGAAGTGGGTCACCAGGCGGCTGTAGGTTTTATCTTGACCCAGGTGTCCAGCCAGGGGGACATCATGGGCCAGGTTTAGCAGAAAGTCTCTGAAACGGAGGGGTACCACTAGCACTCGGCTGGCCCCCAACTCCGCGATTCTTTGTTCACTGTATAGCAAATCATTGTCCCAGTAGATCCAATGAGTTCCGGAGGTATCCCCTGCGCTTTGGGCGAGGGCTTGTTGGCGGAGTCCCTCGAGGGAGGGACAGGTCTTCTGTTCTTGGCGAAACTGTTCTTGCGTGGGCCCCCCCTCTTGAGGCCACTGGTCGAGGTTAGCGAGGTCTGGAGGTTGAGCTGGTTCTGGGGGGACGTCACGGTCGGTGGTTTCGGCTGGGGCGACCGGAGGCGGAGGCGCCGGCCATTCGGGTTCCTCGGGTCGGGGTTTGGCACGGGCGGCCATGGACCGGGTGGTGACGCATGCCCAGTCCGGGATGCCTAACATCCCCAGGTGTTCTCGTCGTTCTACGGCTGCCCACGGAGAGCTTTCAAGGTCATTCCCCAGGAGGCAGTCTACGGGGGCATCGTCTCGGACCGTTACTTTCAACATGCCGGAGACCCCTCCCCATTCGAAAGGGACGCAGGCCATCCGACACAGACTCTCCGAGTTATCGGCTGAACGGACAGGGCAGAGAATGTTTGGTAGGAACTGTTCTGGGGTCACCAGGTGACAGCGGACGGCTGTTACACTGGCCCCGGTGTCACGGAGGGCTTCGGCCCGGCGTCCATTGATGCTCACCCATTGGCTGTACTTCTGGGTGTTAGCGGGTAGGGGGACCCGCGGGACCATGTCTTTCCCCCCTAAGCATGCTAGAGCCATGGCGGCTGGCTCCCATTCTTGATGCTCTTGCTCATATTCTTCTTGTTCCTCTGAGATCTGTTCCTCCCCCAGAGCAGCAGCGGCTACTTGGCGGGGTCTTGGGCTCTGATACTGGGGGCAGTTTGGGTCGTTTGCATAGTGGCCGACTCGTTGGCATCGATGGCACGTAACATTGGCTCGATATCCCGGTCGCGCCGGGGTGCTGCCCCGGTTGGCCGGGGGGGTGGTGCTGGTAGCGGGGGCGACCGGAGCGTTGTCTCTTCCGCGTCCTTGGCCTCCTCCTCCTCCTCGGGGACGGTGCTGACCGTTGTTGTTCCGGCTCTGTTCATAGGACCCATTTCGGCCCACTCTGGTGATTTCCCACCGGTCAGCTTCGGCTGCGAGCTGCCGGGGATCGGTCAATTTGCTGTCGAGGAGGTGCTGGCGGAGCTCAATGAAGCAATTGTTCGATAGATGCTCCCATACCATGAGATTGAAGAGTTGTTCGTAAGTTGTGACCTTGCTTCCTTTGATCCAGCCCTCGAAGGCTCGGCTAAAATAGTTTACATAGTCCACCCAAGTTGTACCCGGGATGCGGGTGCAGTCTCGGAACCTCTGACGGTACATCTCGGGTGTGAGGCCATAGCGGGTGAGGAGTGCAGCTTTCATATGGTCATAGGAGGTCATCTGGTGGTCCGGGAGCTGTAGCAGGGCGTCACGGCCCTCATTGAGGAATCTCCCCCATAGACCGGCTCCCCAGTCGCTTCTATCGATCCGGTGGGCGGTCATAGCGATTTCGTAGGCCTTAAACCATTGCTGGATGTCGTCCTCTCGGAAGTATTCTCGAACGACATCCTTGGGGATGTGTACCTTTTTCTCTGTTGCCCCTGGGGTGTGGGGTTGCTCGGGCACCCCTACTTCTTTATTCTGCTTGAGTAGGTCGATCTCAGCTAATTTTCGCTCGTGTTCATATGCCAATTTCTTCTCCTCGAGCTCCCTTTGTCTCTGTTTTTCCTCTCTTTCTTCTCGGAGACGCAGGTGCTCTAAGTTTATTTTTTGTTCGGCCAACTTAAGTTCAACATCCATTTTGAGCCGGGCCATTTCCAGCTCGTGTAGTCGGGTTTTTTCTCGTTCCTGGATCTCGTCTTGCGAGAGACCCGTTCTTCGCTCCTCAGGGGCTGTGGTGTTTTTTTCTATTGCTGCGATGTTTTGATCGGGGGTTCCGGCAGCCCCGGTTTCTGCCCAAGACTCTAGGGCATGCTTGAAATCGTCCTTGGTACTTAGACCGGTGGTAGCGATACCTAGTTCGATGCAGAAGTGTTTTAATTCACGATGGCTGTACTCGTCCAATTTCTCCATCTGAAATTTCTCGGTGGATCCGCTTTCTTTGTTTGACATCGTGATTTCGTCGTGGGGTGAGCTACTCTCTGTACGATAATGAGGTGATTCGGATCGCGCCGCTGGCCACCAATGTTAGACGGACCGGGAGGGTCGGCCGAGGATAAGGGGAGAGGTCTCCGGGGAGAGCCGTCTCCGACGATCGTACAGACAAGTAACTTCCCCCCCACAGACGGACACCACACAAGGGTAAAGTTCAACGATACTTTATAGGCAATTCTTTAAGTACGATGAATGGTACAAGGAGGTCTGGACTCAGGGGTCCCCTCGATTCTGGTCTCTGGTTTGGGAGAAGGGTAGCGGGACAGTCTTGTTACCAAAAGATGGGAATAGCTCTCAATCCTCGAGCTCGGCGTTCTAGATGATCGGGCCGCGGCGGAGCCAGCAGGTCCCGAGATGGACGAAGGAAGCGACGGTCCGCGGCGGAGCCAGCAGGTCCCGATGAAGATGGTAGTTACAAACGGTCCGCGGCCACGCCAGCAGGTCCCGACGACGATGAAGGTTTACGAAGGTTACGAAGGTTGCGGCAGCGCCAGCAGGCAGGACGATGATGCGCAAGGCAGAGCTACGGCAGCGCCAGTAGTCCGTCAAGGATGAGTTCTTCTCTGCGTCTCTCGACTCCAGGATACAACTGCCTTCCTGCTCTGGAGCTGCCCCAGTTATAGGGCTGGTGCCCTTTGATGTCCGGACCCTCGCACTTGGAGGTCGGGAGGTCCGGGATGAGGGAGTCCAGACACCCCGCAGGGGGGTGGAGCCAGCGCCCGGGGAGGCGATGGGCGAGCGGCACTTGGCGGGGGAGAGCCATCGACGCCTCTTTCTCCCATTGACTTGCCAAGTAGCCCGCTCACCTCCTGGGTGGATGGTGGTGCCGGGATGTCTGAGGCCTGGCTAGGCCCAGGGTTGAGGTCGGCCGGGGGCCATGCGGCCTCGTGGTGGAGTGTCCAAGATGGCGCCCAGGCTGGGCGCGCGGGCCAGTAGTGGGTCGGGCCCACGAGGTCGATATGTTCAGGGGCCGGGGTCCCGGAGGGGACGGAAGACGAGCAGTGGTGGTGTGTGGCCCTTGTGTGTCCGGGCTCGGGCCTGGTCGGGCCGAGGGGGGAGCGGCCCTTCATGTGGCCTGTCCAACACAAAGCAAGTGGGACATTCTAAACAGGCAAAATATTCTAAGATTTGCAACTAAACTACCAGGTCTGGAAACTTGAGCTCAAAGGATAAGGAATATGTTGACTTTAAATCCCCGGGGCAAGGAATAAACGAAGTGAGAGTCATTTTAAAGAGGAGGACCTTGCTATGACTTTTACAAATCATAAAGAACAACTGTCTAGGTGGGGAATAAACCTGCTGTATATCCTACCTGAGAGATACCCCACGTTCTTAAACCCACCCGCTCCCAACACAGGCCAATATACCAAGAAAAATGAAACACAAAGTCCTGCGCACTCAAGATGAATAAATACACAATGTGTCAAGTAAACGAAATGGCAAAGAAAATATGTCCCAAGTTGGTTCTTGGAGTTTTGGTGATCTCCCTTTTATTAGGTCATCAAGTTAGAGATAATATACAGCCAGTCGACACGTGTTTCGTTGTAGACATAAAACAATTTCTACAACTCTTCAGGGCTCAATGGCTCAATGGCTGAGTCCAAGGTCGGAAAGGCCCAAATCCGGTGATAATTCCAACCCGGAGTGTTAACCAAATTCAGTATCAATGAAAGATAAATGGATGTAGATATCGACCATAATATCAACCAATATATGGTGCCTTAATGTAATCAAAACGGAACGCCAGATTGCATGATCAATAAGAAAGGCGAAAGTAACATGCCTGTGCCTCACGTATGGTGTAGCAAGTAGTCAAAAGAGGAAAGTCGGTAAGGTGTCCGGGATCAACACGGGAGCGTGCCAATTTCAATTATTATGGCTAAATTAAATTAATTTCAATTTTAAAATTAATTAAATTAAATTAATTAAATTAAAATAATTATATTAAATTAATTACATTTTTTTAAAAAAGATATACTTACCTATACTTACGTTGTAATGGCATGCGTTGTAATAGCATCTGCTATGTAATGTCATGCGTTGTAAAGGCATGCATTGTAATGGATCCTGCGTTGTAAAAGTTGCGATGTAATAGTAGTGCGTTGTAAAAGTTGCGTTGTAACGGTGCAACACCCCAGCTGGGTGCCTTGAGAACAACTGCAAAGCATCTGACCTGTAAGAGGGGCCAGCTTGAAAGGAGTGTGACAAGCCAAAATACAGAGGCCGTCCTCATGGTGATGGCAGCCCTGACTTACAGAGAAATGATGTTTAAAGATAATCTCACGAGTGGCTGGATAAACAGCGATACATCTTTGCTCTTCCAGATTGCACTCGCCAGTCACAAATAAGGCTAGAATGTAAACTTATAAAGCTGGATTTAGCCCTCAGGGCAACATTTATTACTTACTGCAGAATACTGCGAATGGCCCCGATGGGTACAATGAAACATCTGCTTTGGGAGACGTTCCAGTCACCCAGCTGCACATGGGGTTGGTCAGCTTTTAGAAACCTCAATTAAAACTCTAAGCGCAGAAGATTTACTAAAAAAGCAGCTTACCTTCGAGAATGATTGTAAAACTGCCACTAAAGCAAGCTAAGATAGCCTCATGGGAACTGGACTTAAGGGATTTAAAAACTAAACACCACGGCAGCTGGGCAGCAAATCTTTATCACCTCGGCACCCTTCCCGCTATCGGTGCTCGCCGCCCCCCTATCACACTCTGTCTGCCCTATGAGGATGCATTTCAGGCTGATACCCCTATGAGGTTACTGGTGCGGGCGAAGTGAGGGGGCTGCGACACGCGATGCAGATGGAGCAGCAAAAGAGAAGAAGCTCTAACGCCTGCAACCTGCACATGTCAAATCCGGAAACCCAAGGGGTGCTACTGGCTCCGGATGTATGATGTTACAACGCATGCTTTTACCACGCATGCCGTTACAACGCATACCATTACAACGCATAGCGCTTTGGGGTGCTGGATAGTGAAAAGTTTAATTTACTATTCCAACTCCAGTCCCTGTGGATAGTAGGGAAGGTGTTGGATAGTAAATTAAACCTATTCCCTATCCTAGAGCGCCCCCCAGCGCAATGCGTTGTAATGGTTTGCGTTGTAATGGCTGCGTCGTAATGGTAGTGCGTTGTAAAAGTTTCGTTGTAAAGGTTTTTCACCATCATGCCAGTTATCTTTTTAACATGTATGAAATTAGCAACAGGAAAGCTGAAAAATCCCTGATGAGCACTGACGTTCAAGAACATATTGATGACAACAATACCGCCATGAAGAACAAGTATATGCAGCAAGAATCGCCATAGTAGATTGACCGATTCTGACTAGTCATGCCACAATTCTGTGTTGAGGAGGACATTTTAATTTAAAAAAGAGACTATGGGGCATATTATCAAGTCCAACATCGCCGCTTTAACAGCCGTTTTCGGCCGAAAAGCGGCAATATATTTATCTCCATATCATCAATGTGCCGCTAACATGCATTAGTGCTTGTTAGTGGCAGTTTTACTAACGCCTCGCATCGCTAATTAGATGCAAAGTAGGCGTTCCTTCACAAAACAGCAGCAAAATAGTCGCAAAGACAACATCGCGCTATTAACAAGCCGGACACGCAATGGAATAAAAATAGCCTCGCTAACCGCCGTTTTCGCAGGAATCTAACGTCAGGTAAAATCCTGATTTAGCTATCATTTTAATGGGAGGTGGATTAACAGATTAAGACCACACTCCCATACTTACAAGCTTTTCATTAGCGCTGTGAAATCATTGCTTGATTTCTCACGCTAATGATGTTTATCGCCGTCTATCGCTGGTTTGAACATCGCCTGTTAGCAAAGCGATGCTAATACGCCACTAACACGGCGATGTAATTCAGCGATAGACAAAAAAACGCGCTTTGCTATCATTATCGCAATTACTTGATAATATGGCCCTATGCATTTTAAAGTAATATGAATTATAGACTTGCATCTAATCCCATGTTTACCAAGGAAAGCACAATTTACTTTTTCGAGTCATAGATAATTGTATGTACAGAGCCACACTCCTGTGAGTTTTAGTTTGCAGGGCAGTCCTTTCTGTCTTCTGCACGATTGTGTGTTTTTACTGTGTTTAAATTTCCTTTCTTCGCTCTGCTGAAGATGTAACGATTTTAATTAATTGAACATCAATAAACTAAACTTGTAAACCACTGCAATGATCCCCTGTTCAGGCCCTAATCAGCTTCCATCTCTCAGCCACGGTTCAGCAGCCTGGTCTCTGCAAGAAGAGAGACACATGACCAGTCCCAAAGAGGTTTGTAAGACCTACAAATGAGAATTAACCAGCCGAGGTGCAGATTTACTACTTCTGGCGCATCTCTGCTCATCGATACCTATAAGAGGGGACCCCTCTAATGTTACTTTAAGGTCAGGGAAGAGAGGGGAGAGGAAAGCACAAAATACTAAAGAAGTTCCCTCAAGACCTATATACTTTTCATTATAGACATAGTTTATATGTATTTACCTTATTCATGCACAACAATAACAAATAGAGCTAATATAGTTCCTTTTCATTTCAGTATTTTATTTCATCATTCTTCTGTATATCATTTGTACTTCTTATAAATTCATAATTTTTTATTTATTCATTTTCATTTCTTAAAAATATTTTCATCATTTTTTTGGTATATGTTATTTTGTGAAAATACATATTACAACAGACACCATTTTGAAGGAAAAAACAAACCCTGGATCGTACAACCACAAAAAAATATACAATACTAATCATGCACTCACAATTATTCAAACTCTATTACTATCCACACATTTCATACATAAAAAATGCAGTATCTGAACAAATCTTGACATAAAGCAGGCAGAGTGTGAATTTCTGCTGCCTGGATTAATGACCATGAGATGTAAAAGATGGACTCCAGGGATGCGCCAGAAGAGTTGCGACGCATCTGCCCACATTTACAATGCGGTGCACCATGGCGCATGGATGGGCGGATGCATGTCGCATCCCCCGTCGGAACGGCGGTGCATTACTGGAGTTGCGTCGCAAGCATGACGCAGCTCCAGCAAGGCTCGGGGGTGCCCTATCCCTAACATGCTGCGTCAATCCTTATGCCTGCTTCAAGCAGGTGCAGGGTTTTGACGCAGCATGGCCTTAAAAGTGACTGAGTGAAATCTTGTAGATTTCACTCAGCCACTTTTGGGAGGCGTTCCTGCGCCGGAACGCCACCCCCTGCACCGCAACACCTACGTGTGGTGCAGGGCTTTACAACGTGACGCATCTCCCAGATGCGTCATGTTGTAAATACCCCACAGCATGGCGCTGGCTTTGCGCCGATGCTGCGTCACAAAAGTGATGCAACGGCGGCGTAAAAGAGGCGCAAGGGGCTTGTAAATTTGCCCCCGAATATGTAGGACAGGGTGTGGAGGGCTTACTAGAAACTCTCCTGTTGTATGCCTCACCTTTTCTGATAAGATGGAGTCGCGTAGATCAAGAAAACCGAATGCCGGGGGTCTGATCAATCAGCAGGCATTTTAAGAAAGAACTGACCCAAGGAAATGAGTGGGATAAAAACCAGAGACAGCGGCACGAAACACTAGGGTCAGTTGGAAAAGGCACAATAGGGTCAGTTGCGAGAACCGCAGGAGGGAGGACCAGAAAGCCAACAAAAAATTGCACACTTCACCAGACACACCAGCAAAACACAAAACAAACAAGCATTTTCCAAGAGCAATCACACATGGAAACGATGAAAATCGACAACTATGCATGTGCAACAATACTCTAATGACCTCCAAAGGTGCTTGAAGTCCAAGACAGGAATAGAATGCAATTCCATCAGTAACAATAAGCCACCTCCGCCCCATTCCACCCCGTGCTCCAGCCAGGCAGCAGACTTCAAATACCTCTTCAGTCCATGGATGAGCAGGTGGCAAGGACTGTGGTGTGGACGACAGTGTCCAGCCTGCCAGGGGCACCATGTCCGTCCGCCACACCACAGCCACTCCAGGCATCACAAGCCAGATGGATGCCTCCATAGAAAGGGCGCCTAATGCACGAAATATTTGAGCCACTATGACAACATCATCAGCAGACCAAGACACACCAGCCAACCAATGACAGACCTGGAACCCTCCGTAGCAAGACAACAAGAAACAAAATGGAGCAAAATCACCTACTCCACCAGCAACAGACAGACTTTAGGTATTTGAGAGGAACTGAGAGGGCAGTGCTGTACCCCAGAGAGTTGGTACTCACCACTCTGGGTGGCAGGAGCTGCCCTGGTGCTCTTTGACCTTTCAGCAGGATATGACATAGAGAGTAACACCATCTCGTGGACACGGGTCAAGAGAGGCGAGGCGAAGCAGGAACCGCTCTGTAATGGACCTGTGGCGTCTTATCAACCAGAGGCAAAAAGATAGTGGTGCAGCAGTGGAAGCACCCCCTCAAGGGATGCCAGGAAGGGTACCGGTGGGACCCTCCCTATCTCCGTGCCCCCTGGCTCGCTCCCTGCAACAACAGCAAGGTGTATCCTCATTGGTAGTCGCGTGAGATGGCGCTTAGGCGTCGCGCATGGACAATCGAGGAGTGAGATAGCTCTGGACGTCAGTTCCCAGAGTTCAACCTCCTCATCTGTAGCTTCTAAATCCCAGCTCCGGTGCGGTGAACCATGTGAGTCACTGCATGTCATGGCAGGAGACATGTTCACTGGGACCACCTCGGAGCGAAGAGCCAGAAGAAGATGAATGTGAGGCCAGTTCTCCAAGGCCTGTTGCAACTTTGAATCCCGGTGAGAGCTAGCAATGCTTATTGTTTCTGGAACCACAGGTGGCAGACTCTACCGTGACCTCACAGAGGTGACAAATGCTTCTTTTAAGGGTTTAACTCTCAAAGGATAGCAGGGTCGAAGAAGAGTCAAGGCGTTCCCTTGGAGAATGGTGTAGGGTAGAACATCGAAAACAGATGACACACACATTAATTGTGCTGTTCAGCCTCTTCCTGCTAAGTGTAGCCACTTCAACACAATGATCAATTGATGCTGAAATGCAGAGAACAGTAGGATTACTAGATGACCCAGCAAGATCAGCCAAAGTACAATTGGTCGTGTGTGGCTCTGGTCTTTAGATGCAAGGCAGAGTGCCCGTATGCGTCATCCTAGCATGCGCAGAGGTTCAGTGCTCAGTTCAGTGTCGCCTAGCTCAGGTGCACGAGCAGAGGTTCAGTGCTCAGTTCAGTGTTGCCTAGCTCAGGTGCACGCGCAGAGGTTCAGTGCTCAGTTCAGTGTCGCCTAGCTCTGGTGCACGCGCAGATGTTCAGTGCTCAGTTCAGTGTTGCCTAGCTCAGGTGCACGTGCAGAGGTTCAGTGCTCAGTTCAGTGTTGCCTAGCTCAGGTGCACGCGCAGAGGTTCAGTGCTCAGTTCAGTGTCGCCTAGCTCAGGTGCACGCGCAGAGGTTCAGTGCTCAGTTCAGTGTCGCCTAGCACAGGTGCACGCGCAGAGGTTCAGTGCTCAGTTCAGTGTTGCCTAGCTCAGGTGCACGCGCAGAGGTTCAGTGTCACCTAGCTCAGGTGCACGCGCAGAGGTTCAGTGCTCAGTTCAGTGTTGCCTAGCTCAGGTGCACGCGTGGAGGTTCAGTGCTCAGTTCAGTGTTGCCTAGCTCAGGTGCACGCGTGGAGGTTCAGTGCTCAGTTCAGTGTTGCCTAGCTCAGGTGCACGCGCAGAGGTTCAGTGCTCGATTTAGCGTCTCCTAGCTCAGGTGCACGTGCAGAGGTTTAAGGCTCGATTCACCATCCCCTAGCTCAGGGTGCACGCACAGAGGTTCAGGGCTTGATTCAGTGTTCCCTAGCTCAGTTGCACGCGCAGGGGTGCAGAGCTCGGTTCAGCCCTAGCTCAGGTGCATGTGTAGAGGTTCAGGCTCGGTGCAACCCTAGCTCAGGTGCACGTGCAGAGGTTCAGGCTCGGTTCAGCGTACCCTAGCTCAGTTGCACACGTGGAGGTTTAGGGCTCCATTCAGCTTCCCCTAGCTCAGGTGCACGTGCAGGGGTGCAGAGCTCGGTTCAGCCAAGCTCAGGTGCATGTGTAGAGGTTCAGGCTCGGTTCAACCCTAGCTCAGGTGCAAGTGCAGAGGTTCAGGCTCGGTTCAGCGTACCCTAGCTCAGTTGCACACGCTGATGTTCAGGGCTCGGTTCAGTGTCTCCTAGCTCAGGTGCACACGTGGAGGTTTAGGGCTCCGTTCAGCATCCCCTAGCTCAGGTGCACATGCGGAGGTTCAGGGCTTGATTCAGTTTCCCCTAGCTCAGGTGCACGTGTAGAGGTTCGGGCTCGGTTCAGCGTACCCTAGCTCAGTTGCACGCGCTGATATTCAGGGCTCGATTCAGCGTCCCCTAGCTCAGGTGCACGCACAGGGCTTCATGGCTCAGTTCAGCCCTAGCTCAGGTGCACGTGCAGAGGTTTAAGGCTTGATTCAGAACCCCCTAGCTCACGTGCACGTGTAGAGGTTCGGGCTCGGTTTAGCGTACCCTAGCTCAGTTGCACGCACTGATGTTCAGGGCTCTGTTCAGTGTCTCCTAGCTCAGGTGCACGCGCAGAGGTTCCTGGCTTGATTCAGTGTCCCCTAGCTCAGGAGCACGCGCAGGGGTGCAGGGTTTGGTCCAACCCTAGCTCAGGTGCACGTGTAGAGGTTCAGGCTTGGTTCAGCGTACCCTAGCTCATTTGCACTCGCTGATATTCAGGGCTCGATTCAGCGTCCCCTAGCTCAGGTGCACACGTGGAGGTTTAGGGCTCCATTCAGCTTCCCCTAGCTCAGGTGCGTGCGCAGGGCTTCAGGGCTCGGTTCAGTGCCACATAACTCAGGTGCACACAGGGAGGTGCAGGGCTCAATTCAGTGCCACCTAGCTCAGGTGCATGCGTGGAGGTGCAGGGCTCAGGTCAGTGCCATCTAGCTCAGGTGCACGCGTAGAGGTTCAGGGCTCAGTTCAGTGTCCCCTAGCTCAGGTGCACGCACAGAGGTTCAAGGCTTGATTCGGTGTCCCCTAGCTCAGGTGCACTCGCAGGGGTGCAGGGCTCGGTTCAGCCCTAGCTCAGGTGAACGCGCAGAGGTTCAGGGCTCGGTCCAACCTTAGCTCAGGTGCACGCACAGAGGTTTAGGGCTCCGTTCAGCCCTAGCTCAGGTGCACATTGTAGGAAATGAGACCCCCGGCCGGCCAGGACTTGCACCCCAGCCAGTCAGAGACCACCACTCCTATGTAAAATCGACCCCTGCTCGCCCTCTAGGTAACGCGGCGCGGGCAGCCAGGCCTAACTCGGAGGACATGTGAAGCATTTGCGCACGCACCCACCAACAACAACATCCCCAGCCTCCCACAAAAGGAACTCCACACCAAATATATATATATGGAAATAGTCTTTGTATTAAGCAGGACACATAGGAACACACATTGTACAAGGTGCCAGGGGCACGGGCAGGGGCTACAGGGAAGAAGGTACAGCACAGGGCCAAGGGACCACTGTCAGGGATCACATACCGGGGACATCTGGTATTCAGGGGGGGGGGGAAGTAGGTCAAGGTACATAACATACAGGAGCACCCGTAGAGGTGCCACATAGAATACTTGTAGGGATCACTTTAGTCTTAGTCCATAGCCATCCACAGGCCAGCGGGCCTTTCTGGGGCAAGAGGCCCAGAGTCTCGGTGTTCATGGCAGGGAGCCCAGGGCAAACCTAAACGTAGCAGTTGCCCACTAAGTGCTGGGCAACTGAGGGACATCGTGTGGGCCTCGCCGACCCTGGGGACAAGGAGTGCCAACTGGAGGAGCCACTCGGGCTCGAGAACGAGGGGGGCGTTGGCACGGTGGAGCCTCTCGGGCTCTGGGGTTGAAGGGGGACCACAGGTGGAGCCTCGCAGGGCTTGGAAGTAAAGGGGGGCCCAAGGGGGAGCCTCGCCGGGCTCAGAGATGAAGGGGGCCAAGAGGGAGCCTCTCTGGGGCTCAAGGAAGGAGGAGCCGTATGCGGAGCATCGTGGGAGTCCTTCCGGACTCTGAGGCCCAGGGAGGAGGCCTCGCGGACCCACAGCACTCCCCCGGGCAGAGGAGCGTCCGCACTCACCGGCTGATAGAGGCGGCGGCTTCACGGGGCCTCAGCTCCTTGGCGTGGCGATGGCGGCGCTCCCTCCTCCGGGAGAGCCATCGACTGCCGGGTGCGCCTGGGGAAGCCCTCCAAGGTCGGGCCAATCCCTGCGCGGCCCCGCAATGACGCGGTAGGAGTCCCGGCGGCCAGGACCAATGGCGGAGCGGCAATGCTTTCTCCGGGGCCGCCAATGGCAGCGCGGCCCTGGATAGGGAGGCGGGCACAGCGCCTCCACAGCCGACTCCGGGCTGCAGCGGTGAACTCGGGAGGTAGCGAGGAGTAGGCTCCCTCGTAAACATGCCACGCAAGGGGGTAGGCGAGGTAGGCACTCGCTGGGCGTCTGGCAACTCCGTGGGGCAGGGCAAATGCCGGGTGGCACCGGCTCGATGAATCCAGCGCTCCCAAGCGCTAGGGTATAGATGCCGCGCTCTCAGCGCTAGGGATCAGGAGAAAAGCGCTCCCCAGAGGCCAGATGAAGGGAGCAAAGTCCATAGGGAGTCTAGGACCTCAGGTGGAGCGTAGCCGCTCCTAGGAGGGGGAAAACCATCAGGAGTCCAGGAGTAGGGCAGGGCCCAGGGAGGCAAGCCAACCCTGAGCCCAAGCAGCAGCAGCTCCTGGTAGATTCAAGTTGAGAACAAGAACAAGTCCAGAGTGTCACAGCACCCTTTTTATACACACATTCTTGGTCTGAAGGGGCAGGCAGGGGGAGAACCAGCTGGAACTGGTTATGGGGGGATTCTTTACACTGGCCAGGCTAGGAACATCAGCCGCACCCCAGGGGGTGGAGCCAGCATTGTCTGGGGAAAACCCAGCCTCATTCATGACACTCAAACCAGACAGTCAATCCACAAGCAGACCCAGGCTCACTCCTCCCCTCACATCAGTATGCTAAACACTCCATTCACCACCGGGGCAGACCCTCCCAGATCCTGGGAGCCAGGCTCACCAGCCAGCCCCGGCCAATCATACGCCAGGCACATATTCCACAAATATGCCAACTTCCAAAAGGGGGACTTCTACACTAGACACACTCATACCTCATATACCGTTGCGCAGCATTCAATCTCACGAGTTCATACATACCAGACTTGACCCTGCACACCCTACGCATCGGGAACTACCGAGGACTCATCCATTCCCCATGCATTCCTATGGAAGGGTAGGTCGCTCTCTCCTCACACTCACTCAGAGGGGAAATCACCCTCCCCAGGTTACATATACCATAAAAACTTCAGGGGCGGACCTGCCAGATGGGCCACGTCCAACACATGCCCCTCCCAGCCCAAACGCAGGGTAGACCAATCACTACCGTGATGGACTTCCCTGCTGCAGGGCGATAGAACATGGACGTGGCTCGCGCTACCGAGACACCCTCCAGTTCGACGCCTACCTGGGCCGATAGACACACAGGCTAAAAATCAAGAAAAATAAAAAAATAATAAAAAAAATAATAAAGACATAGGTCCAACCAGGCCACCCCCCTGGCACGCCTTAGTTGTCCGTGACTAGGACCAGGCCCTAGGCCACCCAGATACCACTGGTCCCTGCAAATCCGAAGTGGGGGGTGGTAACCCCGGGCCCACAATAGCCCTTCTCCACTCCCTTTCTCAGGGTAGCCACGACTACCACTGTTCCTTCCACCTAGGGTCCACACCCTCAGGCTTGCCAGAGGTCACGGGCAAGAATGCCCCACCCTACCTCTACTTCTGAGGTTCCGCGTTCTCCCAGGAGAAACACCCTCAGAACACACTTTCCTAACAGTCTTGGAACTTCCTCCCTCCACTGGTCTTCCACCTGGGAACTAAGCGTTCAGCTCTCCCCAAGGCAAGCCGCGGCCGAGCCAGCAGGTCTTCCTTGTCCGGGATACAACTCAACATAAATTCGACAAAACGAGCCGCGGCAGTACTAGCCGGTCTCAAGGTTCAGCTCTCCCCAAGGCAAGCCGCGGCCGAGCCAGCAGGTCTTCCTTGTCTGGGATACAACTAACATGAATTTAACAAAACGAGCCGCGGCAGTGCCAGCAGGTCTCGAGGTTCAGCTCTCCCCAAGGCAAGCCGCGGCCGAGCCAGCAGGTCTTCCTTGTCCGGGATACAACTTAACATAAATTCAGCCAGGGCGACACCTGACGCCTAAACCACATTCAGTGGGGTACGGAACGCATGATGCATCAAACACAATTCATCAGGATAAGGAAGGACAAGATTAACGTTGATTCAGCAAGCTCCCCATCCCAGAGAACTTATACTCCATTACTCAGCATACCTCAACATTCATGCACATACCGTTCCCTAGACTGGTAGGACAGTTTTCCACCGCCCCTGATTCCTCAGCCTGACCCTCGGGGCACAGGTACCATTACTCTAGGGCAGGGACAAGGACCATACATATTTGAACACAATTTTGCAACCACCACTGGATCCCACCCTTCTGGTGAATCCAAAAAACCATATTACACTAGGGAGATGATTTACCCTCCCAAGCTAGGGACACCTAACTCTCAGCATACATGTACATTTTTTCTACAGAACAGATATTTAAGTAACCCTTAAAACTTTCCACAGGACGGGTATTTCTAACAATCTTTAACATTTTTCACAGACATTTTTTTAGCAACCTGACCTGACCCTATGTGGCACAGGTATCATTATTCTAAGGAATGGACAGGGACCATATACATTGAACATAATTATGCTGCCACCACTGGATCCCACCCTTCCGGTGAGTCCAGAAAACACATTGTACTAGGGAGTTGATCTACCCTCCCTAGCTAGGGCCATCTAACCAGAACACATCTTTCATAGGACGGACATTTACGTAAACTCTTAAAACAATAATCTCTTTTCTTTGCGACCATTTACAATACAGAGTTTTGTAGGGAGGCCAGTTATCATTGTGGTACTGCGCAAACACAAGTCCGGATCCCACCGCTAGCCACCAGTGTAGGAAATGAGACCCCCGGCCGGCCAGGACTTGCACCCCAGCCAGTCAGAGACCACCACTCCTATGTAAAATCGACCCCTGCTCGCCCTCTAGGTAACGCGGCGCGGGCAGCCAGGCCTAACTCGGAGGACATGTGAAGCATTTGCGCACGCACCCACCAACAACAACATCCCCAGCCTCCCACAAAAGGAACTCCACACCAAATATATATATATGGAAATAGTCTTTGTATTAAGCAGGACACATAGGAACACACATTGTACAAGGTGCCAGGGGCACGGGCAGGGGCTACAGGGAAGAAGGTACAGCACAGGGCCAAGGGACCACTGTCAGGGATCACATACCGGGGACATCTGGTATTCAGGGGGGGGGGGAAGTAGGTCAAGGTACATAACATACAGGAGCACCCGTAGAGGTGCCACATAGAATACTTGTAGGGATCACTTTAGTCTTAGTCCATAGCCATCCACAGGCCAGCGGGCCTTTCTGGGGCAAGAGGCCCAGAGTCTCGGTGTTCATGGCAGGGAGCCCAGGGCAAACCTAAACGTAGCAGTTGCCCACTAAGTGCTGGGCAACTGAGGGACATCGTGTGGGCCTCGCCGACCCTGGGGACAAGGAGTGCCAACTGGAGGAGCCACTCGGGCTCGAGAACGAGGGGGGCGTTGGCACGGTGGAGCCTCTCGGGCTCTGGGGTTGAAGGGGGACCACAGGTGGAGCCTCGCAGGGCTTGGAAGTAAAGGGGGGCCCAAGGGGGAGCCTCGCCGGGCTCAGAGATGAAGGGGGCCAAGAGGGAGCCTCTCTGGGGCTCAAGGAAGGAGGAGCCGTATGCGGAGCATCGTGGGAGTCCTTCCGGACTCTGAGGCCCAGGGAGGAGGCCTCGCGGACCCACAGCACTCCCCCGGGCAGAGGAGCGTCCGCACTCACCGGCTGATAGAGGCGGCGGCTTCATGGGGCCTCAGCTCCTTGGCGTGGCGATGGCGGCGCTCCCTCCTCCGGGAGAGCCATCGACTGCCGGGTGCGCCTGGGGAAGCCCTCCAAGGTCGGGCCAATCCCTGCGCGGCCCCGCAATGACGCGGTAGGAGTCCCGGCGGCCAGGACCAATGGCGGGGCGGCAATGCTTTCTCCGGGGCCGCCAATGGCAGCGCGGCCCTGGATAGGGAGGCGGGCACAGCGCCTCCACAGCCGACTCCGGGCTGCAGCGGTGAACTCGGGAGGTAGCGAGGAGTAGGCTCCCTCGTAAACATGCCACGCAAGGGGGTAGGCGAGGTAGGCACTCGCTGGGCGTCTGGCAACTCCGTGGGGCAGGGCAAATGCCGGGTGGCACCGGCTCGATGAATCCAGCGCTCCCAAGCGCTAGGGTATAGATGCCGCGCTCTCAGCGCTAGGGATCAGGAGAAAAGCGCTCCCCAGAGGCCAGATGAAGGGAGCAAAGTCCATAGGGAGTCTAGGACCTCAGGTGGAGCGTAGCCGCTCCTAGGAGGGGGAAAACCATCAGGAGTCCAGGAGTAGGGCAGGGCCCAGGGAGGCAAGCCAACCCTGAGCCCAAGCAGCAGCAGCTCCTGGTAGATTCAAGTTGAGAACAAGAACAAGTCCAGAGTGTCACAGCACCCTTTTTATACACACATTCTTGGTCTGAAGGGGCAGGCAGGGGGAGAACCAGCTGGAACTGGTTATGGGGGGATTCTTTACACTGGCCAGGCTAGGAACATCAGCCGCACCCCAGGGGGTGGAGCCAGCATTGTCTGGGGAAAACCCAGCCTCATTCATGACACTCAAACCAGACAGTCAATCCACAAGCAGACCCAGGCTCACTCCTCCCCTCACATCAGTATGCTAAACACTCCATTCACCACCGGGGCAGACCCTCTCAGATCCTGGGAGCCAGGCTCACCAGCCAGCCCCGGCCAATCATACGCCAGGCACATATTCCACAAATATGCCAACTTCCAAAAGGGGGACTTCTACACTAGACACACTCATACCTCATATACCGTTGCGCAGCATTCAATCTCACGAGTTCATACATACCAGACTTGACCCTGCACACCCTACGCATCGGGAACTACCGAGGACTCATCCATTCCCCATGCATTCCTATGGAAGGGTAGGTCGCTCTCTCCTCACACTCACTCAGAGGGGAAATCACCCTCCCCAGGTTACATATACCATAAAAACTTCAGGGGCGGACCTGCCAGATGGGCCACGTCCAACACACATGCAGAGGTTTAAGGCTCGATTCAGCATCCCCTAGGTCAGGTGAACGCGCAGAGGTTCAGGGCTCGGTCCAACCTTAGCTCAGGTGCACGCGCAGAGGTTTAAGGCTCGATTCAGCATCCCCTAGCTCAGGTGAACGCGCAGGGGTTCAGGTCTCGGTCCAACCTTAGCCCAGGTGCACGCGCAGAGGTTCAGGGCTCGGTCCAACCCGAGCTCCGGTGCACATGTAGAGGTTCAGGCTCGGTTCAAGTACCCTAGCTCAGGTGCACACGCAGAGGTTTAGGGCTCAGTCTAACCCGAGCTCAGGTGCACGTGTAGAGGTTCAGGCTCGGTTCAGCGTACCCTAGCTCAGTTGCACGCGCTGATGTTCAGGGCTCTGTTCAGTGTCTCCTAGCTCAGGTGCACGCGCAGAGGTTCAGGGCTTGATTCAGTGTCCCCTAGCTCAGGTGCACGCGCAGGGGTGCAGGGCTCGGTCCAACCCGAGCTCAGGTGCACGTGTAGAGGTTCAGGCTCGGTTCAGCGTACCCTAACTCAGTTGCACGCACTGATGTTCAGGGCTCTGTTCAGTGTCTCCTAGCTCAGGTGCACGCGCAGAGGTTCAGGGCTTGATTCAGTGTTCCCTAGCTCAGTTGCACGCGCAGGGGTGCAGAGCTCGGTTCAGCCCTAGCTCAGGTGCATGTGTAGAGGTTCAGGCTCGGTGCAACCCTAGCTCAGGTGCACGCGCAGAGGTTCAGGCTCGGTTCAGCGTACCCTAGCTTAGTTGCACACGTGGAGGTTTAGGGCTCCATTCAGCTTCCCCTAGCTCAGGTGCACGCGCAGGGGTGCAGAGCTCGGTTCAGCCAAGCTCAGGTGCATGTGTAGAGGTTCAGGCTCGGTTCAACCCTAGCTCAGGTGCAAGTGCAGAGGTTCAGGCTCGGTTCAGCGTACCCTAGCTCAGTTGCACACGCTGATGTTCAGGGCTCGGTTCAGTGTCTCCTAGCTCAGGTGCACACGTGGAGGTTTAGGGCTCCGTTCAGCGTCCCCTAGCTCAGGTGCACATGCGGAGGTTCAGGGCTTGATTCAGTTTCCCCTAGCTCAGGTGCACGTGTAGAGGTTCGGGCTCGGTTCAGCGTACCCTAGCTCAGTTGCACGCGCTGATATTCAGGGCTCGATTCAGCGTCCCCTAGCACAGGTGCACGCACAGGGCTTCATGGCTCAGTTCAGCCCTAGCTCAGGTGCACGTGC
This sequence comes from Lissotriton vulgaris, assembly GCF_964263255.1. Taxonomy (NCBI): domain Eukaryota; kingdom Metazoa; phylum Chordata; class Amphibia; order Caudata; family Salamandridae; genus Lissotriton; species Lissotriton vulgaris. The sequence continues at coordinate 780,854,779 of NC_141700.1, read as the reverse complement.
AGAGGTTTAAGGCTTGATTCAGAACCCCCTAGCTCACGTGCACGTGTAGAGGTTCGGGCTCGGTTTAGCGTACCCTAGCTCAGTTGCACGCACTGATGTTCAGGGCTCTGTTCAGTGTCTCCTAGCTCAGGTGCACGCGCAGAGGTTCCTGGCTTGATTCAGTGTCCCCTAGCTCAGGAGCACGCGCAGGGGTGCAGGGTTTGGTCCAACCCTAGCTCAGGTGCACGTGTAGAGGTTCAGGCTTGGTTCAGCGTACCCTAGCTCATTTGCACTCGCTGATATTCAGGGCTCGATTCAGCGTCCCCTAGCTCAGGTGCACACGTGGAGGTTTAGGGCTCCATACAGCTTCCCCTAGCTCAGGTGCGTGCGCAGGGCTTCAGGGCTCGGTTCAGTGCCACATAACTCAGGTGCACACAGGGAGGTGCAGGGCTCAATTCAGTGCCACCTAGCTCAGGTGCATGCGTGGAGGTGCAGGGCTCAGGTCAGTGCCATCTAGCTCAGGTGCACGCGTAGAGGTTCAGGGCTCAGTTCAGTGTCCCCTAGCTCAGGTGCACGCACAGAGGTTCAAGGCTTGATTCGGTGTCCCCTAGCTCAGGTGCACTCGCAGGGGTGCAGGGCTCGGTTCAGCCCTAGCTCAGGTGAACGCGCAGAGGTTCAGGGCTCGGTCCAACCTTAGCTCAGGTGCACGCACAGAGGTTTAGGGCTCCGTTCAGCCCTAGCTCAGGTGCACATGCAGAGGTTTAAGGCTCGATTCAGCATCCCCTAGCTCAGGTGAACGCGCAGAGGTTCAGGGCTCGGTCCAACCTTAGCTCAGGTGCACGCGCAGAGGTTTAAGGCTCGATTCAGCATCCCCTAGCTCAGGTGAACGCGCAGGGGTTCAGGTCTCGGTCCAACCTTAGCCCAGGTGCACGCGCAGAGGTTCAGGGCTCGGTCCAACCCGAGCTCCGGTGCACATGTAGAGGTTCAGGCTCGGTTCAAGTACCCTAGCTCAGGTGCACACGCAGAGGTTTAGGGCTCAGTCTAACCCGAGCTCAGGTGCACGTGTAGAGGTTCAGGCTCGGTTCAGCGTACCCTAGCTCAGTTGCACGCGCTGATGTTCAGGGCTCTGTTCAGTGTCTCCTAGCTCAGGTGCACGCGCAGAGGTTCAGGGCTTGATTCAGTGTCCCCTAGCTCAGGTGCACGCGCAGGGGTGCAGGGCTCGGTCCAACCCGAGCTCAGGTGCACGTGTAGAGGTTCAGGCTCGGTTCAGCATACCCTAACTCAGTTGCACGCACTGATGTTCAGGGCTCTGTTCAGTGTCTCCTAGCTCAGGTGCACGCGCAGAGGTTCCTGGCTTGATTCAGTGTCCCCTAGCTCAGGTGCACGCGCAGGGGTGCAGGGTTCGGTCCAACCCTAGCTCAGGTGCACGTGTAGAGGTTCAGGCTTGGTTCAGCGTACCCTAGCTCAGTTGCACGCGCAGTGGTTCAGGGCTTGGTTCAGCCCTAGCTCAGGTGCACATGTGGTGGTTCAGTGTTCGGTTCAGTGCCACATAACTCAGGTGCACACAGGGAGGTGCAGGGCTCAGTTCAGTGCCACCTAGCTCAGGTGCACGTGCAGATGATCAGGGCTCGATTCAGTGTCCCCTAGCTCAGGTGCACGCGCAGGGGTGCAGGGCTCGATTCAGTGTCCCCTACCTCAGGTGCACGTGCAGAGGTTCAGAGCTCGATTCAGTGTCCCCTAGCTCAGGTGCACGCGCAGAGGTTCAGGGCTTGATTCAGTGTCCCCTAGCTCAGGTGCACGCGCAGGGGTGCAGGGCTCGGTTCAGTGCTAGCTCAGGTGCACGTGCAGAGGTTTAAGGCTCGATTCAGCATCCCCTAGCTCAGGTGCTCATGTAGAGGTTCAGGGCTCGGTCCAACCCTAGCTCAGGTGCACCTGTAGAGGTTCAGGCTTGGTTCAGCATAACCTAGCTCAGTTGCACGCACTGATGTTCAGGGCTCCATTCAGCTTCCCCTAGCTCAGGTGCATGCGCAGTGGTTCAGGGCTCGGTTCAGCCCTAGCTCGGGTGCACATTTGGTGGTTCAGGGCTCGGTTCAGTGCCACATAACTCAGTTGCACACAGGGAGGTGCAGGGCTCAATTCAGTGCCACCTAGCTCAGGTGCATGCATGGAGGTGCAGGGCTCACGTTAGTGCCACTAGCTTAGGTGCACACGCAGAGGATTAAGGCTCGATTCAGCCTCCCCTAGCTCAGGTGCACGCGCAGAGGTTCAGGGCTCAGTTCAACACTAGCTCAGGTTCATGCGCAGGGGTTCAGGCTCGGTTCAGCCGTAGCTCAGTTGTACGCGCTGATGTTCAGGGCCCGGTTCAGTGTCTCCTAGCTCAGGTGCACACGTGGAGGTTTAGGGCTCCGTTCAGAGTCCCCTAGCTCAGGTGCATGCGCAGGGGTTCAGGGCTCAATTCAGTGCCACCTAGCTCAGGTGCATGCGTGGAGGTGCAGGGCTCTGGTCAGTGCCACCTAGCTCGGGTGCATGCGTGTAGGTGCAGGGCTCGGTTCAGTGTCTCCTAGCTCAGGTGCACGCGCAGATGTTCAGGGCTCGATTCAGTGTCTCCTAGCTCAGATGCACACGCAGGGGTGCAGGGCTCGGTTCAGCCCTAGCTCAGGTGCACGTGCAGAGGTTTAAGGCTCGATTCAGCATCCCCTAGCTCAGGTGCATACTCAGAAGTTCAGGGGCTCGGTCCAACCTTAGCTCAGGTGCACGCGCAGAGGTTCAGGGCTCAGTCCAACCCGAGCTCAGGTGCACGTGTAGAGGTTCAGTCTCGGTTCAGTGTTGCCTAGCTGAGTTGCACGCGCTGATATTCAGTGCTCTGTTCAGTGCTCTGTTCAGTGTTTCCTAGCTCAGGTGCACGCGCAGAGGTTCAGGGCTTGATTCAGTGTCCCCTAGCTCAGGTGCACGCGCAGGGGTGCAGGGCTCGGTCCAACCCTAGCTCAGGTGCACATGTAGAGGTTCAGGATTGGTTCAGCGTACCCTAGCTCAGTTGCACGCGCAGTGGTTCAGGGCTTGGTTCAGCCCTAGCTCAGGTGCACATTTGGTGGTTCAGTGCCACATAACTCAGGTGCACACAGGGAGGTGCAGGGGTCAGTTCAGTGCCACCTAGCTCAGGGGCACGTGCAGAGGATCAGGGCTCGATTCAGTGTCTAGAAACAACAAACAAACCTAACAGCCTATAATTAAGCTGAGTCAAAAGTGTTCTTACCGAAAAAACTAGTCTTCAAAACTGGACATGCCCTGGACCAGCCTTAGAGTGGTCAAAAGACACTATTAGTATAAATAAAGTCCTATCAGCCCGCCCTCGTGGCGGAGCATCTTCATTTAGGACATATGAAACCTGGCGGGTGTCTCCGTGCCTAGATGTATTGGCAGGATAACATATGCCCAAGGTTCAATGAGAGATAGTGTCCTCGCCACTGGCGGTGCTGGTACAGTGCAGTGCAGTGAAAGTGGTGTGTGATGTTAAAATGACTATCCAGACAAAAAAAGACTTTTATTTGGTATTCACCTGGACGCCAGTTAAAAACAAGTGAGAGAACAGTGTGAAAAAAAATTACTGTTTTCTTTGCTAATTGGAAAAATAGGCCAACATGTTTCTGCCTTAGGGTGAAAAGTCCACCGGCATTCTTCAGGGCCAGAGATGTTTAAACTACTACTGCAAAGTCGTACTCAAACTTATACTTAAAGTGTGAAATAACTTTAGAGTGAAAAATAATATATAGTGACTTTAATCGTCAATTGGACGATCCTACCGTATCCTTGTCAATTCTATGATAAGTAGAGGATACATTCCTGTAGGGAAAGAAAAGAAAAACACAGAGACACACCCACTAATTATTATGTTAATGTGTATGCACAATGCCAGGAGCCATATGGGGTCCTGGAACAAGTCATTCAGCAAGAAACAATAACTCAGCTAAGCCAAACTTCAATTAAGTGGCCAATAGTATTAAGATATCGGTTGCCCGAAGGGTCAAACAACATCTTGTGATTATTCAAAATAAATCCAAACTATGACTTACCCAGAAAGTTTTGGGAGTACAGCCTCACCTCACTTGGCAACGACTCAGAGTGATGAGGCCCCGCTCTATGCACAAAAAATAATAAATATAATACATATAAAAGGCATCATTAAGAAGCCTCACAGAGATCAAATACCATTGGTATCTACTATTATGTGCATAAAACTTGTTCGTAATTTTGCCCGAAATATTCACTTCGCCCTGACATCCATGATTAGTGAAGCATTTGAGAAAAGTAGGGGTTTATGGAATATTAATGGAGCATGACCTTAAAAAGTCCTGCTAGGATGACGTGGAAATTCCACTCTAATGTCTATCATGGTCCATGTGGTAAGGAGATCGAATGTATTCTTACAACATCTTGTCAATGAAGACAGCCCTGTGCTCTCTGTTGATTATTGGTCATTACCCTCCCTCACCCTTATTCTTAAAAAGAATATAATGTTGGAGGATTAATGACTATGCAGTTCACCAAGGTTAACCTGCACTATGCTGTTTCTTTTAAAAAAAAAAAAAAAAAAAAGGGCTTGAGAGATGTTAAATAAAGGTATCATGAGCCAAGATAGTCTTGACTCAAAAGGACTCTCAAATGAAAAAATAGACCAATCAGGACCTAGTGATCCGTAATAATCCGTAATAACCCGCAGCACACTCACCTCTCCGTCGGTACCCCTCGGCAAAGTCCTGAGCCGAAGAGGAGGCACCGACGAGAGGCGGAAGGCGTGTTTAAATACCTGCGTTGATTGGGGCAGAGAAAGGCGATTGTCCACACCTGTCGACATCGATGATGTCAACCCGTTCAAGATCCGGGCAGTGTATTTAGATGCGCATGCGTGAAACCCAAAGCGGGAGCTGCGTACAACAGACCTGGGCATGCGTGCGCGCATGCTCAGCAACTCAACACTACAAGGTAAACAGCGGCGCATGTCCGATAGCTGTTACGCCGGTTCCGAGTTCTAAATGGATTTATAAAGTGATCATAGCGGCATACGCTTGACCCAGAGGCGTGAAAAAACAAAGAAAAATACCCAGCCTATGGGGTAGAGGCCTCACCTTATGTTTGTGAACCGTATATAGTTCTTAGAGGCTGGTGATGACCGCGCATGCTCAGCAGCTTGTCACTACAAGATGAACTGAGACATATGCGCGATTGCTACTGCACCGATTTTAATCATCTCGGGGTGAATGAGATACATGAGTGTCACAGGGAGGCCGAGAATGTCGGCAAAGAATGAAAATCAATCGAGCAACCATGGCCACACCCAGGGAACAAGAATAACACAAGGAAAACCCAGTTTGTAGTACTTTACATCTTGTTACCCCGTAATAGCCCTGTGTGTATTAAGGAAAAAGGTGTAACCTAGGGCAAGGGTCAGAAAGAAGGTGCTAGGGATCTCCCATAATAAGGCCATATAGTTATGAATGTACAGTCCCTCCAATAAAGGATAGCTTGAATGTGTGGTCAAATGTAGGAATTGACCACACAAAGCTGTCACCCGTGCGACCAAAACCTGCTTCACTTGTTGATATTGAGCTATTCCAATTATCAAGTGTTCAGGTCAAATAGACAAATATACAAAAAGAAAACGGGAAACATCAGTGATGTGTGCAGGAAAGTTAAAACACGTATAAGCGAACACAAGAGCACAATTCGCTGCAACAAACAGTCTACGCGCTTAACCAATCACTTCCTGGCAGCAAAACATAAAGCAGATGAACTGAGGTGGGTGGTCCTTGACCAACCGTTTATCCCTGCACACATCACTGATGTTTCCCGTTTTCTTTTTGTCAAAGAACAGCGCTGGATTTTCAAACTGAAAACGGATGTGGTAGGGCTGAATGACAACATCCCATGGGTGTCTATTTGACCTGCACACTTGTCAATTGGAATAGCTCAATATCAACAAGTGAAGCAGAGTTTGGTCGCACGGGTGACAGCTTTGTGTGGTCAATTCCTACATTTGACCACACATTCAAGCTATCCTTTATTGCAGGGACTGTACATTCATAACTATATGGCCTTATTATGGGAGATCCCTAGCACCTTCTTTCTGACCCTTGCCCTAGGTTACACCTTTTTCCTTAATACACACAGGGCTATTACGGGGTAACAAGATGTAAAGTACTACAAACTGGGTTTTCCTTGTGTTATTCTTGTTCCCTGGGTGTGGCCATGGTTGCTCGATTGATTTTCATTCTTTGCCGACATTCTCGGCCTCCCTGTGGCACTCATGTATCTCATTCACCCCGAGATGATTAAAATCGGTGCAGTAGCAATCGCGCATATGTCTCAGTTCATCTTGTAGTGACAAGCTGCTGAGCATGCGCGGTCATCACCAACCTCTAAGAACTATATACGGTTCACAAACATAAGGTGAGGCCTCTACCCCATAGGCTGGGTATTTTTCTTTGTTTTTTCACGCCTCTGGGTCAAGCGTATGCCGCTATGATCACTTTATAAATCCATTTAGAACTCGGAACCGGCGTAACAGCTATCGGACATGCGCCGCTGTTTACCTTGTAGTGTTGAGTTGCTGAGCATGCGCGCACGCAAAGGCGAGGCTGTAACTGCGCATGCCCAGGTCTGTTGTACGCAGCTCCCGCTTTGGGTTTCACACATGCGCATCTAAATACACTGCCCGGATCTTGAACGGGTTGACATCATCGATGTCGACAGGTGTGGACAATCGCCTTTCTCTGCCCCAATCAACGCAGGTATTTAAACACGCCTTCTGCCTCTCGTCGGTGCCTCCTCTTCGGCTCAGGACTTTGCCGAGGGGTACCGACGGAGAGGTGAGTGTGCTGCGGGTTATTACAGATTATTACGGATCACTAGGTCCTGATTGGTCTATTTTTTCATTTGAGAGTCCTTTTGAGTCAAGACTATCTTGGCTCATGATACCTTTATTTAACATCTCTCAAGCCCTTTTTTTTTTTTTTTAAAGAAACAGCATAGTGCAGGTTAACCTTGGTGAACTGCATAGTCATTAATCCTCCAACATTATATTCTTTTTAAGAATAAGGGTGAGGGAGGGTAATGACCAATAATCAACAGAGAGCACAGGGCTGTCTTCATTGACAAGATGTTGTAAGAATACATTCGATCTCCTTACCACATGGACCATGATAGACATTAGAGTGGAATTTCCACGTCATCCTAGCAGGACTTTTTAAGGTCATGCTCCATTAATATTCCATAAACCCCTACTTTTCACAAATGCTTCACTAATCATGGATGTCAGGGCGAAGTGAATATTTCGGGCAAAATTACGAACAAGTTTTATGCACATAATAGTAGATACCAATGGTATTTGATCTCTGTGAGGCTTCTTAATGGTGCCTTTTATATATATTATATTTATTATTTTTTGTGCATAGAGCGGGGCCTCATCACTCTGAGTCGTTGCCAAGTGAGGTGAGGCTGTACTCCCAAAACTTTCTGGGTAAGTCATAGTTTGGATTTATTTTGAATAATCACAAGATGTTGTTTGACCCTTCGGGCAACCGATATCTTAATACTATTGGCCACTTAATTGAAGTTTGGCTTAGCTGAGTTATTGTTTCTTGCTGAATGACTTGTTCCAGGACCCCATATGGCTCCTGGCATTGTGCATACACATTAACATAATAATTAGTGGGTGTGTCTCTGTGTTTTTCTTTTCTTTCCCTACAGGAATGTATCCTCTACTTATCATAGAATTGACAAGGATACGGTAGGATCGTCCAATTGACGATTAAAGTCACTATATATTATTTTTCACTCTAAAGTTATTTCACACTTTAAGTATAAGTTTGAGTACGACTTTGCAGTAGTAGTTTAAACATCTCTGGCCCTGAAGAATGCCGGTGGACTTTTCACCCTAAGGCAGAAACATGTTGGCCTATTTTTCCAATTAGCAAAGAAAACAGTAATTTTTTTTCACACTGTTCTCTCACTTGTTTTTAACTGGCGTCCAGGTGAATACCAAATAAAAGTCTTTTTTTGTCTGGATAGTCATTTTAACATCACACACGACTTTCACTGCACTGCACTGTACCAGCACCGCCAGTGGCGAGGACACTATCTCTCATTGAACCTTGGGCATATGTCATCCTGCCAATTCATCTAGGCACGGAGACACCCGCCAGGTTTCATATGTCCTAAATGAAGATGCTCCGCCACGAGGGCGGGCTGATAGGACTTTATTTATACTAATAGTGTCTTTTGACCACTCTAAGGCTGGTCCAGGGCATGTCCAGTTTTGAAGACTATTTTTTTCGGTAAGAACACTTTTGACTCAGCTTAATTATAGACTGTTAGGTTTGTTTGTTGTTTCTAGTAGCTTGAGTAGGGGTTTTAACCTCGACGGTCTCAAAACTATTTACCCTTGACCCTCCTTTGAAATTTATTATTGTCCTCGATTCAGTGTCCCCTAGCTCAGGTGCACGCGCAGGGGTGCAGGGCTCGATTCAGTGTCCCCTAGCTCAGGTGCACGTGCAGAGGTTCAGAGCTTGATTCAGTGTCCCCTAGCTCAGGTGCACGCGCAGAGGTTCAGGGCTTGATTCAGTGTCCCCTAGCTCAGGTGCACGCGCAGGGGTGCAGGGCTCGGTTCAGTGCTAGCTCAGGTGCACGTGCAGAGGTTTAAGTCTCGATTCAGCAACCCCTAGCTCAGGTGCCCATGTAGAGGTTCAGGGCTCAGTCCAACCCTAGCTCAGGTGCACCTGTAGAGGTTCAGGCTTGGTTCAGCGTACCCTAGCTCAGTTGCACGCGCTGATGTTCAGGGCTCGATTCAGCGTCCCCTAGCTCAGGTGCACATGTGGAAGTTTAGGGCTCCATTCAGCTTCCCCTAGCTCAGGTGCATGCGCAGTGGTTCAGGGCTTGGTTCAGCCCTAGCTCAGGTGCACATTTGGTGGTTCAGGGCTCGGTTCAGTGCCACATAACTCAGGTGCACACAGGGAGGTGGAGGGCTCGATTCAGTGCCACCTAGCTCGGGTGCATGCGTGGAGGTGCAGGGCTCTGGTCGGTGCCACCGAGCTCAGGTGCACACGTGGAGGTTCAGGGCTCGATTCAGCCTCCCCTTGCTCAGGTGCACGCGCAGAGGTTCAGGGCTTGATTCAGTGTCCCCTAGCTCAGGTGCACGCGCAGGGGTGCAGAGCTCGGTTCAGCCCTAGCTCAGGTGCACGTGCAGAGGTTTAAGGCTCGATTCAGCAACCGCTAGCTCAGGTGCACGTGTAGAGGTTTGGGTTTCAGGGTACCCTAGCTCAGTTGCACGCGCTGATGTTCAGTGCTTGATTCAGCGTCCCCTAGCTCAGGTGCACACGTGAAGGTTTAGGGCTCCATTCAGCCTCCCCTAGCTCAGGTGCACGTGCAGAGATATAAGGCTCGATTCAGCATCCCCTAGCTCAGGTGCACGTGTAGAGGTTTAAGGCTTGATTCAGCATCCCCTAGCTCAGGTGCACGTGCAGAGGTTTAAGGCTCGATTCAGCATCCCCTAGCTCAGGTGCACGTGTAGAGGTTCGGGCTCGGTTCAGCGCCACATAACTCAGGTGCACACAGGGAGGTGCAGGGCTCAATTCAGTGCCACCTAGTTCAGGGGCATGCATGGAGGTGCAGGGCTCAGATCAGTGACACCTAGCTCAGGTACACGCGTGGAGGTTCAGGGCTCAGTTCAGTGTCCCCTAGCTCAGGTGCACACGCAGAGGTTCAGGGCTTGATTCAGTGTCCCCTAGCTCAGGTGACCGCGCAGGGGTGCAGGGCTCGGTTCAGCCCTATCTCAGGTGCACGTGCAGAGGTTTAAGGCTTGATTCAGCATCCCCTAGCTCAGTTGCATGCGCAGAGCTTCAGGGCTCGGTCCAACCCTAGCTCAGGTGCACGCGCAGAGGTTCAGGGCTCGGTCCATTCCTAGCTCAGGTGCACGTGTAGAGGTTCAGGCTCGGTTCAGCGTACCCTAGCTCAGTTGCACGTGCTGATGTTCAGGGCTCGGTTCAGTGTCTCCTAGCTCAGGTGCACGCGCAGAGGTTCCTGGCTTGATTCAGTGTCCCCTAGCTCAGGAGCACACGCAGGGGTGCAGAGCTCGGTTCAGCCCTAGCTCAGGTGCACGTGCAGAGATTTTAGGCTCGATTCAGCATCCTCTAGCTCAGGTGCACATGTAGAGGTTCAAACTCGGTTCAGCGTACCCTAGCTCAGTTGCACGCGCTGATGTTTAGGGCTCGATTCAGCTTCCCCTAGCTCATGTGCATGCACAGGAGTTCAGGGCTCGGTTCAGCCTTACCTCAGGTGCACATTTGGTGGTTCAGTGCTTGGCTCAGTGTCACATAACTCAGGTGCACACAGGGAGGTGCAGGGTTCAGTTCAGTGCCACCTGGATTGGGTGCATGCGTGGAGGTTCAGGGCTCGATTCAGGGTCCCCTAGCTCAGGTGCACGCGCAGAGGTTCAGGGCTCGGTCCAACCCTAGCTCAGGTGCTCGTGCAGGGGTGCAGGGTTTGGTCCAACCCGAGCTCAGGTGCACGTGTAGAGGTTCAGGCTCTGTTCAGTGTCCCCTAGCTTAGGTGCACGCGCAGAGGTGCAGGGCTTGATTCAGTATCCCCTAGCTCAGGTGCATGCGCAGGGGTGCAGGGCTCGGTCCAACCCTAGCTCAGGTGCATGCGCAGGGGTTCAGGGCTCAATTCAGTGCCACCTAGCTCAGGTGCATGCGTGGAGGTGCAGGGCTCAGGTCAGTGCCACCTAGCTCGGGTGCATGCGTGGAGGTGCAGGGCTCTGGTCAGTGCCACCTAGCTCAGGTGCACACGCAGAGGTTCAGGGCTCGAATCAGCGTCCCCTAGCTCAGGTGCACGCGCAGAGGTTCAGGGCTTGATTCAGTGTCTTCTAGATCAGGTGCACGCGCAGGGGTGCAGGGCTCGGTTCAGCCCTAGCTCAGGTGCACGTGCAGAAGTTTAAGGCTCGATTCAGCATCCCTTAGCTCAGGTGCATGCGCAGAAGTTCAGGGCTTGGTCCAACCTTAGCTCAGGTGCATGCGCAGAGGTTCAGGGCTCTGTCCAACCCGAGCTCAGGTGCACGTGTAGAGGTTCAGGCTCGGTTCAGTGTTGCCTAGCTCAGTTGCACGCGCAGAGGTTCAGGGCTTGATTCAGTGTCCCCTAGCTCAGGTGTACGCGCAGGGGTGCAGGGCTCGGTCCAACCCTAGCTCAGGTGCACATGTAGAGGTTCAGGCTTGGTTCAGCGTACCCTAGCTCAGTTGCACGCGCAGTGGTTCAGGGCTTGGTTCAGCCCTAGCTTAGGTGCACATTTGGTGGTTCAGTGTTCGGTTCAGTGCCACATAACTCAGGTGCACACAGGGAGGTGCAGGGCTCAGTTCAGTGCCACCTAGCTCAGGTGCACGTGCAGAGGATCAGGGCTCGATTCAGTGTCCCCTAGCTCAGGTGCAAGCGCAGGGGTGCAGGGCTCGATTCAATGTCCCCTAGCTCAGGTGCACGTGCAGAGGTTCAGAGCTCGATTCAGTGTCCCCTAGCTCAGGTGCACGCGCTGAGGTTCAGGGCTTGATTCAGTGTCCCCTAGCTCAGGTGCACGCGCAGGGGTGCAGGGCCTTGGTTCAGTGCTAGCTCAGGTGCACGTACAGAGGTTTAAGGCTCGATTCAGCATCCCCTAGCTCAGGTGCTCGTGTAGAGGTTCAGGCTTGGTTCAGCGTACCCTAGCTCAGTTGCACGCGCTGATGTTCAGGGCTCGATTCAGCGTCCCCTAGCTCAGGTGCACATGTGGAGGTTTAGGGCTCCATTCAGCTTCCCCTAGCTCAGGTGCATGCGCAGTGGTTCAGGGCTTAGTTCAGCCCTAGCTCAGGTGCACATTTGGTGGTTCAGGGCTAGGTTCAGTGCCACATAACTCAGGTGCACACAGGGAGGTGGAGGGCTCGATTCAGTGCCACCTAGCTCGGGTGCATGCGTGCAGGTGCAGGGCTCTGGTCAGTGCCACCTAGCTCAGGTGCACACGCGGCGGTTCAGGGCTCGATTCAGCGTCCCCTAGCTCAGGTGCATGCGCAGAGGTTCAGGGCTTGATTCAGTGTCCCCTAGCTCAGGTGCACGCGCAGGGGTGCAGAGCTCGGTTCAGCCCTAGCTCAGGTGCACGTGCAGAGGTTTAAGGCTCGATTCAGCAACCCCTAGCTCAGGTGCACATGTAGAGGTTTGGGTTTCAGCGTACCCTAGCTCAGTTGCACGCGCTGATATTCAGTGCTTGATTCAGCGTCCCCTAGCTCAGGTGCACACATGAAGGTTTAAGGCTCCATTCAGCTTCCCCTAGCTCAGGTGCACGTGCAGAGGTTTAAGGCGCGATTCAGCATCCCCTAGCTCAGGTGCACGTGCAGAGGTTTAAGGCTCGATTCAGCATCCCCTAGCTCAGGTGCACGTGTAGAGGTTCGGGCTCGGTTCAGCGCCACATAACTCAGGTGCACACAGGGAGGTGCAGGGCTCAATTCAGTGCCACCTAGCTCAGGTGCATGCGTGGAGGTGCAGGGCTCAGATCAGTGACACCTAGCTCAGGTACACGCGTGGAGGTTCAGGGCTCAGTTCAATGTCCCCTAGCTCAGGTGCACACGCAGAGGTTCAGGGCTTGATTCAGTGTCCCCTAGCTCAGGTGACCGCTCAGGGGTGCAGGGCTCAGTTCAGCCCTATCTCAGGTGCACGTGCAGAGGTTTAAGGCTCGATTCAGCATCCCCTAGCTCAGGTGCACGTGCAGAGCTTCAGGGCTCGGTCCAACCCTAGCTCAGGTGCACGCGCAGAGGTTCAGGGCTCGGTCCATCCCTAGCTCAGGTGCACGTGTAGAGGTTCAGGCTCGGTTCAGCGTACCCTAGCTCAGTTGCACGTGCTGATGTTCAGGGCTCGGTTCAGTGTCTCCTATCTCAGGTGCACGCGCAGAGGTTCCTGGCTTGATTCAGTGTCCCCTAGCTCAGGTGCACGCGCAGGGGTGCAGAGCTCGGTTCAGCCCTAGCTCAGGTGCACGTGCAGAGGTTTTAGGCTCGATTCAGCATCCTCTAGCTCAGGTGTACGTGTAGAGGTTCAAGCTCGGTTCAGCGTACCCTAGCTCAGTTGCACGCGCTGATATTTAGGGCTCGATTCAGCTTCCCCTAGCTCATGTGCATGCACAGGAGTTCAGGGCTCGGTTCAGCCTTACCTCAGGTGCACATTTGGTGGTTCAGTGCTTGGCTCAGTGCCACATAACTCAGGTGCACACAGGGAGGTGCAGGGGTCAGTTCAGTGCCACCTGGATTGGGTGCATGCGTGGAGGTTCAGGGCTCGATTCAGGGTCCCCTAGCTCAGGTGCACGCGCAGAGGTTCAGGGCTCGGTCCAACCCTAGCTCAGGTGCTCGTGCAGGGGTGCAGGGTTTGGTCCAACCCGAGCTCAGGTGCACGTGTAGAGGTTCAGGCTCGGTTCAGTGTCTCCTAGCTCAGGTGCACGCGCAGAGGTGCAGGGCTTGATTCAGTATCCCCTAGCTCAGGTGCACGCGCAGGGGTGCAGGGCTCGGTCCAACCCTAGCTCAGGTGCATGCGCAGGGGTTCAGGGCTCAATTCAGTGCCACCTAGCTCAGGTGCATGCGTGGAGGTGCAGGGCTCAGGTCAGTGCCACCTAGCTCGGGTGCATGCGAGGAGGTGCAGGACTCTGGTCAGTGCCACCTAGCTCAGGTGCACACGCAGAGGTTCAGGGCTCGATTCAGCGTCCCCTAGCTCAGGTGCACGCGCAGAGGTTCAGGGCTTGATTCAGTGTCTCCTAGCTCAGGTGCACGCTCAGGGGTGCAGGGCTCGTTTCAGCCCTAGCTCATGTGCACGCGCAGAGGTTCAGGGCTTGATTCAGTGTCCCCTAGCTCAGGTGCACGTGCAGAGGTTTAAGGCTCGATTCAGCATCCCCTAGCTCAGGTGCATGCGCAGAAGTTCAGGGCTCGGTCCAACCTTAGCTCAGGTGCATGCGCAGAGGTTCAGGGCTCAGTCCAACCCGAGCTCAGGTGCACGTGTAGAGGTTCAGGCTCGGTTCAGTGTTGCCTAGCTCAGTTGCACGCGCTGATGTTCAGGGCTCTGTTCAGTGTTTCCTAGCTCAGGTGCACGCGCAGAGGTTCAGGGCTTGATTCAGTGTCCCCTAGCTCAGGTGCACGCGCAGGGGTGCAGGGCTCGGTCCAACCCTAGCTCAGGTGCACATGTAGAGGTTCAGGCTTGGTTCAGCGTACCCTAGCTCAGTTGCACGCACACTGGTTCAGGGCTTGGTTCAGCCCTAGCTCAGGTGCACATTTGGTGGTTCAGTGCCACATAACTCAGGTGCACACAGGGAGGTGCAGGGCTTAGTTCAATGCCACCTAGCTCAGGTGCACGTGCAGAGGATCAGGGCTCGATTCAGTGTCCCCTAGCTCAGGTGCATGCGCAGGGGTGCAGGGCTCAGTTCAGTGCTAGCTCAGGTGCACGTGCAGAGGTTTAAGGCTCGATTCAGCATCCCCTAGCTCAGGTGCTCGTGTAGAGGTTCAGGGCTCGGTCCAACCCTAGCTCAGGTGCACCTGTAGAGGTTCAGGCTTGGTTCAGCGTACCCTAGCTCAGTTGCACACGCTGATGTTCAGGGCTCGATTCAGCGTCCCCTAGATCAGGTGCACATGTGGAGGTTTAGGGCTCCATTCAGCTTCCCCTAGCTCAGGTGCATGCACAGTGGTTCAGGGCTTGGTTCAGCCCTAGCTCAGGTGCACATTTGGTGGTGCAGGGCTAGGTTCAGTGCCACATAACTCAGGTGCACACAGGGATGTGGAGGGCTCGATTCAGTGCCACCTAGCTCGGGTGCATGCGTGGAGGTGCAGGGCTCTGGTCAGTGCCACCTAGCTCAGGTGCACACGCGGAGGTTCAGGGCTCGATTCAGCGTCCCCTAGCTCAGGTGCATGCGCAGAGGTTCAGGGCTTGATTCAGTGTCCCCTAGCTCAGGTGCACGCGCAGGGGTGCAGAGCTCGGTTCAGCCCTAGCTCAGGTGCACGTGCAGAGGTTTAAGGCTCGATTCAGCAACCCCTAGCTCAGGTGCACGTGTAGAGGTTTGGGTTTCAGCGTACCCTAGCTCAGTTGCACGCGCTGATGTTCAGTGCTTGATTCAGCGTCCCCTAGCTCAGGTGCACACGTGAAGGTTTAAGGCTCCATTCAGCTTCCCCTAGCTCAGGTGCACGTGCAGAGGTTTAAGGCTCGATTCAGCATCCCCTAGCTCAGGTGCACGTGTAGAGGTTTAAGGCTCGATTCAGCATCCCCTAGCTCAGGTGCACGTGCAGAGGTTTAAGGCTCGATTCAGCATCCCCTAGCTCAGGTGCACGTGTAGAGGTTCGGGCTCGGTTCAGCGCCACATAACTCAGGTGCACACAGGGAGGTGCAGGGCTCAATTCAGTGCCACCTAGCTCAGGTGCATGCGTGGAGGTGCCGGGCTCAGATCAGTGACACCTAGCTCAGGTACACGCGTGGAGGTTCAGGGCTCAGTTCAGCGTCCCCTAGCTCAGGTGCACACGCAGAGGTTCAGGGCTTGATTCAGTGTCCCCTAGCTCAGGTGACCGCGCAGGGGTGCAGGGCTCAGTTCAGCCCTATCTCAGGTGCACGTGCAGAGGTTTAAGGCTCGATTCAGCATCCCCTAGCTCAGGTGCACGTGCAGAGCTTCAGGGCTCGGTCCAATCCTAGCTCAGTTGCACGTGCTGATGTTCAGGGCTCGGTTCAGTGTCTCCTAGCTCAGGTGCACGCGCAGAGGTTCCTGGCTTGATTCAGTGTCCCCTAGCTCAGGTGCACGCGCAGGGGTGCAGAGCTCGGTTCAGCCCTAGCTCAGGTGCACGTGCAGAGGTTTTAGGCTCGATTCAGCATCCTCTAGCTCAGGTGCACGTGTAGAGGTTCAAGCTCGGTTCAGCGTACCCTAGCTCAGTTGCACGCGCTGATGTTTAGGGCTCGATTCAGCTTCCCCTAGCTCATGTGCATGCACAGGAGTTCAGGGCTCGGTTCAGCCTTACCTCAGGTGCACATTTGGTGGTTCAGTGCTTGGCTCAGTGCCACATAACTCAGGAGCACACAGGGAGGTGCAGGGGTCAGTTCAGTGCCACCTGGCTTGGGTGCACGCGCAGAGGTTCAGGGCTCGGTCCAACCCTAGCTCAGGTGCTCGCGCAGGGGTGCAGGGTTTGGTCCAACCCGAGCTCAGGTGCACGTGTAGAGGTTCAGGCTCGGTTCAGTGTCTCCTAGCTCAGGTGCACGCGCAGAGATGCAGGGCTTGATTCAGTATCCCCTAGCTCAGGTGCACGCGCTGATCTTCAGGGCTCGATTCAGCGTCCCCTAGCTCAGGTGCACACGGAGAGGTTTAGGGCTCCATTCAGCGTCCCCTAGCTCAGGTGCACACGTGGAGGTATAGGGCTACATTCAGCTTCCCTTAGCTCAGGTGCATGCGCAGGGCTTCAGGGCTCAGTTCATGCCCTAGCTCAGGTGCACGTCCAGAGGTTTAAGGCTTGATTCAGCAACCCCTAGCTGAGGTGCAGGTGTAGAGGTTCGGGCTCGGTTCAGCAACCCCTAGCTCAGGTGCATGCGCAGTGGTTCAGGGCTTGGTCCAGCCCTAGTTCATGTGCACATTTGGTGGTTCAGGGCTCAGTTCAGTGCCACATAACTCAGTTGCACACAGGGAGGTGCAGGGCTCAATTCAGTGCCACCTAGCTCAGGTGCATGCATGGAGGTGCAGGGCTCAGGTCAGTGCCACTAGCTTAGGTGCACACGCAGAGGTTCAGGGCTCGATTCAGCGTCCCCTAGCTCAGGTGCACACGCAGAGGTTCAGGGCTCGAATCACCGTCCCCTAGCTCAGGTGCACGCGCAGTGGTTCAGGGCTTGGTGCAGCCCTAGCTCAGGGGCACATTTGGTGGTTCAGGGCTCGGTTCAGTGCCACATAACTCAGGTGCACACAGGGAAGTGGAGGGCTCAAATCTGTGTCACCTAGCTCAGGTGCATGCGTGGAGGTGCAGGGCTCAGGTCAGTGCCACCTAGCTCGGGTGCATGCGTGGAGGTGCAGGGCTCAGGTCAGTGCCACCTAGCTCAGGTGCACACGCAGAGGTTCAGGGCTCGATTCAGCGTCCCCTAGCTCAGGTGCACGCGCAGAGGTTCAGGGCTTGATTCAGTGTCCCCTAGCTCAGGTGCACATGCAGAGGTTCAGGGCTCGATTCAGCGTCCCCTACCTCAGGTGCACGGGCAGAGGTTCAGGGCTCGATTCAGCGTCCCCTAGCTCAGGTGCACACGCAGAGGTTCAGGGCTTGATTCAGCGTCCCCTAGCTCAGGTGCACGCGCAGAGGTTCAGGGCTCGATTCAGCGTCCCCTAGCTCAGGTGCATGTGCAGAGGTTCAGGGCTTGATTCAGTGTCCCCTAGCTCAGGTGCATGTGCAGAGGTTCAGGGCTCGATTCAGCATCCCCTAGCTCAGGTGCACGTGCAGAGGTTCAGGGCTCGATTCAGCGTCCCCTAGTTCAGGGTCCCCTAGCTCAGGTGCACGCGCAGAGGTTCAGGGCTCGATTCAGCGTCCCCTAGCTCAGGTGCACGTGCAGAGGTTCAGGGCTTGATTCAGTGTCCCCTAGCTCAGGTGCACGTGCAGAGGTTCAAGGCTCGATTCAGCATCCCCTAGCTCAGGTGCACGCGCAGAGGTTCAGGGCTCGATTCAGCGTCCCCTAGTTCAGGTGCACGCGCAGAGGTTCAGGGCTCGATTCAGCGTCCCCTAGCTCTGGTGCACACGCAGAGGTTCAGGCCTTGATTCAGCGTCCCCTAGCTCAGGTGCACACGCAGAGGTTCAGGGCTTGATTCAGTGTCCCCTAGCTCAGGTGCACGCGCAGGGGCGCAGGGATCGGTTCAGCCCGAGCTCAGGTGCACGTGCAGAGGTTTAAGGCTGTGTTGGACAGGCCACATGAAGGGCCCGCTCCCCCTCTGCCCGACCAGGCCCGAGCCCGGTCCCTCCAGTGTTACACACCACCCCTTCACGTTTTCCGTCCCCTCCGGGACCCCGGTCTCTGAACATCTCGACCTCGTGGGCCCGATCCACTCCTGGGCCGCGCACCCGACCTGGGCGCCATCTTGGACACTGCACCACGAGGCCGCGTGGCCTCCGATCGACCCTAACCCTGGGCCTGGCCAGGTCTCAGACATCCCGGCACCACCATCCACCCAGGAGGTGAGTGGACTACTTGGCAGGTCAATGGGAGAAAGAGGTGTCGATGGCTCTCCCCCGCCAGGTACCGCTCGCCCCCAGCTCCCCCGGGCGCTGGCTCCACCCCCCTGCTGAGTGTCTGGACTCCCTCATCCCGGACCTCCCGACCTCCAAGTGCGAGGGCCCGGACATCAAAGGGCAACAGCCCTATAACTGAGGCAGCTTCAGAGCAGGAAGGCAGTTGTATCCTGGAGTCGAGAGACGCAGAGAAGAACTCATCCTTGACGGACTACTGGCGCTGCCGTAGCCCTGCCTTGCGAACTATCGTCCTGCCTGCTGGCGCTGCCGCAACCTTCTGAAACCTTCATCGTCGTCGGGACCTGCTGGCGTGGCCGCGGACCGTTTGTAACCACCATCTTCATCGGGACCTGCTGGCTCCGCCGCGGACCGTCGCTACCTTCGACCATCTCGGGACCTGCTGGCTCCGCCGCGGCCCGATCATCTAGAACGCCGAGCTCGAGGATTGAGAGCTATCCATCCACCCATTTGGTAACAAGACTGTCCCGTTACCCCTTTTCCCCACCAGAGACTCGAACCGAGGGGACCCCTGAGTCCAGACCTCCTTGTACCATTTAACCGTACTCGAAGAATTGCTGATAAAGTATTGTTTAACCTTATCCTTGTGTGGTGTCCGTCTGTGGGGGGGAAGTTACTTGTCTGTACGATCGCTGGAGACGGCTCTCCCTGGAGACCTCTCCCCTTATACCCGGCCGACCCTCCCGGTCCGTCTAACATTGGTGGCCAGCGGCGCGATCCGAATCACCGCATAATCGTACAGATAGTAGCTCACCCCACGACGAAATGACGATGTCAACCAAAGAAAGCGGATCCACCGAGAAATTTCAGATGGAGAAATTGGAAGAATACAGCCATCGCGAATTAAAACAATTCTGCATCGAACTAGGTATCGCTACCACCGGTCTGAGTACTAAAGACGATTTCAAGCATGCCCTAGAGTCCTGGGCAGAAACCGGGGCCGTCAGACCCCCCGACCAAAATATCGCAGCAGGAGAAAAAGACACCACGGCCCCCGAGGAGCGAAGAACGGGTCTCTCGCAAGATGAGATCCAGGAACGAGAAAGAACACGACTACATGAACTAGAGATGGCCCGGCTCAAAATGGATGGTGAACTTAAGTTGGCCGAACAAAAATTAAGCTTAGAGCACCTGCGTCTCCGAGAAGAAAGGGAGGAAAAACAGAGACAAAGGGAGCTTGAGGAAAAAAGACTGGCATATGAACACGAGCGCAACTTAGCTGAGATAGATTTACGCAAGCAGAACAAAGAATTAGGGGTGCCCGAGCAACCCCGCACCCCAGGGACAACAGATAAGAAGGTACACATTCCCAAGGATGTCGTTCGAGAGTACTTCCGAGAGGACGACATCCAGCAATGGTTCAAGGCCTACGAAATCGCTATGACCGCCCACCGGATCGATCGAAGCGACTGGGGAGCCGGTCTATGGGGGAGATTCCTCAATGAGGGCCGCGATGCCCTGCTACAACTCCCGGACCATCTGATGACCTCCTATGACCACATGAAAGCTGCCCTCCTCACCCGCTATGGGCTCACACCCGAGATGTACCGTCAGAGGTTCCGAGACTGCACCCGCATCCCGGGTACAACTTGGGTGGACTACGTGAACTATTTCAGCCGAGCATTCGAGGGCTGGATCAAAGGAAGCAATGTCACAACTTACGAACAACTCTTCAATCTCATGGTATGGGAGCATCTATCAAACAACTGCTTCATTGAGCTCCGGCAGCACCTCCTCGACAGCAAATTGACTGATCCACGGCAGCTCGCCGCCGAGGCTGACCGGTGGGAAATCACCAGGGTGGGCCGAAATGGATCCTATGAACAGAACCGGAACAACCACGGTCAGCACCGTCCCCGAGGAGGAGGAGGGGGCCAAGGACGAGGAAGAGACAACGCTCCGGCCGCCCCCGCTACCAGCACCACCCCCCCGGCCAACCGGGGCAGCACCCCGGCACGACCGGGATACAGAGCCAATGTCACGTGTCACCGATGCCAACGAGTAGGCCACTATGCAAACGACCCAAATTGCCCACAGTACCAGAGCCCAAGACCCCGCCAGGTGGCTGCTGCTGCCCTGGGGGAAGAACAGATCTCCGAGGAGCAGGAAGAATATGAGCAAGAGCATCAAGAATGGGAGCCAGCCGCCATGGCTCTAGCATGCTTAGGGGGGAAAGACATGGTCCCGCGGGTCCCCCTACCCGCTAACACCCGGAAGTACAGCCAATGGGTGAGCATCAACGGACGCCGGGCCGAAGCCCTCCGTGACACCGGGGCCAGTGTAACAGCCGTCCGCTGTCACCTGGTAACCCCAGAACAGTTCCTACCAAATATTCTCTGCCCTGTCCGTTCAGCCGATAACTCGGAGAGTCTGTGTCGGATGGCCTGCGTCCCTTTCGAATGGGGAGGGGTCTCCGGCATGTTGAAGGTGACGGTCCGAGACGATGCCCCCGTAGACTGCCTCTTGGGGAATGACCTTGAAAGCTCTCCGTGGGCAGCCGTAGAACGAAGAGAACACCTGGGGATGTTAGGCATCCCGGACTGGGCGTGCGTCACCACCCGGTCTATGGCCGCCCGGGCCAATCCCCAACCCGAAGAACCTGAATGGCCGGCACCTCCTCCACCGGTCGCTCCCGTAGAAGGCACCGACCGTGCCGTCCCCCCAGAACAAGCCCCCGAGGGACTCGCTCAACCTCCGGACCTTTCCGGCCTGGATCAGTGGCACCAAGAGGGGGGGCCCACCCAAGAACAGTTTCGCCAAGAGCAGAAGACCTGTCCCTCCCTCGAGGGACTCCGCCAACAAGCCCTCGCCCAGAGCGCAGGGGATACCTCCGGAACACATTGGGTCTATTGGGACAATGATCTGCTATACAGTGAACAAAAGATCGCGGAGTTGGGGGCCAGTCGAGTGCTAGTGGTGCCCCTCCGTTTTAGAGACTTCTTGCTGAATCTGGCCCACGATGTCCCCCTGGCTGGACACCTGGGTCAAGATAAAACTTACAGCCGCCTAGTGACCCACTTCTTCTGGCCTAAAATGAGGAATGATGTCCTCCAGCATTGCCGATCTTGCCCCACGTGCCAAGCCAGTGGGAAGAGCGGCCGCAAATTAAAAGCCCCCCTGCAACCGTTTCCAGTGGTCACCACCCCGTTCGAGAGGGTCGGGATAGACATTGTGGGGCCCCTGGACCCCCGTACAGCACAAGGACATCGGTTCATCCTGGTACTGGTGGACCACGCCACCCGCTACCCTGAGGCTGTTCCCCTGCGAACTGTGACAGCCCCGGTAGTCGGCCGGGCCCTGATGGGGATCTTCTCCCGTGTGGGTTTCCCCCGAGAAGTCGTCAGCGACAGAGGCACGAACTTTATTTCAAAATATATGAGGTCCCTCTGGCAACAGTGTGGGGTCACCTACCGATTCACGACCCCCTATCACCCTCAAGGAAACGGACTCGTTGAGCGGTTCAACCGCACGCTCAAAGGGATGATTGGGGGGTTGGAAGAGCCCCTCCGTCGCCAGTGGGACGTGCTACTGCCGTGCCTCCTCTTTGCCTATCGAGAGGTCCCCCAGAAGTCCCTCGGCTTCAGCCCGTTTGAACTCTTGTATGGACACCCTGTGCGCGGGCCGCTCAGCCTAGTCAAAGAAGGCTGGGAAATGCCCCCTCTAAAGAACCCTCCAGATGTCTTCAAATACCTCCTAACCCTCCGCAACCAGACCCGACGGTTCAGAGAGCTGGCAAAAGCAAACTTGGAGGCCAGTCAAGAGGACATGAAAAAGTGGTATGACCAAAATGCCTCCTCCATCGAATTTGAACCCGGCCAACAAGTATGGGTGATGTTCCCCACCGAACCATGCGCCCTGCAAGACAAGTGGACGGGGCCCTTCAAAGTAGTCGAGCGCAAGGGCCCTGTCACCTATCTCATCGACCTGGAATCTTCACGGAACCCCCTCCGGGTCCTCCACGCTAATAGACTGAAACCCCATTTCGTGCGTTCAGAACTCAGCCTCCTGATGGCCACAGATAATGGGGTCGAAGAAGACTCCGAACCCCTCCCTGACCTCCTACGGACTCGGGAGAAAGACGGCTCCGTGGACGGGGTCCGGCTCTCGGAAGCTCTCACCCTGGAACAACGCCAAGAATGTCGAGACCTTCTGTTGCAGTTCGCCAGCCTGTTCTCCCTCACCCCAGGTGTCACCTCCTGGTGTGTGCACGACGTGGACACGGGGGACAGCCCCCCTATCCGCCACCGGGCCTACCGCGTACCAGATCGGGTACGGACCTGCATCCAAGAAGAAGTAACCAAGATGCTCACGCTCGGGGTCATTGAGCCCTCAGACAGCCCCTGGGCCAGCCCAGTAGTACTGGTCCCCAAAGCAGCCACCCCCGGCACCACGCCAGAACTCCGGTTCTGCGTCGACTACCGGGGCTTGAATGCAGTCACCAGAACAGACGCACATCCCATCCCCCGGGCAGATGAACTAATCGACCGCATGGGAGCTGCCCGCTACCTCAGCATTTTCGACCTGACGGCGGGCTACTGGCAGATCGGCCTCACACCCCGGGCCCAAGAACGGTCGGCGTTTTCCACTCCTGACGGCCATTATCATTTCAAGGTCATGCCCTTCGGCATGAAGAATGCCCCAGCAACGTTTCAGCGACTCGTTAACCAGGTCTTGGCCGGGCTCGAAGGATTCAGCGCCGCCTACCTAGACGACATCGCTGTATACAGCCACCACTGGTCCGACCATCTCCACCACCTCTAAGAGGTGCTACAGGCCCTTCAGCGAGCTGGCCTCACGATCAAGGCCAGCAAATGCCAGATCGGTCAGGGGTCCGTGACCTACCTCGGACACCAGGTGGGAAGCGGCCTGGTGGCCCCTCTGCAGCTCAAGATCGCCGCCATCCAGTCCTGGCAGCCCCCCATCACCCAGACCGAGGTACGCGCCTTTCTGGGACTCACGGGCTATTACCGACGGTTCGTGAAGGACTATGGTAGCATAGTGGGGCCCCTCACAGAACTCACGTCCAAAAATCAACCAAAGAAGGTCAACTGGACCCCAGATTGTCAAACAGCCTTCGAACAACTGAAGGCCGCCATGTGCTCCGCCCCTGTGCTCCAGGCCCCCGACTACAGCCGGGAATTCGTCGTCCAGACGGATGCCTCTGACCACGGCATTGGGGCGGTCCTGTCTCAATTGAACCCCGAAGGCCTTGATCAGCCAGTGGCCTTCATCAGCAGGCGACTCCTGCCCCGAGAGCAACGCTGGAGCACCATCGAGAGGGAGGCCTTCGCCGTGGTATGGGCCCTCAAAAAGCTCCGGCCCTACCTCTTTGGCACACACTTTCGGGTACAGACCGATCATCGACCCCTGCAGTGGCTGATGCAGATGCGGGGGGAGAACCCAAAACTACTACGTTGGTCTATCTCCCTACAGGGGATGGACTTCACTGTGGAACATCGACCTGGGCAAGACCACGCCAACGCGGATGGCCTGTCACGCTTTTTCCGCCTCGACGAGGAGAGTCCCCAAGAGGATGGGTGACTCTCCCCGCCTTCAGCTGGGGGGGACGCATGTTGGACAGGCCACATGAAGGGCCCGCTCCCCCTCTGCCCGACCAGGCCCGAGCCCGGTCCCTCCAGTGTTACACACCACCCCTTCACGTTTTCCGTCCCCTCCGGGACCCCGGTCTCTGAACATCTCGACCTCGTGGGCCCGATCCACTCCTGGGCCGCGCGCCCGACCTGGGCGCCATCTTGGACACTGCACCACGAGGCCGCGTGGCCTCCGATCGACCCTAACCCTGGGCCTGGCCAGGTCTCAGACATCCCGGCACCACCATCCACCCAGGAGGTGAGTGGACTACTTGGCAGGTCAATGGGAGAAAGAGGTGTCGATGGCTCTCCCCCGCCAGGTACCGCTCGCCCCCAGCTCCCCCGGGCGCTGGCTCCACCCCCCTGCTGGGTGTCTGGACTCCCTCATCCCGGACCTCCCGACCTCCAAGTGCGAGGGCCCGGACATCAAAGGGCAACAGCCCTATAACTGAGGCAGCTTCAGAGCAGGAAGGCAGTTGTATCCTGGAGTCGAGAGACGCAGAGAAGAACTCATCCTTGACGGACTACTGGTGCTGCCGTAGCCCTGCCTTGCAAACTATCGTCCTGCCTGCTGGCGCTGCCGCAACCTTCTGAAACCTTCATCGTCGTCGGGACCTGCTGGCGTGGCCGCGGACCGTTTGTAACCACCATCTTCATCGGGACCTGCTGGCTCCGCCGCGGACCGTCGCTACCTTCGACCATCTCGGGACCTGCTGGCTCCGCCGCGGCCCGATCATCTAGAACGCCGAGCTCGAGGATTGAGAGCTATCCATCCACCCATTTGGTAACAAGACTGTCCCGCTACCCCTTTTCCCCACCAGAGACTCGAACCGAGGGGACCCCTGAGTCCAGACCTCCTTGTACCATTTAACCGTACTCGAAGAATTGCTGATAAAGTATCGTTTAACCTTATCCTTGTGTGGTGTCCGTCTGTGGGGGGGAAGTTACTTGTCTGTACGATCGCTGGAGACGGCTCTCCCTGGAGACCTCTCCCCTTATACCCGGCCGACCCTCCCGGTCCGTCTAACAGGCTGATTCAGCGTCCTCTAGCTCAGTTGCACGTGTAGAGGTTCAGGCTTGGTTCAGCATACCCTAGATCAGTTGCACTCGCTGATGTTTAGGGCTCGATTCAGCTTCCCCTAGCTCAGGTGCGTGCACAGGAGTTCAGGGCTCGGTTCAGCCTTACCTCAGGTGCTCATTTGGTGGTTCAGGGCTCGGTTCAGTGCCACATAACTCAGGTGCCTACAGGGAGATGCAGAGCTTAATTCAGAGTCCCCTAGCTCAGGTGCATGCGTGGAGGTGTAGGGCTCAGGTCAATGCCACATAGCTCGGGTGCATGCGTGGAGGTGCAGGGCTCAGGTCAGTGCCACCTAGCTCAGGTGCACGCGCAGAGGTTCTGGGCTTAATTCAGTGTCCCCTAGCTCAGGTGCACGTGCAGAGGTTCAGGGCTTGATTCAGTGTCCCCTAGCTCAGGTGCACGTGCAGAGGTTCAGGGCTCGATTCAGCGTCCCCTAGCTCAGGTGCACGCGCAGAGGTTCAGGGCTTGATCAGTGTCCCCTAGCTCAGGTGCACACGCAGAGGTTCAGGCCTCGATTCAGTGTCCCCTAGATCAGGTGCACCGGCAGAGGTTCAGGGCTCGGTTCAACCCTTGCTCAGGTGCTCGCGTAGGGGTGCAGGGCTCGGTTCAGCCCTAGCTCAGGTGTACGTGCAGAGGTTCAGGGCTCGGTTCAACCCTAGCTCAGGTGCTCGCGCAGGGGTGCAGGGCTCGGTTCAGCCCTAGCTCAGGTGCACGTGCAGAGGTTCAGGGCTCGGTTCAACCCTAGCTCAGGTCAGGTGCTCGCGCAGGGGTGCAGGGCTCGGTTCAGCCCTAGCTCAGGTGCATGTGCAGAGGGTTAAGGCGCGATTCACCGTCCCCTAGCTCAGGTGCACGCGCAGGGGTGCAGTGTTAGGTTCAACCAGTGTTAGAAGTGGGCGGGGACGGAAGGGCACGGCGTGCCCCTACTTCTTAAAATAATGTTAGTCCGTTCCCCTACTTCTTACTATTGAAAGAGCGTACCGTGGACTGCAAAGTTGCCATACTTTAAAAGTACACTTTTTTTTTTTTCGCCGCACGAGTGGTGCACCGTGAATATTCAGGAGGCCTCTGCAGTGCGCCGACCTCCTCCCCTTCCCAGCTGTTTCTAATGGGCCTGCAAAGCGAGAGTGAAAGGGCCATCAGTGTAGACATGGTGCGAAAACGGCTACTCTGATGGCCCTGTGGCTACTGTGAGCCCGTGATTCACACCTCGCAAGGCTGTGCACTGTGACCTGTGACAATGATTCTTTGGTGTCAAGCAGACTGACGGACGCCACCTGGGCTGGGGGATATCTTGACTTGCTATATATCTGCTCGCCAGCCAGCCACTGAAAAGCTGACCCAGCCCCACCAGCCTCTCCTGTAAATTACTCTCCGTGCCTGCCCAGAGGTCCCCGACCCCTCCTTTACAGCTCTACCCTTTTGCTGAACCGGGGCCTGCACGAGCCTGGACTGCCTCTGAAGCCGAACTCCCCAAACATCAAGTAACTGGGGGGAATTAAAAACCTGGTGCATAATTCTTTTCTTTGCTGCTTCTGTCTTCTTTCTCTCTGCCTTTCCTCGTATTTTATCCCCAAACCCTTCTCTTTTCTTCACTCCATCACCTGCTTCTTACTCGCTTGTATTTTTCTGCCATCCTGCCAACGTGGGATGTATACGGGTCACATCTCAAACCGTTTGCACCGAGGTTAGAGAATCTACTGATTAGGCCCACTTAGTAGTGACGTTTGGTGCTGGAAATTCTATAAGCTCTGACCCAGATTCTTTATAAGTACCCAGCTGTGCTCGTACCTATGGAGGCTCTATGGTGGGGTGTGCAGCATTCTGAAGCAAGGGTGCGCAGAAGTGTTGGGTGGTGTGCAGGAGATGCTGGGGATAAATGTGACTTGCTTTGATTACCATCATGCTGACCACCATGCCGACCGCCATGCCACCTGGCTGTGGGGTGCTTGAACTGCCACTATGGTCGGACCTGATTTCTTCAATGTGCATGACTCGGCTTGGGCACTGGTCCTGTGATGGACTGGCCTCCTGTCTAGTAGGGACAGTGCGCTGGTAGCCTGCAATAATGGACGTATTTCAGGAGTAGGCAGACTGTAAACACAATTGGCCTTCCTCTAAGGCAGTATCTCCTAACTTATTTGCGGCATTCTTACTTTAAAAAAAACAATCTACATGCATGAACATTTTTATTGTGTTATTCTCAATTATTTGGGGGGCTTGGCATCTAACGTAAAGCTGCAAAAAAGTTTTCACCACATGAAGCCACCTCTTAAATTACATCCAGTTTACAAACATGAGACATGGCAAACACAGTTGTGTAACAAATACTAGCAGGGAATGACTTTTCAAATGTGAGCACTGCAAAATGTTCTCCTCTTCTAAAAGGTGCCAAGGGCGGGGGAGCACGAAGGTTACAGTCATTCCTGGACTGTCGGGAGAAGGGTGAGACGTGGTCCAGGGCCAGTGCGGTAGTAGTGCTGGGTGTAAGCTGTAGTTTCCACCTGCCGCTGGAATGGGTGTAAACATTAATGGGTTTTGAGTTGCCAGGTCCTGGACTGATGTGTGGATGGCGATTATTCCTCAGCTTTGCTATTAGGGTGGCTCTCATTCTCCAGGCTATCCATCTCAAGGCCGGCTTTTATTTACTCCTTGAACCGGCTTACACTGTGGAGAAGTGTGGCTCACTGGTTAGAAGCGACAGACCCTGAAGCAGAAGTCAGCCCGGGACCAGGGTTCAATTCCCGACGCGGCAGGGTCTTGGGTCAATGTCCGTCAACTCGATAATTCTCGCCTCGGTGCGTACGCTAACCATGGGTCCCACTCTGCAACTCTGGGTAATAGCTTGCTTAATCTCCACAATGGCCCTAGCAGCGCTGGGGATGCCTGGCTTCACCTTGGGGGTGCCCTCTCACAGGGTTAGCCAGGATGGGTTCCCCAGCGGTATACAGCGCCAGGACGTCACGTAACGAGGTAACAGTGTGCTTTACAAGTATACATACATTACATTACCATTACCATTGGCATTGGTAAAACCTCAGGCACGGGCCGACCCTGCTCTCATTGTTTGCTGCATAATTAGCCTTTTCTGTGTTCCCAATTGATAGCACATGTCAAAGCAAAGCCCATGCCCTGAAAAGTAGTGTGCCGGTGACAAGAAGCATTCACATCACTCTAATTCTGTTATTATCCCTATCTACAGGCTCCTGTAGCACTATACGTTCTTTTATTTAGTAACGTCACTTCGATCCCGTATGAGACCTAGAGAGCTCACTCCAACTCTCCTGATGCATGCACATTCATATTTCTCATTCTTATTTTACTTCAATACAAGGATCTTGACTCCATAATAGTGCCGCTAACAGCCATAACCCAAAAAATCACTTAGTCATGATTTAATTAGCACTATCTCTGAGTAATGTCCAGCTTAGCTCTAGTCACAAATTATCAATAAGTAAATGCTTTCCTTGCATAATTGCTGATTGTAGTTATATGGAAGGCTGCTTACTTTTGAAAATAAAACAAAGCAGGAGGCAAAGTCAAGCCCCATACTGTCATCAGGCCTCCCATTTCCGGTGCTTAATTTGACAAGGTGGTTGCAGGTGGTGGCCACCAGCACTCGTTTTTGGAGACTAAAACAGTACAAGAGAGTACAAAAGAGAAAGGCAGAATATGTGTAAAGAAAGAGGACTGGAAAAATAGAGACAAGAGCAGAAAGCAGGGATGAAAAAGAACCTGCAAAAGTAAAATAAAGGCACAGGGAGTGTTTGGTGGTAGCGGACACAACTGTCAACCCTGCATTCGGCAGCACTGTTAACGAGCTTTTGAGAAAAACTTTGAGCCCCGGCACATATTATTTGACAATTTTTTTTTTTTTTTTTTTTTTTTTTTTAAAACCTTTATTGGTAGGACGCACATTACACAGCGTCTGCCTACAACCCATTCGGGCCGGCCGCTATGACACAAGGATAAAGGGAAAACAAGAGGGCAGTACGCCTTCGAAGCAATCAAGGAGCGTGCATTATCATACTGTACATGATACCATAGTTAAAAGGATAAGAGAGGTTTAATTTTATAATTTTGTCGAGTGCGATTATACGAAACAATGAGGAGAGTTAGAGCTAATCACTGACCAGGAGAGCCATCATCAGTCCCATAGCGCCTGGAGGGAAGCATGAAGGAGGAAGGCATATATCAAAGACACAGTTTCTCCTCCTCGAGGTAATAAAACAAGCAACTATGCCAAGCTAAGTTACAATATAATAAACTCCCCGCTAGCATCAAACCCCGACCCCAAATTAGAAGAAAAGGAGTTTAGAAAAAGGAAAAGAGAGAGAAGAAAGAGAAAGAGGGCCATAGAGACAAAGAAGAAACATAAAACACAACCCATCCCCCCACCCTGCATACCAGCGGAAGGCCACGGCCCACCCCCCCCCCATTAGGCATGCCTGTCGCCCCAAGAGACCCCCAAGCGGGAAAAAGCGGAGGAGGGCCCCAGCTCCAGCCCCGTGCGCACCCCCAATCCCCCAACCCCCAAAAAGCGGAAGTCCACTAAGAGGGAGCGTAAGCAACATTGTAATAACACCCCAGCCATTGTAGAGTTTTCAATTCGAACAACATTCCGCTTCGGCAACAAGAAGACTCAGGAAATATCAAAGCAGCGGTCAGCCCTGACCGGACCGGAAAAAGGTCTGTACGCCACCCAGTCCGTGCGCAGTGAAAGGCAGTGCACCAAAAGTACCAGTTGGGGCCACAAAAATCCCCAGCAAAAGCCACAGTGATAGCACAGGGAAAGTTCTCCACGGCATGAGGATAGTCGGTGGTAGGGCAGGGCGCCAATGGTCGGGAAACAAAGGAGCCGGTAGTAGATCGATGAGGGTCGTGGGCACCTCATTATAGGTAGAATGTTCCTCAAACTGCCCATCTGGCGGCACATACACATGAAAATCGTCCATTGCGGTCGTCGGGGATGAAGAGGGCAGATGCTCTTTGATGGACTCATCCACAACAGGGTGCGTCGCGACAGGAGGAGCAATCCGCTGCACAGGACGCAAAGTAGCCCCCAAATCTTGTAAGGCAGTGTGGAGGTCGTCGATAGCCAGCAAAACATCCCTCACTGTAAGCGCCATTACACACCAGTCAGTTAACCGGGACCTCAGGACTCAATGCACAAAGGATGGAGCCGCCGCAGCAGCGGACAAAATGCAGCAGCGAGCATGCAGGTCGCAGGAGACACCCCGAGGGTAGGAGTTGAGCCCCAGCCAGCCACCGCAGCGCGCACTCCTTACCACAGTCGGGTTACCGTCAAATCCGGCAAGAAAGCCTGCCTCGCAGCATGCCGTTCCCGATGTTAGAAACTCCAGACAAAGAACTATGGCATACAATTAGTGGGTCCGGCGCTGCGAGCGCGATCGATGTCTGCGGCAGGGAGGTTCCAGTTTCACCTCCGGGGCTCCGGATCATCATGGCCGTTGGAGGCCGTTGTTTATCCACTGCAGGGCGGCCATACTGCAGCCCGAGGTCCCGGCTTATTCGGACTGAGGGCCGAAGACTCCCGGACGGCGTTTCCAAGCCATCCGGGGGAGTATGCGGACCGGAGTTGGACGGTCGTGCTCCGCTACCATTCCCCCGCACGAAGCCATGGCTGGGGTGAGGGATCTCAGGCAGGAGACAAAGGGAGATGAGGGCGAGCGGCGGAGCTGGGCGTCCGCGCGGCCATCTTGGCCGCCGTCCTGGCTCCTCCCCCTTATTTGACAAATTAAGCACTGATTTCAGCAGCCTGCGGCCTCTGCTTTCAACAGAAGTCAATAGGGGAAATTCATTCTTCTGTGATTGGAAACATGTCCCACATTGTAAATGAATTAAATATGAACAACTTATATATTAAACCTCAAATAAACATGTTTATCGATTGTTTGAATTAAATAACGTTATAAGCTGTAACTGGTCAGTGAAATGTCAAATGCTCTAAAAATTGGTATGTTTTGCTATTTTTAGCCACACCTCCGACTCCGCCCACTGATCCAATACTCTGCTTATTCCCGCCCCCTGAGTCTCCGCCCACAGTTCCCCTACTTCTTTGTCCCCACTTCGACCACTGGGTTCAACCCTAGCTCAGGTGCACGCACGCAGGTGTGCTGATGGTTCCTGGATGTCTCAATCTCTCCATTTACTCATGGGACAGGACTCTCTCGCTTGGCAGACGCAGCAGGGGCACTACCGGGACGCTGAACAAAGGGGGGGGGGGGCAGACAAGGGAGGGAGACCGGGTTCTTAATCGACCTCCTGGGCCCCAGAAGGCTGTAAACCTCTTTTAGGAGGGTATTTCACGGTCATTATTTACTGTCTTAGAAAAGCATGTCAGCTGAGGCGTTCATCAGAAGAGTAATGTCCGGAGTTTTACAGCCGCATCCAGCTCCCCGGGCCCCCCCGGCCCCCCCGGAAGTAAGTCTCTTGGTAAAAGAATGTCAAGGTGTTATTAAACCAATAATGATGTATGGCCGTGGAACGCCGGTCCGTTCTCATAACCAATATTACCGCACAGAGGATGCTGTCCCAGCAGAATCTGCTCTGTTAGCTGCTAAGATACACAGAAGCGTCTGTAACAATGTGATTCTTGCACAACTCCGGGCTGGAGCAACCCTGACTAATGCAGAGAAGAAAGAAGAAAGAAGAAGGCTTTTTCAGCTAGAGAACCTCTGCAAATCGCTGGGCCCAATTGTCAGGTCCTTTGGTTTTGATTTAACATCTTATGCAGATGACACACAAATCGTGGTGTCACTGTTACCCGGGAAGGAAGAAGGTCTTGCTATGCAATTCCAGGAATGTATGTTGGCAGTAAGTAGGTGGATGGCCAATAATTGCCTCAAATGAAATACAGTGGTACAAAATGGGGTGGTGATGGACGGAGCATCTGAACCAATCAAACAATCACACACAGTCAAAAGATCTAGGTTTGATCCATCACCGTTCTTTAGCCCACTCTGCCACCCCAGTTCAGACATGGCTATATGCAAATCAGTCTGACCCTGTGCCTAATGGGAACAGTCCATCACCTGTGTTTTTTGCAATTTTCACCCCGAGTGGGCTGGGTTTGCTCAGACGTGAGTCCCAGGCTCTCCACATCACTGGAGTCAAGCTATCCAGGCTGAAGAAGGCTGATAGCCAGAAACCGGTCCTTGGATGCTTGATTTCGGTCTAGGAAAGACATGGCTTGGTAGTTCGGGCTGGACTGTTCTCATGAGGCACAGGGTCAAGGCTGATTTGCATATAGCCATTGTCTGACCTAGGGTGGTGTGGAGTGCAAAAACACAATGGATTTAGGCCCAGATCTTTGTACTGGGGTGAATGTAAGACATTGTTCTGCATTCTGTCCATCAACTGTGTTTTTTGCAATTTTCACCCGAGTGGGCTGGGTATGCTCAGACGTGAGTCCCAGGCTCTCCACATCACTGGAGTCAAGCTATCCAGGCTGAAGAAGGCTGATAGCAAGAAACCGGTCCTTGGATGCTTGATTCCGGTCTTGGAAAGACATGGCTTGGTAGTTCGGGCTGGACTGTTCCCATGAGGCACAGGGTCAAGGCTGATTTGCATATAGCCATTGTCTGACCTAGGGTGGTGTGGAGTGCAAAAAAAACGATGGATTTAGGCCCAGATCTTTGTACTGGGGTGAATGTAAGACATTGTTCTGCATTCTGTCCATCACCTCTGTTTTTTTCAAATTAAATACAGCCAAAACTGAGGTTATTGTATTTGGGGCAAAGGAGGACTTTTGGAGTCCTCGTTGATGGCCGGAGGAGATGGGCTCCCCCCTATTCCAGTCGCTAAGGTGAAGAACGTGGGTGTCCTTATTGATGAGCAGCTCACCTTTAGGCCCCAGGTCAATACCAAAGCATCATCAGTATATTTTATACTTAAAATGATACGGAAGAGTCTCCCTTTCCTACCCGAGAGCAGTAAAAAACCAGTTATTAAAGCATTAGTGTTGTCGCGTCTAGACTACTGCAACAGCCTGCTTTTGAATGCTCAACAGGGGCTTCTTAATAAAATGCAGGTGTTGCAAAATGCGGCAGCCAGACTGTTGACGGGCAGACCAAAGTTTGCCTCCATCTCAGCCGAAATAGTCAAATTACATTGGCTGCCAGTGCGGAAGCGGATCGCCTTTAAAGCCTTATGTTTGATCTTCAAGGCCTAGCAAGGCCTTGGGCCGGCCTACCTGAAGCAGTACTTTCAATGGTATCTTCCTCCCAGACCCTTGAGGTCAGCTGAGCAGCGCCTGGTCAAGGTTCCTCGAATAAAGAAGGCACGGTGGGGAGGCAGGAGTTTCATTCTGGGGGCAACGAAGGCCTGGAATGCCTTGCCCTTTGCCTTAAGGAACATGACAGATCTGATGACCTTTAGGAGAGGCATTAAAACTTGGCTGTTTACACATTAACCTGATTCTTTCTGGCCTGACCCTCTTGGAGTATTCATCTAGCGCCAGGACACCTTCGGGTAACAGCGCGCTGTATAAATGCAAAAAATAAATAAATAAAATAAAGGAAGCAAGATGTGAGGGAAATAGCCAAACATGCCCTTTTGTTGAATCCTCTTCATACCAAAAAGGAGGACTAGGGTTGCTAAATAAATCCCAGCAGAAGCACAACTTCTAACTTTACTGCTCAGGAAGGTGAGCATGAGATGAAGCCCTCTGTTAGAGACAGGAGCATCCCTGGCAGGATGGCTGGAGACAGGGAAGGGCCTGGGAAGGACACAGGTACGCTCTTTTACCAAGATGCTTCCAGGAGGGGGTGTGGAGGGTGCAAGGGGTGCTGGGTGTGGCTGTAAGACCCCAGAGAGGACCAAGAAGGACTGGCCTGTGAGGTCCAAGTGAAGGGAGACGTGGGCAGGGAGCTAAGCCGCCACCTCATGCCCTCCCGGAAGGGCAGCGGACGAGCACAGCGGGTGCGCCGAGAGCGCGCCGAAAGCACGCCAAAGGCAAGCCCGTCTGCATCCGTCCGCGCCGGGACCGTCCCTAGGGCCTCTCCCTCTGTGCGAAACATCTCCTCGCTTCATGTCCCTCGCATCTGTTACACCTCTGAACAGTTAAAGGAGATCAAAGTAAGGACTCCCTCACCTCATTGTTATCTTTTGTCCCTTGTTTTTTGTCATATATCCTCACCCACACCTTGTTCCACATGCCCTTTCACACTCCCTGTTCCTCGCCCCCTTATTCAGCCCCCCCACTTAAGCTACGGTCTCCTTATCTCGCCCCCCTCATAAATGCACGCTCCCTACCCAAGCACAACCTTGAAATCCTGGAGCTGATCACGAACCAAGACCTGGACATTCTGTTTATTACGGAAACTTGGGGTGATGCGGCATCAGGGCCAGACTTCTGCTCTGCTATACCTGAGGGTTTTTGTGTGTCAAGATTAGATAGGCCCTCAGGCAAGGGCGGTGGACTCGCCATTATTCATATAGTTATATATCCTATAAAAACCAAACCTATTCCCAGTCTGTACTGTGAGGCACTTAGGTATTCTATTTCACTGAACAACAACCAAGTGTTCAAAGGTACTCTTCTCTATCGACCCCCAGGTTCACGCAAACGTTTTCTTTCAACCCTCGATGAGATGATAGAACCTCTGATAGGACCATCGGACTACACTATTCTAGGAGATTTCAATTTCTACCTAGAATCCCCTACTGACAAAGATATGGCCCAACTCACCACCGAACTGGCAGCGGTAGGTTTACATCAGTTACTTTCAATCCCGACTCATCAAGCTGGTCACACTCTCGACGGATTGTTCACTAACAGCCTGGGTATATCCCTGCTTAAGGTGCTCCCCCTGACCTGGTCAGACCATGAAGTAGTTATCTTTAGCCTAAAGGCTCACAATCCCATCCCACCACAGTCTAAAACGCAAAGTGCGCAAAATATCAGAGATTGGAAAAACCTAGACGCCCCTCTTCTTACTCAGATTCTTACCACCTCCCCTTATGAGGCTTCCTCAAATCCCACTCAGGCTTCCAATAGGTATCAGGACTGGCTCCTGGACGCCGTTAGCTCGGCAGTCCCTACCAAATTAATTTTCCCAAATCGATCCACCCTGTCTGCGCGATGGTTTTCAGAGGACCTAAGACTGCAGAGGCAGCACTGCAGGAACCTCGAGAGACACTGGCGCAACCATTATAGCCCTCAGGACAAACAATGTTATAAAGACGCCGTAGCCATATATAAACGTTCTATAGTCTCTCATAAGAGTGCCTTTTTTCTATCTCAAAGCGAGTCCGCCCAAAACTCGTCCAAGAAGCTGTTTCAAATAGTCAATTCCCTCTCTGTCCCCCCTTCAGGTCCCGCTATTAAGCCTTCTCAAGACCTATGTACTTCCTTAGCCGATTACTTTGCTACCAAGGTCACCAATATATACTCAGCATTTTCCTCATTAACCCACCCTGAAGGCTCGGTCCCTCGACCTGGGCCTACATCGGCTGTCCCGACATTTTCACTCTTTCACGCGTCTCGGCTGAAACAATCTGTAAATACGTGGCCACCATTAGCTCAGGCTCCCCTTTGGATCCCTGTCCACCTTGGGTATTCAATCTGCTCTCTCAAACCATTACCCCTCCACTTATGGACATCTGCAATTCAATGTTCCTCTCAGGTGACTATCCGGAGATATGGAAAAGAGCAGTAATTAAGCCTTTGTTAAAAAAATCATCCTTGGACCCCTCAGAATTAGCTAGCTACAGACCCATAGCCTGCCTCCCTTTCCCAGCAAAGATATTCGAATCCCTCATGAACCATCAGCTTTCGGAATATATCAATCAACACCACCTGCTGGATGATACACAGTTTGGGTTCAGGCAAGGCCACGGCACAGAAACCGCATTGATAAAGGCATCTGACGTGATCAGGACAATCCTAGACCATGGCGGGGCGGCGGCCCTCATATTGTTAGATCTTTCCGCCGCCTTTGACACGGTCGATCATTCCATCTTGATCGACCGTGTCTCAACATTGGGGGTCAATCACCTAGCCAGAGATCTCGTGGCTTCTTTCCTGGCTAACCGCACTCAATCTGTGAAAGTGGGCACATTCTTCTCTCCCACCTTCACCTTGCCGTGCGGAGTGCCCCAAGGATCATCGCTATGTCCGACACTATTTAACATCTATGTGTCGGACTTGGCGAGGGTCATAAAATCACATGGGCTGAGCTTAACCACCTACGCAGACGACACCCAACTGGTGTTGGCCGTGCACAAGGATGGGGTAGCGGTTTCATTGAGGTTCCAGGAGGGCATGCTAGCCATAGGCTCCTGGATGTCAAGGAACTGCTTAAAATTAAACTCAGACAAGACCGAGGTCATGATTTGTGGCAACCTTTCCCCGGTATGGCCGGATAACTGGTGGCCAATTGAAATGGGCCCCTCGCCAGAACCGGTTGCCAAGGTCAGAAACCTTGGGGTCATGTTTGACACCAAACTGACATTCCACCATCATGTCAACACAGTGATTTCTTCCTCTTTCTTCATCCTTAGGAAAATTAAAAAGCTACTCCCATACCTACCTGCTGCGGCAGGAAAAACTCTCATAACTACCTTAATTTTTTCCAAATTGGATTACTGCAATGCCCTCTTGCTGAATGCTCAGGAACAGGTTTTAAACAAATTGCAGTCTATCCAAAATGCGGCAGCTAGAGTATTACTCTCCATTCCTAAGTACCATTCTGTCTCAGCAGCCATATGTCAACTCCATTGGTTGCGAGTCAGAAGCCGCATAAAATTTAAGGCCCTTTGCATTGCCTACAAGGCTATTCACAATTCCGGACCACGATTTCTCAGAAAGGCTTTCGCGATCTATATCCCCAACCCCCAACAGGTCTTTTCGTTCAGCATCGACTTGTCTTCTACCAGTCCCTTGCACCAGAACAGTCGCCTGGGGAGATAGACGCTTCCTAGTGGCCACTGTGAGGCTCTGGAACACTCTCCCTTTCACCATCAAGAATAGTCCCACACTTTTAATTTTCCGGAAACAATTGAAAACCTGGCTCTTTGACCAATGATCTCCTTCAGTATGATGTATGTCATCTTGACAATCCTATGCGCAGAGACACCTTCGGGTATTTGTGCGCAATACAAATCAAATAAACATAAACATAAACATAAACCTTTGAGCCTTGGCACCGGGCCAGATTTAGCGTTTTTATGGCCCGGGCAGGACATATTTTTGGACCATCTGTTCAGAACAACTTTGAATGTATTATGTATTTGCAGCTAATTCAAGGCCTTGTGATGCCGAACAATGGGGAATTCTATGTTGGACTTTCAGAAACAGGGAGCTGGAAAATTGCTAAAACCTGAAGCTGCTTAGTAACCATCAGATGAACAAACAATACCGAAAGAAACTTGAACAATCAATGGATAAAGAGATTTTTGAGCTGGAACCTAGATTTTATTTTGTTTGCAACGATGTTTGTAAGTGGAAATCGTTGCCTAACCAGCCTGATCCTTGCCTTCTAAGAAAGACACAGTAAGGGTGAGTGCTTACAAAATAAAGACATACGCATACAGCACTTGTAATTGTAGCTTTAATTGCTGGACATTCATAACTAGGGGAGGGCAGAATTTGCGTAATCGCGCTACGCAAATCACCGCGATACGGTAAAAAATCTCTGTGAACACGCAGAAATTCCGCAAACACTCAGATTTGCATGTTCGTAATGCTTTTTTCCTGTTTGCAATCACTGTTTGCGTGCTAGGGGGGGAAAAATCTCACAAACACGCATGTTGAGAACAAAATACATGCGAAAAAATTTGCGATGTCGCGGAACGCAGAATTTTGGGCAATTTTGCATTCTTCGCAGAACGCAAAATTACCCAAATTCTGCGAGCGAAATAGAATTTACCGCCCAGGCCTATTCATAACCACAAATGAATCTCACTTTGCAAATGGCAAAAACGAACACCTGCTCACTGTTCATAAACTTTCAGTTATTTTTCTTACCCGTGAGCAAGGCCAGTCTGTGTCTCTTTTTTTGTCGATGCTCTCAATGATCTCAGTGTTTCTCTTTTCTGTCGATACTCTCAGTGTGTCTCTTTTCTGTTGATGCTCTCAGTCTGTCTCTTTTTTGTCAACGCTCTCATTGTGCCTGTTTTTTGTCAATGCTCTAGGTGTGTCTCTTTTTTGTTGATGCTCTCGATGATCTCAGTGTTTCTCTTTTCTGTCCATGCTCTCTGTGCGTCTCTTTTCTGTCGACGCTCTCAGTGTGTCTCTTTTTAGAGATGCTCTCATTGTTTCTCTTTTTTGTCGATGCTCTCAGTGTGTCGCTTTTCTATTGATGCTCTCAGTGTGACTCTTTTTTGTAGATGCTCTCATTGTTTCTCTTTTTTGTCAATGCTCTCGGTGTGCCTCTTTTCGGTTGATGCTCTCAGTGTGTCTCTTTTTTGTCAATACTCTCATTGTTCTATTTTCTGTCGATGCCCTCAGTGTTTCTCCTTTCTGTCGATGCTCTCAGTGTGTCTTAATTCTGTAGATGCGCTCAGTGTGTTTATTTTTTGTCAATGCTCTCAGTGTGTCTCTTTTTTTTGATGCTCTCAGTGTGTCTAATGTTTGTCAATGCTCTCAGTGTGTCTCTTCTTTTCGATGCTCTAAGTGTCTCTATTTTTTGTCAATGCTCTCCATGTGTCCCTTTTTTCGATGCTCTCAGTGTGTCTATTTTTTCTAGATGTTCTCAGTGTTTCTCATTTTTGTCGATAATCTCACAGTGATTCTTTTCTGTTGATGCTCTCAGTGTATCTCTTTTTGTAGATGCTCTCATTGTTTCTTTTCTTTTGTCGATGCTCTCGTGTGTCTCTTTTCTGTCGATGCTCTCAGTGTGTCTCTTTTTTGTCGATGCTCTCAGAGTTTCTCTTTTCTGTCGATGCTCTCAGTGTTTCTCTTTTCTGTCGATGCTCTCAGTGTGTCTTATTTCTGTTGATGCTTTCAATGTGCCTCTTTTTTGTAGATGCTCTTAGTGTGTCTATTTTTTTTATGCTCTCAGTGTGTCTATTTTTTGTCAATGCTCCTAGTGTGTCTCTTTTTTTCGATGCTCTCAGTGTGTCTATTTTTTGTAGATGCTCTCAGTGTTTCTCTTTTTTGCTGATGCTCTCAGTGTTTCTCATTATTGTCGATTATCTCAGTGTGTCTTTTTTTCTGTC
Organism: Lissotriton vulgaris; assembly: GCF_964263255.1. NCBI lineage: Eukaryota > Metazoa > Chordata > Amphibia > Caudata > Salamandridae > Lissotriton > Lissotriton vulgaris. The sequence continues at coordinate 780,815,666 of NC_141700.1, read as the reverse complement.
AATGCTCTCAGTGTGTCTATTTTTTGTCAATGCACTCAGTATGTCTCATTTCTCTCGATGCTCTCAGTGTTTCGCTTTTCGGTTGAAGCTCTTGGTGTGTCTCTTTTTTATCAATGCTGTTGGTGTGTCTCTTTTTTGTTGATGCTCTCAGTGTGTCTGTTTTTGCCGATGCTCTAGGTGTGTCTCTTTTTTTTGTCGATGCTCTCTGTATGTTTTGTTTGTCACTGCTCTTAGTGTGCCTCTTTTTGTTCGATGCTCTCAGTGTGTCTCTCTTTTGTCGATGCTCTCGGTGTGTCTCTTTTTATGTCGATGCTCTCGGTGTGTCTCTTTCTTTTCTATGCTCCCGGTGTGTCTCTTTTTTGTCGATGCTCTCAGTCTGTCTCTTTTTGTCAATGCTCTCAGTGTGCCTGTTTTTTGTCGATGCTCTAGGTGTGTCTCTGTTTTGTTGATGCTCTCGATGATCTCAGTGTTTCTCTTTTCTGTCCATGCTCTCAGTGTGTCTCTTTTCTGTCGACGCCCTCAGTGTTTCTCTTCTGTCGATGCTCTCAGTGTCTCTTTTTTAGAGATGCTCTCATTGTTTCTCTTTTTTGTCGATGCTTTCAGTGTGTCTCTTTTCTGTTGATGCTCTCAGTGTGTCTCTTTTTTGTAGATGCTCTCATTGTTTCTCTTTTTTGTCAGTGCTCTCGGTGTGTCTCTTTTCGGTTGATGCTCTCAGTGTGTCTCTTTTTTTTGTTGATGCTCTCATAGTTCTATTTTCTGTCGATGCTCTCAGTGTTTCTCCTTTCTGTTGATGCTCTCAGTGTGTCTTATTTCTGTAGATGCGCTCTGTGTGTTTATTTTTTGTCAATGCTCTCAGTGTTTCTCTTTTCTGTCGATGCTCTCAGTGTGTCTTATTTCTGTTGATGCTTTCAATGTGCCTCTTTTTTGTAGATGCTCTTAGTGTGTCTATTTTTTTTATGCTCTCAGTGTGTCTATTTTTTGTCAATGCTCCTAGTGTGTCTCTTTTTTTCGATGCTCTCAGTGTGTCTATTTTTTGTAGATGCTCTCAGTGTTTCTCTTTTTTGCTGATGCTCTCAGTGTTTCTCATTATTGTCGATTATCTCAGTGTGTCTTTTTTTCTGTCAATGCTCTCAGTGTGTCTATTTTTTGTCAATGCACTCAGTATGTCTCATTTCTCTCGATGCTCTCAGTGTGTCGCTTTTCGGTTGAAGCTCTTGGTGTGTCTCTTTTTTATCAATGCTGTTGGTGTGTCTCTTTTTTGTTGATGCTCTCAGTGTGTCTGTTTTAGCCGATGCTCTAGGTGTGTCTCTTTTTTTTGTCGATGCTCTCTGTATGTTTTGTTTGTCACTGCTCTTAGTGTGCCTCTTTTTGTTCGATGCTCTCAGTGTGTCTCTCTTTTGTCGATGCTCTCGGTGTGTCTCTTTTTATGTCGATGCTCTCGGTGTGTCTCTTTCTTTTCTATGCTCCCGGTGTGTCTCTTTTTTGTCGATGCTCTCAGTCTGTCTCTTTTTGTCAATGCTCTCAGTGTGCCTGTTTTTTGTCGATGCTCTAGGTGTGTCTCTGTTTTGTTGATGCTCTCGATGATCTCAGTGTTTCTCTTTTCTGTCCATGCTCTCAGTGTGTCTCTTTTCTGTCGACGCCCTCAGTGTTTCTCTTCTGTCGATGCTCTCAGTGTCTCTTTTTTAGAGATGCTCTCATTGTTTCTCTTTTTTGTCGATGCTTTCAGTGTGTCTCTTTTCTGTTGATGCTCTCAGTGTGTCTCTTTTTTGTAGATGCTCTCATTGTTTCTCTTTTTTGTCAGTGCTCTCGGTGTGTCTCTTTTCGGTTGATGCTCTCAGTGTGTCTCTTTTTTTTGTTGATGCTCTCATAGTTCTATTTTCTGTCGATGCTCTCAGTGTTTCTCCTTTCTGTTGATGCTCTCAGTGTGTCTTATTTCTGTAGATGCGCTCTGTGTGTTTATTTTTTGTCAATGCTCTCAGTGTGTCTCTTTTTTTCGATGCTCTCAGTGTGTCTCTTGCTCTCAGTGTGTCTATTTTTTGTCAATGCTCTCAATGTGTCCCTTTTTTCGATGCTCTCTGTGTCTATTTTTTGTAAATGTTCTCAGTGTTTCTCATTTTTGTCAATAATCTCACTGTGATTCTTTTCTGTTGATGCTCTCAGTGTGTCTCTTTTTTGTAGATGCTCTAATTGTTTCTTTTCTTTTTTCGATGCTTTCAGTGTGTCTCTTTTATGTTGATGCTCTCAGTGTGTCTCTTTTTGTAGATGCTCTCATTGTTTATCTTTTTTGTCGATACTCTCGGTGTGTCTCTTTTCTGTCGATGCTCTCAGTGTGTCTTTTTTTTGTCGATGCTCTCAGAGTTTCTCTTTTCTGTCGATGCTCTCAGTGTTTCTCTTTTCTGTCGATGCTCTCAGTGTGTCTTATTTCTGTTGATGCTCTCAATGTGCCTCTTGTTTGTAGATGCTCTTAGTGTGTCTCTTTTTTCAATGCTCTCAGTGTGTCTATTTTTTGTCAATGCTCTTAGTGTGTCTCTTCTTTTCGATGCTCTCAGTGTGTCTATTTTTTGTAGATGCTCTCAGTGTTTCTCTTTTTTGCTGATGCTCTCAGTGTTTCTTATTATTGTCGATTATCTCAGTGTGTCTTTTTTTCTGTCAATGCTCTCAGTGTGTCTATTTTTTGTCAGTGCACTCAGTGTGTCTCATTTCTCTCGATGCTCTTGTGTGTCTCATTTCTCTCGATGCTCTCAGTGTGTCGCTTTTCGGTTGAAGCTCTCGGTGTGTCTCTTTTTTATCAATGCTCTTGGTGTGTCTCTTTTTTGTTGATGCTCTCAGTGTGTCTGTTTTTGTCGATGCTCTAGGTGTGTCTCTTTTTTTTGTCGATGCTCTCTGTATGTTTTCTTTTCATCACTGTTCTCAGTGTGTCTCTTTTCTGTTGATACTCTCGGTGTGTGTCTCTTTTTTGTTGATGCTCTCGTGTGTCTCTTTTTTGTCAATGCACTCAGTGTGTCTCTTTTTTGTCAATGCTCTCTGTGTGTCTCTTTTTTGTTGATGCTCTCAGTGTGTCTGTTTTTGTCAATGCTCTAGGTGTGTCTCTTTTTTTTGTCGATGCTCTCTGTATGTATCTTTTTTTGTCACTGCTCTTAGTGTGTCTGTTTTTGGTCGATGCTCTCAGTGTGTCTCTTTTCTGGCGATGCGCTCGGTGTGTCTCTCTTTTGTCGATGCTCTCGGTGTGTCTCTTTTTTTGTCGATGCTCTCGGTGTGTCTCTTTCTTTTCTATGCTCCCGGTTTGTCTCTTTTTTGTCGATGCTCTTAGTGTGTCTCTTTTTTGTAGATGCTTTTAGTGTGTCTCTTTTTTTCAATGCTCTCGGTGTGTCTATTTTTAGTCAATGCTCAGTGTGTCTCTTTTTGTAGATGCTCTCATTATTTATCTTTTTTGTCGATACTCTCGGTGTGTCTCTTTTCTGTTGATGCTCTCAGTGTGTCTCGTTTTTGTCGATGCTCTCAGAGTTTCTCTTTTCTGTTGATACTTCGGTGTGTGTCTCTTTTTTGTTGATGCTCTTGTGTGTCTCTTTTTTGACAATGCACTCAGTGTGTCTCTTTTTTGTTCATGCTCTCCGTGTGTCTGTTTTTGTCAATGCTCTAGGTGTGTCTCTTTTTTTGTCGATGCTCTCTGTATGTATCTAATTTTGTCACTGCTCTTAGTGTGCCTCTTTTTGGTTGATGCTCTCAGTGTGTCTCTTTTCTGTTGATACTCTCGGTGTGTGTCTCTTTTTTGTTGATGCTCTCGTGTGTCTCTTTTTTTGCCAATGCACTCAGTGTGTCTCTTTTTGTCGATGCTCTCTGTGTGTCTCTTTTTTGTTGATGCTCTCAGTGTGTCTGTTTTTGTCAATGCTCTAGGTGTGTCTCTCTTTTTGTCGATGCTCTCTGTATGTATCTTTTTTTGTCACTGCTCTTAGTGTGCCTCTTTTTGGTCGATGCTCTCAATGTGTCTCTTTTCTGGCGATGCTCTCGGTGTGTCTCTCTTTTGTCGATGCTCTCGGTGTGTCTGTTTTTTTGTCGATGCTCTCAGTGTGTCTCTTTTTTGTAGATGCTCTTATTGTTTAGCTTTTTTGTCAATACTCTCGGTGTGTCTCTTTTCTGTTGATGCTCTCAGTGTGTCTCTTTTTTGTCGATGCTCTCAGAGTTTCTCTTTTCTGTGGATGCTGTCAGTGTTTCTCTTTTCTGTGGATGCTCTCAGTGTGTCCTATTTCTGTCGATGCTCTCAATGTGCCTCTTTTTTGTAGATTCTCTTAGTGTGTCTCTTTTTTCGATGCTCTCAGTGTGTATATTTTGTGTAGATGCTCTCAGTGTTTCTCTTTTTTGCTGATGCTCTCAGTGTTTCTCATTTGTGTCGATTATCTCAGTGTGTCTTTTTTCTGTCAATGCTCTCAGCGTGTCTCTTTTTTTTGATGCTCTCAGTGTGTATATTTTGTGTAGATGCTCTCAGTGTTTCTCTTTTTTGCTGATGCTCTCAGTGTTTCTCATTTGTGTCGATTATCTCAGTGTGTCTTTTTTCTGTCAATACTCTCAGTGTGTCTATTTTTTGTCAATGCTCTCAGGGTATCTCATTTCTCTGGATGCTCTTGTGTGTCTCATTTCTGTTGATGCTCTCAGTGTGTCGCTTTTCGATTGAAGCTCTAGGTGTGTCTCTTTTTATATCAATGCTCTCGGTGTGTCTGTTTTCTGTCGATACTCTCTGTGTGTGTCTCTTTTTTGTTGATGCTCTCGGTGTGCACTTTTTTGTCAATGCTCTCTGTGTGTCTCTTTTTTGTCGATGCTCTCAGTGTGTCTGTTTTTTGTCGATGCTCTCTGTATTTATCTTTTTTTGTCAATGCTCTTAGTGTGTCTCTTTTTTGTCGATGCTCTTAGTGTGTCTCTTTTCTAGCGATGCTCTCGGTGTGTCTCTCTTTTGTCGATGCTCTCAGTGTGGGTTTTTTTGTCGATGCTCTCGGTGTGTCTCTTTCTTTTCTATGCTCTCGGTGTGTTTCTTTTTTGTCGATGCTCTTGGTGTGTCTATTTTTGTTGATGCTCTCAGTGTGTCTCTTTTCTGTCGATGCACTCGGTGTGTCTGTTTTTTTCTGTCGATGCTCTCAGTGTGTATCTTTTTTGTTGATACTCTCAGGGTGTCTCTTTTTTGTTGATGCTCTCAGTGTTTCTCATTTCTGTCGATGCTCTCAGTGTGTCTCTTTTTTGTCTATGCTCTCAGTATGTCTCTTTTCTGTCTATGCTCTCGATGTGTCTCTCTTTTGTTGATGCTCTCAGTGTGTCTCTTTTCTGTTGATGCTCTCAGTGTGTCTCTTTTCTATTGATGCTCTCATCTTTTTTGTTCATGCTCTCGGTGTGTCTCTTTTTGTTGATGCTCTCAGTGTGTCTATTTTTTGTCGATGTCCTCGGTGTGTCTCTTTCTTGTCTATGGTCTTGGTGTGTCTCTTTTTTGTCAATGCTCTCAGTGTGTCTCTTTTTTGTCAATGCTCTTGTGTGTCTCTTTTCTATTGATGCTTTCAGTGTGTCTATTTTCTGTTGATACTCTTGTGTGTCTCTTCTGTTGATGCTCTCAGTGTGTCTCTTTTCTTTCGATGCTCTCAGTGTGTCTCTTTTCTGTCAATGCTCTTGTGTGTCTCTTTTCTGTTGATGCTCTCAGTTTGACTCTGTTCTGTTGATGCTCTCGGTGTATCTCGTTTCTGTCGATGCTCTCAGTGTGTCTCTTTATTGTCGATGCTCTCAGTGTGTCTCTTTTCTGTTGATGCTCTCAGTCTGTCTCTTTTTTGTCGATGCTCTCAGTGCGTCTCTTTTTTCTTGATGCGCTCATTGTTTTTCTTTTTTGTCAATGCTCTTGTCTGTCTCTTTTCTGTTGATGCTCTCAGTGTGTCTCGTTTTTTGTCGATGCTCTCAGTGTGTATCTTTTTTGTTGATGCGCACAGCGTGCCACTTTTCTGGTGATGCTCTCAGTGTGTCTCTTTTCTGTTGATGCTCTCGGAGTGTCGCTGTTCTGTTGATGCTCTCAGTGTGTCTCTTTTTTGTCGATGCTCTAGTGTGTCTCTTTTTTGTCGATGCTCTCCGTGTTTCTCATTTTTTGTTGATGCTCTTGGTGTGTCTCTTTTTTGTTGATGCTCTCAGTGTTTCTCTTTTTTGTCGATGCTCTCAGTGTGTATCTTTTTTGTTGATGCGCTCAGTGTGTCTCTTTTCTGTTGATGCTCTCAGTTTGACTCTGTTCTGTTGATGCTCTCGGTGTATCTCGTTTCTGTCGATGCTCTCAGTGTGTCTCTTTATTGTCGATGCTCTCAGTGTGTCTCTTTTCTGGTGATGCTCTCAGTGTGTTTCTTTTTTGTCGATACTCTCAGTGTGTCTCTTTTCTGTTGATGCTCTCAGTGTCTCTTTTTTGTCGATGCTCTCAGTGTGTCTCTTTTTTGTCAATGCACTTGTGTGCCTCTTTTCTGTTGATGCTCTCAGTGTGTCTCTTTTCTGTTGATGCTCTCGATGTGACGTTGTTCTGTTGATGCTCTCGGTGTGTCTCTTTTTTGTCGATGCTCTTGTGTGTCTCTTTTTTGTCGATGCTCTCAGTGTGTCTCTTTTTTTGTCGATGCTCTCAGTGTGTATCTTTTTTTGTTGATGCACTCAGTGTGTCTCTTTTCTGGTGATGCTCTTGGTGTGTCTCTCTTTTGTCGATGCTCTCAGTGTGTCTCTTTTTTGTCGATGCTCTCGGTTTGTCTCTTTCTTTTCTATGCTCTTGGTCTGTGCTCTTGGTGTGTCTCTTTTTTGTCGATGCTCTCAGTGTGTCTATTTTTGTTGATGCTCTCAGTGTGTCTCTTTTCTGTGGATGCTCTCAGTGTGTATCTATATTGTTGATGCTCTGTGTGTCTCTTTTTTTTATGCTCTCAGTATGTATCTTTTTTGTCCATGCTCTTACTGTGTCTCTTTTTTGTTGATGCTCTCAGTGTTTCTCATTTCTGTCGATGCTCTTAGTGTCTCTCTTTTTTGTCGATGCTGTCAGTGTGTCTTTTTTTTGTCTATGCTCTCGATGTGTCTCTCTTGTGTCAATGCTCTCAGTGTGTCTATTTTTTGTTAATGTCCTCGGTGTGTCTCTTTCTTGTCCATGCTCTCAGAGTGTCTCTTTTTTGTTGATGCACTCAGTGTGTCTCTTTTTTGTCGATGCTCTTGGTGTGTCTCTCTTCTATCAATGTTCTCAGTGTGCCTCTTTTCTGTTAGTTCTCTCAGTGTGTCTCTTTTTTGTCAATGCTCTTGGTGTTTCTCTTTTTTGTCGATGCTCTTAGTGCGTCTGTTTTTGTCAATGCTCTAGGTGTGTCTCTTTTTTTTGTCGATGCTCTCTGTATGTATCTTTTTTTGTCACTGCTCTTAGTTCGTGTGTTTGTGTTTTTTGTCTATGCACTCGGTGTGTCTCTTTTTTGTTGATGTTCTCAGTGTGTCTCTTTTCTGTTGATGCTCTCAGTGTGTCTCTTTTCTGTTGATGCTCTCATCATTTCCGTTGATGCTCTCGTTGTGTCTCTTTTTTATTGATGCTCTCAGTATGTCTCTATTTTGTCGATGCTCTCAGTGTCTCTTTTCTGTAGATGCTCTCAGTCTGTCTCTTTTTTGTCGATGGTTTCAGTGTGTCTCTTTTTTCTTGATGCGCTCATTGTTTCTCTTTTTTGTTGATGCTCTTGTGTGTCTCTTTTCTGTTGATGCTCTCAGTGTGTCTCTTTTCTGTTGATGCTCTTGTGTGTCTCATTTCTGTTGATGCTCTCGTGTGTCTCTTCTGTTGATGCTCACAGTGTGTCTCTTTTCTGTTGATGCTCTCAGTGTTTCTCTTTTCTGTTGATGCTCTCAGTGTGTCTCTTTTCTGTCAACGCTCTCGTGTTTCTCTTTTTTGTCGATGCTCTCAGTGTACCTCTTTTTCCTTGATGCACTCATTGTTTCTCTTTTTTGTCGATGCTCTTGTGTGTCTCTTTTCGATTAATGCTCTCAGTGTGTCTCTTTTTTGTCGATACTTTCAGTGTGTCTCTTTACTGTTGATGCTCTCAGTGTGTCTCTTTTCTGTTGATGCTCTCAGTGTGTATCTTTTTTGTTGATACTCTCAGGGTGTCTCTTTTTTGTTGATGCTCTCAGTGTTTCTCATTTCTGTCGATGCTCTCAGTGTGTCTCTTTTTTGTTTATGCTCTCAGTGTGTCTCTTTTCTGTCTATGCTCTCGATGTGTCTCTCTTTTGTCGATGCTCTCAGTGTGTCTATTTTTTGTTGATGTCTTTGGTGTGTCTCTTTCTTGTCTATGCTCTTGGTGTGTCTCTTTTTTGTCGATGCTCACAGTGTGTCTCTTTTCTGTTGGTGCTCTCAGTGTGTCTCTTTTTTGTTGATGCTCTTGGTGTTTCTCTTTTTTTGTTGAAGCTCTCAGTGTGTCTCTTTTCTGTTGATGCTCTCAGTGTGTGTGTGGGTGTGTGTTTTTTGTCTATGCACTTGGTGTGTCTCTTTTTTGTCGATGTTCTCAGTGTGTATCTTTTTTGTCAATGCTCTGTGTGTCTCTTTTTTGTTGATGCTCTCAGTGTGTCTCTTTTCCGTTGATGCTCTCAGTGTGTCTCTTTTCTTCTTGTTGCTCTCATCTTTTCTGTTCATGCTCTCGGTGTGTCTCTTTTTGTTGAACCTCTCAGTGTGTCTCTTTTATGTTGATGCTCCCAGTGTCACTTTTCTGTTGATGTTCTCAGTCTGTCTCTTTTTTGTCGATGGTTTCAGTGTTTCTCTTTTTTCTTGATATGCTCTCGGTGTGTTTCTTTTTTGTCGATGCTCTTGGTGTGTCTATTTTTGTTGATGCTCTCAGTCTGTCTCTTTTCTGTCGATGCACTCGGTGTGTCTGTTTTTGTCGATGCTCTCAGTGTGTATCTTTTTTGTTGATACTCTCAGGGTGTCTCTTTTTTGTTGATGCTCTCAGTGTTTCTCATTTCTGTCGATGCTCTCAGTGTGTCTCTTTTTTGTCTATGCTCTCAGTATGTCTCTTCTCTGTCTATGCTCTCGATGTGTCTCTCTTTTGTTGATGCTCTCAGTGTGTCTCTTTTCTGTTGATGCTCTCAGTGTGTCTCTTTTCTATTGATGCTCTCATCTTTTTTGTTCATGCTCTCGGTGTGTCTCTTTTTGTTGATGCTCTCAGTGTGTCTATTTTTTGTTGATGTCCTCGGTGTGTCTCTTTCTTGTCTATGCTCTTGGTGTGTCTCTTTTTTGTCAATGCTCTCAGTGTGTCTCTTTTTTGTCAATGCTCTTGTGTGTCTCTTTTCTATTGATGCTTTCAGTGTGTCTATTTTCTGTTGATACTCTTGTGTGTCTCTTCTGTTGATGCTCTCAGTGTGTCTCTTTTCTTTCGATGCTCTCAGTGTGTCTCTTTTCTGTCAATGCTCTTGTGTGTCTCTTTTCTGTTGATGCTCTCAGTTTGACTCTGTTCTGTTGATGCTCTCAGTGTATCTCGTTTCTGTCGATGCTCTCAGTGTGTCTCTTTATTGTCGATGCTCTCAGTGTGTCTCTTTTCTGTTGATGCTCTCAGTCTGTCTCTTTTTTGTCGATGGTCTCAGTGCGTCTCTTTTTTCTTGATGCGCTCATTGTTTTTCTTTTTTGTCGATGCTCTTGTCTGTCTCTTTTCTGTTGATGCTCTCAGTGTGTCTCTTTTCTGTTGATGCTCTCGGTGTGGCGCTGTTCTGTTGATGCTCTCGGTGTGTCTCTTTTTTGTCGATGCTCTTGTGTGTCTCTTTTTTGTCGATGGTCTCAGTGTTTCTCATTTTTTGTTGATGCTCTCGGTGTGTCTCTTTTTTGTTGATGCTCTCAGTGTGTCTCTTTTTTTGTCGATGCTCTCAGTGTGTATCTTTTTTGTTGATGCGCACAGCGTGCCTCTTTTCTGGTGATGCTCTCAGTGTGTCTCTTTTCTGTTGATGCTCTTGGAGTGTCGCTGTTCTGTTGATGCTCTCAGTGTGTCTCTTTTTTGTCGATGCTCTTGTGTGTCTCTTTTTTGTCGATGCTCTCCGTGTTTCTCATTTTTTGTTGATGCTCTTGGTGTGTCTCTTTTTTGTTGATGCTCTCAGTGTGTCTCTTTTTTTGTCGATGCTCTCAGTGTGTATCTTTTTTGTTGATGCGCTCAGTGTGTCTCTTTTCTGTTGATGCTCTCAGTTTGACTCTGTTCTGTTGATGCTCTCGGTGTATCTCGTTTCTGTCGATGCTCTCAGTGTGTCTCTTTATTGTCGATGCTCTCAGTGTGTCTCTTTTCTGTTGATGCTCTCAGTGTGTTTCTTTTTTGTCGATACTCTCAGTGTGTCTCTTTTCTGTTGATGCTCTCAGTGTCTCTTTTTTGTCGATGCTCTCAGTGTGTCTCTTTTTTGTCAATGCACTTGTGTGCCTCTTTTCTGTTGATGCTCTCAGTGTGTCTCTTTTCTGTTGATGCTCTCGATGTGACGTTGTTCTGTTGATGCTCTCGGTGTGTCTCTTTTTTGTCGATGCTCTTGTGTGTCTCTTTTTTGTCGGTGCTCTCAGTGTGTCTCTTTTTTTGTCGATGCTCTCAGTGTGTATCTTTTTTTGTTGATGCACTCAGTGTGTCTCTTTTCTAGTGATGCTCTCGGTGTGTCTCTCTTTTGTCGATGCTCTCAGTGTGTCTCTTTTTTGTCGATGCTCTCGGTTTTTCTCTTTCTTTTCTATGCTCTTGGTCTGTGCTCTTGGTGTGTCTCTTTTTTGTCGATGCTCTCAGTGTGTCTATTTTTGTTGATGCTCTCAGTGTGTCTCTTTTCTGTCGATGCTCTCAGTGTGTATCTATTTTGTTGATGCTCTGTGTGTCTCTTTTTTTTATGCTCTCAGTATGTATCTTTTTTGTCCATGCTCTTACTGTGTCTCTTTTTTGTTGATGCTCTCAGTGTTTCTCATTTCTGTCGATGCTCTCAGTGTGTCTCTTTTTTGTCGATGCTGTCAGTGTGTCTTTTTTTTGTCTATGCTCTCGATGTGTCTCTCTTTTGTCAATGCTCTCAGTGTGTCTATTTTTTGTTAATGTCCTCGGTGTGTCTCTTTCTTGTCCATGCTCTCAGAGTGTCTCTTTTTTGTTGATGCACTCAGTGTGTCTCTTTTTTGTCGATGCTCTTGGTGTGTCTCTCTTCTATCAATGTTCTCAGTGTGTCTCTTTTCTGTTGGTTCTCTCAGTGTGTCTCTTTTTTGTCAATGCTCTTGGTGTTTCTCTTTTTTGTCGATGCTCTTAGTGTGTCTGTTTTTGTCAATGCTCTAGGTGTGTCTCTTTTTTTTGTCGATGCTCTCTGTATGTATCTTTTTTTGTCACTGCTCTTAGTTCGTGTGTGTGTGTTTTTTGTCTATGCACTCGGTATGTCTCTTTTTTGTTGATGTTCTCAGTGTGTCTCTTTTCTGTTGATGCTCTCAGTGTGTCTCTTTTCTGTTGATGCTCTCATCATTTCCGTTGATGCTCTCGTTGTGTCTCTTTTTTATTGATGCTCTCAGTATGTCTCTATTTTGTCGATGCTCTCAGTGTCTCTTTTCTGTAGATGCTCTCAGTCTGTCTCTTTTTTGTCGATGGTTTCAGTGTGTCTCTTTTTTCTTGATGCGCTCATTGTTTCTCTTTTTTGTTGATGCTCTTGTGTGTCTCTTTTCTGTTGATGCTCTCAGTGTGTCTCTTTTCTGTTGATGCTCTTGTGTGTCTCATTTCTGTTGATGCTCTCGTGTGTCTCTTCTGTTGATGCTCACAGTGTGTCTCTTTTCTGTTGATGCTCTCAGTGTTTTTTCTGTTGATGCTCTCAGTGTGTCTCTTTTCTGTCAACGCTCTTGTGTTTCTCTTTTTTGTCGATGCTCTCAGTGTACCTCTTTTTCCTTGATGCACTCATTGTTTCTCTTTTTTGTCGATGCTCTTGTGTGTCTCTTTTCGGTTAATGCTCTCAGTGTGTCTCTTTTTTGTCGATACTCTCAGGGTGTCTCTTTACTGTCGATGCTCTCAGTGTGTCTCTTTTCTGTTGATGCTCTCAGTGTGTATCTTTTTTGTTGATACTCTCAGGGTGTCTCTTTTTTGTTGATGCTCTCAGTGTTTCTCATTTCTGTCGATGCTCTCAGTGTGTCTCTTTTTTGTCTATGCTCTCAGTGTGTCTCTTTTCTGTCTATGCTCTCGATGTGTCTCTCTTTTGTCGATGCTCTCAGTGTGTCTATTTTTTGTTGATGTCCTTGGTGTGTCTCTTTCTTGTCTATGCTCTTGGTGTGTCTCTTTTTTGTCGATGCTCTCAGTGTGTCTCTTTTCTGTTGGTGCTCTCAGTGTGTCTCTTTTTTGTTGATGCTCTTGGTGTTTCTCTTTTTTTGTTGAAGCTCTCAGTGTGTCTCTTTTCTGTTGATGCTCTCAGTGTGTGTGTGGGTGTGTGTTTTTTGTCTATGCACTTGGTGTGTCTCTTTTTTGTCAATGTTCTCAGTGTGTATCTTTTTTGTCAATGCTCTGTGTGTCTCTTTTTTGTTGATGCTCTCAGTGTGTCTCTTTTCCGTTGATGCTCTCAGTGTGTCTCTTTTCTTCTTGTTGCTCTCATCTTTTCTGTTCATGCTCTCGGTGTGTCTCTTTTTGTTGAACCTCTCAGTGTGTCTCTTTTATGTTGATGCTCTCAGTGTGTCTCTTTTCTATTGATGCTCTCATCTTTTTTGTTCATGCTCTCGGTGTGTCTCTTTTTGTTGATGCTCTCAGTGTGTCTATTTTTTGTCGATGTCCTCGGTGTGTCTCTTTCTTGTCTATGCTCTTGGTGTGTCTCTTTTTTGTCGATGCTCTCAGTGTGTCTCTTTTTTGTCAATGCTCTTGTGTGTCTCTTTTCTATTGATGCTTTCAGTGTGTCTATTTTCTGTTGATACTCTTGTGTGTCTCTTCTGTTGATGCTCTCAGTGTGTCTCTTTTCTTTCGATGCTCTCAGTGTGTCTCTTTCCCGTCAATGCTCTTGTGTGTCTCTTTTCTGTTGATGCTCTCAGTTTGACTCTGTTCTGTTGATGCTCTCGGTGTATCTCGTTTCTGTCGATGCTCTCAGTGTGTCTCTTTATTGTCGATGCTCTCAGTGTGTCCCTTTTCTGTTGATGCTCTCAGTCTGTCTCTTTTTTGTCGATGCTCTCAGTGTGTCTCTTTTTTGTCAATGCACTTGTGTGTCTCTTTTCTGTTGATGCTCTCAGTGTGTCTCTTTTCTGTTGATGCTCTCGATGTGACGTTGTTCTGTTGATGCTCTCGGTGTGTCTCTTTTTTGTCGATGCTCTTGTGTGTCTCTTTTTTGTCGATGCTCTCAGTGTGTCTCTTTTTTTGTCGATGCTCTCAGTGTGCATCTTTTTTTGTTGATGCACTCAGTGTGTCTCTTTTCTGGTGATGCTCTCGGTGTGTCTCTCTTTTGTCAATGCTCTCAGTGTGTCTCTTTTTTGTCGATGCTCTCGGTGTGTCTCTTTCTTTTCTATGCTCTTGGTCTGTGCTCTTGGTGTGTCTCTTTTTTGTCGATGCTCTCAGTGTGTCTATTTTTGTTGATGCTCTCAGTGTGTCTCTTTTCTGTGGATGCTCTCAGTGTGTATCTATTTTGTTGATGCTCTGTGTGTCTCTTTTTTTTATGCTCTCAGTATGTATCTTTTTTTGTCCATGCTCTTACTGTGTCTCTTTTTTGTTGATGCTCTCAGTGTTTCTCATTTCTGTCGATGCTCTCAGTGTGTCTCTTTTTTGTCGATGCTGTCAGTGTGTCTTTTTTTTGTCTATGCTCTCGATGTGTCTCTCTTTTGTCAATGCTCTCAGTGTGTCTATTTTTTGTTAATGTCCTCGGTGTGACTCTTTCTTGTCCATGCTCTCAGAGTGTCTCTTTTTTGTTGATGCACTCAGTGTGTCTCTTTTTTGTCGATGCTCTTGGTGTGTCAATCTTCTATCAATGTTCTCAGTGTGTCTCTTTTCTGTTGGTACTCTCAGTGTGTCTCTTTTTTGTCAATGCTCTTGGTGTTTCTCTTTTTTGTCGATGCTCTTAGTGTGTCTGTTTTTGTCAATGCTCTAGGTGTGTCTCTTTTTTTTGTCGATGCTCTCTGTATGTATCTTTTTTTGTCACTGCTCTTAGTTCGTGTGTGTTTGTTTTTTGTCTATGCACTCGGTGTGTCTCTTTTTTGTCGATGTTCTCAGTGTGTCTCTTTTTTGTTGATGCTCTCAGTGTGTCTCTTTTCTGTTGATGCTCTCATCATTTCTGTTGATGCTCTCGGTGTGTCTCTTTTTTATTGATGCTCTCAGTATGTCTCTATTTTGTCGATGCTCTCAGTGTCTCTTTTCTGTAGATGCTCTCAGTCTGTCTCTTTTTTGCCGATGGTTTCAGTGTGTCTCTTTTTTCTTGATGCGCTCATTGTTTCTCTTTTTTGTTGATGCTCTTGTGTGTCTCTTTTCTGTTGATGCTCTCAGTGTGTCTCTTTTCTGTTGATGCTCTTGTGTGTCTTATTTCTGTTGATGCTCTCGTGTGTCTCTTCTGTTGATGCTCACAGTGTGTCTCTTTTCTGTTGATGCTCTCAGTGTTTCTCTTTTCTGTCGATGCTCTCAGTGTGTCTCTTTTCTGTCAACGCTCTTGTGTTTCTCTTTTTTGTCGATGCTCTCAGTGTACCTCTTTTTCCTTGATGCACTCATTGTTTCTCTTTTTTGTCGATGCTCTTGTGTGTCTCTTTTCGGTTAATGCTCTCAGTGTGTCTCTTTTTTGTCGATACTCTCAGTGTGTCTCTTTACTGTTGATGCTCTCAGTGTGTCTCTTTTCTGTTGATGCTCTCGGTGTGTCGCTGTTCTGTTGATGCTCTCGGTGTGTCTCTTTTTTGTCGATGCTCTCAGTGTGTCTCTTTTTTGTCGATGCTCTCGGTGTGTCGCTGTTCTGTTGATGCTCTCGGTGTGTCTCTTTTTTATGTCGATGCTCTTGGTGTGTCGCTATTCTGTTGATGCTCTCGGTGTGTCTCTTTTATGTCGATGCTATCAGTATGCCTCTTTTCAGTTGATGCTCTCAGTCTGTCTCTTTTTTGTTGAAGCTCTCAGTGTTTCTAATTTTTAGTTGATATTCTCGGTGTGGCTCTTTTTTGTCGATGCTCTTGTGTGTCTCGTTTTTGTTGATGCTCTCAATGTTTCTCATTTCTGTTGATGCTCTCAGTATGTCTCTTATCAGTTGATGCTCTCAGTCTGTCACTTTTTGATGCTCTCAGTGTTTCAAATTTTTTGTTGATGCACTCGGTGTGTCTCATTTTTGTCGATGCTCTTGTGTGTCTTGTTTTTGTCGATGCTCTCAGTGTTTCTCATTTCTGTTGATGCTCTCAGTGTGTCTCTTTTCTGATGATGCTCTCATTGTTTCTCTTTTTTGTTGATGCTCTCGGTGTGTCTCTTTTCTGGTGATGCTCTCAGTGTGTCTCTTTTCTGTTGATGCTCTTGGTGTGTCTCTTTTTTGTTGATGCTCTTAGTGTGTCTCTTTTTTCTTGATGCTCTCAGTGTGTCTCTTTTTTTGTTGATGCTCTCGTGTGTCTCTTTTCTGTTGATACTCTCAGTATGTCTCTTTTCAGTTGATGCTCTCAGTCTGTTTTTTTTGTTGATGCTCTCAGCGTGTCTCTTTTTTCTTGATGCTCTTGTGTGTCTCTTTTCTTTCAATGCTCTCAGTGGCTCTCTTTTTTGTCGATGCTCTCAGTGTTTCTCATTTCTGTTGATGCACTTAGTGTGTTTCTTTTCTGTTGATGCTCTCATTGTTTCTCTTTTTTGTTGATGCTCTCAGTGTGTCTCTTCTGTTGATGCTCTCAGTGTGTCTCTTTTCTGTTGATGCTCTTGGTGTGTCTCTTTTTTGGCGATGCTCTCGGTGAGTCTCTTTTCTGTTGATGCTCTCAGTGTCTCGCTTTTTGTTGATGCTCTGAGTGTGTCTCTTTTCTGTTGATGCTCTCAGTGTGTCTCTTTTCTGTTGATGCTCTTGGTGTGTCTCTTTTTTGTCGATGCTCTCAGTGTGTCTCTTTTTCTGTTGATGCTCTCAGTTTGTCTTGTTTCTGTTGATGCTCTCAGTGTTTCTCTTTTTTTGTTGATGCTCTTGGTGTGTCTCTTTTCTGTCGATGCTCTCAGTGTGTCTGTTTTCTTGATGATGCTCTCAGTGTTTCTTTTTTTTGTTGATGCTCTTGGTGTGTCGCTTTTTGTCGATGCTCTCAGTGTGTATCTTTTCTGTAGAGGCTCACAGTGTGTCTGTTCTTTGTTGATCCTCTCAGTGTTTCTCTTTTTTGGAAGGGGTATGTTTTGGGCAACCCTTCCAAATACCGGATCAGTATGGTATGTATTACTGTTTGAAAACCAAATTCCAGTCGCAAAACAGTAATACTTTACCACCATTTTAAAAATGGTGGTAACCCATTTGCAAATGGAAAGGGGTCCTCTTGGGACCCCTTCCCCTATGAGAATGTTGAACAAATATTTTTTCAGAGCAAGCAGTGGTCCCACAGACCACTGCCTACTAATACAAAATGAAACTGTAAAGTTTAATTTTTTTCTTTTTATATGCATCTTGTTTTCCTTTAAGAATAACGGGCTGTGTTTTTGTTTTTAAAAAAAAGACTTCTTTATTTAAAAGCAATCGCAGACATGAAGGTCTGCTGACCCCAGGTGGCCACCATCCTTGTGATGGCTACGATTCCTAATGGGTCGCAAATTGCAACATATTTCATTAATATTCATGAGGTAGGTCGATCTGAAACCCACAAGGAATCCCTAAATGAAACTGAAAGAGTTTCATACATTATGAATACCAATTTCTAATTGCAATACACAGTAAATCACAATTAAGAAATCAGTATTCCTAATGTTAGTACATTTGGCCCATAATAAGGTGTTTGTGAGTATCTAACTAAACATATCAACAAACCCATAACTCAGAGGTATGCAGCTTGCCTACTGTGTGGCTTAAACTGGCACAGTGAAGACTTTCACAGATCCCCTTGGCTCTTAAACAGTGTCTTCCAGTCTCTCAGGCCCTTTGCTCCCGCCTCTCTGACTTCTTTGAAGACAAGATCGCGAAGATCTATGACACCTTCCCCAAGAATAATGATCTTGGGAGTGATACGCCTTTACCTGACTGCATCGAGTCTTCTTCCATCTTTTCAGACTTTGAGGCAATCTCACTGGAACACTCACTGATGGAACTGTCTAGATGCCGCTCCGGCTCACCACTTGACCCTTGGCCAGCTAAGCAATATAAATCATTGGCCTCTTTTCTTAATCCCTTCCTCAACTACATCTGGAATGACTCGCTCAAAACCGGAATTTTCACGTAGTCTTGGAAACATGCCCTACTGGTCCCGATTTTAAAGAAAGCTAATACAGATCCTAATGAGCTGGTGAACTATCGACCCATTTCTCTGCTTCCAGCCCCTGCCAAGGTCCTTGAAAGGCTAGTGCAGCAACAACTGGCAGGTTTTCTTGAAACCCACGGCCTACTTCATAAATCCCAACATGGTTTTAGAAAGTGCCATAGCACTGAGTCTGCCCTTATAGAAATGGCCGACTCTGTGCGGTGGAAACTGGATGGGGGTTCCAGAGCGGTGCTGGTGCTGCTCGACTTGTCGGCAGCATTCGACACTGTCTCTCACCCCATCTTGATTGACCGTCTTCGGTCGAAGGGTATTCAGGGGAAGGCCCTGGAGTGGCTGACCTCTTTTTTGTCTAATCGCACCCAGGCAGTCTATACGCACCCTTTTACCTCTGTTAGCCGTACCCTGAAATGGGGTGTCCCTCAAGGCTCGGCTTTGAGCCCACTATTGTTCAATGTTTATTTTTCCCCTCTGGCTGAACTCATTGCAAGGTCGGGCATCATAGCTACTTCCTATGCAGATGATATTCAGCTGCTTTTCTCCTATGAGAGTGCCACGCAGACTACTTTTGATCCTTTGAAGGATTGTCTGCGGGACATTTCAAAATGGATGGACCATAACTGCCTCCGGATGAATGCGGCGAAAACGGAGGTTCTCTTTTTCCATCAACCCTCCCCTCTTGATTCAACTCTCTGGTGGCCACAGGAACTCAGCCTTCCCCCTGTCCCTAAGGACTCTGTAAAAAATCTAGGGGTCAAGTGGGACTCTAATCTTTCTTTTAGCAACCAAATACAGACCGTTTCAGCCGCTTGTTTTTCCAAGATCAGGATGATTAGGAAATTCATCACCTATCTCCCTAGTGATACCAGGAAAACCATAGTCCAGGCATTGATTACATCTCACCTGGACTATGCGAACGGCCTGTATTTAGGGTTGCCCGCGGGCCTCCTACATCGGCTCCAGACAGTCCAGAATGCGGCTGTTCGGCTGGTCTGCGGGGTTTCCCTACGCACCCATATTTCACCACATCGCAGAGCATTACATTGGCTTCCAATCCATCAAAGAGCTGCATTCAAAGCCATGACCTTAGCCCATCGAGCAACTAGGGGTAGGGGATCGGCCTACCTCTCTGTTAGTATCCGTCCTTATTGCAACTCTCGGAACCTCCGTTCCAACTCCCAACATCTGCTTTCCATACCAAGATTCAGGAAAGCACGTTCTGGAGGTAAAACCTTCCAGGTCTGTGCCACAACTCTCTGGAACAAACTCCCGATCGCAATTAGGATGATCCAGGAAGAATTACCCTTTCGTAAGGCACTAAAAACTTTTCTCTTTTGGTAATTCCCCCAGGACTATCACTCTGCTTTCACTCAGAAGCGCCGGGACACCCCGTTGGGGTAGCTGCGCGCTATATAAATTACACAAATAATAAACAGATCATACTGGCCCTTAAATCCCTTCATTGGCTGCCAGTAAAAGAATAAGCGTTATGTATGCCACTTTGCCTCCCGCGCCAGGGGTTCCATAGCCGGGCACTGAACTTCTTTACTCTTTGAGATCTCAGCGGCAGCCTCAGGTCCACCATTCAGAGCTTACTGTCAACTCAACCGTTCAGGTACAGAGACTCTGACGGTCCATCTGGCCATGTCTAAGACCCCTGTCTGTGGAACTGTCTCTCTATAAAGTAAGGCTGAGAAATTTAAACCAAAGATTCAGAAGATTAATCAAGATTCACTTCTTCTCAATGAAATGCAGATAATCATACCTTCTCCATGACTGTCTTTCTCACATGTAAACTCCAGCCAATAGTCAGACACCTGAGGTCACTAAGCCTCCTCCCCCAGCCCTTTGGGACTCCTGTTGTTAAGAAGTTTTTTTTCCTGCTTGGGGTATATTCCACAGTAGCTCTCCCCATGTGCTAGTGGACAGACAGTTTTCCTAACACCTGGTCCAACATTTCTGCTATGAAGTGCCCCGCCTCTCCCTTCATCATGTACCCATACTAAAAGTGCTCTGATGCCATCAAAGGGTGGTTAGCAGCGCAGTACAAAAATTCCAACAAATAAAAAAACGATTTGAGATTCTCACCTGTGGGCCATGGCACAATTATAACACAATCTTTGCCTGGCCTCAGGAACTTGTGGCCATATTATCAAGAAAGGGCGATACATTATCGCCACTTTTATCGGCAGGAAACTGCTGCTAAAGCAGCGATAATGGGCTTGATAATATGCTCTTGTGAATTCCCACAGAAGCCCAGGTTCTGGTGTTAACCTGGGCTTCTATGGGAATTCACAAGGGCCTATTATCAAGCCCATTATCGCTGCTTTAGCGGCAGTTTCCTGCCGATAAAAGCGGCGAGAATGTATCACCCTTTCTTTATAATATGGCCCTTGGACCGTGTCCACCCCCCTTGACCAAAGTGAAGATTGTCTATGGGTTCCACCTTCCCCTTCAAACACAGGTTGACTATGTGACCAAAGTTGCCTTCTATACCTGAGTTTGCTGCCACATGTGTTTCTTCATCTGGGAGTTCCCCCTGATGCAGGCCACATTTACTGTAATGCAGTCACATCTTAACCACGCCAATGCCCTGTACAATGGAGACGCTCAGCACCCAATCCACAGGCCACAACGAATCTAGAACCTCCTCAACCACAGAAATTCCACACTTAGACCAGTGTGACTACATCACCCCAGCCCTTCAGGCAGAGTGGAGAGGGAGGAGGTGGTGAAAGAGAGGGACAAAGAGAGAGTAGGAGAGAGGAGAGTGGAGTAGATATCGGAGTGAGAAATAGAAGATAGATGTAAACAATGTAAGAAAGGTAAGGGAGAAAGATAGGAGAAAGCAGCAGAAAGAAGAAACAGGCATCTGCAATGCAATAGGTCTCGCATTTGAGAGATTTAGAGCAATTGGCATTGTAAATGACAATGCCTTTTATTTCATGTGTTGGTTTTTAAAACAGATAAATAAAAGGCATTGTCATTTACAATGCCAATAGCTTGAACTCTCGCAAATGCGAGACCTATTGCATTTCAACTGCTTGTAAAAGCGCCCCATGGCGCGCTTTCACTTTAATGGCGGCCACAACCCTTTCTTTAGCTGCAGCTCGTCTAAAGAAAGGTGTGCGGCTGTCATTAAAGTGAAAGTCCGGCATGGGGCACTTTTACAAAAAAATGCTTTAGTTTGTCAAGTTGACAAACAAATTTTTTTTTGTGTAAAAGTGCCCCATGCTGCGTTTCCCTTTATGGGAGGCCACGCCACTCTCTTTAGACACAGCTCAGCTAAAGAAAAGTGTGCGTTTGCCAATAAAGTGAAAGCGTGGGTATGGGGCACTTATGAAAAAAAAAATGTTTGTCTATTTGGCCCTATAGGTAATAAAAATGCAAAAGCGGGAGCAGTGTTTAAACAGTAGTGTGGCGCCTGGAGATAAAGTGGGCACCCTTGCAAGAAAGCACTTCGTGCCTGCAATAAGGGAAAATCATTATAGAAAATAGGGACCACATTCTGTAGATAAAACAGACCGTGTGACAACACAAGTAAAAAGTCCAGTATTCATGGGAAGTTACAAATGCAGACAAGTGGGTACTAAGGAGGGACTACTTAGACTATTCATGAATCAAAAACAACCATTTTAAACCAACATAAACATGAGCCAATTGAAAAGATGGGAGGAAAGTGAGCGGTGTTTCAAGTCCTTACCTGAATACAGCATGCCTTGCAGCGCAGTGCAGCGCAGCCCGCGCGTTGCCAAGGCTCGACCTAAAAATAAATGTGACATAGGAAGAAAGGGAGAGACAATAATGATGGTAAAGGAGAGAAAGTGGGTTAAGGTAAAACAGAGGAGAAGGGAAGAAAAGACGGAAGAGCGATGCGGTGAAGGATAAAGAATAACAGACAGAGTGAACCAAGCGCCTGTGGGGGGTGTCGGAGCAGACCATTTGGTTGGGAGTAGCTTGTCGGACGAGAGAAGTTGTGGGAAGAGGAGCATTTATCTGAGGTGTCCTGCCACCAGTAGGTTCCAGGGTGAATATTTTGTTTTACGAACAGGGTTTGAGGTCTTTTCTGAGGTGGAGGAGGGAAGGGGCCTGACAGACTGGAACAGGGTTCCTCACTCTTTTATTGTACCAACAGCAGGCAGTGGCGGCTCCTCCGTAATGGCGAAGGAGCGTCGCCCCACTGCCTGGCTCAGAGTCAGTAAATGAAAAATAAAACGATGGCATTGTTTTATTTTTAATTTTCTGGCTCCCGCCAACTTGCAAAGGGAGGGCGGGGCATTGGGAGGAGGAGTCTGACGTGCACTCTACTCCCTAAGTGCACATATGTGCTTTGGCTGGCCTACTCCGGATGACCAAAACACACAAGCGCACTTAGGTTTTCTCCAGACATCTTCATTGAGCAGGCGATCTGGAGAAACCCCACAGACTCCCTGGTCCGAGTAGGGCCTCATTCCTGCCCACTCAGACCAATCCTGAAGAGCATGGCCTGTACCTTGGAATCCTGTTCTCGGTATTAGTACTTAAGCCATGCTGGGGCTGCTCATGGTTTCCACTGAGGTTGTTGCAGCAGTGCCAGCCTTTCTCAGGATCCAGGGTATTCACACACCCTGCTAGGATGAATGTATAGTCATGGCTGCTTCCCTTCAAGGCGCTCTACGCTGGACCCTGGGATGTCAGTGAAAGTGGAGATAGGTCCCCTGGCTCTCTTCTCAGAGATGTGTCTTCATGGCTGGTGCTGGGTGCCATGGTGGACCCTCCCCCACCCTCCAGAAGGAATTCTACCCCATTGATAGGTCTGTCTCCACCAGACATCTGGTGCTATGACATTCAATGGGCTGTTAGAGAACAGCCCCAGGTGTACGCTCTCTAGCGCCTTCGCCTGATGGACCAGACTTCAGTGAGCATAAGGCAAGGAAAGGAAGCAGCATTGGGGCACCACCTAGAGCTTAAAGCAAATGACAGCAATAGGCCTGAAAATGGGTTAGTATCAGTGGTAGGGGAGTACTGACAGGCCTCCCAATGCACTCGCCGACAAGGGTCACTCAACCACACCCGACAAAATGCAGAAGATAGAAACTGTCCTCAAAGACCACACTGAGCTCAGTTTCAGGGGCAATGAGACCCCACCTCGTGATCTCCCAAAGAAGGTCAAATGATGCATTTCCCTTTGAGATTTGAAAGTCTGTGCCCTTAAATTTCTATTATTAAAATGTCTCCCCATGCAGCTGGGCCCAATTCTTTTGTGATTTCTATCTGCAGTCCAAGGGAACCAGCAGCACTCAGGATGACACAGATTCAAGCTGTATTTCAGTTTTTTTTATATGCCACATTTGTCTTGGTTTTAATAGAAAACATCACCACAATTTCTTAAGTCAACAAACATGGCAGAAGAGGTTTAACTGCGAATTAGGCCTGTGCAAAATTTTAATTACACTGGAATAGGCGGAGTAGCTTCAGTAATCGCGTGTTACTGTTATGATAGAAAATTAACCAAAATTACGCAATTACGTTTATGTAATTTTGGGCAAAATGCCTACCCTAGAGCCCAGGAACAGAGCACAAGTGGCGGCTTCTTTTCATGTTCTGTTGCATTTAGAGCTATTTTCTTAGCGTAAAATGCATCCTCTGGTCCATTTTGGACGGAAAGATGCATTTTTGCACTTATAAATTACCGCTAAATGCAGGGTTACGCTCCTCACATATTTGAATATAATCTTGCTGTAATTTAGTGTCATTACGCTACAGAGAATTACACAAGTTATGCCCACCCCTAAAGTGGACCTTGTCTTTCTCGAAAAACATTGTGATATTGGCCACTCGCTTGGGAGGGATATACAATGGTCAGCCAGATACTCTCAGAACTCACCCACTCTCATACAAACAGGAAGTCCATCTGTAGGTTTCATCCCTTCTCTTCAGTAGATGGAGAACCCTTATTATTAATGTCTTCACCTCCAGTTGAACACCCACCAGCGAGCTACTCCTGGGGGCCAGGGTGCGTGCTCACTGTAGGATGCACGTGTGCCCTATGGTGACCTTCTGTTTCTGGTAGGGTTCTCTTCCACCCTGCTGGGGTCTAGGTCCTTAGATCTGCTAAGATGGATTCCCAGCCCCCCTCCCCATGCTACAGTCTCAGGAGAGGACCACTCTTCCATCAGAAAGAGTTGCAGCCATCTACCCTTTCATCAGAGCTGGTCTTTCAACAACAGTGTTTGTGTTGGATTCTGGGGCTGAGCACAACTTTGCTGAGTATCTTGGTTAACATCCTATCTCATGGAAACCCATCCAGTTTCAGACCGTAATGCTGAACGAGAAGCGTTGGTTCTGAAGAGCTGAAATTTGCTGTGAAAAACAGGTTTATTTCTTCCACCAATTAGCTGGGATCGCGAAGCGAGTGAGCATCAGGCCTTCTCTGCTGTAGATCATTGCATAGTTCTTGCTACTGACAAGAAAATGCAATATGTTATCCATTTTCTTTTATTCTGAAAGTCCGATTTCCACTTAAATCAGGAAATGTGCCGTCCTGCTTTATTCAGGCTCCTTCGTGTGATGGTCAAACATGTACCGTTGGTATTCTATCTGCGTACAATATGTTCAAGGACACAGCTAGTTGATACCTTCCTTCTTCTTCAAGGCTCTTCAAGGCTCTTCCAGTGTCTACATCTTCCAGTGGATACTGTCTCCATTGCAGAGGACGCCATTACATATACTGTCTCCATCGCAGAAGATGTCATTACATATACTGTCTCCATTGGAAAAGGCACCACGACATATACTGTCTCCATTGTAGAGGACGCCATGATGTATACTGCCTCCATCATGGAGGATGTCACAACGTATACTGTCTCCAGAGTAGAGGAGGCAATGGTTGTGATAGTGATTCTTCATCTTTAAGATCTATGGTCAGACATGTCTCTACTAACCGAACTTCTTACAGAGGCACCTCCCCATGAAGATGGCTAAAACCAGCAGATCCACCAAAGAAGCCAGTTTGTATACACCAGAACTGAGGAACAGCAGGCGCAACTGCAAGCGAATAGAAAGACGATGGTGGACCAGCAGAGACCCCACAGATCGAACTGCCTTCAAGGGAGCCCTCAACAAATACCACCACACCTCAAGGATATGAAAAGAAACGCCATGATAGACTGCATCGAAGCAAGGAACTCTTCAGCAGCGTCAGAGAGTCTCCTGCCCATCAGCTACCAATAACACAAGCGTCCCTACTCAGGAACTCTGCAAAATATTGGCATACTACTTCTCCAACAAGATACCTACCATCTGCAGAAACTTCGAACCCCAACCCATCAACCTCAACAACTTCCTCTCACCAACAGACAACACCCACAGCCACCCGCTCAGCACATGGAACCTACTCACCACAAAGAACATCACAGCCATCATGACCTCCATCCACTTCGGACCAGCTGCGGACCCCTGTCCCCACCACCTCTTCTCCTCTGAAACAAAAAAATCAGGCACAAACTCACCTCCATCGTCAATGCTTCCATCACAAAGGCTACCTTCCATGATGAATGGACTTACGCAGAGGTCAGACCCTCCTGAAGAAACTTTTCACCTACTGCAGTGAACTCAAAACTACTGACCCCATCTTGTTGCTCCTATTCTCTGCCAAAGTCCTCATAAAGGCCATCAACCACCACCTCACCGAACACCTAGAAAGAAACAACCTGCTCGATACCTCCCAATCCGGCTTCCGCACCAACTACAGCACCAAGACCACCCTGTTTGCTGCCACCAATGACATCAGAGCCCTCTTCGATCAGAGTGAAAGAGCAGCTCTAATCCTCATCGACTTGCCAGCTGCGTTTGATACCGTATCCCACCACACTCTTTTCAAAAGACTCCACCACGTTGGCATAAAGGGAGATGCCCTCAAATGGACTGCATCCTTTCTAACAGGATGCACCCTGTGAATCCGCCTATCACCCTTTACCTTGGAGCCCAAGAGCATCATCGGTGGCATCTCCCAAGGCTCATCCCTCAGCCCCACCTTGTTCAACACCTACATGACATGCCTGGCCAGCATCGTCAGAACCCACTGAATTAATATCATATCTTACGCTGATGACACCCAGCTCATTCTCTCACTCACAGAAGAACCCCCAACACCAGAACAAACTTCCATAATACCATGAGGAGTTTTGTCCACTGGATGAGAACCAACTGCCTGAAGCTAAACACAGACAAAACGGAAGTGCTGATTTTCTGGAAAAACACCTCCCCATGGCATGACACCTGGTGGCTCTATGAACTCCAACCAACACCAGCTGACCATGCCCGCAACCTCAGCATGATCATGGACAGCAAACTCACCATGCAGCACCATATGAATGCAGTTTCCTCCGTCTAATTCCACACCCCACTCATGCTCAGATAGGTCCCTGTCAACACTAGAAAAACCATCGCTCAAGCCCTCGTCACCAGCCAGCTGGACTACGGAAGTGCGCTTTATGCTGGAATCACAATCCAACTCATCAAGAGACTCCAGAACATACAAAACTCAGTGGCCAGGCTCATCCTCAACCACCCAGAACAGACCCACATCACCCCTCACCTCAGGAACCACCACTGGCTCCCCATCCAGAAGAGATGCTGACACACGCCTACAAAGCCCTCCTCGGCCAGGGACCAGCAACCATCAACTTCTGCCTGAGCTTCCACCAACCTACCATTCACCCGCACTCAGCCTCCCTCACCCTCATTCCACTCATCTGCCGAAGATACAGTGGAGGTCACTACTTCTCCTACCTCGTCGCCACGTACTGGAACAACCTACCCCTCAACGTGCAAACAGTGCCCTCTCGTGCAGAATTCAGAAGGTTACCCAAGACCTGACTTTTCAACTAAGACCAGCAAGATCTTAGCGCCTGGATACCCTCAGGGGTGATAAGCAGCGCTCTGCAAATACTGCTTGATTGATTGAGTGTTTGATCTTATCTTTGACATCAATATCTGTCCCTCCTAAAGTCAGTGGGAAAGAGGTATTCAGGGCTTCAGAAGAACTACTAATAAATAAAAAACGAATGCTAAAAGGATCATTCAGATGAATGAATGGCTCTGTAACCATACCGTACAAATGGTATCCAGGTGATATACGCTTTGTCAGTGGCTCGCTGGCGGAGAGGCAGCCTTCAAGACTTCCGCAGGTCTTTGGATGTATCCTGCACTGTCACTCACTGGGGAGTTCATACAGAAGAACACATATTTTCTCAGGATAGTAAACTTTCCATGTTCCCAAGTCGTCTCATACACTTTTAGAGGCTGCAGCACAGACCAAGGGCTGGATTTAAAGCTGTGAAGGGTTGGTGTATTAAACTCCACACAGAGACACCCCAGGCCCCCTGCAGAGGAAGGTCTGCCTTAAGTGTAGGCAACAACAGCCATGATAGCATTACTTACCCCACTGCACCGCCACACACACACCTCTGCAGGACATCCGATGCCACAGCAAGAGCCACTTCAGGGGAAAATAATTGAGTGGTGGCACATTAACCGTGCCCATGCAGCATGGTGAAATCACCAGCCCCATGTAGGGGTTCTGGCTACATACCCCAAAAAGCAGGTATGGGCATGTCCAGTGCCAACATAATATGTGTCCCTAGTGTGCTGGGAGTTTTCTCTTTATGGTATTCTTTTTATTTATTTAGCATCAGAAACATTTAATGCAGAAACGTTGCACATAAAAGCAGTGTGGTTAAGAAGGTTAAGATTGAGTTTTATGATCATATTTAATGCTCGAATAAAGCTAATTGATTGATTGATTCAAAGTGATCAGTTTTATTGTACATTGTTTGCACCAACTGTATGGATATCATGTGTGAAGGCAGACAGACATCTCATTACACATGTATTTATAAGGAGACATACAGGCATACATACCATAAACATGACTGCAGTGGCTTTGTGTGAGTGGGCAGCTAATCGCTGAGGTCTTTATAGCAGCAACAGAAGACATTTTAACACTTTTCCAACTAAAACCATTGAGGTTCCTGGAGGGATGCCTGGAAGTAGGGAAGCCCTGGGAGGTCAAGGATCAGAACCTGGAAATGGCTCAGAGAAGTTTGGGTGCAAAACAGAGGAACACGGTTATCATGACTCATATTCTGGGTGGTAACACATTGGGGCGGTGGGCTCTGCCCCTCCTATCCTATGACCGTGACTGTGAGAGCCTGGTGCATGAACTCACTCGAAGTGAGAGCAGAACACATTGGACCAACGGGAAACAGCGGTTACACCGCATGTGTTACAACGCATGTCATTACCCCGCATGTCGCTTCAACGCGAAAGGTGTGCAGCAGGGGGTAGAAGGAGTTGGATTTAACTCCAACACCTTCCCTCTGTTCAACGCAGTGGAGTTGGAATAGTAAATTGAACTATTCCAACTTCCAGCGCACCCTGACAGCAAGTTGGGGTAAAGATTTGCGTTGCAATGGCATGCGTTGTAATTCATACAACTGCAGCTCTTATCTTGGCTGGCGATGAGAACTCACCCAGGTTGTCATGTTCAGTTTGTACATGTAGAGAGCTGACAAGAGAGGCTCTGGAGCAGAGGGGGCGACTTCATGCAGGCTTCACAGCACTCTACCCAGTGGCTAGGCCCACATGCAGGAACAGAGCAGAATGAAAGAAACAAAGAGAAAAAACATTCTGCCACATGGGGGGTGTTTGTGTGTGTGTGTGCGTGTGTGTGCGTGGTAAGTGTCCTGTGGCCAGATGTAGGTAATTCCAATTTACCTACTCTTAAATACCGAATCATACCGATTCGGTATTTAAGAGTAGGTAAATTGGAAGTAGGCAGATGTAGGTAATTTTTCTTTTTCAATAACCGATTCTGTAAGATTCTGTATTTACCGAATCAGTATTTCCCATTGATTCCTATGGGCCTTGAAGCCCATAGGAATCAATGGGAAATACCGAATCGGTATTTACCGAATCCTGGCAGGGGGAACGGGGTATCACTTTAACACCCTGTAGCACCCCAATTGCAGGCTTGTGTGCCATGTGGCACACATACATGCCCTAAGGGCATGTCTGTGTGTCACATGGCATAGGTGTACATGCACAGATGTGCATGTACACTGGAATTCGGTATTTTACCACCCAATAGGATTGGGTGGTAAATTAAGAATTCCTAAGGGCCTGTGGCACTGCAAACTGTGCCACCTACATATGGATTTACAGAATCGGTATATTTACCGATTCGGAAAAATACCGAAGCGGTAAATTTACCGAATCGGTAAATATACCGATTCTGTAAATTCCGAGCCACCTACATGTCAAAAGCCAACTACCGGTCAGTAACGGCCGAAATCGTCCGTTACCGCCGGTATTGGGCGACCTACATCGGGCCCCTGGTGTGTGCGTTGGATTGTGAGGCTGGTGCACACCGGAGCAGCATCCCAGGTGCACCCCAGGTATAAAAGACAGCTGTGTTTTGCTTTTGTTAAGACAGTTTCTTGTCAGAGAAATGAAAGGAGGTAAAGGTGGCTCTGTGATGGAGGCTCCCTATAAAAGTAGGTCACAGATGTGCAGCCTGCTCCCCGGCTGCAGTGACAGGCGAGGTTTGTTTGAAATTGTTCCTGGAAGTGGAGTGGGGGGATCTGATATTCTGCACGACTCAGCTGGAATCAACAGAGCTTCAGGAGGGTCTTTGAAAAAGGCAAAAGGATTGCAGAACTCAGCCCTTATTATGTATGCATGATCACCAAGCTCTACCAGCCCTTAAAATATTAATAATACGATTTACAACGCGCATGGCTACCTCAATGCTAGGTGTTCGCGTGCTGGAAGCAGATCTCCACAACCTGCCTATCGCTTTCGAATTCTCAAGCATCCTGATCTAAAAAGTCAAGTTTTAAGCTGCTTCCTAAAAAAGATCTTCTGACTGCAACTCACATACCAAGGGCCGGCGTTAGCGATGGCGGCGCCCAGTGCGACACTCACTTTTGGCCCCCTGTGACCGCCTCCTCGGATTCTCTGATGATTACCACTGGGCTAAAATGCCCCTATTCTATGGAGAAGTGTGGCTCACTGGTTAGAGGAGGCAGACCTGGAAGCAGAGGTCAGCCCGGGACCAGGGTTCAATTCCCGGCTCGGTGGGGTCTTGAGTCCTAAAAGGTCCATGGACTCGACAATTCTCGCTCCGGTGCCTACTCGATTCACGGGTTCACACTCTGCAACTCTGGGCAATAGCTTGCTTAATCTCCACAACGGCCCCTCGCGGCGGGATGCCTGGCTTTCACCTTGCGGATACCCTGCCGGGGTTATCTCACAGGGGAATACCAGGACGGGTTCCCTAAGCAAGTGCTTAGAAACCGCTCGGTGATTTGCGCTATATAAATTCCTGTACATTTACATCATAAAATTGCTAAACACAGCACCCCCCCTGAGGTCAGCGCCCAGTGCGGTCGCACTGTCCTAAAGACGGCACTGCACATACCAATAAGGGCAAGACTTCCAGAACTTTAGAAGTACGGTGGCTGTGAATAACTTGGAATCCTGAGTGTCCCGAAAAAAAGTGCAAAAGGTGTGTGCTGAGCCCTCTGTGCGCTAGTCCGCAATGCCTTTTGAGCATAGAGAGGACAGAGGAGAAGGCTAATTAGGAATGTCGATGCAATTGGATGGATCTACAAAGATTAGGATGAATAAACGAGGAATGGGCTGGTGCAAAAACATTCTTTGATGATAGTTCGAGAGTGAGAGGTCTACAAACTAATGTCCGGTATTCCAAAGACACTGAGCAGTATTTGGCATTGGAGGTTTCATTGAAAGAGGTAGGACCACAGCAGATTTGAAGCATGGTGGGTCATCAAACACAGAAAAGGTGATGGGAAGATCCTCGCAATAAGCCTAACCACTGCCAATTGCCCGGGTAGCATTCCAACCCATCGTTCTTTTACTCACCATGACACCTCAGATTAGACACAGCCATATGCAAATCAGTCTTGACAAGGCTCCAATAGGAAGAGTCCAGCCCGAACTGCCAAGGTAGGTGCTCTCTGCATTGTGGGGAGGTGCCAGGTGCAATGGAAAAAGTAAAGAAGGAGGTGAGAGACACAGGAGGTTCCGGGAGGCGAGAGCAGGTGGTTCTTCAAGCACACTAGGGACACCTGCAGGTAGGTCACTAAAACACCAGCATGCCTCGCAAGGCTGCCTCTCTATGAGCTCATGCTGCCAAAAACAGATGCGCCGGTAGGGTGACCAGGCATCCCAGATCTGCCAGAGCAGCCCTGGTTTTTCACCTGCTGTCCCAGCTGACTTCAGCAAATTGAGCACATGACCCAGTTTTCACAGAGGGTCGACTGAAAATAAAGGGAGGCATGTTTTTATATTTTTCAAGACGAGTTAGCGGCTCTTATCAGAAAGCAATTTAACTGACACACATGAAGCTGGGTGTAAAATTTGCATTTTATTTACCTTCATAGTGTCTCACAGTGCGTGTTGATGGGTGCTCTCATTTAAGTCATTCTGTGCCCCTCGGTTGATGTAAAATTGTAGTCTTTGTTCTGTTTGCACAATGTCCCATCTTTTTGTTTTCAAGAATGTTGTAACAAGCTGTGCTGTTCTTGTTTTGGATACGCACTTTGACCACTATTTTCACATGTACATAATCTGAAAGAGAGCACCGAGCATGTTTTCTCACCTCCCCCACTGTGCTGTTGGTAATAAATTTGATTTTACTTTTTCATATAATTTTCCTTTTGTTACAAATAAGCAACCTTTCATTGCATAAGGCAGGTGATATTGAGTGACTAGGACCACTGTTCTGATATACTGTGACTACTCAAGGTTATGTTATGTTATGTTATATTTAATTTGTAAAGCGCACGGCTACTTGGAAGTGTCCCGGCGCTCGCTTCCGGATGAAAGAAATGCCTGCTCAGCTGATTAAAAAGCAACGTTTTGAGTTTCTTCTTGAACAGCAATGAGTCTTGAATGCTCCGCAAGGCTAAGGGCAACAGATTCCAGGCCAAACCGGCCCTGGGCACAAAGGAATTGCCACCAAGACCTGGCACTTGAACTTCGGGGTCTGCATCAGCAATTGAGCAGAGAACCGAAGCTGTCTCCCTGGCACATAGAAGGCGAATCTCTTTTGCAGATAGATAGAGCCGATGCCATACAGGGCCCAATGAGCAATTGTCAGCATTTTAAATTTCAGGCGCGATTCAACTGGGTGAGGAAAATTAAATTTTAGGTCATGTTATGTTCCCTAGCGCGTACCCCACCGACTCCATGTACCAGCTTAAAGTGCATGTAACTTCCCTCCTGTGCCAGCTATGAAGACGCAAATACATTTGCGTCCACCGTTAACATGTCCTCTTTCAGATCCACCCTGAATGGATTATGTAGTCCGTTCCTAAGTATGCTATGCCACCGTCTTTTTGTAGTACACTTTACGTGTTTTCCTGCTCCAGCAGAGTAGGCCCTGAATTTCTGCAATCGAGCCTCTTTTGTGGCTCCTGACTCTGGCAGCCTCTGCCCAGGCTACCTCTGTACCCGTGAACTCTGACTTACTTTCAGCGCGGCCCCTCGCGCTCAGCTCAAGCCTGCTTTCTGCCAAGACTGACTATAACCTTCGAGTTATCTGTTCCGCTCCTCGAGAATGCATTCCTGCCTACTAGATCCTGTAAACATCCTCCCCAGCTGCAGAGCCAAAGGGCCGACCTGTCTCAATGCAAGTAATTCATAGCCTCTGTTGCCATGCTTCCATGGAAGGCCCCGTGCCCCCACGCTTCACATGCAGACACTTAGGCGCTTATACACGCATCCACAGTTAGCATAGAATAGCTTCTGCCCTAGAGACCTTTCCGCCCAGATAGTGTAGTTCCTAAACATTAGATATCAGATATGATAGAAGTACAAGTTGATCTGACATGCCAGACTTCTGTCTCTTTCCGTCAGTGTAAATGTCAAATCCCCTGCACCCCGTCAATCACACGTCATGCAGCTGCGCGCGCATCCAAGCCTCCGATTTCTGCTGACACTGCAACAATTCTGTTAGCACCACCCCTTGGTGCCACCCACTTGCATCACCTATCAGTGACGTTTCTAGCACACACCTCTGATTCACGCCTAGTTTACGCCTCTTGATTACGTACTAGTGACACGTGTATATTGTTATCTTGTCTTCTCTCAGCTGTTACGCCTCTTACATTGATTCTTATGGTATAAATCAAGTATATAAGCTATGTATTGTTAATAAACGGGAGCGCTCTATCCCTTCTGACACCCCTGTGGTGGTCAGAACATGATATCCTGATCAGACCATTCCTTTATGAGGAATAAAACCCTTAGAAACTCTAACACCACGGACTCTGTCTTTTTTCATCCGATCTGAGTTATTATTGATTAAGTACTTACCTGTATAGAAATTAAGAGAGTAAATTAATTATTTACGTCATTTTGGCGCCCGAATAGGGACCCCTCCCCCACCTCACGCGCCGGTTGGTGCGTTGCAAGCTATGTCCCCTGCCATCAGTTAGAAGGAACCTACGCGTACTGGCAGGATTTCCTGCATCTCCCTCTGACCCACGGAGGTGACGAAGACTGCGATCAGTGCCCAGACGAGGCGGTGAGGAGTGCGGAGGATCCCGACCAGAGCCTAGCCGAAAGAAGCAAGGTCCGAGGTGTTAAGAGGCCCACCAGGTTTCCGAAGTTTTCCGAAGTTTTCCGAAGTATTCCGAAGTACCGAGTCGAGTCCAGTCGAAGTTTTCCGAGGCCTTCTGTTTCCGTGCTTCCCGGTGAGTACCATTGCTGGGTCGTATCTAGACGGGTTTGGGTACGCAAGTCCGGTCTGCACTGTTTTAGGCAGTGTATCTGTACTGTTTAGCAGTATATCTAGTATTCCGAATTTCTGCACTGTTACACCAGTGTATCTGTACTGTTGAGCAGTACATCCAGTATAGGGGGGTAGTCATCTATGTCTTCAATGTTCTTATGTGATTAATGTTGTGGTATGAATGTGACTGTTTAAATGTGTATTATTGTGTTCTTCGTATAACCTAGCTGTCAAGAGTACTCAGGTATAAGGATTAAGCATTCAGTAATAAGTAAGCAAAATGCCGTTTTTCAACAAGTTAAAGCAGATAGGAACTAGGAAAGGGATACTGGAGGAAGAAATTCCTATTCCCCCTAGGGACACTCCAGGCAATTTTATGTACCAGAAGCA
Organism: Lissotriton vulgaris; assembly: GCF_964263255.1. NCBI lineage: Eukaryota > Metazoa > Chordata > Amphibia > Caudata > Salamandridae > Lissotriton > Lissotriton vulgaris. The sequence goes on along the minus strand of NC_141700.1, from coordinate 780,782,154 downwards.
TGGCATAGATGCCATATTATATCTAGATTTATGGGCCGATTACACCAAACACCTAGACGAAAGACACAGATGGCCTGTCACCGGAACATGGGATGCCGAGTGCATCATGAGGGTAGAAGAAGCATTATGGAAAAAGAAAGCTAGACAATCTCAGAAGGACGCCATAGAATTTTGGCGTAAGGAATCACGTAAGCGTGCTGACAAAGCACTCCGTAGAGAAGACAGACTTAAAGAATCAGAGAAAGACCAAGAAAACGAATTAGTTACTGAAGGGATCCGAGTAAAAACAGAACAAATAGACCGTGCCCGAAATAATCTTGTAAACGGTATGTATCTTGCAGCAGATGGCACATCTGAAGCCCTATCAGAAATACCGAAAAACTTACCGACACCATTAGTTCCAACTAAAGTAACGCATAAAACTACTAAAGATATATTCCTAAATTCATATTTAGAGGATGTAGTACCAGCTTACACCAATCTGCCTGTCCGTGCCCTGCCTACTGACAGGGATGGGGGTGGCACTACGCCCCCGGATCATGTCCCGCCGGTATCGCAACAGACCTCCCCTGTTCCGCCAGCTCCGCCACTTCCCGCACTCAAGACTGACTTACCGAAACAAGTCCTACCTGATCCTACTAAACGACAAATTCCAGTTCAGATACAGACTCCGCGGAGAGATAATGCCCAAGCATCCGCCGCAGGAGGTGCGACTGCGGGTCCGCAGACCCCGCCATTAACACACAGATTCCATTTAAGGGACACGCAGAATCCTTTCCAGTCTCCCCACTCGGCGCGTCTTGACGCATTCAAAGAAAAGATGTCAGTTTGCAGATATGATCCAGTACCTGGAAGAAACGATCTAATGATATTGGCATCCCTACGGTTAAGATCTGCCACCGATAGCTTGCTATGCTATGTAGGAATGAAGGAACGCCTCGACAGACTATATGAGTTTATACAGACAGGGAAAGACCCTGACAGTGTCAAAGATGCCATGCATAAACAGAAAGTTGACATTCAAGCCCAGATATTACGATTTTTTATAAATTGTGTAATAAGAGAACGAGACAGGCCCGAGACAGATCAAAGTGAATTAGACGCATTAAACAAGTGGGGTCAAAATATAGCCGATGGAAAACATGATAAGGGGACTTGCATAGCCAGTATGTCCCAGAAAATTAGAAAGGCAGTATTAACTGCACACCGGGAAGAGAATGATAAAGCTTCCTCCGAGGAGGAAGAAGAACTTACAGCACCAGGAAGGTCTACAGATACTATAGCATATGTAGGTAAGGGAAATTACCTTAGGAAAGGTATCCGTCCGGAAAGCAAGAGAGTTCTTTTCTCTGCTTTAACAAATCCGAATTCTTCTGAGCATCAGTTCCAGGAAACTGATAAAAGGCTTCGAGACCGAGTGGGGTACCATGTACTCAATTCTATGGATGAACAAGAACTAGCACGGTCAGCCGTGTTATGGGCCGAAAACCCAGACATATATAATGATGATACGTTAGTGCAGACATTCTTGAACCTTTCCCCAGACGAGCAGAAAATAGCAGGTGTATACATGATTCAGCACCTCCTCATCAAGTTCAGAAACCATCATTCCGATCCAGGTCCCTTACACGAAACGTTAGAATCCCTACTCATGGATAGATGGAGAGGTTTCAGTACCAAATTAATACAAATAATTCTAGAACAACGACGTAAGTATAACACCTTCATAAGCTCTGAATATGTTCCCCCGCCGCCTCCAGAAAGGAAAACGTATCACATGCAATGCCTGAGTAGCATTGAAAGTCAGAACCCCTTACGAGAAGTACACCCAGTTATGGGTGCGGATCAAGTTTTAAGGCGTGTGTATGTCCACACACCACTGACTAAGTTAGAACTGTTAGAAATGAAGAAATTAGTCCCGTGTCACGATAAAGACCCTGCAGGTTTTCACAGAGAGCTCAAAGACATGTTACTGATGGGGGATTACACGTATGATGATATTATGAAAATGTTAAAAGTACTGTTGCCCACGGGCATTTACGAGAAATTAAAGGAAAAGGATTGGGAGGTGGGAGAGTCAAAGATAGCATGGGCAGAAATAGAAGACGAAGAAAGCAAACGAATCCCAGGGGTAGGCCTTGGGGATAAGACTAAAGCATTACCAGGATTAATAGTACAGGTTTTGCCAAGATTATTGACAACTAGAAAGGAAGATTGGGACGCAATCTCGTCCTGTAAACAGAAACAAGATGAAGATACTAGTGACTTCTATTCCAGATTCGAGAAATGTTTCATTATAAATAGTGGCCTACAACCTAGTAGCGAGTCATATCCACACCTTTTCGTATCAAAGTTAGTAGAGAATTCCCTACCATTAGTCAAAAATAGAGTGTACAAAGTTGAAAGTACTTGGCAGGCAAATACGCCGTCCCAGATGTTACAAATGTTACAATATCACCAGAACAGAATTAGAGAAGAACAAGATCAGGAACAGAAACGTATGAAAGACACGAAAATGAAAATGTTGGTAGCTCAGACGGTCCCAGCCGACGGTCAAAGAAAAGGTGGGGCCCAGACTAATCATTCTGCAGCTCCCGTTAAAGGGACATGTAATTACTGCAAGCAGCCAGGTCATTATGTACATGAATGCCCAGTCCTGAAACACAACATCGCGACAGGTAAAACTAAAGAAAGACCGCATCCGCCTAGACATGAACATGGCCATCAACAGACCTCGCAGAACGAACAACAAATGCAAAATATGCAGCCTGCGCATGCTCAGTCCCACACAGCACAGACAGTAGCAGTACCGCAGCCACAGCCCATTGCCGCGACTCAGCAAGTTTCACAACAGATGTACCAGTATGCCCAAGCTGCATATCCAGATTACCCCCGTTATACATGAAACAGCCTAGAGAGGGAAGGTGGTTTGCCTCTTATTGAAATTCCTGTAGATCAAGAAGGTCCTTATGTACACAGTCACGTATTAGGAAAAGACAGAAAGTTTTTAATTGACACAGGGGCAAGTCGCACTACAATCAGTCACAATGAAGTCCCAGGGGCACCCCTCTCAGGCTCACAGAATGTTTCCCTTGGTTTTTCAGGACAGCCTATTGTAAATGAAGTATCGGAACCAGTACCATTAGCTGTAGGTCCATTATCCCGAGTTACAGATTTGTTACTTACGAAATCATGTCCAGAAAATCTGTTAGGAATTAAAACACTGAAGGCTCTAGGAGCTATAATATGCTGTTCCCCGGAGGGAGTCAGACTCTTTCTACGGGATTTCAAGGGTCATTATGTTTTACGTGATTTTGATGTCAGATTGAAAAATGTACCAGATCACTTATGGGCAAAAGGCCCAGCTGATGTAGGTTGTATGCATATCACTCCATACCGTGTTACACTCAAGACAGGAGTTGTCCTACCCAGAATCAGACAATACAAGTTACCACCCGATGCTGTAATGGCTTTACTGAAAATCATTGAAGAGCTTATTGCCCAGGGAGTGGTCGTAGAGACCGACTCCAATATCTGTAATTCACCCATCATTCCAATTCTTAAACGTACAGACCGCAATGCACCGCCAGTATATCGGCTGGTGATTGATCTTCGAGAACTGAATAAATGCATTGTACCACAGTACCCTGTGGTCCCCGATATCTCCTCCCTATTGACTGCTATTGATTCAGAAGCAACGTTCTTACTGTAATTGATCTCAAGAACGCTTTCTTCAGTGTACCTATTGATCCGGAGAGCCAATATCTCTTCGGATTCAGTTTAAATGGACGAAGTTTCAAATTTTCCCGCGCACCTCAAGGATTCACAGAAAGCCCCAGCATCTATAGTCAAGCACTGAAAAGACAGCTAGATTGTATTCAAATGCCAGTTAATACCGCTTTACTGCAATACGTCGATGATCTGCTGATCACCGCACGAAGTGAGCCCGAATGTGAACAAGCATCGTTAACAGTTTTGCATTTCCTGGCCGACAAGGGACACAAGGTGTCTCCTTCGAAGCTACAATTCTGTGTTCAGCAAGTTGTGTACTTGGGTCACTTGCTGTCCAAAGTGGGGAGACAGCTCACTCCCGATCGCATTCAGTTAATTGTAAATATGCCACGACCCCAGACACAAAAGGAAGTGCGGGCCTTCATAGGCCTCACCTCGTACTGCAGACAATGGATTCCTCAATATGCATTTCTAGCTAAACCACTCATCCAGTTAACGACGCAGGAGGCAGCAACTTCGCCTGCCCTCCCTTGGACTCAGGAACACACACAAGCCTTTGAGGAATTAAAGAAAGCTTTATGCCAAGCACCAGTTTTAGCGACACCATGTTACAGCAAACCGTTTACACTTTTTGTTACAGAACGTGATGGTACAGCGTTGTCTGTCCTCACTCAAGACCAAGCAGGTTCACATAAGCCTTGCGCTTATTTTTCAAGTACATTGGATTCCGTAGCCCAGGCACTCCCTGCGTGCTTAAAGTCAGTAGCAGCAACAGCGTTAGCAATCAGACAGAGCGATTCAATTGTTCTAGGTCATCAGTTAACAGTACAAGTCCCACATTCTGTAGAGGTTCTGTTAAACAGAACCCAGACTCAACACTTGACTATAGCACGACTGACAGGTTACGAATTGACACTATTCCAGCCACACATAGAAATCAGACGCTGCAGTATCCTGAACCCAGCAACACTGTTACCTACAGTTATGACAGATCCAGTTCCGCATGATTGCATAGAGATCATTAATGCAGTAACAAAGCCCCGACGAGATTTAACAGATGTTCCATTGACAAATCCAGACCTGACACTTTATGTAGATGGTTCATGCATGAGAACAAGTACAGGAGAGTTAGTGGCCGCGTATGCAGTGACCACTGAAACTGAAGTTAAAGAAACACATCGTATTGATACATTATCTGCTCAAGCAGCAGAGCTCATCGCTCTGACCCGAGCCTGTATTCTAGCCAAGAACAGAAATGTCAACATATACACAGATTCCCGTTATGCGTTCGGAGTCGTACACGACTTCGGCATGCTGTGGCAAGAACGAGGTTTTTTGACCTCTCATGGTGGCAAGATACAACACGGTCCTCTCATTCAAGCACTGTTAGAAGCAATACATCTGCCTTCAGCCATATCCGTCATGAAGTGTAAAGCACATACTAAAGTCACAGATTCTGTTTCCCAGGGTAACGACCTGGCAGACCAGACAGCAAAACATACAGCACTGACTCACACTCAGACAAATGATACGACAAAGACAACAGATCCGACAAACTGTATGACAGTCAGGGATCCCACACTAGATGTTATCGACATTCAGACACATGCTACTCCAGAAGAAATAAAGAAATGGATCGAACTAGGAGGGATCCAGACAGATCAAGGTTGGATGACGAAGGGAAAATCTACATGGTTTCTCCCTGACTCTATGGTTCAAGTTATGATAAATACAGCACATAGTCCTGCACATCTAGGAGAGAAAGCAATGTTAGACAGCTTGCAAAATCTCTGGAACAATAAACACTTACGAGCAGCAGCAAAACAGAAAGTGCGTACTTGCATGATCTGTTGTCAGTTCAATCCAGGTAAAAGCGTCCCTGTAGAGCAAGGTGGATTTCATCCTCCCGATCACCCTTTTGAAGTCCTCCAGATGGATTATATCCAGATGGATCATTGTCGAGGATTTAAATACGTTCTCGTAATTGTCTGTGCTCTGTCCCGCTGGACCGAAGCATACCCAGTCTCAGATTACACTGCTCCGACCACTGCCAAGCAGCTGGTTCGTGAATTCTTCCCACGATACGGCTTGCCTCGTGTCGTGTACTCAGATAACGGTCAGCCATTCTCATCTGCCTTAATGAAAGAAGTTTCTTTATTACTGGGATACCAGTGGAAGTTCCATTGTGTCCGACATCCAGAAGCCGCAGGCCTTGTTGAAAGGCATAACCAGACACTAAAGATCCGCCTTGCCAAAATATGTCAGGAGAAAGGGGTCGACTGGATAGTCGCCCTGCCAGTGGCACTATTCTACATGAGAATGGTCGCCCATTCGAGATCAGGACTATCACTGTACGAGGTGGTCTTTGGAAGACCACCGAATATGTGGGGGACGCCCATTCCAAAAAAGATTACTGATGTTGATTCTAACATGTTGACAGATTACCTTGCCTCCTTGATGTCTGCACTCCAATCATGTCGTTCACAGGTTGCCGCAGCCTTCCCTGACAACACTGATGTAAAGCCACACGACGTCCGTCCTGGTGATACTGTACTCGTCCGAAACTTCGACAGAAAAAGTCCGCTGGAGCCCCGCTGGAAGTCTCCGAAGACCGTACTTCTAACAACAAGGACCGCAGTGAAACTGGAAGGAAGAAAGGGGTGGGTTCATACGAGTCATATAAAAAAATTTCCTGGACTGAAACCTGAGCAAGACTCGTCCACCCCCACCAAAGACTGTGTCAAACAGAAAGACTTTACAGAATCTGAACGAGAAAAGACTCCTCAAGAACAATATCGCATGAAATTACGATCTAGCAAGTCAGACAGTTTAATTGTTTAAGTCCTCCCCTAGGTGAATCGGTTAAATAGTTTCTGACATGTATCCCCTAGATCGAGATAGAGAGAGAGAGAGAGAAGCAAAGAAACGTACATACTGCAAATCACTTCGTAGTCACTGCATAGTGACACTAATAATCATGTTTATTCTCAGTGTTTTAATTATCATTACTAGCATCCTATTGCCTATCTATTATCCTATTTTCAAGCATGAGCAATCTGTTTACAATGTTTCTGCTGAACACACTTTTAGTGAGTTACCTCCTCACGAGCTTTCCTACAGACTTGCGCTGCGCAACAACACATTCATTAGTATGTTACATCATTCTCATCAAACTAACAATGCTACAAATTGCTGGATATGTGGCCGACTCCCTCCCTATCAGAATTACAAGGGAGCTCTGCCTCTCTTTCCGTATCCGTTCACCCACAATGGCTCCTGCGGAGCATGGTTTAAAATAATTAATTCCTTAGATCCTGATATTGCTGTTTTCGATGGGGGCTGGGTTTGGGGAAACCTGAACTTGGTCCTGCTCGACGTCTGTTACCCAGATAAGGAGGGACTCCCCACTAGAATAGGAACTGATCTAGAAAATGAAGTATATGGATTAGGTAATTATACAATTAGCCTTATGATTCTTACTGTCGAGTCCAAAGCTGCACCAGTTCTACCCATTATGTCAGTACTGCCAGTCACTGGTGAATTATGTATCAAGAAGAAAGGTTCAGTACACCTAGGTCATAGTAAATGCACTACTGTGGTCGAATTCAGTGATCATGGAAAATCGTCCTTTAAAGCTATCAGTCACTCTTACTTTGTTTGTGGTCATACCGCATACATTCATCTACCTCCAGATTGGGATGGTACCTGTTACATTGCATTCCTTCTGCCACCTGTTTTTCTAGCTCCCCCTGATTACCATAGAAATACCAATCTAGTAAAGAATAGACCCAGAAGAGACATCCCACTTGTCGACTATACAGAAACGGCATGGGAACAGTACACTGATTTTAATAAAGGATTCTTTTTCTTTTTAGGCCCTGTCCAGAATAGTAAATTAATACGCAGATTAACTAGGACACTTGAAGCAGTAGTAAATGAAACTGCCTCCGCCTTAGGTAACCTAACAGAAGAGCAGTCCGCCATGCGGGTTGTTGTCCTTCAGAATCGTCTTGTAATTGACGTCATCTTGGCAGATAGAGGTGGAGCCTGTAAGGTCATCGGGTCAAGTTGCTGTGTTTTCATACCACAAAACGCACCATCTGTATATCAAGCTATCACCCGTCTTCATAAAATTGCAAATCAGATACATCAGAATCCAGGCACCTGGACTTGGTCCGGTTGGTTCTGGACCACGTTAACAGCTTGGGGATGGAAGATCCTATCCTTCCTAGGCATTGGCCTAGTCCTAGTATTCAGTTGCTGCCTGTGCCTGCAGTGTGGGCCAGCGATTTGTGGACTGTGTGCCACCTCTTGTATTGAACACTCCAGTTTCCTCTCAAAACGTAACCGAAAGAAAGAAGAACAAATGATGTTGCAAGAACAGACTGATCGATTCATGAGGATCGATATATCATGAAGGGTCCATAGGGAACAAGGAGGGAATGAGGAAAATTAAATTTTAGGTCATGTTATGTTCCCTAGCGCGTACCCCACCGACTCCATGTACCAGCTTAAAGTGCATGTAACTTCCCTCCTGTGCCAGCTATGAAGACGCAAATACATTTGCGTCCACCGTTAACATGTCCTCTTTCAGATCCACCCTGAATGGATTATGTAGTCCGTTCCTAAGTATGCTATGCCACCGTCTTTTTGTAGTACACTTTACGTGTTTTCCTGCTCCAGCAGAGTAGGCCCTGAATTTCTGCAATCGAGCCTCTTTTGTGGCTCCTGACTCTGGCAGCCTCTGCCCAGGCTACCTCTGTACCCGTGAACTCTGACTTACTTTCAGCGCGGCCCCTCGCGCTCAGCTCAAGCCTGCTTTCTGCCAAGACTGACTATAACCTTCGAGTTATCTGTTCCGCTCCTCGAGAATGCATTCCTGCCTACTAGATCCTGTAAACATCCTCCCCAGCTGCAGAGCCAAAGGGCCGACCTGTCTCAATGCAAGTAATTCATAGCCTCTGTTGCCATGCTTCCATGGAAGGCCCCGTGCCCCCACGCTTCACATGCAGACACTTAGGCGCTTATACACGCATCCACAGTTAGCATAGAATAGCTTCTGCCCTAGAGACCTTTCCGCCCAGATAGTGTAGTTCCTAAACATTAGATATCAGATATGATAGAAGTACAAGTTGATCTGACATGCCAGACTTCTGTCTCTTTCCGTCAGTGTAAATGTCAAATCCCCTGCACCCCGTCAATCACACGTCATGCAGCTGCGCGCGCATCCAAGCCTCCGATTTCTGCTGACACTGCAACAATTCTGTTAGCACCACCCCTTGGTGCCACCCACTTGCATCACCTATCAGTGACGTTTCTAGCACACACCTCTGATTCACGCCTAGTTTACGCCTCTTGATTACGTACTAGTGACACGTGTATATTGTTATCTTGTCTTTTCTCAGCTGTTACGCCTCTTACATTGATTCTTATGGTATAAATCAAGTATATAAGCTATGTATTGTTAATAAACGGGAGCGCTCTATCCCTTCTGACACCCCTGTGGTGGTCAGAACATGATATCCTGATCAGACCATTCCTTTATGAGGAATAAAACCCTTAGAAACTCTAACACCACGGACTCTGTCTTTTTTCATCCGATCTGAGTTATTATTGATTAAGTACTTACCTGTATAGAAATTAAGAGAGTAAATTAATTATTTACTGGGAGCCAGTGCAGGGCACGCAAATGTGTCCGTACACTGTCCCTGGGAGACAAACCCACGAGAAGTCTAGCTGCAGAGTTCTGCACCACTTGCAATTTTTTACAAGGAACCCCGGACAGCCGACCAAGAGCGCATTAGCGTAGTCCAAGTGAGACAGAATTAACGCACGGACCACTGTTTCTCTAGAAGTGCTAGGCAAAAAGGGGAGAAACTTCCTCAAACTCTTAAGTATGCCAAAACAGGTGCCGGACAATTTCTTCACTTGCGTCACTTGCTGATGACTCTCGGGGTTCCATACATGCCAACCCTCCGATTCAGGCGTGAGACTACCAATTTCAAGGCTCGTTTCCCGCCTCTCGATTCCTGCATGTAAAAAGACAATTTCTCAGCAGGCTTCAGACTGCAGGGACTGGTCTTGCGTGATTTGGTCACTGCCAGTAATCTGCTCCTGAAAGCAAGTGCACAACACTTTTGTCACACTTTCTCTGCCTACTATATAGCAGTGTCTCTGTGCTCCTGACAGGTATGGAAACAATGTATATTTGAATATCTGATAGCCGATCCTGCAGCAGCGCACACTTGCAAGTCCCATACATGCCAATGGACCCGATGCAGGCCACAATAGAAGTCAATGGGAGAAATACATTCTTCCGATTATTTTTTTTAATCTCCCATTTTCCTATTCCAAAATGTTTGAATGTATCGGGTTTCTTGTTTCTTAGTACAATTTTCTGCGGCGTCCGCCAGCAGGATGACATATCCAAAGGCGGCTCCATTAGGGTGACCAATCGTCCGTAAATTTCACGGACCGTCCGTCATTTTAGTATGATGTCCACAAGGCGTCCGTAATTTGGGGATCTCAAATTACGGATGCCTTACAGACATCATACTAAAATCGAAATGGGAAATCTCAGAAAGGAATGCTGTTTCCCATGCGAGAGGCCCCGTGAGTTTAAAAGTTTTCTCGCAGTTCTCTTTTAAACTGTAGAGGCTCCCTGCAGCCGCCCCTCCCGGGCCTCCCTCGTGCAGACTGTGGAGCGGCCTATTGTCAGTCTGAGACTGCAGCTGATTAGCACTTTAGAATGACAATGGGCCCAATTGTAGAGACAGGATGTGGGGGGCCTTCTCCTGCATGGGACTGTCTATGGCAAAGCATTCTGCTTTTGTCTTGGCGCCATGCTGGAGAAAATAAAAATAAAATAACTAACAGCGTTTTCACTGTACATTTAAAAGACAGATTTCAAGATACAAATAAAAAATACTATTTATTAATCTGTATTGTTACTAGCACAAATTGGGCCCGATGTTGCTTTGCAAAGTTGCGCGCATACTGAAAAATGTGAAGTGCAGGATTGGCTCAACCGTATATAAACTTATTTTGACTTGAATTTATTTTGGTTGTCTATTTACTTACTTATATATTATTGTGCCACCTCCTCCGATATGTCTGTAAAACGTATGTTTTGTCCTAAATTTTTGTCCTGAATTTTGACCTTCTGTCCTGAATTTTTGTCCTGAATTTCGACCCTTTGTCCTGAATTTTTACACTGACCGTCCTGAATTTGCACCCATGCCAGTTGGTAACCCTAGGCTCCACAACAAGTTCACTAACATTTCATCGCCATCTTAATAGGGTGCTGGCGAAATTCGCGAAAGGGCGGACAGGCCGCCATCTTTTGGCGGAAGTCCTGTTACATCTCTGGTCTAAAGGAGCCCCGAAGTCATACAGGTTTAGCCAGCACAGGTATCCCGGATTTGCTCGGACAGTCCCGGTTTTTCGCCAGCTGTCCGGGCAGATTTCTGGAAATTAAGCTCATGTCCTGGTTTTCAGGGAGGAATCTTTTTATGTTTTGCAAAGCAGGGATACTTAGCAGCTAACAGAAAGAAGCAAATTAATTAACAGGCATGCTACTGACTTCAAAAATGGCATTTATGTATGTTCTGACTCCCTCTTCTGTAATTCTCTGCTAAGGAGCGCTGGGTTGAGGTAAAATTGTAATCCTTCTTCTATTTTTGGGAAATGTCCCGGTTTTTGGCTTTAAAATTCCGGTCGCCCTATACAGGTTGGAAGAACTGCATCATTTTTCAAGAATGTACCTTTATTGCTCCGTGAATACGTAATTAACATCCCTCTTCCAGTAGGGAAAAGGAGACGAAGTTCATTCCACCAAGATCGTCTGCGAGGTTTTAATTTAAGACTTGAAGAATACAGAATTTTAATATAATGCTTTTGACTTGATTTTAAATGTTGAACACGCGATAGAAACAGTTAACACGGACACACCAATTTCAATAGCATACTCCCCTCGCCGAGCAGGTTTGAGGGTTCAGCTCTGGCTTGAACCCCGGCCTGCAGGGCAGAGAGCCCGCCGCAGCAGGTGCACCGCCCCTCCCTGCAGTGAGCTGTCCTGTGCGACCAGCAAACAACCCGACGAGCGTCAGAAGCAGACATTGACTAGGGATGCTGTGATCAAACGCACGTCATTTAACAAAAGGGTTGTTGCAGAGCGGAGGAGGTTTCACACACACTTCAGGATTTGGATTACTGTCTCAGCAGCCACAGCGTCAGGCGGACTGACACATCCATCAGTGCTCAGTCACTGACAAGCGCAGGGAAGATCCCTGCGCCCCTGGACAGCAGCTCTCCACACCCGGCCTGAAGAGCAACCAGTCCTTTCACCGGAGCCCTGCAGGACAGCAACACCGGCTCCGCCACCAGTTATCTGGGGCAAGCGCGCCCTCTTGTGACCTCAATACGGTACAACACTCATTATAATTTGACTTCAATTCGATTCACTGCTCTTGTGGAAAAGTGGTCCCTACACTTCATGGAGTCCTTTTTCCTATAAAAAAAAACTTCTACAGGTGCGAACACATAGATTTGTATTCGGGCTTAAACGGAGTTTGATAACATAGCCTTTGTATTTACTAGGAGATGCCATGGCACATTGGCTTGATATCAGAAACACTAAAATAGACAAGGCCGACCTTATTGGGATTGAGGTAACTAAACATACCCCTTCAAGAAAGACCTAAAGTCTTTTAAAAAAGGACCATCACCCACACAGAACGTGTTGTGGCCTGCTTCATAATCGAGTCCACGCCCAGAGAGTGAATACTTCCGGGTAGATAGTGAATACTTCTGGATGGGCTCAACAAAGAGGAGAGGGAGAAGATGTAGCCTAACGGCTAGAGTGGTCGACCTCAAAGCTGGGGATCCGGGTTCGAGTCTCGGCAACAACGCTCAACATCCTGTGATTCTGGTCAAATCAGTTCCTAACAAAAAAGAACGTGTCCTCATGTAACAAAAGACCCATGAGTACGGTGATATCTTTTTCAAGGCATTTCTCCAGGATGGGCTGGAGTCTGTTATAAAACTTCTCTTTTCCTTTTGTTCTCTTTGCTGTCATTTGTAGGTGCATAGCACTGGATAAGTTTCATGTTGATGCTCTTTTTCTTTATGCAGTAAGTTGTTGTGATGATAGTGGGGCCGGGGCTTCCTTTCCAGTCAGAGGTCTGTTGGCTGCTGGGGTAAGCATCAATGCTACACCCTGAGTATTTGTGGCGTTATCTTCCTCATGCCAAGAATACATCAGCATTCCTCCAGAAGCCAATCTTTTCTGTCCTGACTGTGTCCATCTAGTCCCGTTGATGACAAGCAGAGCAAGGTTGTATTTTCTTTTTAACTCCACTGCCACGTGGGCTGTCCTGCCTGTCTCGTACATGGTCCTCACATTCTATTTCCCGTTGCTGATGGTCTTGGTCGGAAGCAGAAGAATCAGCTTTGTGGCTTCCAAGGATCTCTGGATTTCGACCACAAGGCGTCAAAGCTCTCCATGAAGGAGATTCTGCTCCCCCCAAGGCCGGGATGTCTTTTGGTCGACGGTTCAGTAGCTAGGACTTTTTTACATGGTGGGATAGCTAGCCCCACGCATAACCCTCTTCCTTTCACAGCTGGGATTAGGACCAGCAATGGCAGAGCTACTATTAAAGTGCAAAGAGGATAACAAGGCTGCCTTTTTCAGGCCACTCTGCCAAGTTTACATGCATTCAGCAAGACACGCATTGAGCAGTATCTAGATTTGAGAGAATTTTGGTGTGAGAGCGGGCAGTGCTTAACACGAACTTGCTGGAAGTACCAGAAGCAGTCACATTACAGTCTTCAGACACTGCTTGCTGACTGATCTACCCACCTAAGGAATAGGTTAGGAATAGGAAGAGTCTTGAGCTGTCCTTCAACACATGCCAGTTCTTCCACCACAGAATCAGATAGTAGACAGCAGTGTCGCCGGCTGGAATCAATAGGGAAGATACTTAGAATCTGCACTCACCCAAGTCCCTTGCAGGGGATTAAGGGTGCCAATCGGTGCGTGATATTTACTACAGAGAGTTTGTTCCCAGTTCACCCGGTGCTTGTCAATCCTGCGTGCTGCACATCATGGTGGCTACTTTGAGAAATGGATTTGCAATTAGCTTGGGGAGAGGCAGGAATGAACTTGGTAAGAGCAACAAGAAAAGTAGGCAAGGTGCTGAGTTAACTTAACACTGCAACAACATTGTACAGTTAAAACAAATTTGAAGGTCATGGCAGCTTGTAGGAGATGGAGACTCCTTTTCAAGCAGAAGCTCCTGTGAAACTTGTGTGATTCTAACCAAAACTCTACTGCTATTAGGATAGGTCACTCTGCAGTCTATGCACCTGTGATGGTCCTGTGCTCAGAGGATCACTGCATTTTGGCATCAGCCATAGGAACAGCAGGTCAACAGTTTAATCATTTAATAATGTGATCACTAATAAATGCATACCTCATATTCTGCCTGTATTGCAGAGTAAAGAGATCTTGTTCCTCCACATCAGCACCAATCAGAAATGGCTCACAGTTGTGAAATATCAGGGGATGCCACTGTGAAAGACTAGTCACAGGAGACGATCGAACCAACCTATGAGAGGAGAGTCTCGTGGTGAGCACTAGGATTGATCAAGTTGACCGACCACGCATGCCTTTGCAACACAGTCACTATCCAGACTGTGCCATTACCACACGTTACTTTACCACGCAAGTCATTACAACAACTTGTTTTAGGGTGACACTAGACTTTGGGATATTATGAATTATGTACCAACTCTAGTGGGTGTATCAGTAGAGAAGGTGTTGGACTTAATATCCAATATCAATCTAACACCGCGTTCCTTAAAGCAAGTCGCTGTAACGACTTGTATGGTAATGGAACACAGGGTAACATTTCAGTCGGGCAAGTGACTGAATTGTAAAGGAAGGTCGTGGTTCTGCCTTCGTGGTAGAGGATGCTTCCCTCAAGTGGGGCTTGAGGAGTCAAGCCTGGGTTTCAGAGCCAGGAGACCCTGATGGTTCCCTGACTGGTCATGGAGGCTACAGAGAGAGCGGTCACTTCTACTGGAGACCCACTAACGGTACCAGAATCACAGACAAGAACCATAGGGATAAGTTCTTCGGTGACAAGGCGACCTTTCTGGTCAGCAGACTGAAAAAACAAGAAGTGGCAAAGCCAATAGGTCTTGTCCATGCAAGAGCTATAGGTTTTCCAATATGTTTTTGCCATGGTGTGCACCCGTGTGGCTGCTGTTCAGCATGGCTACAAGTTAGTGGGCTAAAGGAGAGTAGAGAGCCATGTAGTAGACAGACGAAGAGTGGCGTAGAGTTGAGTGGCGTGGAGAGAAGTGGAGTGGCATAGAGTGGAGTGCTGGAGAGGAAGTGGAGTGCCATAGAGTGGAAGGACGAAGAGTGGAGTGCAGATCAGTGGCATAGAGTGGAGCTGAGTGTTTTGGAGCGGCGTAGAGTGTTGTGGCATGGTGTAGAGTGGAGTGATGTAGAGGGTAGTGAGTGAAGTAGAGTATTGTAGGGTGGAGTGACAGAGCGCAGTAGAGTGCCAGAGTGGAGTAGTGCAGGAGAGTGGAATGGTGGGGAGTGCAGTGTTGTGGAGTGGCACAGAGTAGAATGACATGGAGTGGTGAGGAGGAGTAACGTAGTGTGTCAGAGTGGAGTAAAGCAGCATGGAGCGTCAGAGTGGAGTAGTGCAGGAGAGTGGAATGGTGGGGAGTGCAGTGTTGTGGAGTGGCACAGAGTAGAATGACATGGAGTGGTGAGGAGGAGTAACGTAGTGTGTCAGAGTGGAGTAAAGCAGCATGGAGCGTCAGAATGGTTTAGTGTCAGAGTGGCATCAAGTGGAGGACTGAAGAGTGGAGTGGCATAGAGTATCAGAGTGGACTAGAGTTTAATGGAGTAAAGCATCATAGAGTGGAGTCATTGTGGAGAGTCGTAGAATGGACTAGAGTGAAGCGGGCGTAAAGTACAGTGCTGCAGCGTAGATTGGCGTAGAGTGGATTGCTTTTGAGTAAAGTGGTTTAGAGTCCATTGATGTAGACTGCAATGATGTAGAGAGATGCAGATTAGATTGCAGTGGCGTACAGTGCAATGGCGGAGAATGGCATGGCGCAGAGTGGAGTATGGTGCCGTAGAGTGCAGTGCCGTAAAGTAGATTGTTTCAGAATAGAGTGAAGAGGCGTGGAGTGGTGCAGGGTAGAGTGCAGAGGTGTAGAGTGGCTTAGAGTGCAATGGCATAAAGTTGAGTGGTGTAGGGTGCAGTGGCATGGAGTGCGGTGGTCCAGAATAGTGAGTGCTGCCGAGTCACATGGTGTGGAGTGGCATAGAGTGCAGTAGAGTGGTGCAGAGTTGAGTGCTCCAGATTAGAGTGCAGTGGCATCAAGCGCAGTGATGCAGAGTAGAGTGGCGCAGGGTTCAGTGGCAGAGAGTGCAGTCTTGCGGAGCATTGTGTCAGAATACAGTGTTGAAGAATGCAGTGTCAGAGTGCAGTGCCGTACAGTGCATTGGCATAGAGTGGTGCAGAGATGAATGCTTCGGATTAATGTGCAGTGGTATCGAGAGCAGTGATGCAGAGTAGAGTGGCGCTGAGTTCAGTGGCAGAGAGTGCAGTCTTGCAAAGAAGTGTGTCAGAGTACAGTGTTGCAGAATGCAGTGTCAGAGTGCAGTGCCGTACAGTGCGTTGGCATAGAGTGGTGCAGAGTTGAATGCTTCGGATTTGAGTGCAGTGGTATAGAGTGCAGTGGCACTGAGCGCAGTGATGCAGAGTAGAGTGGTGCTGAGTTCAGTGGCAGAGAGTGCAGTGTTGCAGAGTAGTGTGTCAGAGTACCGTGTTGCAGAATGCAGTGTCAGAGTGCAGTGCCGTAGAGTGGTGCAGAGTGTATTGATAAATAATAAAGTGGGGAATAGTGCACTGGCATTGAGTAGAGGGGTGCAGAGTAGAGAAGCGTAGAGTGGAGTGGAGTAGATGCAGGGTCAGGGTGCAGTGGCGCACAGTAGATTAGAGTGATATAAAGTAGATTACGTAGAGTGTAGTGGCGTATATTACAATGGTGTAGAGTACATTGTCGTAGAGTGCAGTAGAGTGGTGCATGGTAGAGTGCAGTGCCATAAAGTGGCACAGAGTAGAGTGGCATAGAGATCCGTGGCAGAGAGTACAGTATTGCAGAGTAGAGTGTTGTAGAGTGCAGTGGTGTAGGGTGGCATAGAGTGCATTAGTGTAGAGTTCAGTAGCATAGAGTGTTGCAGAGTGTAAAGGCGTACAGTGCAGTGGTGCAGAGTAGATTGGCATAGAGTGTATTCGTTTTGATTAAAGTGGTGTAGAGTGCAGCGGCGTAGAGTGCTGCAGCATAGAATAGAGTGGCAAAGAGTGCAGCAAGGTGGAGTGGTGCAGCATAGACAGCAGTAGTGGAGTGTCGTAGAACAGAATAGAGTGGCATAGAGTTCTTTGGCAAGAGAGTATAGTGTTGCAGAGTAGAGTGTTGTATAGTACAGTGGTGTAGGGTGGCATAGAGTGCATTAGTGTAGAGTTCAGTAGCATAGAGTGTTGCAGAGTGTAAAGGCGTACAGTGCAGTGGTACAGAGTAGATCGGCTTAGAGTGTATTGGTTTTGAGTAAAGTGGTGTAGAGTGCAGCAGCGTAGAGTGCTGCAGCATAGAATAGAGTGGCAAAGAGTGCAGCGGGGTGGAGTGGTGCAGCATAGACAGCAGTAGTGGAGTGTCATAGAACAGAATAGAGAGGTGCAGAGTTCAGTGGTTTATAATGTTTTAGAGTACATTGAAGTGACAGAGTGCAGTGGAATAGAGTACAGTGCTGTAGAGTGTAAAGGTGTAGAATGGCGTAGAGTGCATTAGTGTAGATTTTTACAGAGTTTAGTGGTGTACAATACAGGGGTGCAGAGTAGATTGGCATAGAGTGCAGTGGTGTGGAGTGTGTCGGTTTTGAGTAAAGTGGGGTAGAGTGCATTGGCATAGAGTGCAGTGGTGTAAAGTGCAGAGGCCTACCATAGAGTGGTAAAGAGGGCAGAGGCATAGACTAGAGTAGCGAAGACTGCAGCGGGGTCAAGTGGAGTGGCGCAGTGAAGATTGTAGTGATGGAGAGTGGAGTGGCATACAGTGGAGTAGAGTGGCGTGGAGTGCAGTGGTATAGAGTAGAGTGTAATAGAATACAGTGGAGTGGCTTAGCGTGCAGTGGCATAGAGTCGAATATAAGGGCTGACGCCCCTACACTTGGGTCTACCTGCCCTCCCTACTGCAGAAACCCCTTGGCATGGGTCTCCCTGCCCCCTCTACTGCTGAAGCCCCTGCGCTTGGGTCTCCCTGCCCTTTCTACTGCTGATGCCTCTGTGCTTGGGTCTACCTGCCCACTCTACTGCTGATGCCCCTGTGCTTGGGCCTGCCTGCCCTCTCTACTGCTGATGCCCCTGTGCTTGGGTCTACCTGCCCCCTCTACTGCTGACACCCCTGTGCTTGGTCTACCTGCCCTCTCTACTGCTGAAGCCCCTGCGCTTGGGTCTCCCTGCCCTTTCTACTGCTGATGTCCCAGTGCTTGGGTCTGTGAGAAGTTGGCCCGATATGCAACGTTCGCTATTCTAGCGACCGCTATGTATCGTTCCAACGACCCTTATGGTGTTTGGTTGTAAGTCAACCTATAGACCAGCTATCCTAGTAGCGTGGATACGAGCAGTCTAAGGCTAAAGACTCGAGAGGGCGTGTTAAGCCAGCTGTTATACCATCACATACCCCTTGAACACCAAGTGAAAGGACACCACACAAGTGTTATGAAAATAAACAGTATATTTATTAAGAATCACAACAGCCCTGTACTCTTTATGAGGACAGGGTACTAAGCACAAAACAAATCTCTTAGGAAAATACTTCAAGTGCACAATTAAAACAAGTGTCCGAGGACACGGAAAGTTTAAGGTCTCGGGCGGACCCGATAAGGCAAGTCGGAAGCGAGGGACTCGGGACCCTAGAGTAAAGAGGCTATGCAGGCACCGAAATGCCGAGTTACCTAGCCACTAGGGCTGCGGCTGCACAAGTCTTACAGGCGTCGGGGTCTTCGCTGACGAGCCAGGAGCCGGAAGAAAAGGAGTTGCTGGCCGGCGACCAGTGATGAATAGTTCGTAGAGATCCAAGCCTGGATCAGAGTTTGATGATACCTGAAAGCAGAGGGGACCAAGTTCGTACTACTAGCCAGTAGTCAGAGGGTACCAGGAAGGCACCGGTTGGCCGTCACCTCGACCAGGTGAGTGGGCGACGCTAGGCTCTGCAGTCTCACGGACCAGGAGGCGTTGTCGGCGACCACGGTGGAGGTGCGAGCTGTCCCACGAAGGATGATGCTGTCGGCGTCGCTGGGCCCAGGATGGGGCAACAAGCCTTGGCAGATCTCAGGGCCACGTGGTGGGCCTAAGATGGCGTCTTGAGTGGACCAGGAGGGCCCGGGGTGCTTCTCGCAAAGATGGAAGCAAGGGCCAGTCTGGAGCAACCAGACCAGCAGTGTTGATTGTCGGATGTCGTCACAGAAGGGCACAAGCCAGCGGCTAGTGACCAGACAACGTGCTGAGCAGCGAGCAGAAGGGCCCCACGCAGATCGTGGAGATGCTGGGAGACTGCACTTCGGTGCTGGAGCGGCTCAGGGTCGGGGCTTCTCGGACCCCAGAGCACTCACCAGAGAATTACTTCGATGGTCGTGCTGGTTAAGAAAGCGTGCAGGTTTTGATGATGGCCGGTCCCTCGAGGTCTCGTCGCACCCACAAATCACAGCTGAGCTGATGACGTGGGTAGAGGTCAGAGGTGCCAGGGAAGCCGGTTCTCGTCGAGCTGGGCCGTCGGATTCCTTGAGGAAGGACTTACAGCAAACCGCAGAGTTCTTAGATGGTGCCCGCTGATGCAGGGTGACTACTCCTTAGTCACAAGGGAGAAATCTTGAGAAGAGTCTCGAAGTCCTTTCGTAGAAAGTATTCTTGATTCAAAGATGATCTAATTTGGAAGGGTCCCCGCTCCGGCCTTTATTCTAAAGAAAGGGGTGGGTACATGACTAGGTCCTGCCCTAAGGGTGGGACCAGGAAGGGGGGTAGTTACACCCCTCTCCCCTGCCGGACTTTCCCCAGGCCAGGGCTGGTGCCCCTGGAACTGGTTCTAACCGGCAGATGCGTAGTGAGCACCGGGGTGCCACTCCGCAGTCACCTTCTCGCAAAAGCCCTACCTACCCAGAATACACAAACCCTGTCTGGGACGGTGCGAACACCGCCCTCGACAGGAAACCCTTTGTCCAAGCTCTCCTCGCTGGAAGGACTCCCAGCAGCAGGAGGTCAGACTCGTGTCTGTGGTGGCAGCATCCATTTTGTGGAGCTGAGGCTTTAGTTAACTTTAACCGGGGTTCACAGTTACGTACATGTCGTGTCCCTCTAGAAGGGCGGAATGCTAACCTCGTCGCCAGAGTTGGTGAGAGGGCAGCATCCCGATTCGTATGACACCTTACTCGACATGTCTTGATAACGCGACACCGAAGTTACCGATGTGGGACGCGTTATCATGGAACAGCCATTGGGTCTTGATTCCGCAAGCTGCAACCGGGCTCGGCTCGGGCCAGAACCTAGTTCACACGAGCCCACGCACTCTGCCTTCAGGATTGTCAAGGCCTGCCATAGGAGTGACTGATAGGAACTCGGGTGTCCATTGTATGGTTAGATATAGAGCTACTATACCTAAAGCAAAGGGTGATTACACGACTTTGCCCCAGCTGTCATGCAGCCAGTTGTGTCAAATTTAGGAGGCCAGCCAGGGGTGGCATAATACATGCTGCAGCCCCTGGCGGCCCTGGGTACACCTATGCCCTGTGTTACGGGGTCTGATAAGGTGGCCCAGTACCAATTGGTAAATGCACCTAGGGTACATATCGTAATTTAGAAAGAGAACAGCCAGGCTGTGGGTCTGATTGGCAGGCCCACAGCCAGAGAAAGTCGTAAACCAGTGAAACAAAAGCAAAAAATCTGGGTGATCATAGGATTGCAGACCCTACTCTCCTACATGACCCCCCCCCAAACGTCGGAACAATAAGCTAACCTTGACCAGGTGAGTCTTCTTGTTCTAAGTGGAAATATCTGGAGAGCCCATCGGCATTGCCATGATCAGTACCAGGTCTATGTTCCACTGTAAAGTCCATCCCCTGTAGGGAAATGGACCACCTAAGCAGTTTGTGGTTTTCACCCTTCATCTGATTTAGCCATAAGAGGGGCTTATGGTCGGTCTGAATCTTGAAGTGAGTGCCAAACAAGTATGGCCTCAGCTTCTTCAGGGCCCAAACCACAGCAAAGGCCTCCCTCTCAATAGCTGACCAATTCTTCTCTCTAGGGGTCAGCCTTCTGCTTATAAAAGCAATGGGCTGGTCTTGACCATCAAAATTCAGTTGAGAAAGAACAGCTCCCACACCCAACTCAGAAGCATCTGTTTGGACAATGAATGGTTTGGAGTAGTCCGGACTCTTGAGGATAGGCGCCGTGCACATGGCCTGCTTTAGGTCATCGAATGCTTTTTGACAGCTCGCTGTCCACTGAACCTTTTTTGGCATTTTCTTACTTGTCAGTTCATTTAATGGTGTCACAATTGAACCATAGTTCCTGACAAACTTTCGGTAGTATCCAGTCAGGCCCAAGAAAGCTCGAACCTGAGTCTGGGTGGTTGGAGGAGCCCAGTCCCTGATTGACTGTATCTTGCTCTCCAGTGGCTGAACCTGGCCTCCACCTACAAGGTGGCCCAGGTATACAACCTTTGTCTGCCCTATCTGGCACTTGGTGGCCTTGATAGTGAGGCCTGCCGCTTGCAGAGCCTCTAACACTTTCCGCAGGTGGACCAGGTGATCCTCCCAGGTGGAGCTAAAGACAGCAATATCGTCAAGATACGCCGCACAGAAGTCATCCAGCCCAGTAAGGACTTGATTCACCAACCGTTGGAAGGTGGCAGGTGCATTTTTCAGACCAAAGGGCATCACCACGAACTGATAATGCCCACCAGGGGTTGAAAATGCGGTCTTAGGCTTGGCGTCCTCAGCTAACCTGATTTGCCAATACCCAGCTGTCAGGTCAAACGTACTTAAGTAGTTGGCCGAAGCCAATCTATCGATAAGCTCGTCTGCCCTTGGTATTGGGTGGGCGTCAGTCTTAGTGACTGCATTGAGACCCCTGTAGTCTACGCAGAACCTCATCTCTTTCTTACCGCCCGGGGTGTGAGGTTTCGGCACTAGAACTACGGGACTAGCCCAAGGGCTGTCCGAGGGTTCAATGACTCCCAGCTCCAACATTTTCTGCACTTCACTCTTGATGCAGTCTCTAACGTGATCAGGCTGCCGGTAGATTTTACTCTTAACGGGCAAGCTGTCACCAGTGTCGACCTCATGGGTGCACCAATTGGTCTGACTGGGTGTTAGAGAAAACATATGTCTGAACGACTGAAGAACCTGTTTACAGTCGCTCTGTTCGGAGAGGCTGCCACAAAAGACAACACCATCTACCGATCCATCGTCAGGATTCTGAGTGAGCAGGTCGGGGAGAGGGTCACTCTCCTCTTCCTGTCCCTCATCTAGGGCCATGAGCAAACTCATGTCCTTCCTGTCGACATATGCCTTGAGCCTGTTGACATGAAGCACCCTGTGGGGGCTCCGGGGAGTTCCCAGGTCGACCAGGTAGGTGACCTCTCCCTTTTTCTCCAGGATGGTGTAGGGCCCGGACCATTTGTCCTTGAGTGCTGCTGGGGCCACTGGCTCCAACACCCACACCTTCTGTCCGGGCTGGTAAACAGTCAAGACAGCCTTTTGGTCATGCCAAGCTTTTTGGAGTTCTTGGCTGGCCTTAAGGTTTTCAGATGCCTTCTCCATGTATTCAGCCATCCGCGAGCGGAGGCCAAGCACATAGTCCACTATGTTGGCTGCAGGCTTTTTGAGAGGTCTCTCCCATCCTTCCTTCACCAAACACAGGGGTCCTCTTACAGGATGTCCGTACAAAAGTTCAAAAGGGCTGTAGCCAACCCCCTTCTGTGGGACTTCTCTGTAGGCGAACAAGAGGCAGGGGATCAGGACGTCCCATCTACGCCGAAGCTTTTCTGGTAGTCCATGAATCATCCCTTTCAGGGTCCTGTTGAATCTCTCAACAAGCCCATTGCATTGTGGATGATAGGGTGTAGTGAACTTGTAGTTGACACCACATTCCTTCCACATAGCAGTTAAGTAGCTCGACATAAAGTTTGCACCTCTGTCGGAGACGACCTCCTTAGGGAAGCCCACTCTGGAGAATACTCCAACTAGGGCTCTTGCCACAACAGGTGCTGTAGTGGTCCTAAGGGGAATAGCTTCAGGATACCTGGTGGCATGATCCACTACCACCAGTATAAACTTGTGCCCTGATGCTGTTGGTGGTTCCATGGGACCGACGATGTCGATCCCCACCCGTTCAAAGGGCACCCCCACCACAGGCATTGGTATAAGGGGGGCCTTTGTCGTGCCACCTGACTTACCACTGGCTTGGCAAGTGACACAGGAGCGGCAAAACTCCTTGGTATCTTCGTTCATATGAGGCCAGTGAAAGTGTGAGACAAGCCTGTCCCACGTCTTCTTCTGGCCTAAGTGACCTGCTAAGGGAATCTCGTGGGCCAAGGTAAGTAGGAAACCACGCTGAGACAAGGGTACAACCAGCCTCCTGGTCATGCCAGGCTTGGGGTCTCTTGACTCAGTGTACAGGAGTCCGTCTTCCCAGTATACCTTGTGGGTACCTGTGGCATTCCCAGCAGCCTCAGCAGCAGCCTGCTGTCTGAGGGGTTCAAGAGAAGGGCAGTCTAACTGGTCCTTCCCCAGGTCTTCCCTTGAGGGTCCCCCTGAACCCAAGAATTCAACTTGATCAAGTTCGAAATCCCTAGGCTCAGTTTCCCTCAATTCTTGTAGGTCAGCCTCCTCTGAGACTTGATCCACGACCTGGGGCAAGGGGGAAGGCGCAGCCTTAACCCTACTGCTCTTTTTCTTGGGAGGTGTCTGGTCCGTTGTTCCAGGATCCAGCACCTGTTCAGTGGGGCATTTCCTGACCTGTGACCTGGTCACAGCGAACACATGTGCTGGCAAACCTAACATTTCCATGTGAGTCCGGTGCTCCACTTCTGACCATTGTGATGACTCCAAATCATTGCCCAACAAACAATCCACTGGGAGGTCTGCACTAACTACAACCTTCTTTTGGCCAGTTACCCCTCCCCAGGAGAAAGCTACAATTGCCATACTGTGATTGGTAGTGACATTGCTTGCATTGGTCACCAGGAATTCTGTACCTGGCATGATCTGTCCAGGGTCCACAAAGTTAGGCGTCACCATGGTGACGCTGGCACAAGTGTCCCTATAGGCCTGAGCCATCTTTCCATTTATGAAAGGCGTCTGTCGGTATTTGCCCAAAGTATTGGGACTTACGTCGGGGGACACGTCCACGTCCCCTGTACTGACAAGGACAGCCTGAGTGAGTGTGCCAACTAAGTTGTCACGCCCCTCAGAACCCAGGGTTAACCCTACTAAACCCTTGGGAGGTGCACTACCACTGCTGACTGTACTAGGGGGCACAGGTGCCTTAGGGGCTGCAGTGGCAGGAGCCTGCCCTCCTCCTTTCTTGGTGCACTCACTAAACCAGTGAGATTTACTTTTGCAGTACTGGCACCATCTTTTGGATTGGCCTTCTTTCTTCTTTTGGGGAGCCTGACCCCCACCCTCTTTGGGTTGTTGGGGACCTGTCGAAGACTTCTGGTCATTTTGTTCCCCCTTAGAATCTTTACCCTTCTGGTCTGCTTTCTTCTGACCACCTTGATTCTGGCCCTGGTTCTGTTTAACTCTTGTACGAACCCATCTGTCTGCCTTCTTTCCCAATTCTTGGGGAGAGGTCAGATCCGAGTCGACAAGATGCTGATGCAACAACTGGTTCTGACAATTGTTTAAAATTTGTTCTCTCATCATCAAATTATACAATCCTTTGTAATCAGTAACCTTACTGCCCAGCAACCAGCCCTCAAAAGCCTTAGTGGCACAATCGACAAAGTCAGACCAATCTTGAGACTGCGTTTTCTGGGTATCCCTGAACAGCACCCTGTACTGCTCAGTGGTTAGGCCGAACCCTTCAACGAGTGTATTTTTCAAGACTTGGTAATCGTTAGCGTCCTCCACCCTTGTGGTGAGGAGATTGTCTCTTCCTTTTCCTTCAAAGGAGAGCCACAAGATAGCTGCCCACTGACTCTGGGGAACACCCTGCACAGTGCAGGCCCTCTCCAAAGCAGTTATCCATTTGTGGATGTCGTCCCCTTGTTTAAAGGGGGGCACTATCTTACCAAGGTGTTTCGTATCAAAACTCCTTTCCCTATTGCTAGGTACATTGCTGCCACCAGTGGGGACTACCCCACTTAACTGTTGCTCTCTAGCAAAGGCAAGCCTTTCTTTGGCCAGGGCAAGTTCTTCCCTTTCAATCCTCAGATTAGCTGCCCTTTCCTTAGCTTCGTACACTCTCCTCTGAGGGGACGTCATCCCTCTTTGAGAAGAGTTGTGAGAGCCATTGGTTTGAAGGGATCTGCCAGAGTCTCTCGACAGAGATCGGGCTCGTCCATTCCCAATGTTAAGCTGACCTGATAGCGGCCCCAGGGGTCCCCCAGTACCACTGTCATGTTTGCTTAAGTTGGACCTGCTTAGTCTAACGACTTCTACCTGTCCCTTATCTGCCTCATCCCCAGAGGGATCCTCATCCTCATCATCCTCCACATCTTCGTTCTCAGTTGCGAGGTGGATGAGGTCAGGATCGTCTCTGGTTCCCTCGAGGGGAGGCATGTCTCCTTCTGGATTAGAAGAGCTGGGAAGGATCTCAGCTTTTCTGGCATCATAAGTCTCCAAGAGACCAATCAGAAAGGACGTTGTGGGGTTAGACCCCTGCTTGATCTTCCTGGAGTGACACACTTGTCTTAACTCCTTGAAGCTCAGCACAGTATATCTTGAAGGGATGACCTGTGGAGGGTCAACTGACACAAGGGGAGACTCAGAGTTTCCTCCTTTGTCCGACATACTGTTTCTAGTGTGGTGTAAGTGATGCACCTACCTACACTATGTGTTTACCTACTATTCCCTTGCTAAGAGTTGCAGCCAAGGTGTGCTAAGCCTTGAGGAGCTGCAACAGCTGGTTCAGTAGAACTCAGAGTATTCTAAGCTTTAGTTATATGTACTAACAGTACTTATGTGATCTTTCAACAAGATATTCTTAGGATACGTGTGGTAAAACAACAGCAAGCTCAAATCCCAACCGCTGCTCACCAATGTGAGAAGTTGGCCCGATATGCAACGTTCGCTATTCTAGCGACCGCTATGTATCGTTCCAACGACCCTTATGGTGTTTGGTTGTAAGTCAACCTATAGACCAGCTATCCTAGTAGCGTGGATACGAGCAGTCTAAGGCTAAAGACTCGAGAGGGCGTGTTAAGCCAGCTGTTATACCATCACATACCCCTTGAACACCAAGTGAAAGGACACCACACAAGTGTTATGAAAATAAACAGTATATTTATTAAGAATCACAACAGCCCTGTACTCTTTATGAGGACAGGGTACTAAGCACAAACCAAATCTCTTAGGAAAATACTTCAAGTGCACAATTAAAACAAGTGTCCGAGGACACGGAAAGTTTAAGGTCTCGGGCGGACCCGATAAGGCAAGTCGGAAGCGAGGGACTCGGGACCCTAGAGTAAAGAGGCTATGCAGGCACCGAAATGCCGAGTTACCTAGCCACGAGGGCTGCGGCTGCACAAGTCTTACAGGCGTCGGGGTCTTCGCTGACGAGCCAGGAGCCGGAAGAAAAGGAGTTGCTGGCCGGCGACCAGTGATGAATAGTTCGTAGAGATCCAAGCCTGGATCAGAGTTTGATGATACCTGAAAGCAGAGGGGACCAAGTTCGTACTACTAGCCAGTAGTCAGAGGGTACCAGGAAGGCACCGGTTGGCCGTCACCTCGACCAGGTGAGTGGGCGACGCTAGGCTCTGCAGTCTCACGGACCAGGAGGCGTTGTCGGCGACCACGGTGGAGGTGCGAGCTGTCCCACGAAGGATGATGCTGTCGGCGTCGCTGGGCCCAGGATGGGGCAACAAGCCTTGGCAGATCTCAGGGCCACGTGGTGGGCCTAAGATGGCGTCTTGAGTGGACCAGGAGGGCCCGGGGTGCTTCTCGCAAAGATGGAAGCAAGGGCCAGTCTGGAGCAACCAGACCAGCAGTGTTGATTGTCGGATGTCGTCACAGAAGGGCACAAGCCAGCGGCTAGTGACCAGACAACGTGCTGAGCAGCGAGCAGAAGGGCCCCACGCAGATCGTGGAGATGCTGGGAGACTGCACTTCGGTGCTGGAGCGGCTCAGGGTCGGGGCTTCTCGGACCCCAGAGCACTCACCAGAGAATTACTTCGATGGTCGTGCTGGTTAAGAAAGCGTGCAGGTTTTGATGATGGCCGGTCCCTCGAGGTCTCGTCGCACCCACAAATCACAGCTGAGCTGATGACGTGGGTAGAGGTCAGAGGTGCCAGGGAAGCCGGTTCTCGTCGAGCTGGGCCGTCGGATTCCTTGAGGAAGGACTTACAGCAAACCGCAGAGTTCTTAGATGGTGCCCGCTGATGCAGGGTGACTACTCCTTAGTCACAAGGGAGAAATCTTGAGAAGAGTCTCGAAGTCCTTTCGTAGAAAGTATTCTTGATTCAAAGATGATCTAATTTGGAAGGGTCCCCGCTCCGGCCTTTATTCTAAAGAAAGGGGTGGGTACATGACTAGGTCCTGCCCTAAGGGTGGGACCAGGAAGGGGGGTAGTTACACCCCTCTCCCCTGCCGGACTTTCCCCAGGCCAGGGCTGGTGCCCCTGGAACTGGTTCTAACCGGCAGATGCGTAGTGAGCACCGGGGTGCCACTCCGCAGTCACCTTCTCGCAAAAGCCCTACCTACCCAGAATACACAAACCCTGTCTGGGACGGTGCGAACACCGCCCTCGACAGGAAACCCTTTGTCCAAGCTCTCCTCGCTGGAAGGACTCCCAGCAGCAGGAGGTCAGACTCGTGTCTGTGGTGGCAGCATCCATTTTGTGGAGCTGAGGCTTTAGTTAACTTTAACCGGGGTTCACAGTTACGTACATGTCGTGTCCCTCTAGAAGGGCGGAATGCTAACCTCGTCGCCAGAGTTGGTGAGAGGGCAGCATCCCGATTCGTATGACACCTTACTCGACATGTCTTGATAACGCGACACCGAAGTTAGATGTGGGACGCGTTATCATGGAACAGCCATTGGGTCTTGATTCCGCAAGCTGCAACCGGGCTCGGCTCGGGCCAGAACCTAGTTCACACGAGCCCACGCACTCTGCCTTCAGGATTGTCAAGGCCTGCCATAGGAGTGACTGATAGGAACTCGGGTGTCCATTGTATGGTTAGATATAGAGCTACTATACCTAAAGCAAAGGGTGATTACACGACTTTGCCCCAGCTGTCATGCAGCCAGTTGTGTCAAATTTAGGAGGCCAGCCAGGGGTGGCATAATACATGCTGCAGCCCCTGGCGGCCCTGGGTACACCTATGCCCTGTGTTACGGGGTCTGATAAGGTGGCCCAGTACCAATTGGTAAATGCACCTAGGGTACATATCGTAATTTAGAAAGAGAACAGCCAGGCTGTGGGTCTGATTGGCAGGCCCACAGCCAGAGAAAGTCGTAAACCAGTGAAACAAAAGCAAAAAATCTGGGTGATCATAGGATTGCAGACCCTACTCTCCTACAGGGTCTACCTGCCCTCTCTACTGCTGACGCCCCCTCGCTTGGGTCTACCTGCCCTCTCTACTGCTGACACCCCTGCGCTTGGGTCTTCCTGCCCTCTCAACTGCTGACACCCCCTCGCTTGATCTACCTGCCCTCTCTATTACTGACATCCTCCACACTTGGTTCTACCTGCCCTCTCTAGTGCTGAGCCCACCTGCCTTGTGCACTGCTGATGCCCCTGAGCTCATGTCTACCTGCCCTCTCTACTGCTGATGTCCTAGCACCGGGTTCTACATTCTCTCTCTCTACCGCAGACGCTCCTGCGCTTGAGTCTACCTACCCCCTCTTGCTCATGCTCCTGTGCTTCGGTCTACCTGCCTTCTCTACTGCTGATGCCCCTGCGCTGGGGTCTACCTGCCCTCTCTACTGCTGACGCACCTGCACTTGGGTCTACCTGCCCTCTCTCCTGCTGACGCCCCTGCACTTGGGTCTACCTGCCCTCTCTACTGCTGATGCCCCAGCATTTGGGATTGCCTGTTCTCTCTACTGCTGAGTCCCCTGAGCTTGGGTCTACCTGCCCCCTCTACTGCTGACGCCCCAGCGCTTGGGATTACCTGACCTCTCTACTGCTGCTGCCCCTGTACTTAGGTCTACCTGCCCTCTCTACTGCTGATGCCCCTGATGTTGGGTCTACCTGACCCCTCTACTGCTGATTCCCCTACACTTGGGTCTACCTGCCCCTCTGCAGCTGACTCCCCTACACTTGGATCTACCTGCCCTCTCTAGTGCTGAAGCCCCCTTGCTTGGGTCTACCTGCCCTCTCCACTGCAGACAGCCCAGCACTCTCGACTACCTGCCCGCGCTACTGCTAAAGCCCCCGAACTTGGGTCTACCTGCCCTCTCCACTGCTGCTACCACTGTACTTGGGTCTACCTGCCCTCTCAACTGCTACTGCCCCTGTCCTCCGGTCTACCTGCCCTCTCTACTGCTGATGCCCATGAGTTTTGGTCTACCTGCCCTCTCTACTGCAGAAACCCCTCGGCATGGGTCTACCTCCCCCTCTACTGCTGAAGCCCCTGCGCTTGGGTCTCCCTGCCATTTCTACTGCTGATGTCCCAGTGCTTGGGTCTACCTGCCCTCTCTACTGCTGCTGCCCCTCCACTTGGGTCTACCTGCCCTCTCTACTGCTGCTGCCTCTCCGCTTGGGTCTACCTGCCCTCGCTACTGCTGACGCCCCTGAGCTCGCGTCTACATGCCCTCTCTCCTGCTGACGCCCCTGCGCTTGGGTCTACCTGCCCTCTCTACTGCTGATGCCCCTGAGCTTGGGTCTACCTGCCCTCTCTACTGCTGACGCCCCTGCGCTTGGGTCTACCTGCCCTCTCTACTGCTGACGCCCCTGCGCTTGGGTCTACCTGCTCTATATATTGCTGCTGCTCCTCTGCTTGGGTCTACCTGCCCGCTCTACTGCTGATGCCCCTAAGTTTGGATCTACCTGCTCTCTCTAATGCTGATGCCCCTAAGTTTGGGTCTACCTGCCCTCTCTACTGATGCCCCTAAGTTTGGGTCTACCTGCCCCCTCTACTGCTGACGCCCTGCGCTTGGGTCTACCTGCCCCCTCTACTGCTGACTCCCCTACACTTGGGTCTTCCTGCCCCCTCTACAGCTGACGCCCCTGCGCTTGTGTCTACCTGCCCTCTCTCCTGCTGACGCCCCTGTGCTTGGGTCTACCTGCCCTCTCTACTGCCGAAACCCCTGCACTTGGGTCTACCTGCCCTTTCTACTACTGGCGCCCCTGTGGTTGGGTCTACCTGCCCTCTACTGCTGATGCCCCTGCGCTGGGGTCTACCTGCCCTCTCTACTGCTGATGCCCCTGTGTTTGGGTCTACCTGCCCTTTCTACTGCTGATGCCCATGAGCTTGCGTCTACCTGCCCTCTCTACTGCTGATGCCCTGAAGTTTGGGTATACCTGCCCCCTCTACAGCTGACACCCCTGCGCTTGGGTCTACCTGCCCTCTTAACTGCTGTTGCCATGAAGTTTGGGTCTACCTGCCCCCTCTACAGCTGATGCCCCTGCGCTTGCGTCTACCTGCCCTCTATACTGCTGACGCCCCCACACTTGGGTCTACCTGCCCTCTCTACTGCCGATGCCCCTGCGCTTGGGTCTACCTACCCCCTCTACTACTGACACCCCTATGCTTGGGTCTACCTGCCCTCTCTACTGCTGACGCCCCCTCGCTTGGGTCTACACCTGCCCTCTCTACTGCTGATGCCCCCTCGCTTGGGTCTACCTGCCCTCTCTACTGCTGACGCCCCCTCGCTTGGGTCTACCTGCCCTCTCTACTGCTGACGCCCCCTCGCTTGGGTCTACCTGCCCTCTCTACTGCTGATGCCCCCTCGCTTGGGTCTACCTGCCCTCTCTACTGCTGACGCCCCCTCGCTTGGGTCTACCTGCCCTCTCTACTGCTGATGCCCCTGCGCTTGGGTCTACCTGCCCCCTCTACTACTGACAACCCTATGCTTGGGTCTACCTGCTCTCTCTACTGCCGACACCCCTGCACTTGGGTCTATCTGCCTCTACACTGATGATGCCCCTGAGCTTGGGCCTGCCTGCCCTCTCTACTGCTGACGCCCCCTCGCTTGGGTCTACCTGCCCTCTCTACTGCTGACGCCCTGCGCTTGAGTCTACCTGCCCTCTCTACTGCTGACGCCCTGCGCTTCAGTCTACCTGCCCTCTCTACTGCGGACGCCCCTGTGCTTGGGTCTACCTGACCCCTCTACTGCTGACGCCCCCGTGCTTGGGTCTACCTGCCCCCTCTACTGCTGACGCCCCCGTGCTTGGGTCTACCTGCCCCCTCTACTGCTGACGCCCCCGTGCTTGGGTCTACCTGTCTCTTGCACTGCTGATTGAAGCCCCTGTGCATGACTCTTGCACCTCAGGCACTTTCTCCCCGCCGTGTTAAAAGGGTGGGAATGATATGCATCGTGTTACCACCATTGTACAGCACATTTTGCTGAAATAGACTTTTCCTTAAAACGTAATAGCTCGAATTGGGCTTTTGTTAAATCGTTGACCAGCACACCATCCTGTTATTTTGTTTTTGTTCCACTCAAACAACCTCGTGCAGAGCTTCAAGTTTTGTTCATCACATATCTAGGACTGTGAACAAAAATGCTACCAAAGTTGAACCAAGATGCTAGAAGTCTCGAGTTCCCTTAACAGACATGGTAGACAGACTGCTGGATGGCAAGGTAATCCATGCAGTCCTTTTTCTTAAATTACCCAGAACTCCCTTCTGGAGAGAGACCAGCACAAGCCTGAAGTACCTGCACCGTCATGACTTGTTTAGCAGCTCGACCAGTGATTGAATGGGAGGGCACTTGAAATGCACCTCTCCTGACTCAGGGGAGAAGTGTTTGCACTCACACGGTCTGCTCAGATCCTGAAACCCTTGGAATTCAAGAGATCACATACAGTACAGAAAAGGCATCTAAAAGTATCTTTTGTAAAGAAGTAGGTTCTAGGCCCACATACTTTGTGATTAATGGACACAGACACAGGGTATATGGTGCATAGAACTGGCAGGGTCACCTGACCGGTGAGGCCTGTGTTGGATGAGTGTGGGGTGGATGTATGGGCCAGCCCTCGAGCCAGCAGGACACAAAATTCCTCCAAAAATTTTATTAAACCAAAAACAAACAAAAGTCTAATCTGTGGGAAGGAATGAAAAACTAAAACACATGAAGTTTGACAGCTTCGAGAGGCAGTCCGCAGGACAGCTGAAGCTGGGAGCACCCGGGTATCTCAGCGCACCTCCATAATTTAACCAGGAACACCGTGCTGATGAAGTCCGGATCCCTCTGCATCTGGTCAGTTGGATGACAGTCCACCTATGTGATGTTGATGTGTTGAGCGTGCTTTTGCTGAGAGGCAATTGGTGTTTTATAGTTCAAACGTTGGTGCATCAGGAGTTTCGGTGGAGTCCACTGTGAACGCTTGATGGTGTCGCTTGATCCCTTGGAGACAGCCTTGGCATGCTGTGACCAGCTGAAGTCTCCATTACATGGCCTGGCTATCTCCTGTATCCATCTATGGGGCAAAGTCCAGCTCTCATGCTTGGGGGAGGCCCCTTGGTCGAGTTGCCACGGGACTACCTGTGGGCAGCACTTGGGCGGCATACGCGTCTGCATCTGGACAGCCACAAAACCACCTTGGAGCCCCTGCCTAGTCACTCGTGCAACGCCAGGGGTGGATGTGTCCTGGTCAGAACACATGCTTGCTAATGGGACCAGGAAGTAAACCAGGTGAGCAGGAGGTCGCTGGTTCTTCAGCTCGTCACTGGTGCATCGTGTCAGTGTGTAGGTTGAAGGTGCAGGATTTCAGTCTTGTTACTAGACGCTCTAGGAGTGGTGTTGATGCACATGTCAAATGATGGAGTGGTTGCCATTAGACAACTTACACAACAGGTGGCGATGACTTGTGTGGAGGAAGGGTGACTGGATGGGTTTTGCAACCACGTAGCTCATTGTTTTCTTAGTACAGCTCTTCTTTGGCGTGTGCGGTTGCAAGCAGGGATGCCATTTGCTCTAAGCAGCCGGTGACAGGTGGCAGAACGGTCACACAGTGAAGCGTGGGGCAGATACACGATTTGCGCATGCTCGGTATTCCAGCTGAGCTATCTCCCATGACATCACCGCACCCTGGTGGCTGGCTTGTGTTAGTATGTGCACTCAGATAGTTGTACGAGTCCTCGTTCCATTCTTACCTCCTTGTTAATTTCTCCTGCACACATGTGGTCATCCGTTCTTCTGTGTGACAGGATTGTCACACTCCTTTCTCTACACTCCTTTTCTTCTTTGCAAATGTGGCAACGTGCCTCGCTCTCTTACTCATCAGTTCTTGCTTGCAGTGCAACGTGGCACCCGGCCACATGTCTTCTTTGTGCATGCTGAAAAAAGTGGTGACAGGCCACGTGTTGCATGTCTTCTCTGCACATGCCACGTCAGCTCTTCTCCCTGGGACCTCCTGCACACTCTGTCGTATCCGTTAGATGGCGCATCTTCTCCCGTCACGGACCACTCACAGGTCTGGTCCTGCATGTAGGACTGGACGTCTTCTCAGGTGCGTCATCCATTTCATGGACTGCAGTGGAGGTAGGTGTGCTTTGATGAATCCGGTCTGCAGCTTCTTCCAGACCTTTCTTTTCCTCGACAAGGTATTCCGGATACAACCAGGATCACTGTGGGAGGCGAGGGTCTCCTTTCTAGTGCGTCAGTGGCAGCTTGCCACTAGGGCACGTGCAACTCTCCTCATGCCTGCATGGGCTGATGTACGGCACAGGCTTAAGGCAGTATTAGGGGCACTCCCTGAATAGTCTCTGGCCCACTGTGGGGTGCTGCTAGTGCAGTTAGGGTGAACACAATCCCATTCCTGTGTTTGGGCCACAAGGGGCCCTTCCTCTGGGATCTCCTTGGTACCTCACTTCATTGATGGAAGGGAACCTCCTTTCTGCCTCC
Source organism: Lissotriton vulgaris (assembly GCF_964263255.1). Taxonomy (NCBI): domain Eukaryota; kingdom Metazoa; phylum Chordata; class Amphibia; order Caudata; family Salamandridae; genus Lissotriton; species Lissotriton vulgaris. Next base: position 780,748,106 of record NC_141700.1, on the reverse strand, counting down.
TCTTCGCTCGAGGGTGCAGTGCTTGTGCCTCAAGGCCGTGCCGTTGCGGTGTTGGATCCTGCCCAAGTGTGTGCGCGTGGCAGTGTTGGCCACTCGATGTGACACTCTCATTGATGGTTTGCAATATTTTGAGTTGGAAGGGTGCACAGCTGATGTGTTTATTCGTTGCTTGTTTGTTTTGTAGGTTCACCGCAGGTGGCGTTATTACCCCTCAAACGCCCCACTAAATAGTTATGTACGTGATTCCAGTGGGTCACTGGAACCATCCCTGAGGGAACACCTAGTTCTCCTCTCTGTTGAAAAGAGGATTCCCACACAGTTTTGTTGATAGATTTTCAGTATTTATTCTTTGTAGTATTTTTCAAAAAAAGTTCATTTGGTTAGTTATATAATCCACAAATAAGGCATTATTATTTTCAATTCATATCCAATGCATTTCGGGCACTTACATTGCACTTCATCAGGGAATAATACTGTTAAGAAAAACAAAAGTATAACATATTTGTAATCATTGCATCACATTATCATTCTGTTACATAGCGGTTTTAGTGCACTAACACTAAAAATACTACAAAGAATAAATACTGAAAATCTATCAACAAAACTGTGTGGGAATCCTCTTGTCAACAGAGAGGAGAACTAGGTGTTCCCTCAGGGATGGTTCCAGTGACCCACTGGAATCACGTACATAACTCTCATTGATGGTCCCATGGTGGCAATTCAGTGCGCGGGCGTGCTGGCACGGACTCCTTCATGCAGCAATTCACTGTCGATGCGCCCGAGTGAGTATTCGCTCAGTCTTTCTCATGCATTGCCCCTGGTTGCCACTCTTTGCTTGCGATTCCTGCGACTGACGAGTGGGGGTGTTCCTGTGCCTCTGTGGAGCACTAGCCTCCCCGCTGGTCTTTGGGGAGCTCTAATGGTGCTCATGCATAGTCTCTTCCAGGGTGCCCTCTGTTGACACTTTCCCTCTTTGCTGAGGCTGCTTGCAGTGGCAGGTGGGTACTATCTTGGGCCGTGTATTGCTCTCTTTGCTCTACTTTTGGCTTTCAGGTATCTGTCAGGGAGAACAGTGCAACCTTCTTGCTGTGCTGGGCACAGCCATACTGTGGAAGCCTCTATGTTTGCTGCTTGAGGAGAGTTGGTGCTGCATCTTGCATGCAACTATACACTGTGGGACAGATTTACAAGCCCCTTGCGCCACTTGTGCGTCACTTTTAACATGGGCAAAGTGATGCAAAAGTGGCGCAAAGGGCTTGTAAATCCACCCCTGTGTCTGCTCTGGCAGAGGTGGGGCTAGTAGGGAGTCCTCATTGGTGCCATCTGCTGGTGCTCTGTGTTTTCTCTTGCTTGCAGTAGTGGTCACTTGCCACCGGGGGGCAGGAAGTACTCTCTCAGCTGGTCTCAAATCACTGGCGGAGCTGTGGTGTCCCGGTCTCCCATGGGAGACAGTGAGCTGTGCCGGACTCGTCCCACCTTTGGTAAGCCTAAGCAGGGGGTGGGGTAGTGCAGGGCTGCAGTTAATGCTTGCTTGCTTGCTGCCTAAACTCTGCTGATGAAGGATAACAATCCTGAAACACCGGTGTCCAGAGTTGGCCTGCAACTTTGCATTTACACTTGAGATTCTACTAAAAGCGCACACGCTTCTAAGAACTGCATTTACCATGATGCTCAGGGGTATACACGCTGTGGGTGGAGCAGGGTGCGACCTATGGACTTTCACTTAATATGGCTCCCTCGAGCCACACGAGCTGACGAGCTCAGGTTACGCACCTGCGCACCGTGAGAGGTTCCAGACCAGTTAATACTTGGCAGCCTGCACAGCAAACCCCGAAGAACTGCCTAAACTCTGCTGATGAAGGATAACAATCCTGAAACACCGGTGTCCAGAGTTGGCCTGCAACTTTGCATTTACACTTGAGATTCTACGAAAAGCGCACACGCTTTAATGAACTGCAGCTCAGGGGTATACCCGCTGGTGGGTGGAGCAGTGTGCGACCTATGGACTTTCACTTAATATGGCTCCGATGAGCCACACGAGCTGACGAGCTCTGGTTACGCACCTGCGCACCGTGAGAGGTTCCAGACCAGTTAATACTTGGCAGCCTGCACAGCAAACCCCGAAGAACTGCCTAAACTCTGTTGATGAAGGATAACAATCCTGAAACACCAGTGTCCAGAGTTGGCCTGCAACTTTGCATTTACACTTGAGATTCTACGAAAAGCGCACACGCTTCAAAGAATGGCATTTACCATGATGCTCAGGGGTATACCCGCTGGTGGGTGAAGCAGTGTGCGACCTATGGACTTTCACTGAAAGCATATGCAGATGCAAGGCGTCACGCCACCCCGGCACACCTCAAAGAAAGAGACGAGGTGGTAGTAAGTCAGCGACAGCAAAGAAAGTCAGACAGTCTGTTCTCAAAGAACCCGCTAACAATCGTAAACGGAAAGGGGCCAATGATCACGGCTGCGCCAGAACATCACCGAATAACACGGACAGTTCTCACTTCATAGGACCGAAGACCATGAATGAAGAAGGCCAAGATACTGCGACAGGAGTTAACGAAGTGATGGATCACAACAGAACGGAAACAGACAAGGGCGAAAGGCCGCAGAAGGATTACAGGAAGAGACTTTTCCAAGAAGAGCGAGCAGAAGACCGAAAAGACTTAAGAGATGCAGTGATGGGGATATAGACTCATCAGTTCTTTAGTCTGAGCTATCTTTTTTCCTTTCTATCTATCTCTACAATTTTGTCTCTCTCTCTTCTCTCATCATTTCTGTGCGACAAAAGGGGGAGATGTAGTGGCCTGGGGTGAAGGCCACTAGGACCCTGCACCGGACCGCAAGAACTGGACACCACTTCCGGTCAGGGAGTGGACAGGGCAGTAAGAGCGAGGAGGGCACGAGGACGGACGTGCCTGTGGGCAGGGAAACAATCGAGATAATAAAGAAGTAGAGTAACCCTTACCCGTGTCCTGCGTGATCACTGGGCCAAGGAGAACACAGCATCCTCCCACAGCGGTAGTTGGGTAGCTGCTGAGATGTCACTCGCTCTTGCAACTGTGCGGCCTTCAGCATGCTTGGAGACATGGGGTGATGATGCTACTGGTGAGTGAGCCCTGCTCCAGCATGAAGCTCATGCCAGTCCGGCTCTCATATGGGTTTCGACAAACCGCTGATTTATTACCACACTCAGTTGTGTCACTGGCGTGTGTCTGTAGAGAGCTCCGTGGGGCCTTTCCTTCGTGCACTGCTCCCCCTCACAAAGGAGGAATTAGCTGGCTTCACTGCCAAATCGCACTTCTTACTCACGGCAGGCGAGACGCCCGCTGGTACGGGGAGTTGAGGAAGGCGGTCTGTTTCCTCCCCCAATGCGGAAAAAGCCACTCTTTGCGCCGGCTGGCTTCGGGTGACTGGTGGGGTCAACCAGCCTCGTCGCCAATGTAAAGTCGTGGGCTCTAGGTGATTAATGGACGCAGACACAGATTATATGGTGCATAGAACTGGCCATGAGCATGCGCACTTGGGCTCTTTTATTAGCAGGGTCACCTGACCGGTGTCGCCAGTGTTGGATGGGTGCAGGGTGGGTGTATGGGCCAGCCCTCGTGGGAGAGGCTGGTAAAACACTAGACTGTGTCCAGCATGACACAACATCTTTAATAGAATCAGAATCATCAAATACATTAACGTACTAAGACAGATCTGCCCATGTTCAAGTTCAGAAATTTGTATAGCGCACTACTCACCCATAGGGTCTCAAGGCGCTTGAGGGAGGGAGGGTGCTTTACTTATCGAATAGTCAGGTTTTCAGCTGCTTTCTGAAGGAGAGGTGGTTCCAAGTACCAAGTCGTACCCCCAGTATAAATAGATTTATGGACAAGACTCCGAGGTTGGGCTCGCAAGAAGGGGGGGGGGAGAAGAGGACGAGGGGGGGGGGGGATTAGGGGACAGCAGTTCAACCACAACAATAGCTGCCCCTTCTGCAAGATTTCTAGTGATACAGCTGTAACCATTAAATGGACATGTTACAGCTACACTAATAGGGAACATCGTTTATTCACGACAGGTCTGGCAAAGCCCCATAGACTGGTGAAAACCCCCTCCCATTATCAGAGACCCCCGTAGCAAGGATGAGCAGACCAGGCAGTGCTGGTTTACGTTTCGCATTCTTGGACGTGTAGTCATGCACTTTTAACGTGAAATGAAAACCTGCAAGAACAAGAATACAAAATGACAAGTCAGAAGGCGCCTCTGACCCCTGACCCTGCAGCCAGAGAGCTCTGCGCTTCCAGTAACCCTTGTGCACACACTGCCTAAGACAGCTGCTTAGCCCACCTCGACTGGCAGGAATGCCAGTCAGGCAGGCTCCAGTGTGGCATCAATGTACACAGTGGCGCCGGCCTGGCTATGCGTGGCGACGTCAGCTCAGAAACAGGTGCGCTGCAGTTCTAACTGTGAACACCAGGTGGCAGGAGAGAACTTCAGATGAGAGTTTATTTTCTTCAATGGACCGAGTTTTGCCAGTGCAAGGTTGGTTAACCTTATCGAACTGTGGCGTTACACAGAAGTACTAGTTAACCGTAGTGATGTCAGACGTAAGGGTCAGGAGCCACTGCTGGTTACCAGCAGGGTCTGTCTATGGATGTCAATGGCCACGGGAAGGGTAGCAGGGGATGTCTTCCCAGTTCTAGCTGGGATGCGGATTTCATGCAATGAACGAATCAAGTGTTTCAGTTCACTAGGCGGTTATTACTAGCAAAGTTACCTATGGCTCAGCTAGGCTTATAACAAGTGTCTACTTATGTCTCTACTGTTAGCACTCATTTGCAGATGTGTGCAATAAAATCAGTCACATACGACTAATTCAATTAAATCTGTCACATACGACTAGTTCCGCCACAGTATCTCAGCAGCATCTGGCCAACTATTAGCAACCGTGTGACGTTCTAGACTAATTCACATGGTAGCGTTATGAAGCAGGAGTCAACCGGTTAACTCACAGAAAGGCTCGAGTAAATGATATTATAATGCAATAGTCAGTTGTCAATTCTATTTAACCTTTAACCTGCACCTGCGTCGGAAGAGCAGAGTTAAACGTCTTACTAGTTATCCATTCCAGCTAACCTGTAGAGCTGCCTGGAGGGGCGCGTTAGGTAGCTGTGCCAATGTTCACTGCTAGCTATCAATTCTCGTTAATGTGTAAAGTTGCCCGAAGAAACTGGTTAGACAGTTTTGCTAGTTTTGACTGCTGGTTTGTACTGGTTTTTGGAGCAATTACGTGTTTATTCTATTTCATAAATGTAGGTATTTTTTAATAATGTCCAATCGTCTGGTTAAGCTGCAGTGCTAGTTACCGATTCAAGTTAGCCCGCTTTGGCGTCTGGAGCGTCTAGTTAAAATGCAGCTTTAGTTATCAGTTCTTGTTTATCTTTAGAGCGGTCTGGGGGACCTGTTGTGTTATGTTATTTAAATTTAATAGAGCACACGACTCACCCAGGGGCATCTCGACGCTGTAGCGGATCAGAAGTATCAGCGAGAGGGGAGGAATTACAACAGATGGCTGTAAGTAGCTTCCTCAATTTTCAATGGTTAGTACAAATGCGAACGTGCAGAGGCAGTTTGTTCCAGTAGTGGGGTGCAAGGTAAGAGAAGGCTTTTCCCCCCACAACACGTCAGCGGACTGCGGGGAACATATTATAAGGCTTTATCACACGACCTTAGCCTGCGGCTCGGTGTATATGGTTTATTTTTTATTTTTTGCAGATATCAATCAATCAGAGTACTTGTAAAGCGCGCTACTTACCCGTGAGGGTCCCAAGGCGCTGAGGAGAGGGGGGGGGGGGGGGGGGGGGCGGTGCTGCTACTGCTCGAAGAGCCAGGTCTTGAGGAGTCTTCTGAAGGCGAGTAGGTCTTGGGTCTGCTGTATGTGGGTAGGGAGGGTGTTCCAGGTCTTGGCAGCGAGGAAGGAGAAGGATCTGCTGCCGGACGTCGTTCGTTGGATGCGGGGGACATCGGCGAGGGCGAGGCTGACGGAGCGGAGCTGGCGGGTGGGGGTGTGGAAGCTGAGTCTGCTGTTCAGGTAGGCTGGTCCGTCGTTGTGGAGTGCTTTGTGTGCGTGGGTGAGGAGCTTGAAGGTGATCCTCTTGTCAACGGGGAGCAGTGTAGGTCTCTCAGGTGGGGTAGATATGAATGCCCTTTGCCTTTTAATGCATTGTGGGTAAGGCAGCAGATCTTGAAACAACACCTTTTTTTTCACTATGAGTGCAGCTCCTTGAGCAGCGGGGCCCTAGGTGTGCCGGGAGGGCAATTGAGAACAAGCCTGGCTGTAGTGTTTTGGAATACCTGTAGTTTGGTTACCAGCATCTCATTTGCTGCTGACAAGAGAGCGTTGCCATAATCCAGCCTACTTGTTACTAAGGCTTGTACTGGGGTTCTTCTAGCCGATGTGGGGAGATAGGAAAATATTCTCTGCAGTAGAAGCATGTTCTGATCGCATATTACGGAGGTGGTCAAATTGTGCTCTTTCATTGTTAGAGTTTAATCAATTTTCATACCAAGATTTTTACCAGATTTCTTGGGCACAGACGCTGATCCCAATTGTTGAAGCCACCATTCCTCAGCCCAGATAGTGGACGCCTTTCCCAGCAGCATAATCTCAGTCTTGTCTACATTCAATTGGAGACGATTCTCATTCATCCAGTCAAAGACGGCTAACATACCCAGGGTACAGCGCTTTTTAGTGGTCGCCTGGTCGGACTCAAATGTAAACACCAACTGGGTATCGTCCAAGTATGATCTTTGCAAGGGGGGGGGGAGGGGGATATAGATATTTAACAAAGTAGGGCTCAAACAGGAGCCCTGTTGGGCACCCTTGTCTAGTTGCATTTTACAAGAGGAATTTGGGCCCAGGATGACGGTTTGATGTCTGGGTTATAAAAAAAATGGTGGTGCCGTTTAAGAGCACGGCCTTGAATGCCGATCTCTCGCAGCCTCGCCAGTAGCCTAACATGAGAAACAGTATCGAAGGTTGCTGAGAGATCCAATAGCACAAGCATGATTGGGCTTCCTGCATCCAGAGCGAGTCGCAGAGAATCAGTCAGTGCCAGCAGTGCCGTTTCTGTACTATGGCCAGGTCGAAAGCCAGATTCTGAGGGATCTAGGATATGATTGACTTCTAGGTAGGCAACTAGTTGTTTGTTGAATAAGCCTTCAAGTACTTTGCCCACAAGATGAAGCAAGGATATTGGGGCGATAGTTGGCCAAGGACTTTTGGTCCAGATTATTATTATTTTTTTTTTAAATGGGTCGAACACAAGGGATGGTGCCCGTTTCCACAAGTAGTTAAAAATCTCTAAGATAGCCGCAGCAAGGTGGTTAGATAGCAACGACATTGTATTCGGAGGACAAATTTCCAGAGGAGAGCCTGATTTGGCAGCCACCAGCGAGCTACGGATTTCCTCTAGGGTAAAAGGTACAAAGCTGTCTAGGGAGATTTTCTCCTGAAAAAAATCAGCCAGTGAATCACAAAGCTCTTGGGAACCTGTATTAGATTGGGCACATGCTCGTGGGGTGGTGAAGTCTTGAACAATATTAAACAGTGCTTTGGAGGAGTTCCTGCCAATTCAATTTGATTAATAATGGAATTTCATCTTGAGATTTTGATATTGTGGTGATAATGAAACAATGCTGGTTTGTAAAGTTCCTTGTAAAGTGGCGTTTTAGTTCTACGCCAACGTGTCTCTAACGTCTTAGACGCCGATTTTCTAGTTTTAGCTCGTTGGCAAACCAGGGAGTAGAGAGTCGTTGCACGGTGGAGCTATAGTTTTTATAGGGTACTGTTCGATCCAAGACTCCGGTTAGTGTTGTGTTAAAAGTGTTCAGAATGTCACTAACCTCAGGATTGCTCTCCGACACACAGAAGTGGAATGATTTACTTAAGTCTTTGGGAGTAAGTTTGTTCCAAGGCCTACAAGAGTTTATTGCTGCTCTATTATTTTTCATCGTGTCGGGCGATGGCGGAGTCTGAACATAAAAGGAGATTAGAAAATGATCAGCCCATGCGAGAGGGATTGGAGCCTAACACTCAAGGAGATCAGAATTGGGAAACATTAGGTCAAGAGAGTGACCCGCTATATGCGTAGGGCATCTGATTCGTTGGGACTGACCGAGCCTTTCCAGATCTGCTGGTAGTTTCGCCACGTCAGCGTTAGTGTGATCTTCCCAGTGGTAATTGAAATCCCCCAGGAAAAGAAAAGTTTTAGTGGCTAGAACATGGGCTGCTTTTGCTTCTACCAGCTGTTGACTGAAGCTTCCCTTATAACGAGGGCGACGGTAAATCAAGGCTCCGGTCCAGCTTTCCGTAGCGGGAAAAATTATTCTGAAAATGCCCAATTCCATAGCGTCGGCGTCAGTGGTCATGATCCATGTCACTTAATGGTGTTTTTAAAGACTGTGGCAATGCCTCCTCCTGTTTTCCCGCCTCCGTCTAGTTTAATTAGTTTATAGTTATCTGGAATGGCCAATGGGATTGCGGGGAGATTGGAGGGATTCAGCCAAGTTTCCGTCGTACACCAGATATCCGGTAATGGAGTAGTGAATAAATCTCATATTTTTCTCGCAAGTTTGGCTAGTGATCTTACATTACAAAGGAGGCTTTTTAAATCTTTCTTAATTAGTTTTGGGCCATGGTTGGACCCAGTAAAGCTCCTCAATTGAAGTGAGTTTTGGAAATGGCATTTGTATCAAGTTATCGGGTCCTCTAGGATATGGGGGAAGCTGTGGGTTGAAAAGAGTTGTTCTGGGGCAGTTAACTTGTGCGGAGATGTCAGCTGGTGAAGAGTGGCAGTTGAATAATAATAGTGGGGTCTGTTATTTTTCCCAGGTGAACCAGGGGTTCTGGCTGCTAGTGACGTCGGTGTGCAGATGGGCTTGCCTTTGACACGGCGTGCCCGCCGCGCTCGTCCGCTGCGCGTGTCCGCTGCACGTCCGGCCCAGCATCAGCTTTTAAGCCATTTGCACTAGAGCGCTAACAGCAGCCCAGCCGGAAGTGAGTCACAAGGGCCTTCTCCGCAGCAAACAGCTATAAAGCTGCGGCGGAATGGAAAGCTCAGACGTGGTAATTTCAGCAGACAGGGAGTTTAATGAAAATGAAAAATGATAAAGAGATTTATAAAGCGCAATACAATTACCCGAAGGTGTAAAAACACAGTATTTTAAAATTTACAAGGTTAAAAACACCAGCACAGAGCAATAAGTGTTTAAAACATACTGCTAATGTTTGCCTGGCAGTTACACCCAAGAGAGCGTAGCGATACTTAGACCTGGCACCAACTTGAGTCTACCACCACAGAGAAGCCCCAGTCACAGAAGGCTTTGTCAATATTGTGACATAAAATCATGTGCTGGATGCGGGGCGGCTTTGCACCCGCCCCGGCTCTGGACTGCAGCGTGCACGGTTCTCACTCATTGAAGCTTTCTGATAAGGTGTCGCAGCCGCAGCATGGAGACACCACAGCAAGATGGCGCTCTCCGTGGCCTAAACACTGGGCAGGGTGGGTCTCAGCCCTAGTATTCAAGCCCGGGCCTTGCCTGTGCTCACTCACCCCCACTCAAAGAGCTGCTTTCTACGGATATCATCATTGCTTAGTTCAGGGGAGTCCAAGGGTTCGGGGGTGAGGTGTTCTTGCGCCCAGGCTTTAGGTTCAAGCATGGCGGGATAGCTTTGCTAGGAGTCCGTTATGTTATGTATTGGTTTTTGTTGAGCTCACATTTAACCCGAAGGTCTCAAATCGCTCGCCCGTCTCAGAGAACGGGAGGAGGAAAAGAGGGACAAGCTGGAAAGGGGATGGCCTCAATATAGCCAGATCCAGAGATATTTATGGAACTTTCTGTGGTCGATCTCTGTGCGGAGATAGAGATGGAGTGCGTTCCACAAAGTGGGGGCAAGACAGGAGAAATATCTTCCGCCGTTCCTGGCGGTGCGGATTTGTGGAGAAATTAGAAGATTTTTATTCGTGGATCGGAGGGTTCTGGTGGGCTGATACCTTTTCAGTTTAATAGCAAGATAATGGGGGCCGTGTCCGCTGAGGGTTTTGTGTACTAGGCAATTAATCTTGAATGTGATACATTTTCTGATTGGGTGCCAATGTAGGGCTTTCAGACTTGGTGCCGAGGAGAACGGGGTGGAAGATTTAAAACTAGTCTGGCCACCGTGTTTTGGAGGACCTGAAGTTTAGTTTGGCGCTCTTCGTTTAAGGAAGCCAAAAGGGCGTTACCATAATCCAGACAGCTGATGACTAATCTTTGCACCAGTGACATGCGTGATGACAGTGGGACCCATTTAAAGATCTTACGGAGGCTACGCATTAGTCTGTAACAAATGCGAGCCACCTGATTGACATGGTCTGACAGGGAAAGTTTGTTGTCAATCTGCACTCCTAGGTTGCGAACTGCTGCCTTAGGTGAGGGACATATGCCTAGATTAAGAGGCCACCAGTTGCTTGACCACAAGGTTTGTGCATTGCCGAAGAGAATGATTTTGGTTTTGCTGACGTTGAGTTGCAGATGATGGTTTAACATCCAGCAGTGTATGTCAGACACACACTGCTTGAATCGGTGTTTGGTATTGGTTGGGTCTGGTCTGAGAGTGATTAGCAATACAACACTGTGTCAAAGCTGTGGATTTTAATTACATTGGCTAGAGGGGATACGAACAGATTGAAGAGTGTAGGGCTCAGAATAGAGCCCTGGGGGACACCCTTTCCTATGGGTTGTCTGCTGGAAGTGAATGTGCCCATTTACATTTTAGAAGTATGATCAGTCAAGTAGCTCCTGAACCAGTTCAGTGCGGTGCCCCCTACTCCAATCTCCCGCAGATGATTCAGAAGAATGCTGTGGGAGATGGTGTCGAAGGCAGCCGACAATTCTAGAAGGACCAGGAGGGCAGACTGTTTGGCGTCAAGAGCGATTCTAATATGGTCTACTATTTCCAATAAGGCCGTTTCGGTGCAGTGAGAAGCCCGAATCCCAGATTGAGAGGGATCCAACAAATTATTGCTCTCTAGGTGATTAGTGAGTTGTTTGTTGACCAATGACTCTAAAACCGTCCCGAAGAGAGGAAGAAAAGAGATTGGTCGGTAATGATTAGGCTGCTTAGGGTCAAGAGTAGACTTCTTTAATATGGGCGTAACCATAGCCTCATTCCATCTGGTTGGGACAATGGAATGGAGTAGTGATCAATTGAGGAGTTTGGTTAGGCCAGGAAGAAGAGCTGGCATGATTTTGGACAGAGTGCCAGAGGAGACCGGACCGGTGGGGTAGCCAGATTTCACCCTCCTGAGCGTGGACGAGACATCTTTGTGGATGAATTCAATGAATTCGTTAAGAGGGGTTGAAGACGGGGGGTGATTGCTGGTATATCCCTGTTGTGGTGGTTCACTGACTGTGTAGGGAAAGAGGCTATGAGCCTGTACTCTGGAGTACTACGTTTGAGCACCAAGAAAAGGTGTGCATGGCTCCTGGGAAGGGGAGTTTGTTGTATGTGCGCAGTAACACATTCCCGCCTCTAGATGGGTCAGCAGAGCTGCAAGGGACAGTCTGTGGTGGTAGAAAAGGGTCACCTTGTAGTTCTGTACTCTGGTGTACTGTGCTTAACCACCAGTGAGCACAGAGTGTGGGGGCGGTCACTGCTGGCCTGACCCTTGGAAGGGATGGTCAAGAGTTGGGGTGCAGGGACCCTTCCCCGCTGAAGGCTTCTCACTAGAACATCAAGGTCGGTGCAGCGCAGGCCTCCAAACATGGCATCATCACAGCAGGAGACAATGTGCCCAGCTAGCCTAGTTTAAGACATCCTCACCCTGTAAAAGGCCCCCTGTAGAGAGCGACCCCTGCGTTACCCCATCAAATACAACGCTGGTTTGTTGCATCCCCCTGAGAGCTCCACCCCTTTTTCCATGATTGCCCTGCACCCCTAATCTACCACTCTCATTAGGGACATCTGCCATCCCAGTACTTCATACACAGGTCTCCCCAGAATGTGCAGAGGCAACCCCTTATCCCTAAAGCATCTCTAGGTTTTAAACAAAATAGTGGGCCTTTTATTCTCTTGGTCCCCACAGAGTGAGTCCAGCTGTGCTCAACCCATTTCTTTTTCATTATATAGGGGTGCGGTGGTGAGGTGAGGTGGAGTGGTGTGGCTCACTGGTTAGAGGCGGCAGACCCGGAAGCAGGAGTCAGCCCGGGAGCAGGGTTCAATTCCAGACGCGGCAGGGTCGTGGACCAGGGTCAGCGGACTCGATAATTCTCGCCTCGGTGCCTACTCTAAACAGGGGTCCCACTCGGCAACTCTGGGCATTAGCTTGCCTAATCTCTACAACGGCCCCATCAACGCCGGGGATGCCTGGCTCCACCTTGGGGACTCCCAGTAGGGACCATCCCACAGGGAAGGGCAGGACAGGTTCCCCAGCGGTATACCGCGCCAGGATACTCCGGTAGTAGTTGTGCACGTTACAAAACATAACAGGCGACACACTCATCAACACAACTCCTTTGACAGTGAATATTAGGGTTCACACCCAGAAGTTACAAGACTTCTCCCACCAGCGCTGAGGGAACTAGGCACCTCTGGGGTGACACCCACCCCCACCTCAGAGTCTTGTACACGTCACCAGTGTCATCCAAACACCAGCGATACGCGGTCTCTTTTCACCTGAGAATTGTCCATGTTGTTGAATCCTGCTGCCCTTGAGGACCACTTACCCAGGGCCCCAGTAACAATCTGCGTACCACGTCCTGCATCTGCCCCTCGGTCTCCTGACGTCATCAGTTCTGTACTACTCTCTGTAAGTTGTAGTCCAGTCTGCACCTCCACCCCCAAGCGTGCTTTGCTTGTCGCCGGAAGCTGCCGGACCAGATGGTGATCCCTCTGTGCTCTACAAATGCAATCAATCATTCATTCTGCTGCGAGAAAAGCAAATGTACAGTGTGCTCCCCAACTCAAGACACCCACATTCAGCTACGGAACATGCAGTCATCTCCTAATCCTAACTTCTACCCCCGTCCACCACTCTCCAACCCGCAGTGATGACAAGCGCTTGAAGCCTCCACAGACCACCTCTGAGCCCCTCCACTGTTCAGGTAGACAAGAGATTTCAAGAGGAGGCCTTGTGACATTGGTGTCTAGAATATGAAGCAACCCTTTCAGAAGCCATGACGTCTGAGGACCACATGCTTTCTGCTGCTGGTTACACAAACCAAGCTACACAGCTCTTACTGTTGTAACATTCAAACCCCTTCATCAGCTTTGGATTGGGAAGGCGGGCAGTTGGGCATTGGCCGGTGCCTGAGGGTGGTCTGTGGGCTGGTTTCTTGTTAGCTGTATGAACCGACCCACAGAGCCTTACGGTCTCTTTCCCCCCTCTTACAGCAACCTTGCTCTGTCAGTATTCTGGCCACTGTAGACTTTAGCTTGGCCCCGTGGGGCCGGCGCAGACGCTCTGAAGCAGTGTCTCACTTCCCTGGTGTTAAACTGAGGCGCCTGGCTGGGAGCAGGTTATGCCACAGTTGACTCTTTGGTTTTTATTGTAATGTTTTTGTACAATGATGCAATTTGTGATGTACTGTAATGTGATGAAATTTTAATAAATTATTGTTTTTAACTTACCCAAATACAGTTAGATCCCTTTCTTGAATGCCACAGGAATTATATCGGTTTTATTTTAGTTTATGATGTTTAGCTGACCTCGAGTAGTTAAAACTGTTTCTCATACGGTTATTTGGGTCTAGGTCGAATGACAGGACCAGGTGTGACACAACAATTGTGTTGAGGCCACGCTAGGTCCTTTGGGAACAAGGGGCTGTGATAGAGGGTATTTCCTGACAACTAGGGACTTTCTTGTGTTTTAACATTACTTTACCCTGTCCCATATTGACATATAGGGGATCTCCCTCTTTTTTCTTGTATGCCACAGTTGGGCCATCATCACCTCAGCTCCCCTGGAGCAGCGGTACAAAAGGGGGTGGTGATGGACGGAGCATTTGAATCAATCAAACACTCACACCCAGTCAAAAGATCTGGGTTTAATCCATCACCGTTCTTTAGCCCACTCTGCCACCCCAGTTCAGACATGGCCATATGCAAATCAGTCTGACCCTGTGCCTCATGGGAACAGTCCAGCCCGAACTGCCCAGCCATGTCTTCCCTGGACCGGAAACAAGCTTCTGAGGACCGGTTTCTGGCATTCCAGCCGTCTTCAGCCCGGCTTGCTTGAATCCAGTGGCAAAGTGAGCAAGGGACTCACGTCTGAGCATACCCAGCCACACTTATGGCGGCCGGACGGAGCATCTGAATCAATCAAACACTCACACCCAGTCAAAAGATCTGGGTTTAATCCATCACCGTTCTTTAGCCCACTCTGCCACCCCAGTTCAGACATGGCTATATGCAAATCAGTCTGACCCTGTGCCTCATGGGAACAGTCCAGCCCGAACTGCCAAGCCATGTCTTCCCTGGACCGGAAACAAGCTTCCGAGGACCGGTTTCTGGCATTCCAGCCGCCTTCAGCCTGGCTTGCATTAATCCAGTGGCAAAGTGAGCAAGGGACTCACGTCTGAGCATGCCCTACCACACTTATGGTGGCCAAAAGCGGTACAAAAGGGGGTGGTAATGGACAAAGCATCTGAACCAATCAAACACTCACACCCAGTCAAAAGATCTGGGTTTAATCCATCACCGTTCTTTAGCCCACTCTGCCACCCCAGTTCAGACATGGCCATATGCAAATCAGTCTGACCCTGTGCCTCATGGGAACAGTCCAGCCCGAACTGCCCAGCCATGTCTTCCCTGGACCGGAAACAAGCTTCTGAGGACCGGTTTCTGGCATTCCAGCCGTCTTCAGCCCGGCTTGCTTGAATCCAGTGGCAAAGTGAGCAAGGGACTCACGTCTGAGCATGCCCTACCACACTTATGGCGGCCAAAAGCGGTACAAAAGGTGGTGGTGATGGACGGAGCATCTGAACCAATCAAACACTCGCACCCAGTCAACAGATCTGGGTTTAATCCATCACCGTTCTTTAGCCCACTCTGCCACCCTAGTTCAGACATGGCCATATGCAAATCAGTCTGACCCTGTGCCTCATGGGAACAGTCCAGCCCGAACTGCCCAGCCATGTCTTCCCTGGACCGGAAACAAGCTACCGAGGACCGGTTTCTGGCATTCCAGCCGTCTTCAGCCCGGCTTGCTTGAATCCAGTGGCAAAGTGAGCAAGGGACTCTCGTCTGAGCATACCCTGCCACACTTATGGCGGCCAAAAGCGGTACAAAGGGGGTGGTGATGGACGGAGCATCTGAATCAATCAAACACTCACACCCAGTCAACAGATCTGGGTTTAATCCATCACCGTTCTTTAGCCCACTCTGCCACCCTAGTTCAGACATGGCCATATGCAAATCAGTCTGACCCTGTGCCTCATGGGAACAGTCCAGCCCGAACTGCCCAGCCATGTCTTCCCTGGACCGGAAACAAGCTACCGAGGACCGGTTTCTGGCATTCCAGCCGTCTTCAGCCCGGCTTGCTTGAATCCAGTGGCAAAGTGAGCAAGGGACTCTCGTCTGAGCATACCCTGCCACACTTATGGCGGCCAAAAGCGGTACAAAGGGGGTGGTGATGGACGGAGCATCTGAATCAATCAAACACTCACACCCAGTCAACAGATCTGGGTTTAATCCATCACCGTTCTTTAGCCCACTCTGCCACCCCAGTTCAGACATGGCCATATGCAAATCAGTCTGACCCTGTGCCTCATGGGAACAGTCCAGCTCGAACTGCCAAGCCATGCCTTCTCTGGACCGGAAACAAGCTTCCGAGGACCGGTTTCTGGCATTCCAGCCGTCTTCAGCCCGGCTTGCTTGAATCCAGTGGCAAAGTGAGCAAGGGACTCACGTCTGAGCATACCCTGCCACACTTATGGCGGCCAAAAGCGGTACAAAGGGGGTGGTGATGGACGGAGCATCTGAATCAATCAAACACTCACACCCAGTCAACAGATCTGGGTTTAATCCATCACCGTTCTTTAGCCCACTCTGCCACCCTAGTTCAGACATGGCCATATGCAAATCAGTCTGACCCTGTGCCTCATGGGAACAGTCCAGCCCGAACTGCCCAGCCATGTCTTCCCTGGACCGGAAACAAGCTACCGAGGACCGGTTTCTGGCATTCCAGCCGTCTTCAGCCCGGCTTGCTTGAATCCAGTGGCAAAGTGAGCAAGGGACTCTCGTCTGAGCATACCCTGCCACACTTATGGCGGCCAAAAGCGGTACAAAGGGGGTGGTGATGGACGGAGCATCTGAATCAATCAAACACTCACACCCAGTCAACAGATCTGGGTTTAATCCATCACCGTTCTTTAGCCCACTCTGCCACCCCAGTTCAGACATGGCCATATGCAAATCAGTCTGACCCTGTGCCTCATGGGAACAGTCCAGCTCGAACTGCCAAGCCATGCCTTCTCTGGACCGGAAACAAGCTTCCGAGGACCGGTTTCTGGCATTCCAGCCGTCTTCAGCCCGGCTTGCTTGAATCCAGTGGCAAAGTGAGCAAGGGACTCACGTCTGAGCATACCCTGCCAACTTATGGCGGCCAAAAGCGGTACAAAGGGGGTGGTGATGGAGCAGCAGCAGCTCTGTGCTTTACTTTACCCCTCCCTGCCAGGCCATCGCCATGAGGCTATACTTGGCTGGGGAGATGGAAGAGTAAGTGAAGGGTGAAGAGGCCCATCTGGGGCCTGTCGTTGGCACCTCAGCCTTTCAGGCCTTGGTAGATGGATGCATGTTTCCATGGGCCTGCTGTGAGGCATCCTTCACAGAGAGAACATTTGAGAGGATGTGACATTAGGGTCGAGTCCCAGCCTCAGCTCAACATCCCGTGATTCTGGGCAAATGACAATACTCTTCTGTTTGTTCATGTGTTAAGAGTCTGCCAAGGCTGGAATAATAATAATAAAAGAAGATTCTTTATACAATAATAAAAATGTCCCTATTCCTCTTGCCATGGCTTTTCAGCCTTTGTTTAGTTTTTAACTATCTGTCATGGATCATTACAGCAGCTTTAGAACACATTTTAAACTCCATTCACCTTATGTTTATTGTTTAAAGTACATATTGATCAGAGGAGAAAATACCAGCATTTGGCGATTTTCTTTATTGTCCTACGACCATGACCTTAAAATACCAGTAATGCTGGTTAAAAATGGGCAGGTGGCAGACATAGCCACATAGGGAGTTGTTGCCTTTGGGCTGCATTATTTCACCTCCCTCGCCCAGCCAAAAGGTAGTGTATCTAGCTTTCACCAATGTTTCTGGCTCTATGTGCTTTAAAATATGTAATTTATAAAACATTTCTCTAAAAATGGGCCCAATGAGATTAGCCAAATGCTCTTTTATGAATGGATGAAATCCGGGAATGTGGCCCACTTTTTTAAGGGGTCCCCGGGCTGAATCGTGATCCCAATCCTACCCTGCCCTTCATTGTAGGATTCCAGTGTAAGCGCCCCTCTGAGTGCAAAGCCATCTGCGAGACCCCCTGATAGCCAACCACGAACACCTCCCAATACAACTGATGCACGGACAGTACCACAGACGGGTGAGAAGGTGCGGCGCGCCGGCTGCGTCACTGCTTGCTCCTGGGACAGTAGGAGACCGTAGGAACAAGGTGGACTATTGCATCGCTCACAGATTGAATATTTTAAAAGAAACGATAGAGGAAGTGGGCCTTGCACATGGATTCTGCTCCTTTGTAGCATTTGTAATTTTATTAAATCTATGGAAAAGTAAAACTAATTCACTTTTGAAAAAAAGAAATGTGGTTCACACGAACCCATTAAAGTTTCCTTTTTTAATTTCTTTTGGCAATAAGATCATATTGTGAAGTTTGGTAGATTCAAACAGAGGGTATTGCAGGAAAGAAAGTACCATTGCCCCCTTATCTACAGTTAACCAATCCACTGTCAGCTCAGAAGAACTTGTCGTTGATGCGGAAATGTGGCCTTGTGACGTCATCTGGGTTCAGGAACACCGAAATGGATTTCCCCTGATTCTCTGTCACTAACTGCTTGATCTTTCGGGCCAGCCCGTTCTCCTCCACCATGACAGGTGGTGCGCCTTCAGCTGCTAGAGCCGCCGGCAGCACCCCGGCACCGTGCAGCTTGCCTGCCGCCTTGGCGTGCTCGATGGCGGTGCTGAGGTGCTCGGCTGGCTCAGCCCGCACCGAGGACAACTTGCGGGCCAACAATATGGCAGTCTCGTCAGAGAGGTGCTCGAACATATTGCACTGTGGGAGGAAGAAGTTGGGACAGCACTTGTTGAGCAGACAGTAGTTCAAGTCATCCACCAGGCCAAGCAGGAAGTGGGCCGTGTTCTGTGGTTCCAGCAGGTAGCTGGTGGGGAGGCGGTCGCAGGCCCAGAGCATGATGGTCCTGAGATGGTAGGGGCTGATGGCCCGGGGCCTGGACAGCAGTTTGACAATGATGGCCTTGCAGGCCTGGAAGGCTTGCAGCAGCGGAGATGGGATACACTTCTTCAGCTGCACCTCGCTGCGCGAGAACGCCAGGCGCCACTCGTGTGTCGCGAGCCCACCACGAGAACAAGATGGTACTAGGTAGAAGCCACCAATCACCTCCTCCTCTGTGATCTTCCCGTCCCAGAAGTGGTTCTCTGACAACCAGCCCTGGGCTACTGCTGGCCACCCCTTGAAGGACACCACGGGCACCAGGTCATACAGAATGCGGCTGGAGCCAGCGGTGAGGATTACAGTGGTCAACTGGCCATTCTGCTCTGCACGCACTGTCCTTGGCATCCCACGTTGGGGGTTCTGGCGGATCTCTTCCAGCACAGAGGACACTGAGCGGAAGAACCAATCAGCCACCTTGGTGGGCGAGAAGTAGAGGGCGCCGCTACCCGGCGGGTCCATCCCCTCCTCACAGCAGAGTTCCCGCCAACGCTCAATGACGGTCGCATCAAAGAGATGTAAGCTGAGCCAGGTATGGCAGGGCAAGGACTGGCGCATGTCCAGTGTGACCGGTTGGTTGCGATCGTGCAGCTTTAGGGCAGGCACCAGCAGGGTGAAGTCCAGGTCATAGTCGGTACCTCGGGCGTAGTCCCCCAGCTGGTCCGGGTCCATGTCGAGCACACCTTCGCGGATGCCGCCCGACAGAAGAAGGTACTCGTTGGCAACCGGGAGTCTGTGGTCCAGCTTCTGCACAAGGCCTGAGGAGACAAAGAGAAGAGCTAGCATCAGGATGATGAGAAAACAGGAATGAGTTAAGAAGGACTGTGAACATGACAGAATATCAGAGAAGTAAAGACCTGGTCAGAGAAGCCAGTGACAAGAGGAAACAAATAAATGGAAATTAGAAAAAAAGACAGGATAAGCAAGAACGCGATGCACTGTGGAAAGAGGATAAGGGAAAGCCACAGAAAGGGAAGAGTGTTGGGGTTTGATTAGGGGAGAAAGAGTAAGAGGGGGGGGGGAAGGACATGAGAAGTATTATTTGAAGAAAAATAGTATACAAATCCATCAGGACTCCAGCACCACCACCTGCATGATTTCTAGGTCTCGACCACACACAGCTCAAGTTGTTTGCCGTCAACAGACTATTCCATTTAATACCCATACGCCTAGTGTGGGCTTAGGATCAACCACTTCAAACCATTGGCTTTTGTGTTCTTCCTGTTACAGCCATTGGTTTGTGACACTGTCAATCACATATCCCGATCAGCCCACATGCTTTCACCTCATTCAGTCATCTGTTTCTGCATCATTCTGCCTCCAATGGAGTGCGCGCATTACTGTGCACGAGGAGCTATTTTCCTTGCAGCGGCTCCCTCACTTTCCGTTGCACTTCTGTTCTTTCCCTGCTTCCCACCTGCCCTGGTTGCCATGTCTTGCACTATTCCTACCCACTTCCAAGACCCCTGTTCGCCTAGTGGCCCACACACTCGTTCTTCAACCCCTTACCAACCTGCACATCAATATTGCCAATGCTTGTATAATTTCTTTTGTAATTCCAACATCAACCGGGCAGCCGACTTTAACTGGTATTTTTCCATAAAGGCATTTAAATAGGATTGATTGCCCTGCGTGGACACCAGCACACAGGTAGCCATCTTTGAAAGGTGTTCTTTCCATAAAGACATTTCAATAGGGTTGATTAGCTGTGTGTGGACACACACACGCAGGCAGCCATCTTTGAAAGGTATTTGTTTTCATAAAGACATTTAAATAGGATTGATTACCTGTGTGTTGACACACACACACAGGCAGCCTTATTTGAAAGGTATTCTTGCCATACAGACATTTAAATAGGATTGATTGCCTGTGCGTGGACATCTTTTAATACTTTAGGGTGAAAACCATTAAAAAATGTCCACCAGTGAGACCAGATGGATGCTTATGAGGAGTGGCCACCTCTGAATAGTTTCGGTTATATTTATCATAAACTATGCCATGGTAAACAAGCATTGGCAAACCTAATAGGTTGGAAACTGAATATTTAAAGTGAGACCGAGTGGCTTTGCCAATTCTTGTTTCAACTAGAAGCCTTTTCCAGACTCTGCACCTTTGGTGCTGGACTTACATTGTTTTTACCTCGATCACAAAAGCCTGTCTGAACAGTAGATTTTCCTGGTAGCAGAAAAATGAAGATTTTCAATACGACCAATGGTGCCCTAACCGTTGCAGACATCATATATTTTACCCTGTGATATTATGCTCCACATATATCTGAAATGCTGGAGATAGCCTGGCTCTAGCCTCTTATTTCTTCACAGAAATTGATATATATATATATATATATATATATATACACACACACACACACACACATATATATATATATATACACATATACACACACACACATACATATGTAACAGTTTTAGTCTACTGGAAGGACAATGACGCCCAAGGAAAGTGTAGAGAGTCACAAAGTCATACTGTGTAAAGCTCCCCATGACTCTCCCCCATGCACGCTTGATCCATGGGTCAATCTAAAGGGGGTGGGATGCTTGTGGCTCTGCACACAAAGCATAAACTTACAGGAGGGTAGATAAGCTGAGGTCAGTGCCACCTTGGAGCTCCAACCTAAAGCCCCCCACCCCCTGCAGGTCTTGAAATACACCCCACTGGTAGAAAATATTATCTGCTTGGCTTCTCTTAACCCAAGGTCTGTATGCGTAATACAACGTGAATGACAGGGTGTGCACACGTGCCACAAGATAGCCCTTGGAGCAGCAGCCATGAGCATCTCCTGCAGTGTGGGGGATTAGATCTAGGCAAGCAAACTCTTAACAGAGAGGCTAAAAGGCTGCAGGCCAACTGCTCAAGAAAGAACCAGCAACTGGTGCAAGAGCAGCAAACTTGTGAAAATAGGGGGTCTCACTACCATGGGGAGCAGCAGGAATACCCATCATCAGTGGGAGCACTGGAGGTGCCAGATTTGACAATCGTCAACAACCAGTGATACCCTTTGCCAGTGTCCCAAGTTTTCTTACAGATACGTAACAGGCACTCCGCCAACTTGTTGGAAAGTGGACTCCACTCGTCAACGCCAGATCGAGGGTAACCTCTTGATGTTACCTATAGCACTCAGACATCCACTCGAGAGACGGCTGCAACAATAACCTGTTTAGCAAAAGCCCCAGTAGTGATACAAAAATAAGTTGACAAGTCAAGGCTTGCATAAAGCACAGTCAAAAATGTTAAAATACCAAACATTCCTCATTCATGCTCACTCACAATTCATGACCCAGAAGTACCATCAACGAAAGCCAAATTAACCACATGCTGACCAATTTACAACACTATGTTGCATTATATAAAAATTAAAATAAAAATAAAAAAATGTTGAAATGGCAGTGGTCCCTATCAATGTCATGTTTGGTTTCCACAGCCTTCTTCAGGACAGAGAAACGCCTAAACACTGACACACTGAATGCATTTTCCAAAACACACATGCCTATTAAGGGGTTCTTCTATCAACTGAAATATTACACACACAGACTGACCACTTGTTAGAGCAGTGAACAGAGATTTATGTTTGGTCATCAGAACCTTGTACATCATCCATGCAGACAACAATGTTAATTCTTCACCGACAAACCAGCTTTTATTCATATACACCAGAAGCATTTCAAGATAGAATTTTCGATCAGATCTTGTTTTCGCGTCGTTACTTCTGGGGCTGAATGGGTTTCGACCAACAGGCTTCACATTATTTTGGTCTCTTCTTTAGCCATGCTCAGTACAGCAACTAACATTGGAACACAAAAATAAAGCTCGCATCACTTGCTGGAGAAACCATTTTTTATTTGGAATCCCGAATTTCACAGGCCACTGACCGAAGCTTTGCAATGGGAAAGATTTATGCAACAGGCAGGATTTGACAAAAATGTTCAACCTGAAATGTTTCGTATGAATACCTATTTAATTGTTTTTAGATAGAATCTGTGCATATTTCCATTCAGGAGAAAGCACTGACACAGTCAACCCCATTTAGGAAATTAAGTTCAGTGTTTCTGAATCCTGAGGAAGGCTTGACTTTAAAGATTTGTGAAGCCAAAACATTTTTGACGCTTAACTGTGATGTCACAACTACTTCCTATTTTCTTTAATACAGAATGATATCATACGTGCGGCAAATAAATGGGATTTGAGGTGCAGGTGTTTCTCTGGCACAAATGGTCAATGAAGATTTGATTCAGGAATGTGGTTTCAGTATTTTTTAGCCCGACTCTTTATGAAAAATTATTAGAGTGATTTCATTAGACCTATAGAGTTATTACCCATATGAGGATGTTTGATAAATTAATTATGTATTGCAGGCGTGATCACTCAAGGTATTGGTGTTTGTGTACCAGAGGGAACACAAACCACATATTCTTCGATTCTGGAAAAAACAAGCATTAGTGATTAGAGTTTCCAATCAGTCTTGCAGGTATTCCAGCAACGTGCGCTACTCAGGCCTATCACGAAATATGCTACAGGGATTACAAATGGCTTAATATGCAGCAGTTTGTACTATCTGCAGCCTATAAAGGGAGGGTGATATCTCAGAGGCCCATGGCTCCCTTCACTGGCACAGAGATTAGGCTTGGATTAAGTTAAAAAGCATCTGAATGGTGCTATTACTCTTTGCTGTACTACCAAGCTCGACTCTGTAGTCTTTTTTATACAGGCGTGATAGACCGGCTGCATATGGGGGGATTTCATAAACATGGACATTTTGTATACGTTTATATGGTTGCCCAGGGTCAGTGTTTCCATTATTGGTAATAAATGGTAAATAAGTCAAAAAATCATGAGCCTGGAGCTCAAGTGGTTTTCATCATCTGGCCCTCACCTCTCTGCCAAATGTACACACCCGCTTCTAAACTAGGAGTCACGTAACAAAGAGCAGGTTAAGCTTCTAGTCCCTCATAGAACCTGGTCATACGTGAAGGTTTCACCCATCTGTTGCCGGCAGCGTTGTATACAACACTCTATGGAGTGGGCTTTCTGTCAGCCCCTTACTCATTATTGGATGACTTTCTCGTCTAAGTCCCTGCGGTTCATTTATGAGAGATAGGGGCGTATAATATTCACGCCTCGCCTTCAGCAATGTTATTATGAGTGCCTCTTTTAACGAGGATGGTAGAGCACCACTGTCATATGCCTCCTCGTGGACTGGGTGCAGGTCTGGGGCTAGTAGGTCAGAGTATTCTTTATAAAGTACCCTGGTGAAGCCGCCCAATCCGGGAGCCTTGCCATTCGGCAATGCGCGGATCGCCTCCCTCACCTCGTCGACTGCCACTGTGTTAGGTATTCCCTTTGTCCTGGCGACAGCCATGCCAGATCCACTTCCTCAAAATAATGGCTCAATTCAATCGACAATTCCATGTTTTGTGGTCCACATGAGCCTGCATAGAATTGTTTGAATGCCTGGAGTATCTCTAAATTTGAATAGCACGCGGTTTCTCCTTTGCCCATTATCTGTACTATAGACTCTGAACCCTTCTGCGATTTCAGCTTTTGTGCAAGGCTATGCCCATGCCTCCCGCCCTCACCACACACGCGAGCCACATGACGTTGCGACATAAAGCGTGCCTCTTCATCTGCCAGAGACTCATAATTCGATAATTGTTCTCTAATCGACGCTAAGATAGCCTCTGTTGGGCGATGTTCATATTCTCTTTCTAAAGAGCGTAGCTTATCCTCAGCCGTCTTTAATTGTGTTCTAATGCATTTCAGTACTCCTGTATGTGTGCTTATACATTTCCCTCTTATTGTGATTTTAAAAGCTTCCCACAGTGAGTCTTGGCTACCTACAGAGCCGGTGTTTAATGCAAAATATTCTATCATTGCCTTGCGCACCTCCTTTTTAAAGGCTGTGTCGAAGTGCGCCGCTGGGTGGAAGCGCCAGACCAATGGTGCAGGGGCTACATTTGGAAGTGTCAGTCGCAACAGGACCAGTGCAGGATCAGACAGCGTCCTAGGGAGGTGTCGTACTTCATGCACCCATAAGCACATCTCAGTAGAGAGTCGCCAGTAGTCCAGTCTCGACCACGTTCCATGGACCGTGGAAACAAATGTACCCTCCCTCTTCGTCAGGTGTATCAATCGCCAAGCATCCTCCAGACCGTATTCATCCATCCCACCCGCAGTATCTTGCACTGCCTGTTTGACCCCCCCACTCTGTATCTGCGAATCGATCCATTATAGGATTCAAATATGAATTCAAATTTCCTCCCCAAATAATGTGTCGGTGAAATGGTGTGCAATCGTCTCCAGATATTTGAACACAACTCTGGATCATCTAGGTTTGGTGCATAGGTATGAACTATTGTGACATCAGTACCTGCCAGCTGCCCCTTGCAATTAAAAGTCTGCCCTGATCATCCACCTGGCGGGACGGGAATGCAAAAGGGATCCCACGCCTAATCAACGGCAGGAACCCCCGTGAGTATGTGGAATATGAGGAGGCTAAGCGGCATATCGCCCATTAGGTGCCTACGGTGCCATCCGAGT
Source organism: Lissotriton vulgaris (assembly GCF_964263255.1). NCBI lineage: Eukaryota > Metazoa > Chordata > Amphibia > Caudata > Salamandridae > Lissotriton > Lissotriton vulgaris. The sequence continues at coordinate 780,723,045 of NC_141700.1, read as the reverse complement.
GCTTTTCTAAGTGTCTCCCTTGCAACAAGGTCACATGTGTATTATGTCTGTCTAAAAATTGAAATACTAATCTAACCTATTGGGGGGGTTATTGAGGCCTCTCACCTTCCATGTATTAAAGTCTATACTGTCATCTAACCGGGTCATGTCGTCTCTTCATAAATGTGGTGTCGGTGCTCACGCTGTATGACAACCGGGGTGTGTGAGCTGGAAAATTGTGTAGGTTTGTGAGGGCATACCATAACTGAACAAAGAAACTCTCGCCCCCTCTTGAGCAGCTCCAATTAGCCAAAGACATCCCCAACAGTTACTAAACACGTACGAATGGCGGCATTGACAATTCCAGAAAAACAATTAAATACAAATTGCAGTACATTGTGCTGGACTCATCTGAGGTGCTTCCTCGCGGGTGTTCCCTAGTGTCCCAATCACCCTCCAGGTGGACGGAGGTGGCCAGATTGCCAGGCACAATGATAACCCTTTCCCTCCTGCTGCAACGTACAACGATCTACTGGGCTGTATAGTATTTTCCTTCGTCAGGGAGGACAGGTCCATGGTCATATCAGAGGCGCCCTAAGTGCTGTTGTAACTACATTTCCTCCCATTGCTCAGGTTCTGTGTTCAATCTTCTCCATCTTCAACATCTGAAGTGGTCCAGGCCTGAGTGCTGGGCAGTATCTTCTTCAGGTAGTCTTTGGCCGCTTTGGGTGTCGTAAACATTTGCTCCTTGCTATGATGCCCCACATGGAGATGCCCCGGGTACGGCATAGCATAAGAGATATTTGCCTTTTGCAGCTGCTGCTTAACAGGCAGGAATTTTCTTCGTAGACTGTACTGTAGCTGTGAAGTCAAGGTAGAAAGAAACTGGATTTCCCTGGTATTGAACTACTACTTTTTCTCTGGCCAGCCTGAGGACCGCATCTCTGTCCCGACAATTCAGGAGATATGCTATGATAGGGCGTGAGATCCCTGGCGGCGGCCGCACGATGTGCCCTCTTCACTACCAGCAGCGCAGAGAGGTTCTCGGCTCCAAACAGCGCCTTCAGCATTTCTTCAATATAGATCTCCATTTTCCCAGTATAGGTGTACTCCGGCACACCGATAACGCGTAGATTATCACGGCGGGAGCGCACCGCTAAGTCTTCGTTCTTTGCTTGAATGATCGCCAGGACTCGCTCCATATTCAAGCTCTTCGAACTCACCGTTTGTAATTCGTCCTCAGCTTTGGAGATTCTCTGTTCCATCTCCGCAATGCGTGCAGACTGTTAGTCCATTTTCACCTCCATATTGTCTATTCGTAGATTTAAGGAGTCAATTTTGCCATCAATGGATTGCAAGCTATTTTGCATAGCTAGTAGTGTTATTTCAAAAGAGCTTCTCTCCACGGTCCCTGTGGGCTGTCCCTCTGAAGTGTCCGCCTCAGACAGGTGCTTTGTAGAACCTCTGGTTTCAAAAGTGAGCGTGGCTTGTGTTTTATCCGCTTTACCCATGGCAAGGGCCGCCTGGTGCACCACAGTTCACAGTGAAGGGGCCAGTTCTGTTTCTGCTCTCTTCCTGTCAGGTGTATAGCAGCTAACATGCGGTTCGTACAGGGCACCAACGTCACTCACTCACTCCTACGACCGCGATCCAGCGCCGCACCCCTACTCACGGGTTCTCGGCCGGGGCCCACTTTACAGCAAGCCCACAGATAAACTAGGTACCTCTCAGAGTACGGGCCCGTTCGCCAGCCACGCTGCCGTCAAGTCTCCGCTGCACCACCTCAAGGCAGTTCAAGGTGAGCGGCTGAGGCTATTTCCCCATTTGTTGTGTGCACCAGTAGTTCCTGGACAGGTAGGTGGGTATTTTATCTCAGCCAGTGGGGCATGGGCCGATTAATAGGTGGATTGAATGAACTCAGCCGGCAGAGCTGCACTAATGTGCGGCCATCTTGCCGTGAGCCCTCTGGCGTCCCCCCCCCCACCCCCAAAGTCCCTGCGATTCATTGGACGATTTTTCTCCCTCTGGTTTTTGTCCCGCCACTTGAGTATTTCTTCTTTACCCTTGCTTTTGATTGGATAGGATGTGCCCTTCCATTGCTGAAATCATGGAACTGCTTTTCTGTTTAACTTTGTTCACAATCTCTGGAGTGTATTTCCCGCTCCTGCCATTTCCAGCTTTCCGTGGTCCACAAACCTCCCCCACCACATCAGTCTCCTCACACCCTCCCTCCCAGTGCTACTCTGCAGAGCAACAAGCACAGGGTGGCAGGCTTGACACTGCCCGTGATGTTGTTCTGCAGCCACAACCTTCTCCCACCCAGTCTCTCTCCAATGACTACTACATGCTGTGACAGGTATCGGATGGCGGGCTTGTGTAGGTCCTGGGTGATGCACCACAACAGGTTACTGTGCCTCATGGTACGCCTTCCCCCCCCATCTTCTCTCTCTTCCTTACCACTCCTTTCTCGCTCCACGGTGGCTGCCATTAATGGCCTTTTCACAATGCCGGATGCTTTGAATATGCGTTGACTTAGGCAAAGCCAACAGCAGCGACTGACCATAATAAAACCTAGAGAAAATATGAATTTCTGTACTTTCAAGATGGCCACCAAGAAAAGTCATCCATCGCTTCACGCACCATGGAGGCCACCTTCATATATGAAAACATGGCTTCCTATATTTCCATGCTCACCACCGTGTTGAGTTGTCAAGTTGCATCCATTCATTTAATTCTGTACTTTAAAAATGGCCGCTGTGCTGTGTTGTGACTTTATGTTGTGACACACAATGTGGCAGCCATCTTCAGAGTACATAAAACAATGTACTCTATAGTTTTAAGATGGTCAGTCACCCCTATTGGCTTTGCCAGTGCTTTCACATTTTTAAAACATCATGCGTTGGCACAGCCAATAGTGGTGACCACCAGGCATTGGTTTTTCCAATGCTTGTCTGTGCAGGCACCCTCCCTTTGGAATGCACTAACCTTTCGAAACTTATCTTGAATTCCATGAAAAAGCTGAAGCTTCCAGTGTTTGGTTAGGGTTTGTGTAGACCCTCGGCAACAGTGTGGGTGATAACAAAATGCTACCACTCATTCAAACATGAAAATACCCCTTAATCAGACTTTCACGAAATATGTTTGTCTATTTTCTGTAGTGTTAAAGAGATAACATCAGATTAATTGTTATTAATCTCACAAACATTTTGTCATATATTAGGAACGCTGCAGTACTAATGTAGCGCTTTGAGGGACGATATGTGGAAAAAAAGTGCACCGCTGCAGGGGGGCGAAGTATGTGTTGTAACTGAACCGCGGGAAAAACAGATTTAAAAAAAACGTAGTAGTTACATTTGTAAAGCACTTAGCCCCGACAGCTTCTAGGCACATGCCATAACGGCGCAGGTGCTCACAGGAGGCGAGAAACACCTATCTGTTGTATGTGCTAGGACTGTTTTCTAAAGTTGCCCTGTCCTCAACTGGGTTTGACGTCATTTGGACCCGTTGTCGAAGCACAGAAGGTGGCCAGTGGGGGCGCCACTCCCTAAGGGATGGTCCCCAGGGCAGTGCACCCCCTTAGGTTGCAGAAAGCGAGGTTCGCTGCGATGCGGTTGCCTCGCACCGGGCAGAGGTCACCCTGCCCGGCGCTGCTGCAGCCGCCTCTGCGGGTCGATAAGTGTCACGAGTCCAGAGGAATTTTAATGTACATTTTGGGTGTCGTCAGCACACGGCTTGATCGTGACCTTGAAGGGGGCGAGTGAATGCAAGAGAGGGGCCAGGCAGACAAAACTGAGGCAAGGTGGGGTGGGCAGCCCCGGGGCACTCCTGCCTCAACCAGGGTGGAATGCGGGCGGAGGGACCCATCCTGGGGGAACGAAGGAATTAAAGTAGTCCTTTGTACCTGCCCAGGCCTACTCCCCGCCTCCCTCCCCATTCACCCACCGCAGCTGCAGACACAGCCTCCCTCACGCACAGGAGCGGTGCGGTGGTGGGCAGTGGCACGTCAGTGCTTCTGTCACCATTCTACCCACAAGGCCATGCGAAAATCAAGGGAGGGTACCACAGCGGGACGGTTCGTGGCAGGTGTTTGGAGGCCGCTGGTAGGTGGGGGCACACATACGCACATCTACCTGGCACCATGCCCGCCTCTTCCTCCCCACCGTGTATTTGGGGAATGTATGACGTTACAACGCATACATTTACAATTCAGGCCGTTACAATGCAGTTTTTACATCACAACATCCTTTACAACGCATTCTTTTACATTGCATGCCAGTACATCGCATTTTCAGAAACTACCTTTATAACGCATTCCATTACATCGCATTATACCTTTACAATGCATACCATTACAACGCATACCATTACAACGCATACCATTACAACGCATACCATTACATCAAATTTAAGGTAAGTGTTGGATAGTGTAGGGGTAATAATTAGTATTCTAACTCCAGTAAGTGCATCAGTAGGGTAAGTGTTGGCCAGTGTAAGGGTACTATGCGTTGTAATGGTATGCATTGTAATGACTTGCGATGTAATGTCGGCGTTGTAGTGACATGCTTTGTAATGACATGCTTTGTAATGACATGCTTTGTAATGACATGCAATGTAATGGCTGCGTTGTAGTGACTTGCGATGTAATGTCTGCGTTGTAATGACTTGCGATGTAATGTCTGCGTTGTAATGACATCCGTTGTAATGACATGCAATGTAATGCCTGCGTTGTAGTGACATGCATTGTAGTGACATGCAATGTAATGACTGCGTTGTAATGACATGCTATGTAAAGGTAGTGCGATGTAATGTCTGCGTTGTAATGACATGCAATGTAATGTCTGCATTGTAATGACATGCTTTGTAATGACATGCTTTGTAATGACATGCTTTGTAATGACATGCAATGTAATGGCTGCGTTGTAGTGACTTGCGATGTAATGTCTGCGTTGTAATGACTTGCGATGTAATGTCTGCGTTGTAATGACATCCGTTGTAATGACATGCAATGTAATGCCTGCGTTGTAGTGACATGCATTGTAGTGACATGCATTGTAGTGACATGCATTGTAGTGACATGCAATGTAATGACTGAGTTATAATGACATGCTATGTAAAGGTAGTGCGATGTAATGTCTGCGTTGTAATGACATGCAATGTAATGTCTGCATTGTAATGACATGCAATGTAATGTCTGCGTTGTAATGACATGCAATGTAATGACATGCAATGTAATGACATGCAATGTAATGACATGCAATGTAATGACATGCAATGTAATGACATGCAATGTAATGACATGCGTTGTAATGACATGCGTTGTAATGACATGCGTTGTAATGACATGCGTTGTAATGACATGCGTTGTAATGACATGCGTTGTAATGACTGCGTTGTAATGACTGCGTTGTAATGACTGCGTTGTAATGACTGCGTTGTAATGACTGCGTTGTAATGACTGCGTTGTAATGACTGCGTTGTAATGACTGCGTTGTAATGACTGCGTTGTAATGACTGCGTTGTAATGACTGCGTTGTAATGACATGCTATGTAAAGGTAGTGCGATGTAATGACTGCGTTGTAAATGTTGTTTCCCGTATTTCGGGGGGCTGGGAGACAGAACCCTGGCCCAAGGAGGGAGGCGAAGAGGCTTAAAGAGAGGCCCAACTGCCTAACACGGGTCCTGATTGATCCGTAGGTCAGGTCCCCATTTTCTTTTTTTTTTAAACATATTTTATGAGGGTTTCGAAAATAAAATCTAATATACATTCCGTTGCGATGTTGCATTCATTCTTCTATAGTGCTTATCAACATTCAAAGCTACTTCATATTTATTCGATTTTCATATCTAATTTTACATATCCCCATCTTAGTAACACATTATTTTATCAACCTCAATGGTCAACACCCTCCCTCCCACCCCCCCTTAGCAGATCCCAAAAGCCATACCATATGCGTGGCTATCTCAAATTGTAATTAAATGGATCGTTATGACCCAATTCACCTCTTTCTTCCTCCCCCCTCCCTCCTCCGGCCCCTTCTCCGCCAGTTTCCAGTGTAGGGATATGCTAGTGGTTCTTCTCTACAGTCCTACTTCTCCCTTACTCTCTACCTGTGGCTCTGGTGTTCCGGTGGGGACCTTCCGGTCGGGGTCGTTTCCCCCAAGGTTAGATCAGGCTCTTTTAGGCTATTGGACAGGGTCTCCCAGGCACGAGCCCGCTCCAGTGACCCAATCCCTTTCCCAGCATATCGGAGAAGAACCCTACCCTCACAGTCCGCCCATTTTTCGAATTCGGCCCTCCAAGTGAGGCTTTTTGGTCTTGCAGGGGATTTCCAATGTCTTGTCATCTCCCGCTTCACTAGCGCTAGATCCTGAAATCGACTGGTAACCCAATTCTTAGCATTGTGTGGGAACAATCCCAATGGCCAGTGAGCACGATTGGGCGGGATCGAACTATTGTCTCCCTAATAGTGGTTGTTAATTCTTCCCAAAACTCCTGAAATTCAAGGCATGTCCACAACATGTGGAGTAATTCCGCATCCACCACCCCACATCTCCGGCATTTCGCATCATCTCTCTGGAAAAATGTGTTTATCTTCCCGGGAGAGAGGCAGGCTCTGTGCAGTATGAAGAAGTTAATTTGATGCAATCTGGCATTTCTTGAGGATCCCCTCTAATATACTTACCCAGGATTTATCTATGGTGATATTCAGGTCCTCGACCAAGCTATTCCAAAATCTGGACAGTGCCTGCGACGAGTCTCTACTCAGTGCCCCATATAGGCATGTGACTGCTTTAATTCTACCACTCCCAGTGCCCAAGTATCTACAAGTGGCATGTGTAGGTGGTTCAGCGGGTCCCAGTTTCCAGTATGCACTAATTGATGCCACTAATCCCGCAATTAACAAAAAAATCCCTTGGGGCAGCTCGTAACTCTCTCCGAGGTCCTCAAATGGCATGAATTCTCCCCCGCTGTACGGATCGCCTATTCTTGTTACTCCTGCTGTTTCCCAATCTTCCAGTCCTATCCATGTTGTTCCACAAGGAAGCAGCAGCAATGCCATCAGGGGAAGGTCAGGTGAGTATGGGAATTTGGTATTTGTTTTTCAGAGAACTCGTCTCCAGCATCTCCTGGCTGTCGTGACCATCTCAGTATTCTCAGGTGTGTCCCCGCCCTTACCCAACAACAACTTCCACAGAAGTCGAAGGTCTGGAGCAAGAGGGTCTATTTCTCGGGTCTGAGATTGAGGTCACTCATCCACCTTGCCGTCCATTGAAGCTGGGCCGCCAGATAGTATTGCTCAAAGTCCGGGACCACGAGTCCTCCCTCCTGTGTCACACGTTGCATTGTTAAGAGTGCTACCCCCTTCCAACCTGTGCCCCATAGAAGCGACGTAATTATAGAGTGCAAGTCCGCATGCCATTTCGGAGGTATCCATATTGGAAGTGTTGTAAAAAAGTATAAAAATCTTGGGAGCGCCACCATTTTCAGGAGACCGGTACAAAAGGGGGTGGGGATGGACAGAGCATCTGAATCAAACACTCACACCCAGTCAAAAGATCTGGGTTTAATCCATCACCGTTCTTTATCCCACTCTGCCACCCCAGTTCAGACATGGCTATTTGCAAATCAGTCTGACCCTGTGCCTCATGGGAACAGTCCAGCCCAAACTGCCATTTTCAGGAGAGCCACTTATATTGTCCGATCATCACTAACTTACTATTAAAAACTGACACCTGGATTTCGTTAAGGGGTCACAGCAGCCAGGTCCATGCAGGCCACTGCTTTACACGGACTGCCAACCTCAGAAGAGCATCACAGGACCACAGGTCTCAGCCGCATCCAGGATTCCACCGACCGACTGTAGGCTGCTGCTGGCCGACATTCCCACTTCACCCAGCCAAACCGTGGTGCAATAGCAGTATCCTGAGGGGCAGACGCTCATCAGGATAAAGACATGGGGGAAACTGTTCAATCTTGACCTGCAACATGGTGGTGGCAGGGTGATGGGAGGTGGTGGAGGAGAGGGGACAGGAACCTAGAAAACTACAAAGTTAGTAAAAGTCTCAGTCCAGGAACTGGAAGATGCAAAACTCTGGCCATCAGCAAAATCACAACAAGATAAAAAACACGGAATCAGTATAATTTGAGGGCGGGGGACAGAATCAGTGCATAGGCTGAACCAAGTTACTCAATGAAAACCTATAAAAGGTTTCTGACACTACCATTGGTAGTATATACCATAAGAACAGGGGCATCATCATGTAGATTACAAGCTGGGGAGCTCTACTATGGCTCTGAGCCACCAATACAGGAGTGCGGTTGAGAACAGTTAAAATAAGACGTATAATAATGCTGCATTAAAAGGGTACAACTTCACCTTAAACCAATATAAAAGTTAGATAAAGTTATCAAGGTAAAAGACTTGTAAAACCATAGTCAATATTTAAATACCACACATTGTTGTTATTTAGGTCGACACCTACAGAAAATGTTAGGGTGTACATACCCCCAACTAATTGCCATGGGAACAACATAGTTTCCTAATTTGTATCGTACATGCAATAGATATATCATCAATTCTAGGTGACCCATTTTTACAGGTGACTTCAATGGATCCCCTCGTTACTGGATTCAGAACTAAGGGTATGATTAGGATGCCGGTCGGACTGCCAACGACAGGCTGGCGGTGGTGGTCTGACCGCCATCCAGCATAACGGTCTGAGTGCCGCATTAGGATGAGGTCAGTCCAACCGCTGCGGTCGGAGGGACCGACCAACATGTCCGGCAGGCTCAAGGAGCCAGTCAGTTGGATCGTAAACCCTAGAACAGAGGCAGTGCCTTCGCAGATACCAACATAGGGATTATGATGTCCCTTTCCGGCAGTCTTTCCATGGCCAGGGAAAGAAGCAACAGAAGGGTGGGAAGAAAAAGAAGCAACGGAAGGGTGGAAAGGAAAAGAAAAGAAGGGATTGAGGAAAAGAAGCAACAAAGCCAAGAAGAAGTTCATGCATATAACCGCATAATGAAAACTAAAGAACCCAATCAGATACCAGGAACTGAGTTGGTAGAACCTAGTAGATTGAGTGTGGCTCACCCAGCATGGAGAAGATAAAGTCCTTGGCACTGTGAACCTCCAGCGCCCGCTGATCGTCATAGTCTCGCATCTCATGCTTGCCGAACTCTTGGACCAACTTGTTGAGGTCTTCGATGCGTGCCGCTGAGCGGAAATCTAGGTCCGTCAGCGGCCGGGCCAATGCAGGCTTGGAATTTATCGCTGCTGTCCCAGAGGAAGCCATGCCACTGGCCTGAGGTGGTACCTCACGTTCAGGCGCTTCTGTAGTGTGAGGCTTTCTGCCAAAATGCCCGCATGTTGGCACAGAAATTTATTGGAACTGTTCCTGCGGGAGAGGAGAACAAGAGGGAAGGATCCATGAACGACAAATCACTGGTTCAATCACAAAGAAGTTGTCCTTGTGCAAGGCTAGATACTAACACAGTAACAAAAGAGGAAATTGCTGCCAAGCAAATGAATGGACATATACAAAAGAAATACGAATGTAAAACCAAACATAGATACACACACACATGTACTAAGATTTTAACTTATATTAAAGCAAACATAAGAAATTCACAGAAAAAAACACAAAGGTTAAAGTGGATGGTGGACTCATAGATAGGTCTTCTAATAACAAAAGAACCTAGCGTTTTAAACTAAAAAAAAAGCACCTGAAATGTATCAGTTATATGTAACGTACATAAGTATAATTGCACCGCTGTAGATTTCAGACATCAGTGATGTAATAGGTGCAGTCATAAGCAGCTCAAGTTACCACTGGTGAATTTAATAAAACATATTTTTTTAAATAGTAGGTTCTTTTTTTTAATACAAGAACTATGTATACGTCCACATTAACCTTTACTTCTCTTGCTGAATTACAAAGGTTTTTTAACACGACTTACAATCTTAATACTTTACTTTGAAATTGTAGCCTATTCAAATTAAAAGTGAATGATAATGTATGGCATCTGCAGACATGATATGGGAGAGCACAGTTAATCGAGTGACTTGTTGACCCCAATAGTTTTGGCAAAGAAACAAAAGGGAGGGTGATGCATTTGTGTCAGCATACGATGACTGAAATAGGCTATTTGAGTTGACAGTCATCCTCGCCCTAATATTAACCAAATTACTACTTTGCAATAGGAAGATGGTAAAATGTTAGTTGCACAATGTGCATACCACACCGTGCATATTCAGGATGATTCATTTAATTAAAAAAACTTTAATTCTGGCATAATGGCCATACTTGTTCTATGGCAATCTATTTTCCATGGGGTGATGCGTGAAATTCATGACAATGGAAGATGCATGGCATTTTGTCTCTTTGGAAGATGTGCAGCGGCTGGTCGAGGAAAAAGAGAGTTTTAGGAAAGAACCTGAAGGTATCCGATGCTTTAGGCACAAGAAACAGGTTTTCTTTCTTTTTAAAGTGTAATACTTGGGACACTGCACAAGTGCAAGTCCTTGCTCAAGAAGCCTAGCAGGTTTCCCAGTTGACACATACCATTTACAACATTTGCTTGGTTTTCTCTAGAAGGGGGGAAGTTGTGCCACTGTTACATAAAGCGGTACAAAAGGGGGTGGTGATGGACGGAGCATCTGAACCAAACACTCACACCCAGTCAACAGATCTAGGTTTAATCCATCATGTTCTTTAGCCCACTCTGCCACCCCAGTTCAGACATGGCTATATGCAAATCAGTCTGACCCTTTGCCTCATGGGAACAGTCCAGCCCGAACTGCCAAGCCATGTCTTCCCTGGACCGGAAACAAGCTTCCGAGGACCGGTTTCTGGCATTCCAGCCGTCTTCAGCCTGGCTTGCTTGAATCCAGTGACAAAGTGAGAAAGGGACTCACGTCTGAGCATACCCTGACACACTTATGGCGGCCAAAAGCAGTACAAAAGGGGGTGTTGATGGACAGAGCATCTGAATCAATCAAACACTCACACCCATAAAGGGAAGCATGTATGTGTAGGTATATGGAAGTTACAGAATCGGGGTGTGTGTGTTTGCAGAAAGGAAAGGAAGAGACGAAGAGTAGACATGGGGATTGGCAGGGGGTCTGAGGCAGTTAAAGATGACTAGATGAACTTTCAACATGCTAAATATTGCTCTGCTGAAAAACAAGAAACCCAGAGAATTAATAGGGATATTGTCGAGTTGCAAAGCAAAACCGAGGCAACAACGGGAAAGGGGACTGGCCGGTGAATGAAGACGCATGTGTTACAAGGTGGTCAACTCAAGTTAATGAATGAGGTCTGAGACACTGCAGAGAACAAGTTGGTGTTAAGATCCTGAGCACAGCAGCTAGGTTCAAAACTGGACTTCAGACCCTTGTTCTGGGCCGAAGAGAACCCCCAGATGGGGATGATCAAAACAGGGGTAATCATAATAACTTGTTTTTGTACCGAGTTTCATTATTGAATTCTTCATTTTCTAAATGATGAAAATAATAGTTGTTTTCCTACAATGTAATACTCAATTGACCAACTCTGGAAAGAGCTGGTCTCGCTGGAATTGACGGGGGAAGCCTTGAACTCACTGAGGCACCTTTGCCAGCATAAGTACAAGGAATGGATGCCACCAAAAGAGTTTCCATGTTGAGAGCGAGTGGGGGTTTGAGGGTCTCTCTAAAGGTGAAGAACCAGACCACAAGAACAGAAACAGACCGACAAGCTCTCTGGTAAGTGGGACGCCCTTGCCCTGGGGTCCCGGGGAGACCTCGCTTGCGTTTGACAGCTTCATCCATTCTGCATGTTCCCTTCAATAATGAAAGGGTGGGCCATTAGATGCTCCCCTAAATCTGAGATATTACTAAGGATTCCAGTTCTGGGACATCCAAGGACTTGGTCTGTCCTGGAAGGTGGAGGAGTGACACTCTGAACATACACAAGGAAAGGATGCTCTCAGATTAAAAGAAGTCTCTTCTAGAGAAGGTTGAAAATGTACACCCAACAAGGACAGGAGTAGAACACTTTCCAGGGTGAGAAAAAAAAGGGGTGTAGGGAAAATGAACATAAAATCGCTCAACATATCTTAGCATGAGCAACAATACAGGTCTATATCTGCTACCTGAAAATGGAATTGACAAAGGTTTGCTAGGAGTACGGTTTCCAGGTTATTTATGTAAAGTCTTGTGAATTCCCAAAACTCAAGAATCTGCACCAATACACTGACATATTTTGTAACTAACTTAAAGAACTGAGCTCCAAATATATTTTCATGTTGCTTATAATACATTTTTCTTCATTATTAGTCTTTTTTTGGTCTTCCCTTTCAGACCGCTTTAGCCGTCTCAGACTGCTGTTTCCAAAGAATTCACACATAAAATACATACACAAAGGGGCTTTTACTCAGCGGACTTCATCTATAGATCATTTAAATTGTCATACATATGTTTCTCCCACTCATCACAGTGTACAGCGTGGGCAATAGGTCAGCCATTGCACAACCCCTAAGCACATTATTTACATCTGCCTAAAATAGGTTCTCATCAGTGACAGGACTGGCTCGAAATTAGATTTTATTAAGGTTTTAGTTAAATAATTCTAAATTTGCCTGTGGATTGCATACCCCTTTGGATGATGACTGACTTTCTCCAAATTCCAAAGTAAAAGTTCGAAACATTTGTTTCATCATCAAAACATACGCAAGAACATTTGTGATTTTGATATAAACAGACAATAAATAGTTCAATTTAAAATCGAAAATACAATAAAATGAATTTATATATAAAAAAAATGCAAAAAAGCATAATTTCCTACACTAACTGCCACTGTACATTCAATTGACCCAATGGTGTAAAACCTGCAAACATCAGCCATCGCCACGGGCAATTCAGATCACCTGGATATATTCACGCTTTGCGTCATAGGATATCTAGCATGTTGCCTCTGATAAGCCATGCTGTGGGAAGAAACTTTGAAACAGCCTCAACCAAGATCGAGGAGGTTTCACTTTTGCATACCCTGAATGCTTCTCCTATGGTGGGTTGGCTCGAGAGCCTGCACATTGGGACAAGCCCTGAGGATCTGGGATTTACATGAAGTGGGCAGAAGAACAAGAGATGCTCCTCACGTTCACATATATTTTTACATTCGAAACAATTCTCGGATCCCCGGTTCATCTTTCTCCAACTAGCAGTAAAGACTGCTACAGAGAGCAAAGCATATTTAAATTGATGGTACAGAGACTGAGCCCGAAGAGGACGAATACAATACAGAGATTCCTCGGCTTCACACACTGGTTTTAATAAGAGGAAAGCACTTGTTAGGGTCCTTTGGGAGGCTGTGGATGAGTGATCACCCACAGACCACGCACGCAACCTGGGTTTCATCCTGGATTCGTTGCTCACAATGACCAAACAAGCCAACTCCGTCTCTTCCTCATGCTTCAACACCCTGCGCATGCTCCGGAAGATCTTCTGGTGGATCCCCACCAAAACCAGGAGAACAGTCACCCAGGCCCTCATCACCAGCCGACTGGACTACGGGAACGCCCTGTACGCTGGAACAACCACCAAACTCCAGAACCGTCTCCAGCGAATACAAAACGCCTCCGCACGACTCATCCTTAACATCCCCCGCCACAGCCACATCTCAACCCACTTGAGATCTTCACTGGCTCCCCGTCAGCATAAGGATCACGTTCAGACTGCTCACCCACGTACACAAAGCACTCCACAACCTGGGCCTGGAATACCTCAACAGCCGACTCACATTCTACACCCCCGCCCTCCAGCTCCGCTTAGCCAACCTCGCTCTCGCCACCATCCCACGGATCTGTAGAACCACCACCGGAGGAAGATCGTTCTCCTACCTGGCAGCAAAGACCTGAAATTCCCTCCTCATCCACCTACGACTGACCCAGGACCACCTCAGCTTCAGGAGGCGCCTTAAGACCTGGCTCTTCGAGCAGTAGCAGCACCCCTCACCCCCAGCGCGCTGAGAGGGGTGAGTAGCGCGCTTTACAAATTTTATGATTGATTGATCACTGGACCTAGTGGTATTATCTTTCATCCCCTTTATAGCTAGGGCTGCATCCCCTCTCTTAATCAGCTGTGGCTCACTCCAGAATTATGCACAGACCTAACTCATTCCAACCCTTCTTGAGTGCCCTCAACCATTTGATTTCCCTCACCCCACTATTGGCCAAGATAACATCCCGCACACCCTCTATTAAGAGGGACAATTCTCCCTCTTAATTGGGCCATATAGATTTCCACTACTGGACGTAGTGTGGATTGTGCGGCCTTGTTGTCCAACTGGCTTGTAGCTCCCGCTTATTTCTTTACGGTTAGGGTACTCTTTAGCATTTGTGGATCCCAGGAACCAGACTGGTCTAACTCCTGGACTCTTTCGAGTACCTCCGCCCAACCTTGATGGCCCCACTCACTAGCCCTTATTAGTATACATCATATATTTGGTCTTAGAGGTATTTATTTCAAGACCAAAATTGCTTCAGAACTGATTGAAGCTGTCAATCAGCCTTTGTAGAACCAGTGGCATAGCTAGACCTATGGCGGCCCCGGTGTTTGCAGGTAAGAGCGGGAGGGGGGGGGCAGGCACCCCCAAACTCAGGCCGCCCAGGGGTAACATTTTGAAAACTTGTATACATGTTTTTATACTGTCAGTGAAGCTTGCTAAACTCTCTACATCTCCATAGAGCACCCCTCTAATAGTAAAGTATTTGCACTAGTGAATCTTACACACGTTTGCACTACTTGCACATGTGGATAAAAAAACTCACCTTGAAGGCAGACAATCGCCTATGATAGATCCACACTATGGTATGTTATGGAGTCGACGGCCACGGTGTGCGTTGCAGGCGGTCGAGTCTACTGGTCCAGTGGCCAATATAAACATGAAAACTTGTTGTTCTTGGCCCCAAACAATATGACCCGGGTGTAAGGAATTCCAAAGCTATAAGCTCTTAAAACTAAATTTGAAAAAGATAGGTTTTAAAATGTGCAGAAATAATGGGCATTATGAGGATGTTTAAAGTTCTTTAACGTGGAAGTAAGCTTTGGGGACTGGTCACTGTCATGATGTGACTTTTCACTAATACGTCCAGCTTCATGTTGAAGGGCCAGCTCTCCATCTGGGCATGGTTGGAACAGCTGGCGAGGAGGATGGATTTGGTCTTGGTTGGGTTCAGTGTGAGGCAGACACTTGACATCCAGTTTGCAATGAGTATTTGAGATGATGTGTTCTTATTCTTGGAGGTTTCCTATGGAGTGGTTTGTCATTTACAAACTGCTAAAGCTGTGGTTGACTAGAGAGACTCAAGAGGCCGGAGAAATTCCCCATGCATAGCTTTAAGACCGAGGGTGAGTGAAAGAGTAAGTTAGGCACTCCTCAAGTGACTCAG
Organism: Lissotriton vulgaris; assembly: GCF_964263255.1. Lineage (NCBI taxonomy): Eukaryota > Metazoa > Chordata > Amphibia > Caudata > Salamandridae > Lissotriton > Lissotriton vulgaris. The sequence continues at coordinate 780,707,632 of NC_141700.1, read as the reverse complement.
GTCTGGAGATGCCACTGGGCTGAGAAAAAAAATAAACAAAATCAGTAAAGTACCCAGGCTGGATATTCAGTAGTAGTGAGTGCAAAAAGAGACCAGGGTGGACCAAGAGATGTGAGGTACAATCATCTGTGACCGGAAGGGTGTTCAGACCATCACCGGGGTAGCTGCGGTCTCTGATGTAGCATCACTTGAAACTGGATTGGTAGGCGCAGTGGAGGGCAATTTTAATATGGTCTTAAAATTGGATGGTGACTAGTTTCTCAAATATTGATCTGAGGAATGCATGTGTACTGGGTCTCTAGTTGGTGAGGTTGTCATGGTTTGCATTTTCAGAAACAGAGTGGAGTTGCTAACTTAAAGTGTGTTAGGGAAGGTACCTAGTGTAAAGGAAGCATTGATTGTTCAGGAGGCGTGAAAGAGCTTGTCCACAGAGCAACTTCACAGCACTACAGGACAGAATATAGTGCACATATGTGCTAGCTTTAGAATGAGTCGATGTAAAAAAGGATTTTTTGCAAGATCATTTTAAAGGAAGTGCACTTTGGTGTTTGGTTGGATTGACAGGTTGCAGGGCGGCAGCTCTCTTTATGTTGTCAAAATGTGCCTTTTACCAACTTATTTTGATAAAAGAACTGATCGGCAGCACTTGATGATTGAGTTTGGTATCAAAAGTGTTGGGAATTGGCGTGACACATGTTTATCAGCTTCAAGATGCCTCTACGCCTTCTAGAGGTTTGGAAATAGTTACTTTAAGTTGAGGAGTGTTTTCAGTCTTGTGAGCTCATCTTGGACTTGTTTGCATCACCTTGTTTTGCACTTGTTGACACCTAGTTTGTGTCTGATGACTTATCTGTGTATCAAGATGTGGAGGGCTTTGGTTTAATAGAGTGCAGTTTTTGGGGCGCGAGCCCTGAAACCGAGCGTCAGGGTCATGGAGCGATTCCAGGCACTTCCAATCACCAGGGCAACGTAGCCTTGCTTGAATGTCAGAAATGAAGCCGTTGAATCAGCTCTACTGTGGGTGACTTTATCTTGACCCACGAGCATGGACACTTTTAGGTGGGCGATGAAGAGGAAGACGTAAGTCCGACTAGTAAAACTGGGAGTCTTGGGTGGCCATTAAACAGTCTGCAAGGTGAAGACCAGACTGAAAATCATGCCTTTGGTGTGGGTTCTACAGAGGTTTTTGGTTTATTTATTTATTTATAAAGTAGATGCTAGCTCTGTCAAGGAGCACCTGTTGCATTGTCTTGGAGGATTGTCTAGAGAGGGTAACTTCACTGAGAAGGAGTTAATTAAAAGGTTACATAGATGTAGTGCTGATCAGGTGTTATGGCTGTCTTTTTGCTAGCTCTTTGGAGAAGGAGAATGATGGAGAGTGACTCCAGCCTATCACCCCCATAGCATAGGGATTAGGCCGATAGACAGGGACCCTGTCTTATATATATTAGGGCATTTTCGTACCATTTTCCTTAGAGTAAGGCTTATGAATTTAAGTTAGGGGATAGATATATAAGTATTAGTCATGATTTGCTCATTTGCTAACATGTTGAGCTGTTTTTCATGGAACTATGCATATTATGGGCTCCGTAGGCCTTAAACGAGACAGACTCCATTTTGCTTTCTGCCCGGTAGCTCGAGAAGGCTTTCTAGGTGAAGAGTAATGTTTTAGTTTCAAGCTGTTGTTCGCTTGGAGAGAACCGGTTCAGGCTGACCCTTATCGAAGGAATGTATTTTTCTCCACTCCGAAGACACAACTTCAGGCCGGCCGGCTGGGAAAGTGTCCTTGGTACGGGGAGGTACAAGAATTTGGTGGGCGGCAGGTTACTGGCCGTAACTTTCCATGAAGGAACGGGCTTTGATATTAGCAAAGGTGTTAGTCAGTTTGTCAGTAGGCGGCATCTAGCCGTTAGCATCTCTGCCATTATTCATTTTCATGGTGGACAAGTCGCCATCTTTGAAGTTGGAGAAAGATTTAAGACCGAAACTCTCTGAGATAGACTGAACGAGAAGTAGCGCGGAGCGCACTGATACAGAGAGAGAGAGAGACGGTAGCTAATAATCAGCAAGGTTCCAGTGCCCTGGAGGGAAGCAGACGAGGTTGAGCCTAGCGGTGCAGACGTGTACTTGTGACGGCTGGGGTGTGACTGCAAGGCGAGCCAGGACACAGAGACGAGAAGGGAACCTAGATGACTGCCGAGCCCAAACTTCATATTAATCAGGTGACGTCCGACCAGCTCTAATCTTTACCTTTTCTTTGCAGAAGTTATGTTGCATAGTAATGTGATTGGTGTCTATTGTTAATAAATACCCTAATTCTTATGGAATTATCGTGTGCCTTGTGTTCCTGTTCAATCTCGGTGAATGCATCTCCTAGTCGAAAGTTGTTTATGTGAACGGATGTGTAATCCCGATCAGGTAAATGGTGATCGAACAAAGAGGGAGTGAGTGGACCTTTGATGCCAAGAACAGAAAGTACACCATATAATTTGGAACCGTGTTTAAAGTCATTATTATAGTTTTATTCCGAGTAGGTAACTGAGATATTATCCTGATAACTGTTCATAGGAATGTGGTCGTCGTTGATATGCGGCGTTAATGAGAGCACTGGGGGGGATTACCAGTGTAGATACCCACAGGATTGTGGCTTGAATAAGTGAGAACGCCAGGGAGGATACTGGCGCGTAGTTTCGCCGGATTGCGAACAATTTGGAGAAGAGAGCATTGGGTTCTGCAGGCCCGTGTGTAGACGCACCGGATTGTGTGTCAGATCTGCCCTAGGGTAGAACGGTCTGGGTCGGGGTGGCCGCGAGACCAACTGATGTGAATAAGATATTGTAGAAAGTCTATGTATATTCCCCATCCTTAGGTGCGACCTATATATACATATATATATATATCAGTATATCTATCCAGTGTGAATACGATCTGAGGAGGGAAGGTGAGTACGTTTTGGCTGGGTCATAGGGGCCCCTGGGGGCTGATCCCATCTAAACAGAAAATCCAGCCATTACATCAGGTCAGCAAAGTTCATGAAAGTTTTGCTTGGACTGGGAGGCTTGCAGATCAGATGGATGGTAGCCATCTCATGGCCAGTGGGGAAGCTGCAGGCGAGGGGCTGACTTGAACTGATGATTGTGGGGGAAACAACCTTAACCACGAAGTTTTAAATTACGAGTTACCTGAATCACGAAGTCCGAACCACGAACAATCCTTAACAACGACTTTCCAGAACCACGACTAATCTAAACAACGAACGATCTAAGACTGCCAAGGCCTGATATTCCATATTCCCAATACTCCTTGCTCCAGAGAAACACTGCATGGTAGTCAGTACCCTTCGCACCCCCTGACCTGACAAGCTCATTGAACCCTGGCATGATTCACTCAGCACTGCAGCCTTCAGGCAGGCGGGCTCTGAGGGGCACAGGGTCATGCAGTCAGCTTTCATCCTGCCAGCTTTGTAGCAAGGTCGGGAGGCACAGCGTTAATAGAAATGCTCCAGTCTCAGCCAAAAAGGGAAGATTCCCCATGTGTTCCCTGCTCAGTACACTAAAAAAAGTATTTTTTAAAAATCATTACATCGACACGGTGCGTGTAAATGTGGATATGATGCGTTCAGAGGGACCAACTGCCTTCGTGTCATCAGCGTCTCATTCAACCAGTCCTGACCTTCTAGTCAACATGACTTTAGGATCTGGAGGTGGTAGTTGGGTGTTACTCGTTGAGTGTGTGTGCCCAAAAGTGCCAGCATGCAATGCACGATCATATAAAGTCAGGACCGATAAATTATGTTGCACAATGGCTATATGGCTCCTGGCTGGCAGGTGTCCATCACAAAGCAATCTCAAAGAGGATTGGTTGAGCACGTCATCACAAGACGTCTCTTGGCGCTGACAGACGGCAGCTACATCAGGATGGGGCAGAAAAGTTGGGCAAGTTTTGATTTTTTTTCCCTGAAGAGCCGATGGGATTTGGTGGTGCGTGGTTCTAAGGGGAGAGCGTGCCGAAGCCTTCAAGTGAACAGGAAAACAAGTAGTCACCGATTCATAGGCTTCTGAAATGGAGACATGGAGGAGCATTTGGTTGGAGAATCGAAGAGTGCCCACAGAGGAGGAAGTCCTCACCCTCTGCAGAAAAACAAAGGCAGGAAGAGAACTGAGGGTCTGCGAACCTGACTTTCAACGATACCCTGGCGTGCATAAAGAGTGATTTTAGGATAGGGGACGAGCAACAAAACCACATGGCCGAGGTGAGAAGACAATCTCCTTGATCCCAAATAATTTGCAGCCAAAGGAGAAGAAGGCATTCAGACGCAGAGTAGATGACTATAGTGATCGAGTCTGGAGCATATCGAGGCCATGATACCGCACAAGGCCAATCGAACGCAAGGTAGCCGAGGATGGGGCAAGCCCACCCGAAGAAACCTAAGTAGCACCCAGGGCTCTCTCCAGCGGGTATGGGACGAGGACCCAATTCAGAGGGCTGGAGGATAGAGCTCCTTCTAAAGACACTCCTGCCTGGAACAAGCTTTTCACTCATGTCCTATCGGCTTTAAGCAACGTCTGTCCATCCAATCCTTTACTTGACCAGACGGTCGTCCAACAGAAAAAGAATTTAACAACAATGTGGATGTGGAAGAAGTTGGAAACCTCAAGAGTGTGTAAAGGAGGACAAAGGCTGAAGGTAAAGATTGGTGAGCTAGTGTTGATCCCTGGGGGAGTAGGCATCGGGGTACCATGTACTCGAAGAAGAGAGAGACTAACATCATTCTTTGGAAGAGGAGAAATAATCATTTTCTGTGCCTGAAATAGCACAAACACTAAAACGGACCAAAAGTATTGCGTGGTCGGCAGGTCAAACGCTGCGGAAAGATCTGGCAAAATCAGGACATTTACATTGTTGAAGTCAGTGGCAAGTCGGAGTGCGCCAGGGGTGGGAACGCTTGACAAAGCGGTACTCCTTTTAGCATGGGTGACTACCACCCCCCTAATGTGAATGCCAAGGCACCACAAGCCTTTGAATGAACGCTTTTGCTGCTCCAGCTCAGCCAGCCAATGGCTACTCGCCAGGTGTGGACAAGCCTCAGATGCTCTTACAAGAACCTGTGACTATCCTGTGGTCACACAAAGAGTTCCAAGGCTCCTCCCTGATCCGAGCTGGACAGGTGACGCTGCTGCCCCGTCCGAAGGCTGTTCATTTATTATAAACCTCCACAAACTGAGTGTGCTGGGCTGGGCCCTCCAGGACTAGAAAACCATGTGACGCGCAGGAAGACGCATAAAGGTTACATAAATAAAGCCTTGTATTTTCTTAAAGGAATAACACCGTCTGGACCATGTATTTATTGCAAGTGTCGACTGATTGAAGCATTCTAGTCCAAGCCACCCCCTAGAGGGAGAGTTATCTGCTCCACCTCACTTACCCTGCAAAGGCAAAGCTTAAGAAAGACGTCCTTAGCAGTCCAAGAGCCTGCAGCAGCCCCTCACTCCTGTGGCTCCTTGGTCAAGGGCTATCAAACTGCCCTCGAGTCCTGCGCACAGATGAACAGAAAGGATACCCTTGAATCCTTGAACACCACCTTCTGGCGCTGGGCACCCATTCAACGCACTGCTTTCTGGGACATGTAGGCGTGGCTCATCCCAGTTACTAATCGAGCTCAGGATTACAAGGGTTTGAAAATGGGCTGCAATGCCAAGTCGCCGATGATCTGGGGGTAATCTGGTAAATGTAATCTAAAGGCATCAGGACCTTCAAATTATAGGGTTGTATGTGGAACCAACATGCTTAATAACCACTTGAACCATCCACCTGTTGAGCAACGAGTCCTCTGCGGCCCACAGTGTGATCCTGGGCAAACACCTGTGTCTCCTTGGTAACGCAGGGTCATTAGGTAGCACCAACTGGGCTTTCAGTTCCCCTCCCGACAGTCCGCCAAGGTGTGTCCCTGCTGCACTGCACATGAACCACTTGGACCGAAGTTCACGATTACAAACGGTTTTAGAGGAAGTGAAGTACTGAAAACAAGGCGTCCCTGGCAACATGGCGTCACTGGTATCATGGCGTCACCTGGTGACAATCCGCTCTGTTCTTCACTTCGAAGAGCAGAGAAACCGGTTCTCTGCTCTGAGCTCTTCGAAAAAGACTCCCTTTTCTACCAGCCTCAGTCAAACCTCAAGTGGTAAGGACTGGAGTACGATTATGAGCAAATTAGATTACTACAATGCCCACCTCCGAGGAGCTCCAGCTTCTCTGTGAAAAAGGCTGCAAAGGATACAGGTTATCGCAGCTAAGCGTGCATTAAACAGACAACGCAGAGCTTCAGCCTTGCTTGCCCTAAAAGATCTTCATTGGTTGCCCATTGCACAGAGAGTGCAGTTTAACCCCTCCCCTGCTGTTGACGGAACCGCTCCGTCATCAGCCGCGGTCACGCTGTGCTGATGACGGAGCGGTTCCGTCACGGCCCGCTCGGCACGCCTGCACGGCGCGGATTCCGCGCCTGCACTGAGCGTTCCATTAAGCGGGCGGGGCCGTGACGGAACCGCTCTGTCATGAGCACAGCACGACCGTGGCAGGTGATGGAGCGGTTCCGTCACCAGCATGAGCGCGCCGCGCGCCCCCCCCGCCCCCTTAGCGCTGCGGCGGAATAGCCGCCGCAGCGAAGGGGTTAAGGCACTCTGTATTGTCTACAGGGCAGTACATAAAATGGGGCCTAACCTTTCACAGAGGAAATACTTCTGCTACTCTCCAGCTAGAAGCCTGCATTCCTCTTCAGCCAATCTGATATGCATTCCACATGTTAAAGTTCGACTGGGTGGCAGACCATATAGTTTTGTAGCTTCCAGACTCTGGCTGACCATATAGTTTTGTAGCTTCCAGACTCTGGAATACACTGCCGATTGAGCTCAGACAAATGAACACGGTCACATTTTAGGAAGGAATTGAAAACTAGACTCTTTCCCAGAGATGAATCTCCACCTCGGATTCTTTAAATTCAGTTACACACAGTGTTTCTTTGTTGGTAATCTCAGCGCCAGGACACCCGTTGGGTGGCAGCCACGCTATAAAAGTGTTACTTACATTACATTACACCCGGGACGAGTAGTTCACACAGTCCGGTCTTTACTCTACATTCTGGTACTTGTCGCATTACTTTCCACACTGTAAATACAGAGCACGTGCAAAGGGAAGGAACATATCTAGATGAGCTCCTCAGGCAGAAGTGTTCAAGAGCTACAGAGACAAGAAGTGTAAGTAGGGGAAAAAATAAAAGACTAAAGATTGGGCACCCTTGGAACTCACAGATACAAAGCCAAGAAGTGCAGGGGAGTTCGACGAGGCATGAGATCGTATCGAGACTAGGCACCCTTGGCATTTATGAGATGCAGAGACCAGAAGTGAAGGGGAGTTAGACGAGGCATGAGATGGAATTGAGACTAGGCACCCTTGGCATTCATGAGATGCAAAGACAAGAAGTGCAGGTCAGTTAGAAGAGGCATGAGATGGAATTGAGACTAGGCTCCCTTGGCATTCATGAGATGCAGAGACCAGAAGTGCTGGGGAGTTAGACGAGGCATGAGATGGAATTGAGACTAGGCTCCCTTGGCATTCATGAGATGCAAAGACAAGAAGTGCTGGGGAGTTAGACGAGGCATGAGATGGAATTGAGACTAGGCTCCCTTGGCATTCATGAGATGCAAAGACAAGAAGTGCTGGGGAGTTAGACGAGGCATGAGATGGAATTGAGACTAGGCTCCCTTGGCATTCATGAGATGCAAAGACAAGAAGTGCTGGGGAGTTAGAAGAGGCATGAGATGGAATTGAGACTAGGCTCCCTTGGCATTCATGAGATGCAGAGACCAGAAGTGAAGGGGAGTTAGATGAGGCATGAGATGGAATTGAGACTAGGCACCCTTGGCATTCATGAGATGCAAAGACAAGAAGTGCAGGTCAGTTAGAAGAGGCATGAGATGGAATTGAGACTAGGCTCCCTTGGCATTCATGAGATGCAGAGACCAGAAGTGCTGGGGAGTTAGACGAGGCATGAGATGGAATTGAGACTAGGCTCCCTTGGCATTCATGAGATGCAAAGACAAGAAGTGCAGGTCAGTTAGAAGAGGCATGAGATGGAATTGAGACTAGGCTCCCTTGGCATTCATGAGATGCAAAGACAAGAAGTGCAGGTCAGTTAGAAGAGGCATGAGATGGAATTGAGACTAGGCTCCCTTGGCATTCATGAGATGCAAAGACAAGAAGTGCTGGGGAGTTAGACGAGGCATGAGATGGAATTGAGACTAGGCACCCTTGGCATTCATGAGATGCAAAGACAAGAAGTGCAGGTCAGTTAGAAGAGGCATGAGATGGAATTGAGACTAGGCTCCCTTGGCATTCATGAGATGCAGAGACCAGAAGTGCTGGGGAGTTAGACGAGGCATGAGATGGAATTGAGACTAGGCTCCCTTGGCATTCATGAGATGCAGAGCCCAGAAGTGCTGGGGAGTTAGACGAGGCATGAGATGGAATTGAGACTAGGCTCCCTTGGCATTCATGAGATGCAAAGACAAGAAGTGCAGGTCAGTTAGAAGAGGCATGAGATGGAATTGAGACTAGGCTCCCTTGGCATTCATGAGATGCAAAGACAAGAAGTGCAGGTCAGTTAGAAGAGGCATGAGATGGAATTGAGACTAGGCTCCCTTGGCATTCATGAGATGCAGAGACCAGAAGTGCTGGGGAGTTAGACGAGGCATGAGATGGAATTGAGACTAGGCTCCCTTGGCATTCATGAGATGCAGAGCCCAGAAGTGCTGGGGAGTTAGACGAGGCATGAGATGGAATTGAGACTAGGCTCCCTTGGCATTCATGAGATGCAGAGCCCAGAAGTGCTGGGGAGTTAGACGAGGCATGAGATGGAATTGAGACTAGGCTCCCTTGGCATTCATGAGATGCAGAGCCCAGAAGTGCTGGGGAGTTAGACGAGGCATGAGATGGAATTGAGACTAGGCTCCCTTGGCATTCATGAGATGCAAAGACAAGAAGTGCAGGTCAGTTAGAAGAGGCATGAGATGGAATTGAGACTAGGCTCCCTTGGCATTCATGAGATGCAGAGACCAGAAGTGCTGGGGAGTTAGAAGAGGCATGAGATGGAATTGAGACTAGGCTCCCTTGGCATTCATGAGATGCAAAGACAAGAAGTGCAGGTCAGTTAGAAGAGGCATGAGATGGAATTGAGACTAGGCTCCCTTGGCATTCATGAGATGCAGAGCCCAGAAGTGCAGGTCAGTTAGAAGAGGCATGAGATGGAATTGAGACTAGGCTCCCTTGGCATTCATGAGATGCAAAGACAAGAAGTGCAGGTCAGTTAGAAGAGGCATGAGATGGAATTGAGACTAGGCTCCCTTGGCATTCATGAGATGCAGAGACCAGAAGTGCTGGGGAGTTAGACGAGGCATGAGATGGAATTGAGACTAGGCTCCCTTGGCATTCATGAGATGCAGAGCCCAGAAGTGCTGGGGAGTTAGACGAGGCATGAGATGGAATTGAGACTAGGCTCCCTTGGCATTCATGAGATGCAGAGCCCAGAAGTGCTGGGGAGTTAGAAGAACTATTAATAATGGTTCTGTCGGAATGAAACACACCATGATATAGTATTCCGATTGTGTTACTTGAGATATCAGTCCCTGTAAGGGTACAAGGATAGTGGTACCTGTACCGATAGAGAACAAAGCACACTGACCACAATGAAGATTAAAGTAAAGTTTTGGTCATACACTTTCATCCTCTCTGAGTTGTATTAAAACATTAATTTTGCTGTCCAAAGAAACAAAGATCACACAGATTTTGGTGCCAGACTGATAAACATTAAAACCAACATACATAGATGTCAATACACAGACTTATTCGCAAAGTCAACTATATATGCAATAATCCAATAGGTACATGAATTAATTCTTGGGTCCTAGTAGATTTTGTCAAGTTGATTCATAAAAAAGAGAAATGCGTTGACGTTTCGACCCTAGGGGAGTGATGCACTGGTTGTGCTACTCACAGCGGCAGTAAAAACAATATTAGCAAACTGGAAGAACACAGGCAAGGTGACCTTTAGGAGCTGGATCATCTGGGTAACCGTCCTCAGGGGGGCAGACAACATCACGGCCAGGAGTTCAGCTAGTCACATAGCAAGAAGTGAGATGTGGGACGCCCTGGACGCACACTTAGGGTCACATAAACCCCCGTAGATAGACAACCACCCAACTCCCGTTGCTTTTACCAGACTGGAGGCTAAAGGGAAACCGATTTTGGAAAAGGGGGTGGTGATGGACAGAGTTTCTGAATGATGCAGAATACTCCTACCCAGTCAAGAGATCAGGGTTTGACCCATCACCGTTTTTTAGCTCACTGCACCATCCCAGCTCAGAACCTGGCTACATGCAAATTAGTCTGTTCCTGTCCCAGTGCATGATGGGAACAGGGCAAACCAAACTACCATGCCAATTCTTATACTGGGAAGGAAACAAGCTTCCGGGGACCGGTTTCTGGCATTTCAGACGTCGTCGGCCCGGCTTGCTTGAATCCTGATGGTGCAATGAACAAGGGACTCACGTCTGAGTATACCCTATGTGTGGGAGGGTATACTCAGACGTGAGTCCCTTGCTCATTGCACCATCAGGATTCAAGCAAGCTGACGACGGCTGAAATGCCAGAAACCGGTCCCCGAAGCTTGTTTCCTTCCCAGTATAAGAATTGGCTTGGTAGTTTGGTTTGCCCTGTTCCCATCATGCACTGGGACAGGAACAGACTAATTTGCATGTAGCCAGGTTCTGAGCTGGGATGGTGCAGTGAGCTAAAAAACGGTGATGGATCAAACCCTGATCTCTTGACTGGGTAGGAGTATTCTGCATCATTCAGAAACTCTGTTCATCACCACCCCCTTTTACGAAAACGGCTAAAGGGAAACCACCATGTTATTGGTAGGTCCCCCCCCTATCCTCTTCTTCCCACTCTTCTCTTTCCCTTCTCCTGGGGCCTACAGATACGCCAACTACCAAGATCAGCCAATCCTGCAGTGAGCCTTTTGTAGCCACAAAGGCGCTTGTATCTCACCTGTATTGCCCCTCGCATTACCACTGTACTGCATTATAAAATGTCTTCAATAAAACTCTTTGAAATAAAAATAAAAAACAAGTCTCTGCTACACCAGACTCGTCCTTGGCATCCCTCGAAACAAACACATCACCCAACATCTGCAGAACCTCCACTGGCTCCCCGTTGAGAAGCGTGTAACCTTCAAGATACCCACGCCTACAAATACCCCAACAACACGGGACCCCAATATCTCAATGACAGAATCTCCTACCACATACCCAAGAGGACCCTCCGATCCGCCGACCTCCCACGCATCCGCAGAGCAACAACTGGTGGAAGAACTTTCTCCTACATCGCGGCAAGGACCTAGAACGAGCTGCGATCGACATGAGGCGCGCCCCCACCCGGCACATCTTCAGGAGGACACTCAAGACCTGGATCGACATGAGGCGCGCCCCCACCCGGCACATCTTCAGGAGGACACTCAAGACCTGGATCGACATGAGGCGCGCCCCCACCCAGCACATCTTCAGGAGGACACTCAAGACCTGGATCGACATGAGGCGCGCCCCCACCCAGCACATCTTCAGGAGGACACTCAAGACCTGGATCGACATGAGGCGCGTCCCCACCCAGCACATCTTCAGGAGGACACTCAAGACCTGGATCGACATGAGGCGCGCCCCCACCCAGCACATCTTCAGGAGGACACTCAAGACCTGGATCGACATGAGGCGCGCCCCCACCCAGCACATCTTCAGGAGGACACTCAAGACCTGGATCGACATGAGGCGCGCCCCCACCCAGCACATCTTCAGGAGGACACTCAAGACCTGGATCGACATGAGGCGCGTCCCCACCCAGCACATCTTCAGGAGGACACTCAAGACCTGGATCGACATGAGGCGAGACCTGGATCGACATGAGGCGCGCCCCCACCCAGCACATCTTCAGGAGGACACTCAAGACCTGGATCGACATGAGGCGCGCCCCCACCCAGCACATCTTCAGGAGGACACTCAAGACCTGGATCGACATGAGGCGCGCCCCCACCCAGCACATCTTCAGGAGGACACTCAAGACCTGGATCGACATGAGGCGCGCCCCCACCCAGCACATCTTCAGGAGGACACTCAAGACCTGGATCGACATGAGGCGCGTCCCCACCCAGCACATCTTCAGGAGGACACTCAAGACCTGGATCGACATGAGGCGCGTCCCCACCCAGCACATCTTCAGGAGGACACTCAAGACCTGGATCGACATGAGGCGCGCCCCCACCCAGCATATCTTCAGGAGGACACTCAAGACCTGGCTCTTCGACTGACCGGAGCTGTCCCTCCCCCAGCGCCTTGAGACCCTCACGGGTGGGTAGGGGGCTTAAAATTCCCCGATTGATTGAAACGTGTCACAGTTGTGTCCTCGGTGCAGCGGTGGGTTTACCAGCTGGCCAGCATGTTACCACAATGGCTGGTATGTTTATGTCGGACGGCCAAGACCTGGAACTCCCTCCCTCCCTCCCGACCTGCGCCTGACCCAAGACCACCTCTCCTTCAGGAAGAAGCTCAAGACCTGGCTGTTCGAGCAGTAACAGCACCTCCCCCCCCCCCCCCCCCCCCCAAGCGCCTTGAGACCCTACGGGTAAGTAGTGCGCTCTATAAATGTCTTTGATTGATTGATTAAAAAGTTGTTAAACTAAACAGCAGTCAGTGTTTCGCTTTGGAAAAACAAAATAGAAACAGCAATGTGCGAATCGCTTCAAAGATACTTATAACGATGCAACTATTTATAAACATGTGACAGTAAACAGCGACCGAGACACACGTCACAAGTGCGGAGGCTTTTACACACAACCCCACTCATGTGACACCTCCCGCCCTGGAACCACAGCATCTGAAGAGAGGTCTCTGGGAGAGCGCCCCCCGCACGCACCTACCTGTGGCGCCCCCATTCTGTGCAGCAGCAGGTGCAGCGGGGAGATCCACGGAGACCTTCGGGGCCGGGGTACCCCCACTCCGGCCAGGGGCGGCGGTGAGCCCCGCCCGGGCGCAGACACCATCTACCCGCAGCCTTTGGACTCCGGAAGACCCGGGACACCCCGTCCCGGGGGCTGGCGTCCAGAGCGCCTCTCCGGCGAGTGTCCGGGTTTTTTTTTATTTTTAAAAACTACACTAGGAGTTTTAGACCTGAAGCCGGTGGGGATTAAAAGACGAGTTTCCAAGAGCAGGAAACGGATCCTGGCGGCCCGGAAAGGCGCAGCGCGGCAGGTGTGTGCTTCCAGGGCTGGCCCAGGTCAAGGGGAGGGCTGGGGAGTCCCCTGGGGGGTAAGGGGAGGAGAGAAGGGTTGGGGCGGCTCCTGGAGCGTAAGGAGGGAAGTGTGGAAGGGAGAAGGGATGGGGGAGTCTCCTGGGGGGTGAGGGCAGGAGAGAGTCCCCTGGGAGGTAAGGAGGGAAGTGTGTAGGAAAGAAGGGCTGGGGGAGTCTCCTGGAGCGTAAGGAGGGAAGTGTGGCAGGGAGAAGGGCTGGGGGAGTCTCCTGGGGGGGGGTGAGGGCAGGAGAGAAGGGCTGGGGAGTCCCCTGGGAGGTAAGGAGGGAAGTGTGGCAGGGAGAAGGGCTGGGGGAGTCTCCTGGGGGGGGTGAGGGCAGGAGAGAAGGGCTGGGGAGTCCCCTGGGAGGTAAGGAGGGAAGTGTGGAGGAAAGAAGGGCTGGGGAAGTCTCCTGGGGGGTGAGGGCAGGAGAGAAGGGCTGGGGTGGCTCCTGGGGGGTGAGGGGAGGAGAGAAGGGCTGGGGGAGTCTCCTGGGTGTGAGGAGAGAAGTGAAGGGCTGGAGAGGCTCCTGGGGCGTAAGGAGAGTAGTGTGGAGGAGAGAAGGGCTTGGGAGTCTCCTGGGGGCTGCGGGAGGAGAGGGTGGAGGTGAGGTGGTAACCCCGGGAGTTGCCGTAAGGAGAGCAGCTGTCGTGGCACTACTCGGCTGAGAGGCGTGTGCCACAGTGCTACGAGGGGAGCTCCTGTAGAAGAGGCGCTACGCTGAGAGAGAGGGGCGTTCCACAGTGCAACGAGGGAATCTCCTGTGCAGGAGTAGGCGCTAGACTGAGAGGGCTATTCCACAGTGCCAAGAGGGAATCTTGCGTTGAGGAGGCACTAAGCTGAGAGGGGCGTGCCACAGTGCTCTGAGCGGCTCCCCTGTGAAGGAGGCGCTAGGTTGAAAGGAAGGCACAGTGCAGGCAGGTGACTCTCCTGTGCGCGCGCTCCTCCTCCAGTCTATTTGCAGACCCGAGGGCAGCAGGGGGCAGTGCCAGGGCCCTGCCCCTTTCCCTAAGCAGGGATTAGTCTCCCGTAGGCCCCCTCCCTCTGCCCCCAGAGGGCCTGGACCTCTGCCCTGAGAGGGAGGGACGGGCAGCCCGCCCCCAGTGGCACACACAGAGCCCTTTATTGTCACATGGCACTGGGCGGCGCAGGCCGAGGGCGTGCGTGACACAGAAGTGCGTAGCCGGGAGGGTTACAACCGCTCTGTTACTGTGCGTGCTTCTCAGTGCCTTTCACACTGGGGGGCCTCGCGTGCAGGGGGGCTGCTCCCTGCACCCACCAGGACTGGGTAATCTGCCGACTGTACTCCCAGAGAGCCGTCTGCCTTCTTGGGACTGGGAGTGGCTTTATTTAGGTCACGCTCCAGGGCGCTGTGTATTCTGGGAGTTGCAGTTCCACAAAACACTCAGTGGAAGCTGTAACTCTTCAAATGCTTGGAGTTGTAGCCCTGTGATTATCTACACTGGGAGTTGAAGTTCTTTGGGGACGGTGTTCACTTGGAGCTGTAGTTCATAAAAACTTTGCATGCTGGGATTTGTAGTTCCGTGTAAATGACATGCTTTAGCTGTAGGCCATAAAATATCAATTAGTGGTCCTCTTTAAGAAGGATTAGTCAAAAAAGCATTATAAAGGATACCAACGCAAGCATCCGGTGGGCACATGTACAATTCATATTTTGCACAGTATATTGCATCTATAATATGTCAATGGAATAATATGGGAGAACCAATATTCAGTGCATGCGAAAACAAGATCAAACATGGCAGTGTGTACAGCAATGTTGAACAAAATGTTTCAGCCAGGAAAAGAACAATGTATCCAGATGGCATCAGAATTCGGTGGGCAAGGTTCCGAAGGTATCTTTGTGAACGAGTTCAGAAATGTAATATATGAAGACTATTGTATATCGTCAATGTTTCGACCTTATAGAGCGAGCAGCCAGTCTTCAACAGCGCAACACAATTTCCAGCATCTGAGTAAGATGCAAATATGATGCACAAAACATCAGGTACAATAAAATAATATAGCGCCTCATTGTCTGTAATGTTCAAAAACGTGTTCAGTGGTGAACGAGAGAAAGCATGAACCTTCAGCACACAGTAAGCAGACGGAGGCACTCGAGAGAGATCAAGCCACCCAACAAACCTGCGACTGAGGTAAATCCAGGAAGGTGAATCCAGGTAGGCGAACCAGGTAGGTGAGCACTGGGGGAGCCAAGGACCGGGAGAGGCCAGACTGAAACTGGGGATTAATGTACCTCATTACTCCACCACACCATCAACCGCTCCCTGGTGACCGCCTTGTTCCCAGATGACTAGAAAACAACCTGAGGTCAACCCCCTCCTAAAGAAGCCCTCAGCGGAACCCACCGAAATCAAAAACTACAAACCCATCTCCCTGCTCCCGTTCCCAGCGAAAGTCATCAAGAAAGCCATCAACAGCCAACTCGCCACATTCATTGAAGAACACAACATCCTCAACTCCTCCCAATCCAGTTTCACAATAAAACCACAGTAGGGAACCGCCCTCCTCGCCCCAACAGACGACCTCACACAGTAGCCCTCATCCCCCTCGACATCTCAGCGGCCTTCAACACAGTCTCTCACCGCACTCTAATACGCAGACGCTACGACGCAGAAATCCAGAACAAGGCCCTCGACTAGATCCGGTCCTTCCTCTCTGGCAGAATGCAGTGGGTCAGACTCTCCACTTTCCTCTCGGACCCTACACCTACCACCTGCGGAGTCCCCAGGGCTCCTCCCTCAGCCAGGCGCTCTTCAACGTCTACATTGCTCCACTCGCCCCCATCGTCAGAACCTACGGACTCAACATTGTGTCATACGCAGACAACACCCAACTCATCCTCTCCCTATCCAACGAGCCCAACACCGCCAGACACAACTTTCGAGAAGGCATGGAAGCCGTCGCCAAATGAATGAAAAACAACTACCTACCACTAAACACCAACAAAACAGAAGTACTCATCATGGGCCAAAACCCTGACGCCTGGAGTGACACCTGGTGGCCCCCCGCCCTCGGAAACCCGCCAACCCCCACGGACCACCAACGCAACCTGGGAATCATCCTGGAATCCGAGCTCAAAATGGACCGCCAGATCCACTCCGTCTCGTCTTCCTGCTTCCACACACTTCCGACTCCTTCGTAGGACCTTAAAATGGATCCCCCTCGAACACCGAAAGACCGTCACTCACGCCCTGGTTACCAGCAGACTCGACTATGGCAATGCACTCTACGCCGGAATAAACAAAAACCTCACCTGCAAGCTACAGAACATCCAGAACGCCGCCGCAAGACTGGTCCTCAACCTGCCAAAACACTGCCACATCTCCCAGCACCTGTGCACACTCCACTTGCTCCCCGTCCAGG
The DNA here is from genome assembly GCF_964263255.1 of Lissotriton vulgaris. NCBI lineage: Eukaryota > Metazoa > Chordata > Amphibia > Caudata > Salamandridae > Lissotriton > Lissotriton vulgaris. The sequence goes on along the minus strand of NC_141700.1, from coordinate 780,690,858 downwards.
CGAGAATCACCTTCAAGATACCCACCCAAGCACACAAGGCCCTCCACGGTACCGGACCAGCATACCTGAACAGCTGACTCAAATTCCACGGACCCTAAAGAACCCTATGATCAGCCCTGCTCTCCTACGGTGAGGTCCCCCGCACCAGAAAGACCAGAACGGGCGGCCGCTCATTCTCCTGCTAAAGCATGTAACGCCCTTCCGCTCCACCTCAGACAGACAACATCGCTCCCCATTTTCGCAAGAAACCTCGAAACCTGGCTCTTCGACAGACTCACTCCTTGATGGAATGGAACCTGCACCTCCCTCCCCCCAAACCTTGCGCCTTGAGACCCTTACGGGTGAGTAGCCGCGCTTTAACAAACCCCTGATTGGTTGATTACTCGATGATCGGAGACAAAGAGGCTGGCAGGGCCGCAGCAGAGGTGTTGTGCTCGAAAGGAGCTTGGGCGTTGTATGGCAGCACCTGCGGCTCAAACTTTAACCTACTTTTTCCTGGGCACATATGCCTGTGCTGATCCTGGACCTGGGTGCTGGTGTTGCATGGGAGGTTTGGGGCGGTGTCCGAAGGGCTTAAAGGCCCGATAGAGGGTAAGAAGTCAAGAGAGGCAGGTGGTGAGAGACACCCAGAGGATTCGGGGTCTGCGTTGTCACGTGCGCATACCCCCGTGCTTGAGTGCATGTGTGTCTGCAGGCAGAGTTAGAAACTGTCTGTCACAGTAACTTGTTTAGATCTCGCCTACCAGTCAGCGCAAGCTGTCTAGTTGTGAAAGGGCTATATTGGGCTTACCAAGAATATCCAGTGGGCTTAGAGCACAACTGTTAGACGGACCGGGAGGGTCGGCCGAGGTTATGGGGAGAGGTCTCCAGGGAGAGCCGTCTCCAACGACTGTACAGATAAGTAACTTCCCCCCCACAGACGGACACCACACAAGGTTGAAGGTTAACGAGACTTTATATGCAATTCTTAGGTTACGATGATGGATACAAGGAGGTCTGGACTCAGGGGTCCCCTCGGTTCTAGTCTCTGGTTTAGGAAAGGGGTAGCGGGACAGTCTTAGTTACCAATGAGTACAAAATAGCTCTCAATCCTCGAGCTCGGCGTTCTAGATGATCGGGCCGTGGAGGAGCCAAGCAGGTCCCAAGATGGATGAAGGAAGGACGACGGTCCGCGGCGGAGCCTGCAGGTCCCGGTAGAAGATGACGGTTACAACGGTCCGCGGCCACGCCAGCAGATCCCGACGACGATGAAGGATGAAGGTTACGACGGCTGTGGCAGCGCCAACAGGCAGGACGATGGTGCACAGGACAGAGCTATGGCAGCGCCAGTAGTCCGTCCAGGATGAGTTCCTCTTTACGTCTCTCGACTCCAAGATACAACTGCCCTCCTGCTCTGGAGCTGCCCCAGTTATAGGGCTGGCGTGCTTTGATGTCCGGACCCTCGCACTTGGAGGTCGGGAGGTCCGGGATGGGGGAGTCCAGACACCCAGCAGGGGGGTGGAGCCAGCGCCCGGGGAGGCGATGGGCGAGCGGCACTTGGTGGGGGAGAGCCATCGGCACCTCTTTCTCCCATTGACTTGCCAAGTAGCCCGCTCACCTCCTGGGTGGAGGGTGGTGCCGGAATGTCTGAGGCCGGGCCAGGCCCAGGGTTGAGGTCGATCGGGGGCCAGGCGGCCTCGTGGTGGAGTGTCCAAGATGGCGCCCCAGGCTGGGCGCGTGGGCCGGCAGTGGATCGGACCCACGAGGTCGGCAGGCTCGAGGGCAGGGGTCCCTGAGGGGACGGAGGACGTGCAATGGTGGTGTGTGGTACTTGCGGGACTGGGCTCAGGCCTGGTTGGGCCGGGGGAGAGCGGCCCTTCATGTGGCCTGTCCAACATGCGTCCCCCCCAGCTGAAGGCGGGGAGAGTTACCCATCTTCTTGGGGACTCTCCTCGTCGAGGCGGAAAAACCGGGACAGGCCATCCGCGTTGGCGTGATCTGGCCCAGGCCGGTGTTCGACTGTGAAGTCCATACCTTGCAAGGAGATGGACCAGCGTAGCAGCTTTGGGTTCTCCCCCCGCATATGCATCAGCCATTGCAGGGGTCGGTGGTCGGTCTGCACCCGAAAGTGGGTGCCGAAAAGGTAGGGCCGGAGCTTCTTGAGGGCCCATACCACAGCGAAGGCTTCCCTCTCTATGGTGCTCCAGCGTTGCTCCCGTGGTAGGAGTCTCCGGCTGATGAAGGCCACCGGTTGATCAAGGCCTTCGGTGTTCACTTGAGACAGGACTGCCCCAATGCCCTGGTCGGAGGCGTCCGTCTGGACGACGAACTCCCGGCTGTAGTCTGGGGCCTGGAGCACAGGGGCGGAACACATGGCGGCCTTTAATTGTTCAAATGCAGTTTGACACTCTGGGGTCCAGGTGACTTTCTTGGGCTGGTTCTTTGACGTGAGTTCTGTGAGGGGCCCCACTATGGTACCATAGTCTTTTACGAACCTTCGGTAGTAGCCCGTGAGGCCCAGGAAGGCTCGTACCTCGGTTTGGGTGATGGGGGGCTGCCAGGCCTGGATGGCGGCAATTTTCAGCTGTAGCGGGGCCACTAGGCCGCTTCCCACCTGGTGTCCGAGGTAGGTTACAGACCCTTGCCCAATTTGACACTTGCTGGCCTTGATCGTGAGGCCAGCTCGCTGAAGGGCTTGCAGCACTGCTCGGAGGTGGTGGAGGTGCTCGGTCCAATGGTGGCTGTATACAGCAATGTCGTCTAGGTAGGCGGCGCTGAATCCTTCGAGCCCCGCCAGGACCTGATTGACGAGCCGTTGGAATGTTGCTGGGGCATTCTTCATGCCGAAGGGCATGACCGTGAAATGGTAATGGCCATCGGGGGTGGAGAAGGCAGAACGTTCTTGCGCCCGGGGTGTGAGGCCGATCTGCCAATAGCCTGCTGTCAGGTCGAAGATGCTGAGGTAGCGGGCAGCTCCCATTCGGTCGACTAGTTCATCTGCCCGGGGGATGGGATGCGCGTCTGTTCTGGTGACCGCATTCAAGCCCCGGTAGTCGACGCAGAACCGGAGTTCTGGGGTGGTGCCGGGGGCCGCTGCCTTGGGGACCAGTACGACAGGGCTGGCCCAGGGACTGTCTGAGGGCTCGATGACCCCGATCGTGAGCATCTTGGCTATTTCTTCCTGGATGCAGGCCCGTACCCGGTCTGGCACGCGGTAGGCCCGGTGGCGGATAGGGGGGCTGTCCCCGGTATCCACATCGTGCACACACCAGGAAGTGACACCCGGGGTGAGGGAGAACAGGCTGGCGAACTGTGATAGGAGGGCTTGACACTCCTGGCGTTGTTCTCTGGTGAGGGCCTCTGAGAGCCGGACCCCATCCACGGAGCCGTCTTGCTCTTGAGTCCGTAGGAGGTCAGGGAGAGGCTCGGAGTCTTCTTCAACCCCAGTGTCTGTGGCCATCAGGAGGCTGAGCTCTGTTCGCACAAAGTGGGGCTTTAGTCTGTTAGCGTGGAGGACCCGGAGAGGGTTCCGGGAGGATTCCATGTCGATGAGATAAGTGGCAGGACCCTTGCGCTCTATTACTTTGAAGGGCCCCGTCCATTTGTCTTGCAGGGCGCATGGCTCAGTGGGGGACATCACCCATACCTGTTGGCCAGGTTCGAATTCAATGGATGAGGCATTCTGGTCATACCATTTTTTCATGTCCTCTTGACTGGCCTCTAGGTTGGCCTTCGCTAGTTCTCTGAACCGCCGGGTCTGGTTGCGGAGGGTGAGGAGGTACCGGAAGACATCTGGAGGGTTCTTTAGCGGAGGCATCTCCCAGCCTTCTTTGACGAGACTGAGCGGCCCTCGCACTGGGTGTCCATATAGCAGTTCAAATGGGCTGAAGCCCAGGGATTTCTGGGGGACTTCTCGATACGCGAAGAGGAGGCACGGCAGCAGCACATCCCACTGGCGACGGAGGGGCTCTTCCAACCCCCCGATCATTCCCTTTAGCGTGCGGTTGAACCGCTCAACGAGTCCGTTCCCTTGAGGGTGATAGGGGGTTGTGAATCTGTAGGTGACCCCGCACTGTTGCCAGAGGGACTTCATGTATTTGGAAATAAAGTTCGTGCCTCTGTCGCTGACGACTTCTCGGGGGAAGCCCACACGGGAGAAGATCCCCATCAGGGCCCGGCCGACCACCGGGGCTGTCACAGTTCGCAGAGGAACAGCCTCAGGGTAGCGGGTGGCGTGGTCCACTAGCACCAGGATGAATCGATGGCCTTGTTTTGTGCGTGGGTCCAAGGGCCCCACAATGTCTATTCCGACTCTCTCAAACGGGGTAGTGACCACGGGAAAAGGTTGCAGGGGAGCCTTTAGTTTGCGGCCGCTCTTCCCACTGGCTTGGCACGTGGGGCAAGATCGGCAATGCTGGTGCACATCGTTTCTCATTTTGGGCCAGAAGAAGTGGGTCACTAGGCGACTGTAGGTTTTATCTTGTCCCAGATGTCCTGCCAGGGGGACATCGTGGGCCAGGTTTAACAGGAAGTCTCTGAAACGGAGGGGTACCACTAGTACTCGGTTGCTCCCCAGCTCGGCGATTCTTTGCTCGCTGTACAGCAGATCATTGTCCCAGTAGACCCAATGAGTTCCGGGGGTATCCCCTGCGCTTTGGGCGAGCGCTTGCTGGCGGAGTCCCTCGAGGGAGGGACAGGTCTTCTGTTCTTTGCGAAATTGTTCTTGCGTGGGCCCCCCTTCTTGAGGCCACTGGTCGAGGCTAGCGAGGTCGGTAGGTTGAGCTGGTTCGGCGGGAATGTTACGGTCGGTGTTTTCGGCCGGGGCGACCGGAGGCGGTGGCGCCGGCCATTCGGGTTCTTCTGGCTGGTGGTTGGCACGGGCGGCCATGGAACGGGTGGTGACGCACGCCCAGTCTGGGACGCCCAACATCCCCAGGTGTTCCTTTCGCTCCACGGCGGCCCACGGAGAGCTTTCCAGGTCATTGCCCAGGAGGCAGTCTACGGGGGCATCGTCTCGGACCGTCACTTTCAACATGCCGGAGACCCCCCCCCATTCGAAGGGGACGCAGGCCATCCGACACAGGCTCTCCGAGTTATCGGCTGATCGTACAGGGCAGAGAATGTTCGGTAGATACTGTTCTGGGGCCACCAGGTGACAGCGGACGGCTGTTACACTGGCCCCGGTGTCACGAAGGGCTTCGGCCTGGTGTCCATTGATGCTCACCCATTGGCTGTACTTCTGGGTGTTAGCGGGTAGGGGGACCCGCGGGACCATGTCTTTCCCCCCTAAGCAGGCTAGAGTCATGGCGGCTGGCTCCCACTCTTGATGCTCTTGTTCGTACTCTTCCTGTTCCTCGGAGATCTGTTCTTCCCCTAGGGCTGCAGCGGCCACTTGGCGGGGTCTTGGGCTCTGGTACTGCGGGCAGTTTGGGTCGTTCGCATAGTGGCCGACTCGTTGACATCGGTGACACGTGACATTGGCTCTGTACCCCGGTCGCGCTGGGGTGCTGCCCCGGTTGGCCGGGGGGGTGGTGTTGGTAGCGGGGGCGACCGGGGCGTTGTCTCTTCCTCGCCCTTGGCCCCCTCCTCCTCCTCTGGGTCGGTGCTGACCATTGTTGTTCCGGTTCTGTTCGTAGGACCCATTCCGGCCCACTCTGGTGATCTCCCACCGGTCAGCTTCGGCTGCGAGCTGCCGGGGATCCGTTAACTTGCTGTCGAGGAGGTGTTGGCGGAGTTCAATGAAGCAATTGTTCGACAGATGCTCCCATACCATCAGGTTAAATAGTTGCTCGTAGGTCGTGACGTTGCTTCCTCGGATCCAGCCCTCGAAGGCTCGGCTAAAGTATGTTACATAGTCCACCCAAGTTGTACCCGGGATGCGGGTGCAGTCTCGGAACCTCTGACGGTACATCTCGGGTGTGAGACCATAGCGGGTGAGGAGGGCCGCTTTCATATGGTCGTAGGAGGTCATCTGGTGGTCCGGGAGCTGTAGTAGGGTGTCGCGGCCCTCATTGAGGAATCTTCCCCAGAGACCGGCTCCCCAGTCGCTTCTATCGATCCGGTGTGCAGTCATAGCGATTTCATAGGCTTTAAACCATTGCTGGATGTCGTCCTCTCTGAAGTATTCTCGGACAACATCCTTGGGGATGTGTACCTTTTTGTCTGTGGCCCCTGAGGTGGGGGGTCGCTCGGGCACCCCTGCTTCTTTATCCTGCTTGCGTAGGTTGATCTCGGCTAGGTTTCGTTCGTGTTCGTACGCTAGTTTCTTTTCCTCGAGCTCCCTTTGTCTCTGTTTCTCCTCTCTTTCTTCTCGGAGACGCAGGTGCTCTAAGTTGATTTTTTGTTCGGCCAACTTAAGTTCAACGTCCATTTTAAGTCGGGCCATTTCTAGTTCGTGTAGTCGGGTCCTTTCTCTTTCCTGGATCTCGTCTTGCGAGAGACCCGTTCTTTGCCCTTCCGGGGCCGTGGTCGTTTTTTCTACGGTGCTTTGATCAGGGGTTCCGGCAGCCCCGGTTTCTGCCCAAGATTCTAGGGCATGCTTAAAATCGTCCTTGGTACTCAGTCCGGTGGTAGCGATACCCAGTTCGATGCAGAATTGTTTAAGTTCACGATGGTTGTACTCCTCCAATTTCTCCATTTGGAATTTCTCGGTTGATCCGCTCTCTTTCGTGGTCATTGTGACTTCGTCGTGGGGTGAGCTACTCTCTGTACGTTTATGCGGTGATTCGGATCGCGCCGCTGGCCACCAATGTTAGACGGACCGGGAGGGTCGGCCGAGGTTACGGGGAGAGGTCTCCAGGGAGAGCCGTCTCCAACGACTGTACAGATAAGTAACTTCCCCCCCACAGACGGACACCACACAAGGTTGAAGGTTAACGAGACTTTATATGCAATTCTTAGGTTACGATGATGGATACAAGGAGGTCTGGACTCAGGGGTCCCCTCGGTTCTAGTCTCTGGTTTAGGAAAGGGGTAGCGGGACAGTCTTAGTTACCAATGAGTACAAAATAGCTCTCAATCCTCGAGCTCGGCGTTCTAGATGATCGGGCCGTGGAGGAGCCAAGCAGGTCCCGAGATGGATGAAGGAAGGACGACGGTCCGCGGCGGAGCCTGCAGGTCCCGGTAGAAGATGACGGTTACAACGGTCCGCGGCCACGCCAGCAGATCCCGACGACGATGAAGGATGAAGGTTACGACGGCTGTGGCAGCGCCAACAGGCAGGACGATGGTGCACAGGACAGAGCTATGGCAGCGCCAGTAGTCCAGCCAGGATGAGTTCCTCTTTACGTCTCTCGACTCCAAGATACAACTGCCCTCCTGCTCTGGAGCTGCCCCAGTTATAGGGCTGGCGTGCTTTGATGTCCGGACCCTCGCACTTGGAGGTCGGGAGGTCCGGGATGGGGGAGTCCAGACACCCAGCAGGGGGGGTGGAGCCAGCGCCCGGGGAGGCGATGGGCGAGCGGCACTTGGTGGGGGAGAGCCATCGGCACCTCTTTCTCCCATTGACTTGCCAAGTAGCCCGCTCACCTCCTGGGTGGAGGGTGGTGCCGGAATGTCTGAGGCCGGGCCAGGCCCAGGGTTGAGGTCGATCGGGGGCCAGGCGGCCTCGTGGTGGAGTGTCCAAGATGGCGCCCCAGGCTGGGCGCGTGGGCCGGCAGTGGATCGGACCCACGAGGTCGGCAGGCTCGAGGGCAGGGGTCCCTGAGGGGACGGAGGACGTGCAATGGTGGTGTGTGGTACTTGCGGGACTGGGCTCAGGCCTGGTTGGGCCGGGGGAGAGCGGCCCTTCATGTGGCCTGTCCAACAACAACCTTTGCCTATTATTGATTGGTTGTGTTTTCACTTCTATTTGCTAGCTTCTTACTCAGTGTCTTTCCTTGTCCCATCTTGTGATTGTCTCTACTTCAGCATAGCTTCTTTGCCATTCTGTTGCTTGGATGAATGTATCCTCCTGTTGTAGAAAAGCGAGAGGGACCCCTTCAACCAAAGGAATAAGGTACAAATATCATAAATGAAAAGAAGTTTTCCTTTGGGTTTGATTCTTTAGGCAAATACTATATTTCCTACTCATCCCAGCACTGTACGCCCACAATCACCACCACACTGAGGCGTACCAATCTGTAACCCCTTCACTGCGGCGGCTATTCCGCCGCAGTGCTAAGGGGGCGGAAGAGCGGCGGGCGCATGCTGGTGACGGAACCGCTCCGTCACCAGCGTCGGTTGCGCTGTGCTTATGACGGAGCGGTTCCATCATGGCCCCGCCATCTCAATAGAACACTCAGCGCAGGTGCGGAATTCGCGCCGCGCATGAGCGGCGGGCGGGCCATGACGGAACTGCTCCGTCATCAGCACAGCGCCACCGCAGCTGATGACGGAGTTGTTCCGTCATCAGCACGGAAGAGGTTAAGAACCAAACATACAATAGGACAATAATAACCCCAGATCGGAATGCACAAAAGACAAAAGAAATTTTACATTTTATTTTTCAGTAAAAGTTATCAAATGTGTAAAATTGCAAAATGTCTGCTCCTTTAAAAATCATTAATAAAAACACTTTTTGATCCCAATCTTTCCTTGATTGATCACTTAAATCACCACAAAGCCTCGTACATACAAATCACAGGAATACACTAAGTTCATAAAAAGCAAATCAAACTATGACCTCAAAACCTAAATAGGAACAAGAAGGCAGACACAAGACAACACACTTTGTCATACAGAGTTTCACATTCGTTGTTGGAAATAATACTAGCTAGAACCCAATTTGAGACAACTTCATATTCTGTGGTTCCAGGCAGTCAGCAGATTGTGAGGTGAAGCGTCTATGCGTTTCGATCGAAACTTTAGGTTTTTACCATCTTTTTCAAGACTTATATTGTGCCTCTCTTAAAACTGGTTTATTGCCAAAAGAAGGTCAACATACCTCTTATCAGCTTTATTAAGAGGAGAATTGGGTTGTCAGGGTCAATATACCCGTTTATAAACTCCATGCCCAGGCCCCAGGAAGGGTTCATTTCTCTTTCGGAGTCCTTAGTCACATTCGGGACAGTAGGTGGCAAAGCCGGATAACACTTATCAATGGCCATGCAACGCTGTCTATCTGACACTTCAATCGCACGATCTTCTTCATCTTCTTTGAACTGCCCAGCAGCTTGCATTATCAACATATTCCTATCTTTCCTATCTCTTTTAGCTTGCTTAATTTCTCTCTGTTTGGCTTCCTTACGCCAGAGGAGGAAAGTGACAAACATCGCCGGCCGGGCTTTCTTCCTAAATAGCGCAACTTCCAATGATCTAGGATATCTGATTCGAAACTACCATGATGTGGCCATTTTAAGACACCATCTTTACGTGTATAGCGGACCCATACTTCATTATAGGTAATGGGACCCACTCCGTGCTTTGAATAGAGCTCATAAGTTGGAGTTCCAACCGGAGGTATCGGACACGAGTCCTCCAATCGGGAATCCCTGTTGCAACTACAACAAAACAAATTCCTAATTTTGCTAAGACCAGGCATCTTCGCTCACTAATCTAGCTTCAAACTTCAAGGGGTTATCTAACACGATACACTCGTAAATGTACGAGCCCCTCGGCTTTGGTATTTGCAAAAACCAAATCAAAGAACCCAAGAAACAAAACCAAGTCGTGGTAGCGACCCACTTATACTTAACCAAAATGTCTTGTCACGCCACCAGAAGACCGTCTATCATCTCGCTCTACAAATCTTCACAAAAGGGTCCAAGACAGGGCGACAGTCAGGGCAGCAGTCCTTCGTAGCCGTCGGAAAGGGGAAGCCTCGCAGCAAAAACCTTCAGTCCACATTCGACATGCCGGGGTCGATAAAGTGGGGGCCCTCTTCCAGAATTTCCTCACGAAGCTCCTCACCATCCTCGGGCTTGGACCGGTACCGCTGAAGTCGCCCCACGTTGGGCGCCAGTTGAAGAACCGGGCTTTTAGAACCCAGCGGCGCCAGGGGCACGCCCAAAGTCTTCGGATTCACCTGTCTTGGTTTACAGAGACACTGAATAATTCTGGGTGGCGTCAGAGACCAAGTTTATTAGCTGCAGCTAGTAACAGTGATCCTAGAAACACAGCATGGAGGTATTTCAGGAGGCTGCTCAAATTCGTAGAGCGACATGTCTTTTTATACACAATTTTCGCATTTATGAACATATACTCCCACTGCGCCAAAAGTTAACCAATGAAATACATTCTCAAACAAAGTATCACATGACGAAAAGCTCAGTTTGCAATGTCACAACCCAAAGTTAATCATTGGGAATGTCCCAAATCCAATTTCCACAAGCAGGACAAACCCATAATTGAAAGGCACAATGCATGTAATAAAGAACATAGGAAAGGAAACAATGTCTGATAGTGAGCAAGATAAAGCATGTGTAAGGAGACTAAAAGTTAACGATGTCCTGAACAATGATTGGTAATCTCAGACAACGATCAAACCAGGGAAATTGACTCGGCAGGGTCAGTTTCAGGCGAAGGCTTCCAATTCACCTCGGAGTCAAGAAAGACCCTGTTAATGTGTGGGAATACGTGAAGGCCAGGTTGCTTCGTTCGTTCGACCACATTTGTCGGCCTGCGTGATGGCAAGACAAAATGGAGGCCTAAACAAAATGGAACCCATGTTCGAAACGAAATCTTCAAATACACGACGAATTCGCTAGCTAACATGACAAATTCACTCCACATTAGCCGCATTCGCTAAATACGGTCCGACATCACCAAAATCGTGACGGAACCATGGCCTTTCGTAACAAGGCCCATTTTCACGGAACCACAAGAGCAAAAGTGAAGAGCATTCCCATAGCCACCGAGAGCCTCTGCTGTGCTTCCTGACCTGCAGAGCTGAGCAGTATGCCCATAGCCACCCAAGAGCCCCCGCCGTGCTTCCTGACCTGCAGAGCTGAACAGTAGGCCCATAGCCACCCAAGAGCCCCCGCCATGCTTCCTGACCTGCAGAGCTGAGCAGTATGCCCATAGCCACCCAAGAGCCCCCGCCGTGCTTCCTGACCTGCAGAGCTGAACAGTAGGCCCATAGCCACCCAAGAGCCCCCGCCATGCTTCCTGACCTGCAGAGCTGAGCAGTATGCCCATAGCCACCCAAGAGCCCCCGCCGTGCTTCCTGACCTGCAGAGCTGAACAGCAGGCCCATAGCCACCCAAGAGCCCCGCCGTGCTTCCTGACCTGCAGAGTTGAACAGCAGGCCCATAGCCACCCAAGAGCCCCCGCCATGCTTCCTGACCTGCAGAGCTGAACAGCAGGCCCATAGCCACCCAAGAGCCCCTTATGTGCTCCATGACCTGCATAGCTGAACAGCATGCTCACAGCCACCGAAGAGCCTAGGCCGTGCTTCCTGACCTGCAGAGCCATGCAGTTTCCTTGGGCTTTTTTTCCTCTTCTGAGGTTTGAACCTCCTCTGGAGCATGGACCCATTATTTCTGTATGCTAGCACATACTGTCCCACCCACCCTCGGCTATGTGTGTGCTTCCTCGCCTGCCATCCTCTGTTGTTGGCGTGCTTCCACACTGTCTCTCGCTTGTCCTTCTCTCCACCGACCGGCATCCTTCTCCTCTTACCTCCCTTCCTATGTGCTGCCTCATCTGCCACCCGCCCCCTGCCCCCAGCCCACTCCTCCGTTTTTTTAAAGTGCCATAGCACTATATAAATAAAACTATAATAGTGATATGACAACATTGCATTGGCAAAGCCAGTATGCCTCGTCTGTGAGACCTTGTGTCTTTGGCAATGGCTTTTAGTCATGCCAGTAGTGTGGCTGCTGTGCAGCATGTGTGAAAATAATGTGAAAAAAATCACTATGACTCGGCCATCATACCATTTTGTAGGCAATTACTAAGTCTGGGCGGTGAACTCCACTCCGCTCGCGGAGTTTGCAGAGTTTTCTGCACTCTGCGTTATGCGGAGCTCGCAGAGTTTTCTCCCTCGCTCGCGTTCATCAACGTCAAGTTGGCAAGCGTGTGCGAGGAAAAGCCACCTCCCAGCAAGATTTCTCCTCGCTCGCGATCATCAACATCAAGTTGGCGAGCGTGGAAAATCTACCTCCTGGCGAGATTTCTCATCGCGGGCAGTCAGATTTCCCATTGCAAGTGGTCATATATGCTCGCGACCGCTCGCATTGAGAAACCATCCATTCGCGTTGAGAAACCTGCAGCTCGAGTAAAAATCTACTCAAGCGGCTGAAAGGAAGCCGCGCCTGCTTGCACTGTGCATGGTGCTCAATGATTGCACAGTGTGGACAAGCACCTGGCACTGAAAATCACCACGAACAGCATTTATCTAAAGAAAATCTGCCGATTGCGGAGCTCCGCGTAGAGCGGCAGAGTTTATTTTGCAATTCACAGAGTTCCACGTAGCGGAACGCCATGAACTCCGCCCAGGCTTAGTAATTACCAACATGGATGCACACAGCTACAAAATGAGGCAAGCATGTTCTTCTTTCTATTTACCAAACCAAAATGGATTAGTAAATTAACAGTTGCATTAAATATGCTTTTTTGATAAAGAGATAATGTGCCTTTTTGATATAGTGCTAATGCAGTTAAAAAAAAAAATCAACTAAAACGTGGATGTGAGGGAGTCCCCGGGGCCAGCCCTGCTCATGACAAGAGAACCCCGCTGCATACCATATGGTGTCCTTACCTTTTGCAGGACGAGGATGTCTCCGGAACAACGCTGCTAATGGAGGCCTCTCCACTCCACCCGCAGAACACTGGAAAGTAACCCGGAAGCGGTCGAACATTGGGAAGGCGGGACGGGAAGCCACAGGATCCAATCAGGGGCGCCGGCAAAAGGTCACGACGGGCAGAAAAAGGGCGGACACATCACAGAAGCCACGCCAGCTGAGGAGAATCCAGGACCCGACGACCAAGAGAGCGAGACAGAGTCCAGGAGTAACGCCGACCCCGGAGAAGGACAAACCGAAGGAACAGCTGCCGAGACATGGAGCGAGGAGTTTTGGGACCCGAAGGACGTACGAACCGCCACAACTCAGGAGAGTTGTGGCTCACAGTGGTACATGAACGGGACCAACGACTGAGGGGAGGAGAGTGTAACTGAGGGAAGGGGTGGGACACGGGCGTTTAGGCAGAGCGCAGTAGCACCCTAAGAGCGTTACTGAGAAGCACAGCAAGTTCGGCTACATTATTGTCCCAGGTTGTTACACAACGCAAGACTTTAGCCTGTTTTTCCTTCCCCTGCACTTCCCTTAACTGCCTCATTTTTGAGTCGTCTAAACACCCCCGCCCACAACTTGTCGTCTTTACATTTTTCACTTGGGGATTTTGGTGACGGTACCATCACACATAAAGAGCCGTATATATTGACCGCTACTTTTTTCTTTGAGCCTATTCCGGGACCCCAGCAACCCTGTAGAAACCCGTAATAGGTTTCTGGAGAGCACCAAGCCCAGTAGAAACCTGTAAATGGTTTCTGGAGACCACCAAGCCCGGTAGAACCCCGTAATATATTTCTGGAGCCCACCAAGCCCGGTAGAAACCCGTAATAGGTTTCTTGATCACAACAGAGTAGTTGAAAACCGAAGAAAAGCATCAAGCGATTCCAATCCTGGGAAAGCTGCCTCCATTCTACTCGTCTCTTCCTTTCTTTCTTTTTAAACCAAGAACTGTTTATGCCACTAAGCGTGTGCTTCCAAGTTTGGCAATTACTTTAATAAAACCCCAATATTGAACACATACGGCATCCTCGCTTCTGCTTCCGACCATCCCTCCGACATTTGGTGTCAGAAGTGGGATCGGAGGAAATGGAGGCCGTAGTCAAGAAGATGGCGGAAGGTCAAGAACGCCTTGAGAAGATCATGGCCAGGTTCCTAGAAACTGCAGAGTTTGAAAGGGAAGCCCCGCTTAACACTATCACAAGCCAAGGACAACCCAGAGGGTATACTGCTCCCCCATCAGTGGTTGTACAAAAATATGTACAAGGGGAAGATCCCAATTTTTTTCTATCCAACTTTGAGAGGATGGCCAGGGCCGCTCAATGGCCGGAAGACCGGTGGTGACAGTATCTGGGAACCCTTCTGAGCGGGGATCTACAGGCTGCCTATCAGACCGCAAACCCCTTGGGACTCACTTCCTATCCTGAGATTAAACGTTGTATTCTAGAAAGAATGGGCATAGATGAGGAGACCTATAGAATGCGACTTCGTCAAATTAAGGAGGGTCCCCAAGAGAATCCCCGGGCCCTTTGTTACGGTATTAAAGACGCTGCTGATCGCTGGTTAAAACCGTTGACTGCCTCCAAAGAGGCAATTTTGAGAAAATATACTTAGAACAGTTTCTTACCTCCCTACATCCTCCAATACAGAGATGGGTCAGACAACACAGTGACTTGTCCCTGGACAAAGCAGTTGAAGTTGCGGCAGCCTATTTCAGAGGCCAAGAATTACAGAAAGGAAAGGATGAAGGTTCGTGGAAACAATCCAATCATCCGTCAATCAGATCCACTTGAGCAGCCCTACACCCTAAGAAAGCAGAAACTGTAACCATGATACCAAACCCTTTACCAGTCATGTCGCAACCTGCTAATCCTTTGGGACCTCAGTTCTATCACTGTGGGGCATTTGGACATATAGCACTGGTGTGCCACCAAAATTAAGAAACCATGGAGGTTGGATATACCAGGGTTCTATATCGTGGTCCAAATGAGGAACCCCACTCTTTCCTTCGTCAAATCACTATAAATGGGGAACCTAGAGAGGCCCTCGTTGACACAGGAAGTAAACAAACCCTTATAAGGCCCCATGTTGTACCTGGGGGAACACCAGTCACCACGGGAGCAGTAAACATACAGTGTATTCATGGTGACTGTAAAACGTATCCTATGACTGATGTGGACATACAACATTGACCTTCCCTGACTCCCATAAAAATGTGCGTAGGTCTTCTTCCACATCTCCCTGAACCTGTGATCCTTTGAACGGACTCTCCTCACATGAAAATGCTACTGGGGAACACAGAGAAAGATTGGAGAGAAGAAGCACCATTTATTTCGGAGTCTAATCCTGAGTGGGAACCCGGGAAAGATAGAAAAAGCAAACAACAGCGAGGAAGAGAAAAGTAGCAAGGAAAACCGGTCCTTATGACAAACCTAGAATCACCTTTATGGGAACCTGACAGGAACTATCGGTCCACTCAAAGGGAGGACAGTACCTTACAAGAGGCCTGGAAGCAAGCACAAGAACAAGAAAATCCACTTCAAGGTGGTCCCCAATTTTTTACCCTCAAAGGCTTGTTATACCGCAAAGGAGGAAAAACACTGCCCTCCCAACTGTTCGTCCCTGTGCCCTTCCGAGAGAAGGTATTATACCTAGCCCATAGCCACTTACTAGGTGGACATTTTGGGGGAGAGAAAACAGAAAAAGCCATCCTAGAAAGATTTTATTGGCCAGGCATTCATCACCAAGTTAAAAAATACTGCAGGGAATGTGCAGTATGTCAAAAGACCAGCCACTCTGTTCCCCCTAGAGTACCTCTAAAACCATTACCAGTAATCGATGTCCCTTTCTCAAGAGTAGGGATGGATATTGTAGGTCCTCTTCTACCCTCTAGAAGTGGGTGCCGATATGTCCTAGTGTTAGTGGATTATGCCAATGAGATTTCCAGAAGCAGTCGCCCTAAGACAACCCAACACTACACAGATCGCTAAAGCAATGATAAATATCTTCACTAGGGTAGGCTTCCCTAAAGAAATCCTAACTGATCAGGGCACTCCCTTTACCTCTAGACTAATAGGTTTCTTGGTCACCACAGAGTTGTTGAAAACCGAAGAAAAGCATCAAGCTATTCCAATCCTGGGAAAGCTGCCTCCATTCTACTCGTCTCTTCCTTTCTTTCTTTTTAAGCCAAGAACTGTTTATGCCACTAAGCGTGTGCTTCCAAGTTTGGCAATTACTTTAATAAAACCCCAATATTGAACACATACGGCATCCTCGCTTCTGCTTCCGACCATTCCTACGACAGTGGAGTTCTTCAAGGTTTTCACGTATCTCCCTTCCCTTTTGCTTTAGCTCTTGAAACATTCCTGTCCAGAATGCGTACTATCTCTATAATACCGGTGTTTAATTACGGAGATAGACAATTGAAACTTTGAGCTTATGCTGTGACATTCTTGTATTTCTTTCAAACCCAGATCAATCATTACCGGCTTTCCTTAAAGACATTTCTGAATTCTCTTATGTCTCCGGATACAATATAAATTCTACGCCCGTCCGCGCCAAGCCCGCGCCCAGCGCCAGACCCCCTGGTCCATGCAATGCCCAGCCCTCCCGCATTACATACGATGCTTCCACCCTCCTAGCCCTTAACCCCGGCCGACTCCCCAACTGCGCCCAAGCCGCTCCCGGACACACCCATGGACCCTTCACATGCTACTCCTGCAAGTTCGACGGCATCAAGATAAACTCCTCATCCACGAGCGCACAACAGAGATCTGACACCAACCACCTAAAATGCATCCTGCTCAACACCCGCTCGGTCCACACACACGCCATCGACCTTTGGAATCTACTAGACACCATCTCTCCGGACGTCGCCTTCCTAACAGAAACATGGATGAACGCCTCATCAGCCCCAGACATCACCATTGCCATCCCGGAAGGCTACAAGATCATCCGTAAAGACCGCACCGACCAAACAGGAGGAGGCATCGCTATCGTCCATAAGAACTCCATCCGCATCTCAACCAGCTCAGACGACAACCTCTCTAGCGCCGAACACCTTCACTTCCAGATCCACACCGACCCCAAGACCACACTCAGAGGCACACTCCTCTACTGACCCCCAGGTCCCCGCGCACAATTCAGCGACGCTATCACTGACTTTATCACCCCACACGCCCTCCCCTCAGAGGAATACATTCTACTGGGAGACCTCAACTTTCACCTGGAAAAGAGCAATGACACCAACGCCACCTCCCTTCTGGACAATCTCACCAACCTAGGACTCAAACAACTTGTCACTACGCCCACCCACATCGCAGGCCACACACTCGACCCTATCTTCACCTCCAGCAAACATGTCTCCTTCAGTCACACCACTATTCTCCATTGGACGGACCACAGCTGCGTACACTTCACCTACAATAAGACCACAACTCACAACCATCCTCAACCCACTCTGCGAAGAAACTGGAACAAAATCACCATCGACCAGATCTCCTCATCGCTTCTTCAAAACCCCCCTGCCCACTCCTCAAACCCCGACCAAGCAGCAATTAACCTCACCCAATGGCTATCCAACAGCGCCGACATCCTAGCACCAATGAAAAAATGTCAAATCAAACTAGGCAGCAAAAACGCCTCCTGGTTCAACGACGATCTTAAGAAATCAAAGAAACTCTGTCGCTCCCTCGAGAAGGCCTGGAAAAAAGACCCAAACACCAGCACCAGAGACGCCTTCAAAAACGCCACCCGCATACACCACCAACGTATCCGATCTGCTAAGAAAGCCGCATTCAAAGACCGACTAGACAACAACGCCCACAACAGCAAGGAATTATTCAACATCGTCAAAGAATTTACCAACCCCTCAGCCAACTCCAACGACATCACCCCCTCTCAAGCCCTCTGCGACTCCCTAGCTTCGTTCTTCCACAACAAAATCGCAGACATCCACAACAGCTTCGACAACCGACCCGGAGACCAACCCACCCAACCTTCTGCAGGACCTTCACCCCCCTTGAACTTCCTTACTGGAACCCAATCTCCACTGAGGACACCATTCGCCTGATGAACTCCATCCATTCAGGATCCCCCTCAGACCCTTGCCCTCACCACATCTTCAACAAAGCAGACTCCATCATAGCACCACACCTTCGAGACGTCATCAACTGCTCCCTCAAATCCGGCTCCTTCCCAGAAAGCTGGAAACACGCCGAACTCAGCGCCCTTCTGAAAAAACCCACAGCTGACCCCACCGAACTCAAAAACTACCGCCCCATCTCGCTCCTCCCATTCCCGGCCAAAGTCCTCGAGAAAGCTGTCAACAACCAGCTCTCCGCCTTCCTCGAAACCAACAAATCCCTCGACTCCTCACAGTCCGGCTTCCGAGCCAAACACAGCACTGAGACCGCACTCATCGCAGCAACAGACGACATTCGAACTCTACTGGACAATGGAGACACAGTCGCCCTCATCCTCCTCGACCTCTCCGCAGCCTTCGACACAGTCTGCCATAGCACCCTTCTACAGCGCCTCAGAAACATCGGAATCCAAGGAATAGCACTGGAATGGATCACCTCGTTCCTCACCGGAAGAACCCAGAGAGTCCGCCTCCCACCATTCCACTCAGAGGCCACTGAAGTCATCTGCGGCGTACCACAAGGGTCCTCACTCAGTCCCACCCTCTTCAACGTATACATGAGCTCCCTCGCGGCCATCGCACGCCAACACAACCTCAACATCATCTCCTACGCTGATGACACTCAACTGATCCTATCACTCACCAAAGACCCTAACACCGCCAAAACCAACCTTCATGAAGGAATGAAAGATGTAGCGGAGTGGATGAAGCACAGCCGTCTGAAACTTAACTCAGACAAAACAGAAGTCCTTATCTTAGATACCTCCCCCTCCGCCTGGGATGACTCTTGGTCGCCAGAGGCCCTTGGAAAAGCACCCATCCCGACGGACCACGCACGGAACCTGGGCGTCATCCTGGACTCCTCACTCTCTATGAACAGACAAGTCAACGCCGTTTCATCATTTTGCTTCAACATTCTTCGCATGCTCAAAAAAACATTTCGCTGGATCCCCACTGACACTAGAAAAACAGTCACCCACGCACTGGTTACAAGCCGCCTGGACTACGGAAACACCCTATACGCAGGTATCACTGCAAAACTCCAGAAAAAACTCCAACGCATCCAGAACGCATCAGCCAGACTCATACTAGACATCCCACGTAAAGACCACATCTCTAATCACCTGAAAAACCTCCACTGGCTCCCCGTCAATAAGAGGATTACTTTCCGCCTCCTAACCCACGCACACAAAGCACTTTACGAACTTGGACCCGAATGCCTCAACACACGACTTTCCTTCTACACCCCCTCTCGCCAACTACGTTCCTCCAACCAAGCGCTTGCCACCGTACCTCGCAAGTAATTCCCCACCCTTCTTCAAGCGCCTTGAGACCCTCCGGGTATGTAGCGCGCTATATAAATCTTTGACTTGACTTGACTTGACAAGAATGAAATTCTCCCTATTACCAATTTTTGCTTTAAGCACTCTTTTGATTCTTCTGGTTTGCACTGTAATACATCTAAGATTCTGGGCCATATGTATCAAAATGTTCTCTTGCGATTCTTAATTTTTTTTTTTTAAATGTGTTTTTATTGCAGAATTATCAACAATCTTCAAGGTCAGGTGACCAGTCTTCCTCTTACAATACAAGGCACTATACTGTTTTAAAAAATAGTACACAGCCATTCAGCCCACATCCCGGAGGCTGGGCGGCGCACCAAGATACCCCAACAGGAGTTCTCACGTACCGATCAGAGGGACACCGGGTCAACAGCACAATTTTGTATCCGCTTTTATCCCCTATCAAACTCCCCCCTCCCCCTCCCCACCGCCAATACTTTCCATTCTTTACCTTAATCTTTGCCCTGATCCCCAGTGTCCGAGCTGTTAGGTCTATGCTCACACTTTCCCAGCTCAATCGTTCGTCAGCGATTCGCTTCTTCCACTTCTTCATTGACATCTACGTGCCGCCCTACTCTCCATCTGCTGGGGGACCTGGAGAGTCTCCCTACCGTAATTGCATTCTTTGGTGTGTCTGCGGTGTCCCCGTAACTCCCCCCCCAATCCCTCCCTCCCCTGCTGCCTCTGATGTGGGTGGTATCTATAAGTTCCAAAGGGATGACATATTGCCTATCGGGGTCAAACACTCGGCCTCCCAAGCCTCATGGAACCTCCCTTTCCAATTGCCCCTCCTCTTCCTCCTTGATCAACAGGTCATTCAGGTCCTGCACAATCATTTCCCATGCTCTTGCAAGCTCTAAGCTCTTCTCGTTACCAGTCCTCGTGGCCTGTCGCATTCTGATCTCACTCTCACATTTGGACCATTTCCTCAACTCATTCGTCCATCTCCGGACAGACGGGCCCTCCCTGGATTTCCAGCGCCAAGTAATCTCCCTATTGCGCCAGCATGAGTCCCAGGTCAATAAACTTACTCGTGATTTTGGTCTTGGTCGTGTGCGGAAACCAAAGCAATATGCACGCGGCCATATCAAATTCCACCTCTCTCTCCGTTACTGCATTCAGGAGCTCCCCCACTTCTGCCCAGTATGTCCCCAGTCGCGGGCAGCTCCACAGCATATGATCTAGCTCAACATCAGGTACCAAGCATCTCGGACACGCTGCATCCTGTACCTGAAAGTGCCTTCTAATTTTCCCCGGTGTCAGGTACGCCCTATGCAGTATAAAGAAGTGTATCTGCTGAAAGCGGGCATTCCTACTACCCTTCCATGTTCTCTTCCAAATATGGCCCCAAACCGGGTCAGGTATGGGCTTACCTATGCTCTCTTCCCATTTTCCCTTCAGCACGGCTAACGGAGCAAGACCCTCGTTCAACATTCTTGAATGAAGACAGGTCACCGCCTTTACTGTACCCGCAGCCATCACCACGTATTGGCAGGCCATGGTCGTGTCTGGTTCTGCCAGTCCCCCCCTCCAGTGCTTCTGTATCGCTGTCGTCACTGCGGCATGCAAGAGGTAGCTCCCATCCGAGAGTCCAAACTGGTCCTGTAATACTCGAAAGGGAACCAGCTCCCCGTCGGCATATAGATCTCCCACCATCTGCAGACCCAGGTCTTCCCATTCCGCCAACAGAGACCAATCTCCTCCATGAGGCAGTGCCGTCAACATTCCTATGGGGATCTCAGGGGCGTATGGGCGGGCAGCCCCCGCCCTCCTTAGGCTCCTAAGCCAGCACATCCGGAGGGTTTTCTCTTCAATCCTGAGATCGCCCAATCCCAACTGCTGCTGCAGCACAATGTAGGACAAGATGTGCCGCTGAATACCTTTCCCCCGTCCCTGGTCAGGGCCCATAAACTCTCTTGCGATGTTTTGCGTTAAGACCTGAAGCTGAGCCGCTAGGTAGTACAATTCAAAATCGGGGACCGCCATCCCCCCCTCGAGTTTAGGTCTATGCAACGTATGCAACGCCACTCTGCGCCTGCCTTGGCCCCAAAGGAAGGCAATGACCATCGATCGCAACTCCTTAAAAACCCGCAGAGGGATCCAGATCGGCAGGGTGCGGAAATAATAGAGCAACCTTGGCAGAGCCACCATTTTTAACAATGCTATCCGGCCTAGTACTGACAAAGGGAGAGAGGCCCAAAAAGTCATACAGCCCCGCAACGCCCTTATGCAACAACCTATGTTGCCCTCTAGTAGGTCAGCAACTTCATGATAAACCCTGACCCCCAGGTAGGTGAAGCATGTGCCCTCCCAGACCACATCGATCGTTAGAGGGGGGTACTGTACATTTCTCCTCAGCGGGAAAATGCAGGTTTTATTCCAGTTCACCTTGAGGCCTGATAGGTTGCCAAAACGAGAGAGCATTTCCGTCGCCCCCTTCAGGGCATCTTCCGTGTCCTCTAAGTAGAGCAGCAGATCATCCGCATACAATGAGATATAATGGTTTTCCTCGTTGCATTGGATTCCTGAGTATGGTGCTCCCGTTCGCGCCTGCGCCGCCAGGGGTTCCATCGCCAAAGCAAACAGGAGAGGGGATAGCGAGCAGCCCTGCCTCGTTCCTCTGCGCACTGGATACGCGGGCGATATCACTGGTCCCAGTCTTACCCTGGCCGTTACCTCAGCGTATAGGACCTGCGTCCAGCGGCCAAAGCCCCCTCCTAGACTGAGCTTCTCCAGGACCTTAGCAAGATATTGCCATTCCAGGCTATCGAATGCTTTCTCGATATCCACTGATAGCACTGTGGATCTATGCTCCAGGGCCTGGGCTCCGTCCATTACACGAATCAAGCGGCGGATATTATGGGATGTATTCCTAGTGGGAATGAACCCCGCTTGGTCCTCATGGACCAAGGTGGTCATGTGTGGCAGTAATCTAGTGGCCAGAATACGGCTTAAGATCTTGTAATCCACCGTCAGCATAGACAGTGGCCTGTACAATGTCACTTCTGAGGCTTCTTTACCTGGTTTCAGCAGCGGTACCACTAATGCTTCCCTCATCGTTTGGGGGAGGCGTCCCAAGGTCTGGGCCTCGGAATATACTACTAGGAGTCTTGGTGCCAAGACATCTACAAATTTCGCATAGAATTCGATCGGCAGACCATCCACCCCCGGCGTCTTATTTCTAGCCATTTGTTTAATGGCCACCCGAATCTCCAATAGAGTTATTGGGCCGCCTAATTCCTTCGCAGTCTCGTCATCCAGCGCCGGGAGTTGAACAGCGTCTAGGTATTCGTCTATCACCGTGTCGTCTACCCCCAAGTGACTCTCATATAGAGTCGTATAGTAGGACTGGAAGCGAGTCAAAACCGCGGTCTGGGAATAGACCACCTCCCCTGACCCCGTTTTAATGCTCATGATCAGGCAACCCCTAGGCTCTGGATTAGCGAGTTTAGCAAGAAGTGTGCCCACCTTATCTCTCTCCCCGTGCACCTAGGTGAGGTATAGCTTGTAATCATAGCATCTTAGCCTTTCTGTTTCAGTCGCCATCGCTTCTTTCGCTTCTAATAGCCTGCTCTGTAGTTCCGGCCTCTCAGGCCTGTGCCTCTCTAGTTCTCTCAGCGCACACTCCGCTTTCTCCAGATCAGCCACCACCGCCATCCTGGCTTTCGAAAATCTCCCCATGCACACACCTCTCACCACCACCTTCATCGCATCCCATTCCACCGCTCTCGTTGCAGTCGTGCCCTCATTCTCAACAAAATACCGTTCGATGCCCTCCTGGACTGTGGTGCTAAACACTGGGTCCTCTAATGTATCAGGGCGCAGCTTCCATGTCGGTACCGTAGACCTCACCCGCTGCCACTGCACCGTTATCAGCAAGGGATTGTGGTCAGATATGGTCCTAGCCAGATACTCCGTATGTGTTATCATGGCTGCCAGAAGACCACTACATAATATAGAGTCTATTCTAACATGTAATGCATGCAGTGCTGAAAAAAAGGAGTAATCCCTAACGTCGGGGTGCTGCTCCCTCCACACGTCCACAAGGCCCCACCTCTCCTGCCAATCTTTCCTGTGCGCGGCCAACGTCCGATCCGGAGAGTCAGTCAGCGGCGGGTGTGATCTATCTCGTGTGACATCAGTGATTGAATTAAAATCTCCCCCCACTATAATAGGGCCCGCTAGGAAGTGTGCCAATAACCCAGAGAGTTTATCAAAGAAACGGGCCTGGTTGACATTAGGGGCATATACACTGCTCAGCACTACCTCCCTCCCATACAGCCTGCCCTCTACTACCACAAATCGACCCTCAGGGTCCACTAGCTGATTCGTGACCTGGAATGGGACTCCCGCTCTCACCCAGATCAGCACCCCTCTGGCAAACGATGAATATGTTGTGCCAAAGGTCTGGCCACGCCACCTCTTTTGCAACGCAGTACATTCCTGCCTGGTCAAGTGGGTCTCCTGCAATAATGCAATCTGGATGCCACGTCTCCCAAATAAGCATGTACCTTGCTTCTCCGGGACATCGTGCGGAGTCCACGGACGTTCCATGTAAGGCTTTTTAAATCAGGTAACGTTCCCATTGCCGCTGTTCCCCCTCCATTCCGGCAACATCATTTGGAGCCCCACATCACAGCAGCAGTCCCCCCAACATGAAACATCCCGAAAAACTTTCCTAACCCCTCTCCCCAGAACAGGACCCAATAACGAAGCATCAGCCCCCATCCAAACATATAACATCACACACAGTCCACTACTCTGTGGTCGTCACCACAGAAGGCCTTAAGGGCAATGGGGGGAGGTCCGGGCCGACCCGGGGCAAGCCATGTCCCCGCTCTAGGCCCAAGATCCCTTATGATAAATGCAACAGAGTACCTGCCAGTCCGCCAGACACCCCGGATTGTCCGCTCCAGCAGGAGCCATGTGGTAGTCCTGCACAGCAATAATCACTCGTTGAACAACCCATCCGCCGTTTGCGGGGTGACCCTCGGCCCTACAGAGCTATCCGCCTCGTACAGTTCCTCCCCAGACTTTCTGCTCTCCACTTCTGAATCCGAGTCCTCCAACCCCTTCTCCTGTTGCGAACCCGTGATGCTCGCCGTTGCCGCCAGCGCCCCCTTTCTGTCCTCCGCCATCCCGGCAGTTCGCTGTGCATTTTTGAGTTTATTCTTCTTGCGGATGCGTTGCGATTTTCGAATCTGCACCGGCTTCTGTCGTTCCCGGTCTCCTTTATGTTGGCGGTCTGTGCCAGCGCGGTACAACTCCAGCCAGTTCCACGCCTCATCAGGGGTTTGGAAGAATTGGGTCGTCCCGTCCAGGATCACCCGTAATTTGGCCGGGAAGAGTAGCGAATACTGGATACCCTCGTTTCTCAGTTCTTTCTTCACGGCCAAAAAGGACGCCCTGTTCCTCTGGACCTCTTGGGTGTAGTCCGGGAAGATCGTGACCGGGCTATTGTCTATTTTGAAGGGGCCCACCGAGCGTGCTCTTTGAATCAGGAAGTCACGGTCCTTGTAGTGCAAGAGTCTGATCACCATCGGGCGCAGAGGGCGCCCCTGCATGGGCGGGCGAGTCGGGACCCTGTGTGCACGCTCCAGGGAGAAGAACGGAGATAAGCCCTCCGGAGCCACGACTGTTTTCAACCAGTTCTCCATGTAGGCCACGGCATTGTCCCCTTCAATTTTTTTCTGGCAGGCCCACCACCCGGATGTTGTTCCTCCGGTTACGGCTTTCAGAATCCTCTGCCCGTTTCTCCAGCGTCGCCAGCCTTTCCAGGATCTCAGACAATTTGCGTTCTGCGGTGACCACCGCCGGCTTCAGTTCCGAGAGCAGTTGTGCATTATCCTTAACCTTGTCAGACAGTTTTACGTGATCCGCCCTCAGCAACCCCAGTCCCGTGGCTACCTGAGCAATGTCCTGGTGAAGGGAGTCCTTGGTTGCTGCAATCGCATCCAATATGCCATCCAGCCTCGCGTTCAGTCGCAGTTCTTGCGCTGATGCCTCCTGTGCTGCGTGCGGGCCCCCGACCATGTTCAGCGTGGCCAGCTGGCCGCCTCCCCTCTCCTCGCACACGTTACTGCCTTTGGCAGCCATCTGGGTAACTGCCGGTATCACCCCTGGGCTGCTCCCGAGCGATCAGCCAGTTCAAAGGCCCCTCCGCCGGGTGGTTGCCCCCAGAGTCTCTCCTCCGCTCCGCGATCTCTGGTGTCCGCTCAAGGGATGTCCGCCGCTTCTAGTGGACGGGCCGCTCTCCTCTCGGGGAGTCCCTCTCACAATCTGGAGGGGCCATCCCCAGTCTCTCCAAGCGGAACCACCCTGATGGGTTCCGCACGGCTCGACGGCTCCGTCGTCCAACGCCTCCCCCCTGCGCCAGGTCCAACAAGCGCTAGGGCAGGGCGTCGACTACCCCTCTTCAGGCGCTCAAGTCAGGGCAGCCCCATCCGGGCCCGGGCGTCCCACTCCCGCAATGCATCAAGGCGAGCCCCCCCGTCACCTGGTTCTTGACCTCCGGGTCGGTTCCGCACCAGCTGCACGATTTTGTACACGCGTGTGCCGGGATTTTGTACACTCGTGTGCCGGTCCCCTCTCAGTGACCAGCCGCGTCCGCCAGGCCAGGTCGTGTGTTCCCCCTCCAAGCGCTCGCTCACCGCTCGGACCGGGGTCCCCTTCGCACTATTGCCGATGCCATCTGGTGGTCTCTCCTCCGCCAGCGGGAACCGCCGTGCTGCTTCCTGTCCCGCTCCTCAGCACCTGGCCGAATCCCAGAGCTCCAGTACCGCTCCGGATCTCCGTCACCGCTGTGGACCGCTCCCCGGCGAAATGGCCGCCGGCACTAGCCGCGGGGGGATGGGCTCTCCACCAGCAACCCCCGGAACTACTGGCCTCCGCTCCGTGCTCCCTCCGCGGTCTCTCCTCCCCGCGCAGCAAGGGGCAGCACCCGCCGGAGTCCTCCGCTCACCTCCCACGCCGCACCTCAGCCGCGGTCCTCCGTACTCCGCAGCTCAGCTACCGCTGCTCGGGTGGCCGCCATCTTGGGCTCTTTGTCTGCCTTCCCGCTGGACGCTACGAGCCGGCCGCCTCTCCGTTCCTGGCGACCCGCTGGCCCATGAATGTCACCCTCTTATTGTCCGGTGACTAAAGCTCGGTTTCTGAGCTTTCTGCCCGCCCAGAAGCGCGGGAATCCAGGATAATTATGGGATCAGGCACGGAGCTGTAGGCTCACGCCGCCATCCCGATCGGCGTCCAAGCTACGCCCCATCTCTTGCGATTCTCAAATAGCGATTTTTTGCGTATCACTATTTGAGAATCGCAAAACGCTATGTATGTAGGATTTGCAAATCATTTTGCGAATCCTACATATTCCTTAATTGCGAATCTCAAATTGCGATTCACAATTAAGGAACATCTCCCCATTCATTCCTATGGGCTTAGAGGCCCATAGGAATGAATGGGAAGACATTCTCAATTTGTGATTCTCAATTAGAGATTCGCTAACTTAGAATGCAATTTCAAGGGTGTCAGGGTGTCAAAAGCAAAACACACATGATGATGGGCGGAATGTTGCACAATGGCAAAACATTCACCCCAGTCACAGATCTGGGTTTAATCCATCGTTAACTGGGGTGGCCTGGTGAGCAAAATAACGGTGGATTAAACCCAGATCTGTGACTGGGGGTGAATGTTTTGCCATTGCGGAACATTCCATCTATCATCTTGTGTGTTTTTCTGTTCACCCTATGTGGGAAGGGTATGCTCAGACTGGAGTCAAGCTATCCTGGCTGAAGACGGCTGATAGCCAGAAACCGGTCCTAGGATGCTTCATTCCGGTCCAGGGAAGACATGGCTTGGCAGTTCAGTCTGGACTGTTCCCATGAGACACAGGGTCAAGACTGATTTGCATATGGCCATGTCTGAACTGGGGTTGCTTGGTGAGCAAAATAACAATGGATTAAACCCAGATCTGTGACTGCGGGTGAATGTTTTGCCATTGTGCAACATTCCTTCCATCATCTTGTGTGTTTTACTTTTGACACCCTGGCACCCTTAAAATTGCATTCTAAATTAGCGAATCTCTTGTGTGTTTTGCTGTTCACCCTATGTGGGAAGGGTATGCCCAGACGTGGGTCCCGTGCACCATCTTAAAGCCCATGCACCATCTTAAAGCCCTATTATCAACCACAAATAATGCCTGGGGAAGCCTTCTGACAGTCTCTTATATGGTATAATAGCACTGTTACTGTTAAGAAGAAGTCAATATTTTGGAAGTCTTGGAGGCAGACGAGTATCAGATGGATTGGGGATTTATTTGATGGTGAGAACCCCAAATCCCTCCCTCAATTTCAGCATTTTTTTTAACTGTCTACATACATTCTTATCAAACTTTTATCTCCTCATTAATATTATCTTAGATGTTTTCCATTCGCTCCCAATAGGTTCGACTCCTTCTCCACCCGAACCCGGTATTCTGACTTCTACTCCTAAAGACTTCCTTATATATACTTTTCTTTCTCTTTTGATCCATCTAGATCCCTCGCAGACCTGCTCCTAGGGCTGAGAACTGGCTGGAGGACGCCTCTCGGTGGCACACTCTGTTTCGGAGTTCTGGGACTTACTACCCGCCAAGTCCCGACCCGTCGATATTTGGGGCCCTCTGATCACTTACCTCCACTCCCATATCCCTCCCAGCGGCGCTACCTCTCCCACGCTCCCCGCCCGCGGCGGACGTCGGTGCTGGCTGGTGACTGCCTCCCCAGTCCTTTCAGGCCACCCCGCCCCGCGGCACTCACCATTGAGGTCATAGCCGAGGGTTGCGACCCTCATGTGGCGTGGGACCTCCGTGTAATGATGTGATTTCAGCCTTCACATGTTCATGTTTTTTGTAAGGTGCAGTCGACTTGTTTCAAAACGCTTGGCTTGGTCTATACTGTGTTAATTTGAGCTGGTATGTAGCACAGTGTAATGTGTCTGACTTGAACTTCCTCAATAAAGGTTTTGGAAAAAAAAAGGTTGATCTCAGTTGGGAATCTGATTTGGGATGTACCTGGTCTATCTCATTCTGGAACAAGATATGGTATAAAATTCACAAGATATCAAGAATTGCTATTACTATTCAAACACTATTGTTTTTGTTTGATAGACTTTATCACACTCCCACTAGAATTGCTAAATTTTCTAAAGATACTAAGGGTGGTTATTGGTCCTGCAATCATCCGAGTAGAGATATTATGCACCTTTTATTTTTTTGTTCACCCACAGCTTTTTTTTGGCAGAAGGTTTGGTCACAGCTGATAACAATGTATCAAATACGTTATACCTTTTCCCCTTTGATACTCTTTTTATGTAGTTTGTCAGATGAATGCACCCTCTCATTCATAGTAATAAATTGTTAGATCTCTTATTGGCATTAGCTTTCCAACAAATCACAATTAACTGGAAATGTTCCTCTAATATTTCATATAAAGCCTGGTGGTAGAATGTATGTCATTATCACAGATTGGATACAGCCTTTGTCTTTTCCATATGCAAACAGAGAATAGAATTGGTTATCATTGACACATTTCCTAGGTGGTATTATTAAAAAGCAAACTAATTGTATTCATTCAGAACATTTTAAACCTCCGTAATCTGGTAAATTCTCTGCATACATGTATAGTTTAGCATATTATCAATATATTGATTTCTCTGGTATTTTCTCACATTTATACCAATTTTATGACTTAGTCTTCCGGTTTTATATTCCCTTCCATATCCTCTGTCCCTTCCCCCCTTCTTTTTTCCCTGGTAATAAAAAAAGTCTTTGCTTACTGCATATGTTTTTTACTTTCATGGTTATTTTTATTGTAATTGGTGTTTTTAAATAAAACTTTTTAAACTTGAAAAAAAAGCAGAGTGGCTTTGAGGTTGAAGAGAGTGAGGGATGAGGTAACACAGTGAGGGAACATGGTTGAGAAGGATGCGGTGGGGGAAGAGAAGGTCAGGTAAGAGACAAAAATGAGAAAGCACAGACAACAGAGTGTGGGGGATGAGGAAGCAGATGGACAATGGAGGTTGGGTGGGGAAACAAAGGGACAACGGACGGTGGGTGCGTGAACGATGGCGATGTGCATGGACAATGGAGGGTGGGGCAGGGGTTGGGAAGCACACAGACATCGGAGGGTGAGAAGGCAAGGGTGTGAAAGCATAAGGACAATAGACGGCGCAATTGCAGAGATACAGAAGCAAATGGACAATGGAGGGGTGGATAAGCAAGAATGGCAACTGAGGAAGAGCAGTGAGGGGAGAAACAAACGGGTGAGAAAAAGGAACACAAAGTACAGGAGGGAAACATCTGAAAAACACATGTACTCTTATAGAGTACTTAACCAAAAATGTAGCTTGTGAAAAGGGAGAAGTGGAAGGAGACAAGTAAAAGGTCAATTCTCCAGAAGAGGACAAACGCCAAAGGAGGAAGGAAAGCCCATGGAAGCTGAAGAACAAGAAGCAAGCAAATGAGAGTGACAGTGAAGCCAACCAATAGTAGGCAAGTTCGCGTTCTGAGTTCACTGTATGGTAACAGTATGTCTCACAACCGACCGCACATGCACCAATTTAGGAAAGACCTAAAAAGAGCACTTTGTGTAACTTTTGATTTACAACTCTGTAGGAGAGTAGGATCTGCTTCCTATGGTTACCCCCACTTTTTTCTGTGTTTCAATGGTTTTTCGACTTTAGACTTGCTGTGGCCCTGCCAATCAGGACCACAGCCTAGCTGTTCTCTCTCTAAATTGACCAGAATGGTTACTGAGTTACCTTATGAGTCCCTAGTATATGGTACCTTAGGTACCAAGGGCATAGGTCCCCCAGAGGCCTACCAGGGGCTAAAGCATGTATTATGCCACCCAAGTGAAGCCTTCCAAAATGGCACCACAGGTCTGCACTTGCAGCCTGGGTAAGGTGGTGTAAGCACCCCTTAATTAGATATAGTATACCTATACCTACCTATATATATATATATATATATATATATATATATATATATATATATATAGACACATATGAACCTATAAGTCACTCCTATGGCAGGCCTTGGCAATCCTGGAGGCAGAGTGCTTGGTTTTGTGTGAGAGGGTGCACTAGTATGAGCTGAGCTCCTCTAAAGCTTTCGGAATCCCTTCCTTATAGCTGTTCTATGATATAGCCATACCCTATACTCTTAAGTGAATTACAATCCTCTCGGTTAATGCTAACTTTGGTTTGGCTTTATCAAAATATGTCATGTTTGGCGTCAAACACTTTGGAATACTACATCCCGCCAGTCCTGGCGGCGGGGGTAGCATTCCACCCTTCTAGAGGGAGAAGACATGTTGTTACTGTTAAACCCGGTAGAAGTTAAACAGAGCCCCAGCATCACAAAATGGATGCTGTTGCCACAGACACAAGTCTGACCTCCTGCTGCTGGACTCAACTCCGGCAGGGGAGGCCTGGACAATAGGTTTCCTGCCCAGGGAGGCACTTCCCCAGACAGGCTTTAGTGTATTGGGGCAGGGTGGGTTTCATTCAGTGAATGCTTTTAAGACACTGCCTGGGGCACACAAGGTGCTCCATACATTTCCCATTTCAAACTGGTTGCTAGGGTACTCGGCCCCAGCTCTGGCACCAAACTGGACAATGGGGAAGGGGTGGAACCACTCCCTCCCCAGGTCCTCCCGTAGGTGGGACCCTAGAGTTAGCCCAACCCCTAAACTAAGTATAAGTATAGGAACCCAGTCCCTAGGACTTTAGATTATACTGGACGAAACTCTGAAAAATAAATCTTGGACCTTCAACATTTCATTTTGACTGAAAGACTGAAGAATCTCCCTTGAGGTCAAGGAGTGACCTCCCTGTTCAAACAGGCAGCAAAAAAGCATCTTGCTGGTCTTCATTTTCGAGGCTCCCGCCAGATCCTGAAGAATCTGTGACACAGGACATGGACTTCCAGACATCTCCGAGGCTGACATGAGTCCCCAGCAGAGCTGAGACCTGTAGCTATCACAAGAGACGTGGGACCGGAACTCCTGGACATCCTGCAATTTTGCAACTGCACCTACTTCCCGAAGTTTCCCGAAGTTGTGCATTGGGGCATTTGAAGCCCCTGCCCGAGCACCTTTTGCACCGATGCTCAGAGGCCTACACTCCACGAGTGTTCCCAGGGCCCGCTCTTTGCATTACCGCTCGAGGCTCCTTCGCGATTTTTAGCCCGTTGGCTAGTGGGTCCGCACGAAGGACAATCCTTTGTTTCTTGGGCTTCCTTGGTTGCTCCAGGTGTGTCCTGACTCCCCTCCAAAGGGTAAGTCCCTCAGACCTTGCTGGTCTGCACCGAAGCCAATCTTGTCATCTTGCGTGGTTGCTGTAGCCAAGGCTTGTTGGGTCCAATCTGGATTCCGACGCTGCAGCACTCGACATCCTTCGTGGACAGCTTGAATCCAGCTCCTGGTCATCATCGACACCTCTTGGTCCTCGTGGCTGAAGAATCAAGCTTCACCTCCTCCACTTGAAAGCTCCCGACATCGGCTGGCATCTTCCTGTCGCCATCCTGGTCACTGGCTAGTGACCCAGACTCTGTCCCCTCTGCTTTTGGGTTCTTCACATCTCCGATCCACCCTTGGATCCACCCAGACACTTTTCCTCTGGTCGCCTGCAGCACTTCTTCGCAGCTCTCCATTGGAATAGATGACGAAACCCGACACGAAAAGACACCTATGCACCCGGCTTCCCTGGGTGAGGTAACACGAGTACTCCAGTGCTCCCGTGGGTCTTGACTCTCGAAGTGTCTAAGCCTAAAGGGGTTCCATCGTAGTTCACCCCTAAGTGTCCTTAATTAACAACTTAAGGGTCCTGGGAATCCCGGAGGGGATCGAGGGGTCTGATATAAGGGCGTATATCATCAAGCTCTTCGAGAATGCCTTCCCCGAGCTTTCCAGTTGGAACTGGTCCATTGAGCTGCAGCGGGTACACCGTACTCCCTTCAAAATACGAAGGACTGCTAAGGAAGGGGACAAACCTAGAGCGGTTCTAATATTCCTCGGTAACTTTATTCTAAGGCAGGTAATTGCGGAAAAGGCCAGACCCGACGCCAGGAGAAGCAGTGAGGGGGACTCTTTCTTCGTCCGCCCGGATTATTACTACTCGACCGTAGAGCGAAGGTGGAGCTTGAGGGAAATGATTAAGCCCTTTCAGGACAAGAAGATACAAGCCTTCTTGATAAACCCGGCCCTGCTAAAAATAATCAATGAAGGGAAGACACTATACTTCTCTTCAGAAATTAAAGCAAAGGAGTACCTAGACTCTGTTGGTTAACAGACTCAAAATGTACAACTAAGGCTGGGTTCGGGGTTTTTCTATGAAAAAAAAAAAAGAAAAGCATGCTGACACGGTTTAAAACTGGGGCGGGGGGTTTGTTAGGCTGTGAACGATGCATTATGACTACTGGTTTGTAGGGCTATTTTTGCAATCTTTAGGTTTTTGTTCTTAGTTTTAGGTCTCACTGCTCATAATGTAAGACCATCACATGCACAGACTAGGTCTGAGCAATTCACGGAGAGGGTTTCTGGGAGGGTGCTCAGGGGGTCTCGGGGGAGTGGGGGGTGGGCTGGTGGTGTCGGAGGGGTGCCAGAGAGGGTTGGGTTGGGTAGGGGAGAAATGCAGAAAAATGAAGAAAAATGGTGCGTTTTGGTATATTTTTATTGTTTCTTTTCTACAATTTATGAATTCATTGAAGGACAGCTCGATTAAGGTTCGGGTCAATGTAGTTGGTCAACTAGCTTGTCAGGATGGTGAACATTAGAATAGGCTCACTTAACATCAGGGGGCTGAACGACTGGAGGAAACGTCAAAGACTGGCTCATTTTGTGAAATATAATAGTATTGACGTTCTTTCTCTCCAGGAGACCCATCTCCCTTGGGCCAAGAGGAACTTAATGTTTCTCAGAGGTTTTGAGTTGCTCGCTTATTCTACGCAATCCTCGATGATCGGGGGGGTTTGCAATCTTAGCAAGAACATCTTAAAGCTATGTATAGAGAGCCCGAGGCTAGAGTGGTTGTTATGGGTGAGAGTTCAGATAAGATAGCCATTCAGAGAGGTACACGTCAGGGGTGTCCCTGTTCCCCGATCCTCTTTTCTCTTTATATTGATCCTCTTATCCAGAAATTTTTAGGGTGCCCCAGGATCAGCCCTGTTTTATTAAATGGCTATGTAAACAAAATTATGGCTTACGCTGATGATCTGGCTGTCATCACTACGGACCTGCTGCAAGCGATGCCAGCTCTTGCTCAATTGGCTTAGGTTTTCGGCAGCCATTCAGGTTATCTATTGAATGAAACAAAAACACAGGTAATCTGCACAGAAAATATTGTTAAATCTGACCCTAGATATGTCGATGCCGCTGTGTATCTGGGGGTTAGAATAAATGCCTCAATCGAGAAAATATTGGATGAAAATTACCTCCCGCTTATTAAATCAATAGAAACAGAACTGAAAAGAATAGATGTGCTTCATCTTTCATTGATCGGGAGGGCAAACGCGGTGAAGATGACAATGTTCCCTAAAGTGCTGTATCTGTTTCGGGCCATACCCTTATTTATTGAAGAGGGACTAATGAAAAGATTGGAAACTGTATTTATAAGATTTATTTGGCAGTACGGCAAGGTCAGGCGCTCCACTAATTTTATGTCACTTTCTATGGAAAGGGGGGGTGGCCTTCCCAAACCTAAGATTATATCATTGGACCTGTCTTCTTACACAAATGCTAATTTTATTCCAGTCTGAGGTGGACTCCGTAGGTGTAGAAACTCGGAGCCCTCCTTCTATATTTGAGCTTTTGCTGTGGAGAAAGGCATTAGGCTTATTACTGTGCGAAGTTGATCGCAGGTACTATAAGAGGGCTCGGCTCAAGATTTTGGAAGGGGCCTGGAAAGTATGGAAATCCGCCATGAAGTTTTTTAATGTTCCTAAGGTTAATGTACATCTACCTTTCTGCAATTCTAGCCTTTTCTCCCATTTATGCGCTGAAGGTAATTTTCAGGTTTGGAAGGGGCTGGGTATTAAGACTATAGGTGACATTATGGAAGGCGAGGAAATAGCAAGATTCGATGCCTTGCAGTACAAGTTTTCTATCCCATCTACCCACTGGCTATTGTATGCTCAAATTGAATGTACTCCGAAAGCACTGAGGCCTAAGCTGATACACCAAGTCGACTTTCCTCTGTTGGACTCATTAGCCAAAGGGTGTAAGAAAATAAAAACAGTCTATAATTTTTTTCTGATGGGAATCCAAGATGACATGGAGAAGACTGAATCTGCTTTGGCAATTAAACTGTCCAATCCCGATGTAGATCTGGATCTTGCCCTAAATCTGAATAAGAAAATCTTTCGGTCTTCAAATCTGAGAGCCCAGCACTACAAAACGTTGTTTAACTTATACCATACGCCCGCAAAGCTTTTTTCCTGGGGGGTTAGGGAGGACGATTGTTGTCCCAGATGCAATGAGGGACAAGCAGATCTATTACACATGTTTTCCAATTGTAGTGCGCTCGGTCCAATCAGGGATGAGATAGGGAAATTTTTGGAGGGGCTGCTAGGTCATAAGATCGATCTATCCCCAACTGTGATGCTACTGGGTATAGATGAGAAGCTACGACTGGGGAAAGATGAGGAAGCCTTTGTCTTTATTTCAGTAGCGGTACTCTGGATTTTAATCTCTTCAGGCTGGAAAGATACCAGTGCTCCGTATTCCAAATGTGGTTTCCAGACTTTTGGGCATACACAATATAGAGTCTGGCCTTTATGAACTGAAGGGCAAAAAAATTTGGGAGATGGGAAGTCGCATTTGGGCCCCACTTACAGAGTGGAGGGAGCAAAGACTGTAATTTCTGGATGCAGCACACCTTGTAAAAATGTGTTCAACCTGTAGAGTTCTTTTTAATGTGAACATCATTTTATTTTGTGACTAATAATGTAATTGTCCTGAACCTGTAATTGTATATCTCTTTTTAAATATTGGACCTAGATGGGCTCAGTATTTTATGAATAATGAATTGTATCTGTCTCTTTTTATCTTGTAACGCACCAGAAATTCTTAATAAAAAACATTAAAAAAAAGTGTCCTTAATCTTTAAAATTGTAACTTGCTTTTTCTCCACAGAAAGTCAATGGGGATTTGCGGCTGTGTTTAGACACTGCACGCATCCCCGTGGGTTTCCTGCATCCCTACCTTGGGTGGTCCCTGGTTGCCGCAGCGGTTCAACAGGCCCTAGGTCTTGCTTCTATCCCTCACGTGGTTCCTATACCACTTTCTTAGTGTATGGTTTGTGAGGCCCCTAGGGCAAAACATATACTGTGCTAATTTGCTGTGTGCTAATTAAGCCCTTGTATTGTACTTTGACCTCTGGCCTCATAAAGAGACTAGAGGGGTTGTGTTTAGAATAAATGCATATATTTTATATATATACCTGGTGTGGTTATGCTTTCATTTGATCATTCAAGAGATTATAGACTGGTAAACCAAGCTGCTTTACATTCCAACAAGACTTAGCCTGAAGGCTGCTCTCCACAGCTACCACTAAGATAGCTTTCAATAAAGGTTGTCTTAAACCTACCATCAATATGGGTCATTTGGCCTGGTGCAAGGTGCCCACTAGAATAGTGGACATCATATGCCAGGCCAACTTCTCACAAACTCCATCTCAGATTTTTAATTGAAAAGAAAAATAATGCTTGCCTTATTTTGCAGACTCGTACTCCTATATTTACATTCTCTCACAAAATGACGCAATGGCTGCACCATAGAGCTCTGCTATACAGTATGGCTACAAATACTTGCCAACACCAATAGGCCTCATAGATGAGACCTACTGGCTTTTCCAATGCTTGTTCAAAGATTGTAAGCCACCCATAGCAATATCAGAGAGTAATGCTCCAGCTGGCCTTTGAAATTGTCTCATCGTATTTTCTATTGAGCCCACCTGGAGGCCAGGTTCTTGCAACTCATCCATCCTTTGATAGATGGTAATTTAGGCACTGAATCTTACACCTTCAATTTATGTGAAATATACACTCATTCTTGCACCTTTAATATGTGCGAAAGTTACACTCTTCATCACATGCTTTTAATTTGTGTGAAATGTACGCACCTAATATTAATATTTATATGAAATTTTTGAAATTCATGGAGTTTGCAAAGAAATCCAACAGTGATTTTGGGCCTCAGCAGCAGCTTCGGTTCACAATGGATTCTTACGTGTGTAGTTATTAAATTATATAGAAATGTAGGGACAAGTGCAAATCTGACTCTTAGTTCTATTTACACTGAATAACTATTTATTTTTGTTTCTCATTTGAGGACATATTTTCCACGTGGAGAAACTCTTCCCTTACACTTCCAAGGCTGTTTTGGGTATTGCGCCCCCTTCCCCACCGTAAACATACATTTTCTCAGGCTCTTGAGAGAACAAGGGGTCGGATGTTCCAAGGCCCTTTGCATTTTGCACACAGGCTGGTTTTCAAATGGGTGTGCAATTTGCGATGCATTTTAAGTACCATATAGTTGCCAACTTTCTCAGGCAAGAATATCAGCAATTTGTACTTTTTGGAGTTTCCGAAAGGGCCCAAGATGACACATAAACAAACACTTAGTTCAAAACCCTCAGTATTCTTTGTTAACCAGGAAACCCACTATTATCCTTAACTAAATATTATTCATAGTATACATTATGGTGAAATACCTTTTGCATTTCTTCATCTTATAATTTTTTTTTACTTAACATTTTAAAGGGGCAAAATGCCTGATTTTTACGACCCTCTCAATTTTCCAAACTATCTTGTAACGAATATACCAGCCAGTCAGGTAATCTGTTGTCCAAGTGGCAATTGTATTTGCGTTGCTAATTGCACCTTTTCAGTGGGGGCCAAGACAACCAGCACAGTGAAGAGTCATGAGTCAAGCCATGATATGAGTCCCTCTGTGAATGGCTCAGAATGCAGGGATGGTGGCCTG
Organism: Lissotriton vulgaris; assembly: GCF_964263255.1. Lineage (NCBI taxonomy): Eukaryota > Metazoa > Chordata > Amphibia > Caudata > Salamandridae > Lissotriton > Lissotriton vulgaris. The sequence continues at coordinate 780,653,669 of NC_141700.1, read as the reverse complement.
CAAGGGACAACAGATGACCACTGTTGCATTTGCTTTCTAAAATGAGAAACATGTTTTTAAAAGCAGTGTGTCTCTGTTAAATGGGTAGGTAAGGCCTTTATTACATTTTGAACTTGATTTAAAGTTGGGTGGATGGGTTACTCCCTCACAAACCTGACGGATTTCCTGTCCGCCTTATTACAAGTGTTATACGACATAATTTACTACTGGCAGGCTCTAAATCAGGCTCCACGTTTCCTGTTTGGGAACAAGTCGCAGGAAGCGTGAGCTGCCTGCACCTCTCGAGGCCTCCTGAAACCATTCCCAATAGGAAACTGTCTCAAATGGATAACATTTCCGTTTGCAAATCAGCCCCTACTATCTTTGAGGTGTCTGTGTCTGATCAGTGGTTTGTGAAATTGTGGTCACCAAGCATTGAAATGTTCCATTTCGACTTCCAAATAAGAGGAATCCCCTCAATTTTTCAATTTGTAATGGGTCACAAAAACCCTTCAATGTGTCAGGACGTTTCCAGCTCATAAAAGGGTTTTAGTAAATTGCAAAAATACTACGAAAATACTACAAGCCCCCCTTTTTGCAAATCACAGGCTATGCACTTGTTAGACTTTTGTACTGAAGGCCTAAAGTCCAAACATTTTCAGGGTGGTTACCTGTAAAAGTTCTGTGAACACCCACAAACTCACTGGTTTGTGGGTGGTCATGACCCGGTGGTTGCAAATGTCCTGTGGCAGTCCTACTGCCGTATTCGTAATACAGTGAGTGGACCGCCAGTTTGGCGGTCTAAGGACCGCCACCATGGGTCAGCGGGTCTGCACTTTATTCTTTTTTGCCCTTTTAATATGGATATTCGAAAAACTGTAGTGAAACCACTCTTTTGAAAAAAAAATGCTTTTTAACTATAAGGATGTGTTTAATTTTAAATGCAGCTTGGGCACTATGAAAATTATTAGCTCTGTAATCTGCTTCATACAACAAACAAACAGAAAAAGAAAAGATTATGGACTTTAGGACGCTCATATGAAAAAGATGATGAGTAATACCATTCTTTAATCGCATTCTTTTGCACTGATCGCGCTTGCACTTTATTGTATGAACTAGTGGCAGATTGTATTTTATGAACGTTTGGAAAATGGATTTGTATTTTATTGTGTAATTTGCCCCATGAAGTCCAAATTTGCATATATTTTATCATAATTAATCTTCCCTCCTGAATAATAGTCAGAATGTATTTTCTTTTAGATACATGTGTGTTAGTATGCTTTTATGGTGTTTGCCTTGTTGTCGCCGAATAAAGCTGTTTTGATTTGATTTGACTACCAAACTGGCAATCAGGCCCCAAGTGCCTAGGAACTGTTGGTCTCAATTCCCTTGTCACATCTTCATATACCCTAAAGCATCTTTCCACACAAACCTCTGGCTGTCTAGTAAAGTTGGGTAGGAAATGGAGGGGCTATTGAACCTCATCCTCCTGGTAATTGCAAAAGTTACCCCACCTGGGGTAAATATCCTGAAAGACAAACACATTTTCCTTACATCCAACACTCCTACATGAAATGAAACAGTGGAATGGCCACTTTGATGACCATTCCACTGAAATTCCAAGAAAGTGAAATATTCCCATTGGCAGAACATCTCTCAAGAATTCTCAGACTTCATTCGCATCTCATATAATTGTTAGGATTCAGAGTATTATGCAGTTTTACTCCTTTCAGTAACTTTCAACCTAAAGCAAGTGCCCCACTGTTCTGCCTCCCATTAATGTCCTGCACAACAGGAAGAGGCCATCCTTTTAACAGCCAGACATCTTTTAGCAAGTGCAGACAAAAATGCAACAAATACATCAAAGCTGACAACTCAAGACAAAGACCCCTTTCCAGGCATCTATGTGGCTATCTCACCCAAGCAGATCTGTCTGTTGGAACCATTCCCAATGGCCAGGCTTGTTGAAAAAAGGGGTGCAGCCTGCCATGAAAGGCATGGCCGTGTCCCCTGGAAATCATCCATGCCCACTGGCACAAGTGCAACACAGAGGGAACATGTTCAGCTAGAAAATCTCAAAACAGATAATCTAAATGCACATACATCTCCGAGTTGTTGAGCTGCAAAGAAAGGGGATGTTTCAGAAGATGGAGGGACGTTGCCACAGATATTTGGCCTGGCGGCGACCACGTTGGGACATGTCTATATAACATTTTGTTGTTTTTGCTCTCTTTTGGTGGGATTTCGTTTTTGGATACTATGTTAATACAAGTGAGAAAAGATAGAACTTAATCCTCACCTCTTGTCCTGACATAGAAACTCTTGAGCCCTGATTATGTGAATCAACCTTTGGATTTAGCCATTGTGGACGCTGTAGTTTCAGCAACTAAACTACGGTTCGATGTACGTATACCTTTGTGAGTTTGGCCCTGAATGTTCAGGGTCCTTCAGAAGAACCCAACATCATGATAATTTTGGTAGCCTTTATTTTATATGTGTGTTCAAATCAGGGGGACCCACAGGTATGTCATGGAGTCTAATATATATCTGTATACCAGAATATTGTAGAAGTTATCCAACATGTTATCTGGTTGGTGAGTCTGCATAACTGACTTCTAATGCAGGCTGCCTTTGGGCACCTGGGTGTAGTGAGACCGGGCGATGATAGACGGTGGTAGTCTGGGTCCCAAAGACGGGTGATTTATTTCTCTGGAGGCCATGTTGTTTGTGTAGAGAAGGAACGTCTGTTGAGTGGTGGGGTGAACTGTCTCCTTCTCCTGGATGTGCCTGGTATGACCCTTGACCTCGTCCTGCTCTTTGGACTGTAACCTTGTAGCACGCGCGTCATATAGCACACGCCCGGTTCCTGTATCCGAGCTGTTCGGGGTGATGTTTGGTTGGTGAAGCAGGGATGCATTCTTGGGGTCAGAGATGTTAATGACAGAGTTGTGACCATAGGTGAATGCCTCCTGCTTGTTCACCGAGTGGATGGATGCTTCGGGCAATTGACCGGTGTTTGAAATATGTCCTACCGGGTGCTCAGGGAGTGGACATTCCTGAAGGTATCTGCCACCTCTTGGATGGTCATAATGGACAGTTCTGTTTCCTGGGATGGAGGGCGCATGTGCTGGCGTTGTCATCTCAGAGTGATGCCTGGTTCGATGCACCGCTGTGTTAGTGGTGTGGGAGTGTAGATCAGGGGTGGAGCCCAGATCCGGGGTCAGATGGTGAGGCAGCAGTGTCCGCCCTGCATGGAGGGAGACCTCGCCTATGTTGTAGGCTGAGTTGGAGTGTACCCGGGGTTTCTGTGCCAGTGCGTTGACTTCTGTGGTGTATGAACTGAGGGGAATTCTCTGGTCAGTGTTGTAGGGTAGCCCTAAGGTGCCAGGCTGGGATAGGAGGTGTTCTGTTTGAGGTCTGCGGTATATCGCCGGAGCTGTGGGGTCTGATTCATATAATGTGAGGTTTGCGTCCGAGCAGTCCTTCGGAATCCTGTGGCGTATCCATCCATTTTGGAGGTGGAGCTCTGAACACTCCATCTTGTGGCTCTGGTCTGACTGCATCATCAGAAGTCTGGAATCTAACAACTCCTCCTGTCCTTTGGGGTCTGAAGGGTTCTTCAAAAGTCTGGCATCTGACCAGTCTGCCTGGAGTCGGGTGTCTGGCTGGCTCATTGTAGGCATTGGATCTACGCCATTCCTTGGATGTGCAAGGTTCATCTGGGGTCTTGGGTTCAGACCTTTGGCGGAAAGGGTTGGCCCTGGTAGGTCTGCAATATTTGCTTGACCTGCACAGCCTGTCTGGGCCATTTGGTCCAAAGCTCCTGTCTTGGGTGTCAGAGTTGATTGGACAATGGAAGGTCTAGACTTGGTCAAGGCTGTAGGAATCCTGGGGTCTCGTGGGTACATCTGGGCCATGGAATCTGAATTGTTTACCAGAGGTCTTGGGTCCATTGAAGAGCTTGGATTCGTCCATTCCATTGAGGGTTGTACAACTGAACTCATTCCTCTGGTGGCATCATCATGCATGTTCTGTGCATGATAAACCTGTTGCGTTGATCCCTCCCACCCTTGCTGTGATGGCACATTTATCGTCGCCACCGGGGTCTGTGATTTCCAATCCGTTCTTCTGTGACTCTCTTTGTAAAAAAAGCCTGAGTTGTGTCGGCCAGCTCCGTCCTGGAGGTTCCGGCGGCGAAGGTTGCGGCGTTCTTCACGTCCCCGCACAAAATGACACCTGTTGGCCTTCTCGTCGTCTGTGCCCTGGATGTGCACTGGAGGTTTAGCCCCAAGAGCTGGGGTGCAGTCTGCACCATGGTTCCCTTGTACTCTTGTTTGCCTCTTCCTGATGCCACCCTCCAGGACGAGGTTCGTGGGTACTGGTCTTCGCTTCGCTGGAGGGTCTGAGCCCTTGGTGCCGCATTCTTCGTTGTCGATAGCTTCGGGAGATTGATTCTTGGTTGCCTTGTGACTGGCCACTTTATCTAATGAGAAAGAGAAGCGTTAGAAGGATAAAGCATGTTTTCTAAGCAATATCAAACAGGACAACAAACCTCCAGTAAAAGCACACTGGTGTAACCAAGCAAGGCAATCTGACCCTTATTATTATCAAATAATGCTGGTGAATGTCGCGAACACTGGTCTCATTGGTCCTATGAAAACAGGAAGTGCAGTGGAATGACAATGTATCTCATACTGGGGCAAAGTAGGTGAAAATTGGATATTTACACCCAAAGTGAGTCCATGCCGACTAGCTTAACTATTGCGACTCTACACACCGGCTGAAGCGTACTTTTGAAAGAAAGATATATAACAAGCATTTGCAATGCAATAGGTCTTGCATTTACGAGAGTTTAAGCTATTGTCACTTACAATGGCAATAGCTCACACTCTTGTAAATGCGAGACCTATTTCACTTCAAAGAAGCGGCCTCCATTGTCCGGGGTTGCTGGAAAGTAAAAGGGCACATGGTGCGCTGAACGTAAGGGAAGCACGTCATGCCTGCAGTAGGGGAAAAGAAAATAGTGCTTAAAGACTTAATAAAACATACAGTGTCGCAACAGAAGTAAAAGGGCCAGTCGCCAAGCGAGGTTACATATGAAGAGAAGGTGGCACTAAGGAGGGACTAACAAGCCTATTAACAAATCAGAAGCCAGCATTTAAGAAGGACAATGACACAAGCCAATGAAAAATATGGACGGAGAGTGGGCGGGGCTTCAAATGCACACTTCAATACAGCCATGCCTCGCAGAGCAGCGCATGCTGCCAGGCTCAACCTAAAAAGGGTGAAAAGGTTGATGAACAGTGCCTTGATCAATACCCATTCTGATTCTCTTCTGAGTGGTTCCTGGTCTGGTAATGGACCTCTTTCAGCTATTTTAGTACCTTCCCTACCTTCAGGTCATAGATTTGTAGACTACTCACATGAATTCACAATTACGGCTGTAATCTACTCTAATATTAGGCAGCATTATAAACTGGCTGAGAGTCAACCCGCTTTAAGGATCTGGCCGTGGTGGTCATCGTTCTTCCAATGATAGGGCAAGATGCTGCCATGTTTGGCCACTGTCTAGCCAGAATGTAATCAATTATGTTGAATCCTTTCTTTCTACTGATTGTAATTTTCCTTCAGCTTCTTTCAAAACCACATATATCATTCTAGGCTTCAAAAAGTGTGTGACTGAAAGGAACATTTCCAGACAAGAATCTTTCTTGTTTTTTTTTAGTATTGGTTTAAAACCTCCCTGCGAGCTGGCACAGATACTGCAATGTGCTCCTGTTGATAGTCCGCTGCAGAAGCCCCCTAGCTACACCCCTTTGACACCCAAACCATTTATCAGCAGTTCACTGAAATAGAAACAGTCACTCAGTCTAGAGATGGACTATATCACAGCACCGAAACCATATGCAACTATGGGGCATATGTGCAACAAAGGGACAGGGTGCGGCGTTAGCCTTCCTGGCTTAAGGCCTTACTCTGTCACTACAGAAACGCAGGCTGCACCATATTTACAACAATATGGTGCACCCCAGCATTCCCCCCTGTGGTGCGCTAATCTCAGCAGCCTAGCGCCAATGCAGGGCAGGCCCCCTTGCACCATGGTGCAAGGGTGTGTACGATGAGGGGAAGATTGTTTATGTGCAGGAAGGGTATGTGTGCTTAATGCAGCACATATAGAAGTTGCAAAGCATAATTATTTTTTCATTGTTTATGTGCAGGTAGGGACACCTTCTTGCACATAAACAATCAACAGGCTTTTGCTGTTTCGGTGTGTGCTGCACAAGGCAGAACACATAGAAACAGCAAATACGAGGCGAGATAAAGTATTTCACCTCATTTCGCCTGTTTAAAAGACCTGGTTCTCTCTGGTCTTAATTTAGGGGCTGCCTCCTATTTACGCTGCCCTTGTAAATATGGGGCAGCCTCAAAATCAATGGGTTTTGAGGCGGAACGCCTACAGCAACACTCATTGTCCTTCCCTTTCACACTAACCATAGAGTGAAAGGGTGTCTTATTTACAAGGTAGTGTTAAGCTATGTTAAGTGGTTTAACGCTGCCTTGTAAATAAGGTGAAACTTCTATCGCCACCACAATGTCACTAAAAGTGACATTGTGGTGGTGATTGGGGCTTTGCAGATGCCCCCAAGTGTGATGGAAACCCCGGAAACATGCAGCAGGCAACTCAGCCTACCGACTGCGCTGCTAAGCAGACATCAAACTACACACATGTGGCTCACCTAAAACAGCTGGCACAGGGACCGGGAGATTAGGAGTACACAGTACAAACTTGTTTTTGTGAAGCCCATGCTTCCAAGAGAAGCCAATACACATACATTAAACTATGATGACTTAATGCAGACATCAAACATCAGGTATAACAGGACGGTCTTTGCCAGTATCCCTGCCTTATAAGATGTTCCCTCTGTACCTCTGAATCAACATTCACAGTTTCTGCTGGGGTGAGTGCACAGTAGAGTTGCATTGAATCATAGGCTTCCAGCTTTCATCTGTCAGGAGGGTCTATGAAGGGCTCAGTTCACACATCCGCAGCCCTTTGCGTGGAGGCTGCCACGCCCGCTTGTGATGCAGCTACACCTCATGGGACGTTAGGAGTATCTTTGAAAAGTGTGCAATGGACTGAACCTACTTCAAGGATGGAGCTGTTGCATAGACGCGCGCTCCAAGGTGCTTCACCACCCATTTGTCCAAAAGAATGGGTAAAATGGGGTCAAACTCCAATGCAAGGGTCCCACTGAGATCTGGAGTCTGAGAGGGCGCTGCCATCTTCCCTCGACCCTTCCTCATTGTCATGCGTGCTTTGATATTTTAATATGTTTCTAAAACTGGATCTTTTCCAGAATCACAAGCTTTACCTATGGCCCCTCGTTTCGCTGAGAATCCCAAGATGAGGACGATAGCAGCGGACAACTTCAACATTTCTGTAAGGCATTAAAGAGCATGAATCAACTATTTGAAAATATCTGGCCAATGAGGGGAGACTGCACTGAACTCTACTTCCCCTGAAGCCACCATCCCTGAGATGCTTGCTGCATGCTTTGTTGTGATGGAAGTTCCCTTCTCAGAGCTCTGCTCGGTTCCTGTTTAGTTTCTCAACATCATCTTCGGCCCCATGTCGCTCCTAACATCCATTGAAGCCCTCTACAACTCAGGGGTGGACTAAGAACAGAGCATTTCTTCTCTTTATGGCTGAGCCTCCTAAAAAGGCCTTGGTCAGACCATGCAAAAACTGTGGTAAAACAAGCATTTACAATGCAATAGGTCTCGCAGCATTAAAGTTTGAGTTATTGGCATTGTGTATGACAATGCGTTGCATAACATTTTTAGCAAACTTTGAATTGGTGAGCAGTGAGAGTGTGTGCAAGGATATGCTGTTGCTCACAGCAGTTATTATTCACACAGCTCTGATGCACCTCAGCACGGGGCTTACAGCCGTTATTATTCACATTGCTCTGATGATGCACCTCAGGCACAGGCTCACAGCTGTTATTATTCACACAGCTCTGATGATGCACCTCAGCACGGGGCTGACGCAGTTATTATTCACACAGCTCTGATGATGCACCTCAGCACGGGGCTTACAGCCGTTATTATTCACACAGCTCTGATGATGCACCTCAGCACCGGGCTGACGCAGTTATTATTCACACAGCTCTGATGATGCACCTCAGCACGGGGCTGACGCAGTTATTATTCACACAGCTCTGATGATGCACCTCAGCACGGGGCTTACAGCCGTTATTATTCACACAGCTCTGATGATGCACCTCAGCACGGGGCTGCCGGCAGTTATTATTCACAGCTCCCTCTCGCAGCGAGCCCGGGAGGCACGGCAGACAAAGCGATCGCTTTCACTTTCGCGATCGCTTGAAAAACAAGATGTGCGCGTGCAATGACAACCAGCATGGGGGGCGTGTCTTAGCCTGGCTCACGTAGCCCCGTAGTAATCCTACACAATCCTGCTGTAAATCCTAAATCCGCGATATCCTACCTGTCGTCCCGGTCACCACATTTCCTGGGCTGCAATCTGCGGCCTCCGGAGCTGCAGTGGACCGCGGAGCCCCAGCCACCCAACATCGGAGTGTTGCGCGCGGCCCAACCTGCGACTGCCGTTGTGAGCTGGTGCCAGTGTGTGGCATGGACCTGGAGTTGTGCAGGTGCCCGGACCCCAACCCTGACCTGACGATGACTGCTAACTCTGCTTAGCGAAGAGAGTGCCCCAGGTCCATGCCTCCGTGGTTTTCCTGGTTGCTGCCGGGGCCGCAGCTGAGCGCGGAAGCATTGTCCACCGCGACAATTGTATGCAGGAGCTGTTGGGCACCGATGAGCCGCTCGCGGCCTGTGAGCCGTGCCAGACATCGAGCGGCTGGCGGTGACATTTTGACCTCTCTCTGCTACAGAGAGTAGAACACAATTTGGAGAACTGGTGAGGCAGGTGAGGAGCGGTGGGGGCCCAGAGCGAGAGAGCCATCAGGGCACAAGACGGCTAGAGCATGGGAGACCTTTTTGGTTGGCGCTCACATTTCTAGGCGGCGGCGGAGGGGGGCCAGGTGGGGTCTCGGTGCGCTCATGTGTGTGTGTGCGTGTGTGTGCGCATGTGTGTATGTGTGCGGGAAGTCTCTGTATGTGTCCGTGCGTGTATGGGCGCTCGTGTGTGTGTCTGCGCATGCGTGTGTGTGTTTGCGCTTCCCAGGAGACAGGCGATCGCCACAGCGAGCGTGTGCGTGGACCGCTCCGATCGCCTTCTTCAAGATGCTAGCGGCCTGCTCCTGTCTCCTGGAAAGCTGTGTCGCGGACTCTAGGTCTCTGGCTTACGCGCGGTTAACGCCACGAGACCTAAAAACAGACATTAAAATGAGTTTTATAAAACTTGTATAATGCTCTTTATCAGCAGTGTATGCAGAAGCCCTTGGGGGTAATCCAAGTTAGCAATGCAGTGCGTTGCCGTTGCATATTACTTCATGTTGAATGGAGGTGTATATACGACCCTATTGTCTTCAATCGTGTTTTTGTTACTGTAGTTTCGTTCTTCATGACCCTCGTGTAGAAAGCAGACTACAAGATCAGTTACCTGGGGACGAGTTTGAGGCAGCGCAAATTTTTCAGTTTCCGTGGGTGTGTCATAAAGGTGACTTAACATTCTCATCCAATCCTTGCCTCTCTGCAGAGATCACGTGTCAATTGTAATTACCATTCATTCGTTCACAGGAGACTATAAACGACATACCTAGCTGCTGAAATATGGACAGCGCCAAAAGAAAATAAAGTGAGGTGGTTGCGTGATAAAGGATGATTAAGTGGAGATGAAAGGATCTGCATGCAAAAGGGAGAAGCGTAAAAACAGTGACGTAGAGGAAAGTGATATGAAGAGAAGAATGGGCTACATTACTTATCTGATACATTAAAAAAATCAGTGCTAACAAAAATCCGTGCTAGCATGCATTGGTAAAGCCAATGGGTCTCTTGTTTTAAGTTCATAGGGCATTGCTTTTTGGTGTCTGTAGTTGAAGAAAAAACACAGATAAGGCACCAAAACATGAATCAGGGGACACGCTGTGTCAAACAGAACCTTTTAATTTACGATTTAGACCACGTCCACAAATACCCATGCCACCCTACTTGAAATAATTTGCACGTGTTTACAATACAACGCAATCCATGCTTCTTTGGCTCTATCCCTTTTAGAGACTAACCCAATTCACTTAACGTACTACATTGGGGTCAACTTTAATGTGCTGGGTTGAACGATTATAACAGTATGCCACTATGCCCTAACATTGAGACAGCAACTGGGTGTTGATATGCATTATGCATGCTAAGAAACGTGCCCTTCTGGAAACCACGCTGGCACGTCACATTTTGGAAAGGTCACAAGACAGACTACAGGGCAGGTACTGATTTACAATTAGCACGAGCACGACCCATAATAAATCCCAGCCAATAAGCAGTTTCGGCCTCCACCCCTTCCTCAGCGGCGTGCCCCTTAAGACAGGTGTCGAGGAGGCAGCGCACACATCAAGAGGGGGCTCGAGCCTGCACTTTGACGGCCAGACAAGAGCCTAGCACGAGGACGCGCGCCTGCGCAGTTTACCCCGTTTCAAGCCGCTATTAACAGCTTGTGCTGTCAACATACAGCGCGCGCTGTGTCTGAGATGTAGGTCAAACAAAGCGATACAAAAGGGGGAGATGTAGGTCGGCCTCACCTCGCCTTACCTTGTGTGCACGCGCTCCTCCCTCTTCTATGCTGCATCGGCAAACAGCAGGGCCACCGCAACGGTCCGGTGAACAAAAGAAACAATAACAAGAAGACAGAGCGTGCCGGGCTTGGAGCGCGCGTGCGCATTACGGAAGTGAAGCTTGCGACGGAAAGGTGCTGTGCACATGCGCGTGTTCACGGGCGCGTCCACAGACCACAATCGGCTCGAGAGCGTGCCGGGCTTGGAGCGCGCCGGGCTTGGAGCGCGCGTGCGCATTACGGAAGTGAAGCTTGCGACGGAAAGGTGCTGTGCACATGCGCGTGTTCACGGGCGCGTTCACAGACCACAATCGGCTCGAGCACAGGCCAGTAGCTAGCTCGTGCACATCTCTATCTCCCTTGGCAGTGAGCGCGGTGACTATAATACTCGCTGCGGCAGCAGCGCTCCGCGCTGCAAACGGCAGCGAGCCCTAAAAAACTCTTGAGGGGTCACTCTCATGCACCCCAAGTATAAAGCCAAAGATTCCAGGATAAGTTGCTAAAATTCAGAGGGAATGAAAAAGTTTCCCTTTTGACCTCCAGAACAAGGTTTCTTCTAAGGAGTCTCCTCCTCTGGGATGACTCCGAGAGCAACGCTCATCCTGCACCCTCAACAAAGGCACACAGGGATATTTTGGACTTTTCCAAGCCACCAGATGTTTGTAAAAGCGTCTTCTTCTCAGAATATTTCCTCTATTGCAATACAGCATAGCCAGATTGTTGGAAAACGAGGCAGCATCTATGAGGCCTGCACAAATAACATGACTACATTTATCCTTCACTGGGAACCAAACACCCTAGGGCAGCTCCTGACTCTCAGAGGGTAGCGTTGCAGAGCAGTCTGAGGCTTACTCAAGGGAGGTGGTGTGGGCTAGTAATCGCCATTTGCAGGAGCGCAGAAATAACACTGAATAATTGATTGTCCAGTCTGTACTTTGCTTTATAAAAGGAAGAGTCCATTTATTACACCCACTACTCAATACTATGCACCAATTTACAAATATACATAAGCTGTTGGAATTACTTTGTGACATTGCATAACATCTCCAACCCTCCCGCAAGGGGGGGGTCTAGTACCACCACTCCCATGTAGGCACATTACTTTGCCCCCAATGCAGTTAGTTGAGCATAACCTGGAGCGAAGGCCCTGCACACTGGCACCATCCCAGGGCGACCCACCCATTGTCTCAACAAGCATTTAAAATAGGTAACCCTGCCTTGGTGACACACAACCCTGACTGAGCATTTCCTACTGACCATGAAGTATGCACCTCTACATCTTAAGGGCTAGCAGTCTCGGTTCTTCACCTAAGCGCAGCAGCAAGAATACATGTTTAAGCATCACTTTAGAATGACAGTACTTATCGCCTTTGTTGGACATTGGAATGCATTGCAATTACAGCCCCTAAAGGCATCACAGATGAAATCACAGGATTACGCATATACAGCCAGACACCCTAGCAGGAATGTCAAGTCAAGTCAAGTTTACATTTGTATTGCGCACTACTCACCCAGAGGGTCTCAAGGCGCTTGAGGGAGGGGGGAGCTTTACTTATCAAATATCCAAGTTTTTAGTTGTTTTCTGAAGGAGAGGTGGTTCTGTGTAAGGCGGAGGTGGGTGGGGAGAGAATTCCAGGTCTTGGCCGCTAAGTAGGAGAAGGATTTTCCCCCCATGGTGGATCTTTGGATGCGTGGAATTGTGGCGAGGGCTTGATTGGACGATCGAAGTAGGCGGGTGGGGGTGTAAAAGGACAGGCGCGTGTTGAGGTAATCAGGTCCTAGGTCGTAGAGGGCTTTGTGTGCGTGGGTGAGAAGGCGGAACGTTATTCTCTTGTTGACGGGGAGCCAGTGGAGGTCTTTCAGGTGACCTGAAATGTGAGCTTGGCGGGGAATGTCAAGGATGAGTCTGGCTGAGGCGTTTTGGATGCGTTGGAGTTTTTTCTGTAGTTTGGCTGTGGTTCCGGCGTGAAGGCTGTTTCCGTAGTCCAGTCGACTTGTGACCAGTGCATGGGTGACAGTCTTTCTTGTTTCGGTGGGGATCCAACGGAAGATTTTTTTGAGCATGCGTAGGATGTTGAAGCATGATGATCAGACGGCGTTGACTTGCCTGGTCATTGTGAGGGAGGAGTCCAGAATGAAGCCCAGGTTACGTGCGTGGTCCGTTGGTATGGGTGCGGTTCCCAGGGCCGGTGGCCACCATGAGTCATCCCAGGCGGAGGGGGATGATCCTAAGATGAGGACTTCCGTTTTGTCCGAGTTCAGTTTTAGGCGACTGTTCTTCATCCATTCGGCTACTTCTTTCATCCCTTCGTGTAGGTTGGTTTTGGCGGTGTTTGGGTCTTTGGTGAGGGAGAGGATCAGCTGGGTGTCGTCTGCGTAGGAGATAATGTTGAGGTTGTGTTGGCCCGCAATGGATGCGAGGGGACTCATGTATACGTTGAAGAGGGTGGGACTGAGAGAAGATCCTTGGGGTACGCCGCAGATGACTTCGGTGGCCTCTGATCTGAAAGGGGGGAGGCGGACTCTCTGGGTTCTTCCGACGAGTTACGAGATTATCCAGTGCAATGCTTTTCCTTGTATTCAGACGTTGCTGAGGTGTTGTATAAGGGTGCTATGACAGACTGTGTCGAAGGCTGCGGAGAGGTCAAGTAGGATGAGGGCAGCTGTTTCTCCGTTTCCCAGTAGGGTTCGAATGTCGTCTGTTGCTGCGATGAGGGCGGTCTCGGTGCTGTGTTTGGCTCGGAAGCCGGACTGTGAAGGTCAAGGGATTTGTTGGATTCGAGGAAGGCAGCGTGTTGACTGTTGACAGCTTTCTCAATGACTTTCTCAATTACTTTGGCAGGGAATGGGAGGAGCGAGATGGGGCTTAAGTTCAGTGGGGTCTGTTGTAGGTTTCTTCAAGCGGGCGCTGAGTTCGGCATGTTTCCAGCTTTCCGTTGGTTGGTGATCCTGAGTGAATGGTGTTCATGAGGCGGGTGGTGTTTTCAGTGGTGATTGGGTTCCAGGCGCGAAGGTAGTTGGAGGGGGGTTCAAGGTCGGAGGTGGGTGGGGTGGACTGGTCTCCAAAGTTGTTATGTATGTCAGCGATTTTATTGTGGAAGAACGAGGCTAGAGAGTCGCAGAGGTCTTGGGAGGGAGTGATGTCGTTGGTGCCGGCGGTGGGGTTAGTAAACTCTTTGACGATGTTGAATAGTTCTTTGCTGTTGTGGGCGTTGTTGTCGAGTCGATTCTTGAATGACGATTTCTTGGTGGATCGGATCAGTAGGTGGTGTTTGCGGGTGGCGTTCTTGAAGGTGGCCAGGTTGTCAGTGGTTGGGTTTTTTCGCCAGGCTTTCTCGAGGGTGCGGCAGATCTTCTTGGATTTCTTAAGGTCGTCATTAAACCAGGGGGCTTTTTTGCTGCCTTGCTTGATTTGATGGTTTTTCAAGGGTGCTAATTCTTCAGCGCTGTGGGTGATCCATTGTGTGAGGTTGGTGGCTGCTTGGTTTGGGTCCGATGATTTTGCAGGAGGGTTTTGGTGAAGTGATGTGAAGAGCTGGTCGGTTGTAAATTTGGTCCAGTTTCTCCGTGGAATTGGTTGTGGGTGGTTGTGGGTCGTATTCTTTTTGAAGTTGAAGTGTACGCAGATGTGGTCCGTCCCATTGAGAGCTGTGGTGTGATTAAAGGAGATGTGCTTGCTGGAGGTGAAGATTGGGTCGAGCGTGTGCCCGGCATAGTGGGTGGGGGTGTCAACAAGTTGTTTGAGTCCGAGATTGGCGAGGTTGTCCAAAAGGGTGGTGGTGTTGCTGTTGTTGTTCTTTTCCAGGTGGAAGTTGAGGTCTCCCAGTAGAATGTAGTCCTCAGAGGGGAGGGCGTGAGGGCTGATGAAGTCAGTGATGTCTTCGCTGAATTGTGTGCGGGGTCCGGGTGGTCAATAGATGAGGGTGCCTCTGAGTGTGGTCTTAGGGTCGGTGTGGATCTGGAAGTGAAGGTGTTCGGCGGTTGTGAGGTTGTCATCGGAGCTGGTTGTGATGTGGATGGTGTTCTTGTGGACAATGGCGATTCCTCCTCCTGTTTGCTTGATGCGGTCCTTTCGGATGATTTTGTAGCCATCCGGGATGGCTATGGCGATGTCGGGGGTTGATGAGGTGTTCATCCAGGTTTCTGTAAGAAAGGCGACGTCCGGCGATGTGGTGTCGAGTAGGTTCCAAAGTTCAATGGCGTGTCTGTGGACCGAGCGGGTGTTGAGCAGGATGCACTTCAGGTGGTTAGTGTTGGAGCTCTGTTTGGAGTCTGTGGATTTTCTGTGGGTCTTGATGCAGTCGAACTTGCAGGAGTGACAGGTGAAGGATCCATGGGTATGTCTTGGGGCGGCTTGGTAGCAGTTGGGGAGACGGCTGGGGTTAAGTGCAGAGAGGGTAGCGGCGCAGTACGTTATGCGGTCGGAGTGGATTTTGCGGGGGCCAGGGGGTCTGACGCTGGGCGCGGTCCAGGCGCGGACGGGCGTAGACGGGCTTACCTTTGGCGCACCTTTGGGGCGCATGGAGCGCGTTCGCTGCGCGTGGACGCTGCGCGTATGTTGCTCTGACATAAGTAGGTAGTGGGGGGGCGGAGCGAGGTAGGGTCAGCTGGAAGGCGGGAGCGGGGTGGAGAGACGGGCTGGGAGGCACAACAACAAAATGGCAGCACAAACAAAAAGCGAAACAGGGCGAGATTGGGGCACAAATTAGGAATATCGCTGTGATGTGGGCAGTGGCACTTGCACAATCAGCTCCAAATAATTTAACCAGCAATACGAACTTTGGCACCAATTATTTTACTAGCAATGCAAAATATGCGATATAGCACTAAATACAGGCAATGTGGGCTATGCGATATAGCGCTACGCTGTTAATTAGGCACAACTAAAATTCCACACAATGCGAGCAGAGCACAATTAAGTATTGGCGGCAATGAGCAGTAGTGCTACGATACCAGGCGGCCAGGGAGCGTGGGGAGCGACCGCTTCTGAACTCGTCAGACAACGTTATCCCACTTTGCTTATGACATTACCTTACACAGGCACTTCACCTTACACATGTGACCTTCAGTCCCTCTGAAAGAAATAACATTAGTAAATGCATTACAGGTGCAATTACACCTCTTCACCTCCATGGGATGCCTTTCTCCAGACATCCCCCATCTCAGCCTTTCACTCCTTGATACACTTCTCAACCCTCCTCCAGTTGTAGAACGAAAATTCCAGCCCAAGAGGAAAAGAGGAATTAAAATTCTGGCTGAACCCTTGAGGGGTTATTCTTTTCAAGTCCCCATGTGACCTAGGGAGGGACTTCTCTTCATGCTGGGAGGGAGACTGCACTTCTCTAGCAGCTCCCCCAGCACCTCTTTCACAAATGAGGGTGATCCCCCTCCTCTGGGGGCTATCAGGCACCAAAATCAATGGATTTACCCATGCCTTGCAAGGCATTATGGGGCGCTTCAGGCTCCTTTTAATGCATATTATAACAGCGGCTCTCCCGCTGCGTCAGGGAGAGCCACGATGTGGGTCTCCGGACGTTTCTTCCCTCGTTGGAGGGTCTGGTCCCACCCGGACCCCCAGGTGAGTGTAACGACTTGGGGAGCCCACCCCCAGGTGCCTTTGCCAAATTTCAGTGGCCTGGTCCCACCCGGGCCCCTGGCCGTACTTTCTTGCTCTCCTGGGGTCCCGGTCCCACCCAGGACCCCCACATGCCTGCCTGGTGGAGGGCAGCTCAGGGAGCCCACCCCCGGATGCCCCCGCTGACTCCCCGCTTGGCCAGCACCCTAACGTGCTGCCGCGGAAGCCCGGTTTCCTCTTCTTGTGTGCCCGCTCTGGCGGGCAGACGCTCAAATCTTTGCCGGCTTCTCTGGCTTTCCGGGGGAGTGCACCGTCACTCCCCTCTCGCCTGCCAGCACTCAGGCCTGGGGATGTGATCCTGGGCCCTTGAACATCTTAGGGGCGTGTAACGGCGAAGGCAGAACACATGGAAACAGCAAATACGAGGTGAGATAAAGCATTTCACCTCATTTTGCCTGTTTAAGACCAGGTTCTCCCTGGTCTTAATTTTGGTGCTGCCTCCTATTTACGCTGCCCTTGTTAATATAGGGGGCAGCGTCAAAATCAATGGGGTTTGTGGCGGAACGCCCACAGCAACACTCATTGTCCTTCCCTTTCACACTAAACACAGTCTGAAAGGGGGCCGTATTTGCAGCCCGAGGAGGGCATTTTTCACGGAGAGCGTGACGGCGCTCCCCGACTTTCCTTCTTGTGAGGGCAGCCCCCGGGACCTGACCCACCCCGGGGCATTCTCTGAACTGGCGGCGGAGCCCCACGCGCTTCATCGTCGGTTTGCCACAGGTCAAAGGTTGCTCACCTTCTGGGGGCATAACTCAGCCCCCAGGGGTCCGATCTTCCTGCTTTTGGCCTCTTCTTGCTCCTGGTGGCGCTCCTCAGCCACTGGGAGCCCTCTCCTTCGCCCTCTGAGTCTCTGAGAGGGGGGATTCAGCAGTGAACTGTCTTCACTGACTCCCTGTGCCAGCCTTTCGCCTGCTCTCCTCCTGGGCCTCTCTTCTCCCTGCGCAGAGGTCTCTGCTTCTGCGCACTGGACCTGGACTCTTCTCCTGGCGCTGTTCAGGACCCTAGGGGCAGTGAGGTCAGCCCTCAGCCAGGCCCTGGTTATGGCTGACTCAGAGAAATGTAACATTTCTGGATGACCCAAAAGCAGTACAAATATGACTTTGGACTCTGCAGAATACTCCTTCTCACATCCGTTATAGTCGACTTTAGTGCGTGTCTGGAACCTGTAGGCCTTATGAAAGTTACTCTAGCCCATGGGCTCCACACCCTCGTAGGGGAATAATGAAGGGAAAAACCGTAAAACACACTGACTTTCCCTGGCATGTTCCTTCCCAGTGTATAAAGCTAATTCCATGTCACCACCCAATTCTGCATACGTCCGGTCACACCATTCACTTTGTAGCTGCTCCTGGACTGGGCACGCTAGGAATCTCCCCTGCTCAGCCTTTACACGTGTGCACACGCACGTACACCTGTATCTGCATGTAACCAGCCCGGTGTCCCTTACTCCAGCTGCTGCGCAGTGGCCTGGTCAAGCCAGGGGGACACCAGTAAAATCCCTATGCAATATCTTTCATTATGAGTTCACTGTGAGTGAGTCCCAACTTATGAGGCTCCCCCACAGTAAAAGCTCAACAATTAGGTGCTAAAAAAGCGAAAAATCCGGCCAGCCCATAGTGTCAGAACCCCCTTCTAACACAGATCTTATAAAAAAAAGAAAAAGGTTGACCAACATCTCTTCTGAATGGAAAGACAAGGGTCAAAATTTCCCATTTAAACATCATCAACAACAGCACCTTCCACATTCTGCTCCTCGGCGTCTGCTCTGTTGGCTGCTTCTTCGTCGTCAGCCATTTCTTTCCATCAGCCTCACTAATGGCCAAGGTTGTCAACTGCTTCCTCAATGGCATTTATTTCTTTAGATCCTGTAGCATGTTGGCAATGCCTGCATCATCAGTTGTCCCTTCGTCATCGACACGGTTTGCTAGTACTGGCCACTAACAACGGTCCAGTCAATGGTCATCTCTTCAACACTGTCTCTCTTGACAACTTCATAATGGACAATGAAGAAAGAACCTGCGCAAAGAGCAAGAAAGCGAATAACCTCCCTAGTGGGTCCATAAGTCCTTTACTACCAGACCGTCCTAGGAAGGTTTCTGCCTAGCCTCCGGCACAAACCTTCGATTCCGAGGCAGAGCATGAAGGGAAGGACGCGTAAGTGCATACGCCTGCCAATAGCCCAACGCAGTTACACATAAAGTACTAAGACAGTGATAAGGTAGAGGAAGAAACACACATGATGGGCACAACTACTTGGAGGATGGACCCCTCCCCTCCATATGTGCATGACCCAGAAGTATGCATCTGGCATTATGGGGTACCTCGCTGTGACCATAACCACAGATCTACTGGCAGTACCTGGATCCACCGGTGGCCCCGGTCCCTGTGGCCTCAATCAGGGAGATGAAAATCACGATGAGCGATTTCTATATGAGGTTCCCTGGATCTGTGCTACTGCCCCTCAACCTCCAAATCTCTCGCCACTGCAGCTAAGACCACCCACACAAGCGCCATCGCCACCACTAATTCAACACCTGCCTCGGTCCAAAGGCCTGGAGCTCAGGCAAACAGAAGCTGACAACAGACAATGATGTGGAAGACGAGGAGGAGGAAGAAGGGTAAGCACCCGGGGCTACTCCCTGGGAAGATGCAGATGAATGCAACATCAGCGCTTCGGTAACTACAATCACATCTTCCCCCCAAAATGTGCAGACTCTCTGCCTGATCCTGTCGCCAGGCTCCATCCCTTGGTTGAGAGGGCTAGGCCGGGACGGTGAACTCTGCTCCATTAGTGGAGATTGCAGAGTTTTTTGCACTATTCACTCCGTGGAGCTCGCAGAGTGCAGAAAACTGTGCTCCGTGTAGTGCAGCCGAGTTTTTTCCTCGCTTGCGGTCGCCAATGGTGAATTGGCGAGCGCGAACCAGGTTGCAGCCTTCACCCCCCTGGCTGCAGCTGCGATGGGGGGGAGTTGACTGGTGCACACTCCAAGAGAAACCGATATACGAGGCAAGAGGATGTCCCAAAAAACAAGACAGAATAAGGGGGAGGTGGTGGGGTACCCCGGGATAGCGCGGAAGAAATCTGTTGTTTAAGAATTTCACTCTGGGACCCAGAGATGTTACCTACTGGTAACTGTATCGCAGTGGATGATGCTTGGACCACTAAATATAGTAACTTTTGGTTATCAAAAATAGAGATGAGGGCCAGCTGATCTTGTAGGATCTTCCAGACCCGGGAATGGCGATGCCGCGATGGATGTGGACTGCGGGGGCTTCTGTCGGCTGGTGAGGCGTGGTCCACCATAGGCAGGGGTGGCTCTGAAGCAGCTCTTCAGACCACAGGTCCAAAGCCTCCACGTGCTGCTTGACAGCAAAGTACTGTGTGGGCATCATGAGACTGCAGGGTGTTGCCTGGGGGGTCCTCAGCAGAGCCAGGGGGTGCAGTCAGGTTTCCTACTGAGGAGGCTACAAATACCAGCAGGGACCACAGTGCCTCACTCCTGGTGGAGATATTTCTAACTGTAGCCAAGAGCATCTTCCAGATCAGATAAACCAAGCGCCCAGCACAGCTCACAGGATTAAAGACACAGACATGTTCCTCAACATTGAGCAGTAATTCCTTCCGCTTACACGACCATGTGCAGGGAGGAATCGGTGCCCACCTGTGCGGATGACCTATAGGTACATGTGACTGGACCCTCGGAAGACAGGATCTCACCCAGGCCTTCATCTCCTTCATCTCATGCTCCAGAATTGGGCCTTTGGGTCCAAAACCAGATCCCAATGAAACTGTATTTTATTCCAGATTTGTTTCTTGCCCCATAGAAATCTGGAAATTGGTATCCAATTCTAGAGCTCTCCCAACCAAGCAAGTACCTCAAGAAGCAATTGTTCCACTTAAAGAGGCACTTCCTTCGCAAAAAAAGTTTAGAGCTTCCTTCATGAAGAGGGTTTACAACATCATTCGACTAACACAATGCTTACTTTCCTGTCCCCCTACATGCCAGGCAGCACCACCTCTTGTGTCTCAAGGTCCCAGCCGCCATTTCCAATGAAAGGCCCTACTTTCCAGAAACTAAGTTGGCTGTAATGCTTGACATGACTGATTTGCAAATAGCTGAGTGGCAAAGTGAGCTAAAGAACAATGATGGATTCAACCCAGATCTGTGATTGGGGATGAGTGTCGGAAAAGTTTCAGCGCTCAGTCCATCATCTCCTTGTGTTTGCTTTGTTTGCCATAAGTGTGGCAGGGTATGCCCAGACGTGGGTCCCTTGTTCACTTTGCCACTGGATTCAAGCTAGCCTGGCTGATGATGGGTGTTACCCCAAAACCTGTCCGAGGATGCTTGTTTCTGGTCCAGGGAGGACCTGTCTTGGCAGTTCGGGCTGGACTGTTCCCATGAGGCACAGGGTCAAGACTGATTTGCATATAGCTGGGTCCGAACTGGGGAGGCGAAGTGAGCTAAAGAACGATGATGGATTCAGCCCAGCTCTGTGACTGGGGTTGAGTGTATGAAAAGTTTCAGCGCCCCGCCCATCATCTCCTTGTGTTTGCTTTGTTTTCCCTAAGTTGGCAGGGTATGCCCACACGTGGGTCCCTTTCTTACTTTGCCACTGGTTTCAAGCTAGCCTGGTTCTGATGAGGGGTGTTACCCCGAATCTGGTCCCAGGATGCTTCCTTCCGGTCCAGTTAAGACATGACTTGGCAGTTCGGGCTGGACTGTTCCCATGAGGCACAGGGTCAGGACTGATTTGCATATAGCTGGGTATGAACTGAGGTGGCGAAGTGAGCTAAAGAACGATGATGGATTCAGCCCAGATCTGTGACTGGGGGTGTGTCGGAAAAGTTTCAGTGCTCTGTCCATCATCTACTTGTATCTCCTTGTGTTTGCTTGACATATATGGGCAATGCTGAAACTGGCACACTTATTATGATCTGTGTGCTAGGGTGTCGTAATAGTAGCCTAGTTATGGTGCCTATCAAAAATGGGGAGCTGCCTTGCTGTGGTGCGTTGCATGCTGTGGAGCTGTGATACAGGCCTGGCTGTGGCGCTTCACATATTCTAGCAATGTGGATTCTGGTCTGGGTCATTGTAGAAACCAACCCAGCTGTGGTACTGTACACACACATGAGAAACATGGAAAAGGGTATGCTGTGGTGATTTACAGTCTGTGCAGTCTGGACACTGGCCTGGCCGTGTTGCTTTACATACCGGGGCAATGTGGACAGTGGCATCATGGCAGTAGCTGTAAATTGGGCTAGAATGCCCCATCAGGCGCACTCTCCCGGTTTGCTCCACAGCACCCACGTACCATGCAATCCAAGACAGAGCAACTGATTCTACTGTAAGTGCCCTGTCCTCTGCACAGGCACACATTCTTAAAGTTTGCACAT
The DNA here is from genome assembly GCF_964263255.1 of Lissotriton vulgaris. Lineage (NCBI taxonomy): Eukaryota > Metazoa > Chordata > Amphibia > Caudata > Salamandridae > Lissotriton > Lissotriton vulgaris. Next base: position 780,631,907 of record NC_141700.1, on the reverse strand, counting down.
TAGTGAACGACAGAATCGTCTTTCATCGGAGGCTGACTGCCTCAGCATGAAGCAGGGGAAGGGCTCCCCCTGCAGGTGGGGCAGTATGCTTCTTCACCCATCTCCTGGAGGTAAGTGTGCACTCCTTGCGATCCCTGCATCCACCCCCAAGGGGCGCATCCAATGCACCTATTGATGGGAGGGTGGTGTGCTGTGGGAGATACTATAAGTTTGGCATTTATTTAATTAGTTACCGCGCTGCACTATTTGGAAAACCTAAGGATTTTAAGCGGTATGTTTAGAACCTTAGGTTGTAGATCGTATGGCTCGGCTCCATTTTGTTTTCCAAAATGTTCCTGGTAGAGGACCCTCATACACCACTGGAGAGGTCCTAGCTCCCTCATGCACCACTGGAGAGGTCCTTGTTCCCTCATACACCACCGGAGAGGTCCTAGCTCCCTCATGCACCACTGGAAAGGTCCTTGTTCCCTCATACATCACTGGAGAGGTCCTAGTTCCCTCATGCACCACCTGAGAGGTCCTAGCTCCCTCATGCACCACTGGAAAGGTCCTAGTTCCCTCATACACCACTTGAGAGGTCCTAGCTCCCTCGTGCACAACTGGAAAGGTCATAGTTCCCTCGTACACCACTGGATAGGTCCTTGTTCCCTCATACACAACTGGAGAGGTCCTAGGCCCCTCATGCACCACTTGAGAGGTCCTGGCTCCCTCATACACCACCAGAGAGGTCATAGGTCCCCCATGCACCACTGGAGATGTCCCAGCTCCCTCATACACCACCGGAGAGGTCCTAGCTCCCTCACCCACCACTGGAGAGGTCCTAGCTCCCTCATGCACCACTGGAGAGGTCCTTGATCCCTCATACACAACTGGAGAGGTCCTAGGCCACTCATGCACCACTTGAGAGGTCCTGGCTCCCTCTTACACCACCAGAGAGGTCATAGGTCCCTCATGCACCACTGGAGATGTCCCAGCTCCCTCATACACCACCGGAGAGGTCCTAGCTCCCTCACCCACCACTGGAGAGGTCCTGGCTCCCTCATACACCACCGGAGAGGTCCTAGCTTCCTCATGCACCACTGGAGAGGTCCTTGTTCCCTCATACACCACCGGAGAGGTCCTAGCTCCCTCATGCACCACCAGAAAGGTCCTGGTTCCCTCATACACCACCTGAGAGGTCCTAGCTCCTTCATGCACCAATGGAAAGGTCCTAGTTCCCTCATACACCACTGGAGAGGTCCTTGTTCCCTCATACACCACTGGAGAGGTCCTGGCTCCCTCATACACCACCGGAGAGGTCCAAGCTCCCTCATGCACCACTGGAGAGGTCCCAGCTCCATCATACACAACCAGAGAGGTCCTAGCTCCCTCATGCACCACTGGAGAGGTCCTTGTTCCCTCATACACCACTGGAGAGGTCCTGGCTCCCTTATACACCACCGGAGAGGTCCTACCTCCCTCATGCACCACTGGAGAGGTCCTTGTTCCCTCATACACCACTGGAGATGTCCTAGGTGCCTCATACACCACTGCAGAGGTCCCTGTTCCCTCATACACCACTGAAGAGGTCCTAACTCCCCCATACACCACCGGAGAGGTCCTACCTTCCTCATGCACCACTGGAAAGGTCCTAGTTCCCTACTACACCACTGGGGAGGTCCTTGTTTTGCCATACACCACTGGAGAGGTCCTGGCTCCCTCATACACCACCGGAGAGGTCCTTGCTCCCTCATGCACCATTGGAGAGGTCCCAGCTCCCTCATACACCAACAGAGAGGTCCTAGCTCCCTCATGCACCACTAGAGAGGTCCTTGTTCCCTCATACAGCACTGGAGAGGTCCTAGCTCCCTCATGCACCACTGGAGAGGTCCTTGTTCCCTCATGCACCACTGGGGAGGTCCTGGCTCCCTCATACACCGTGGTGATGTTCTAGTTCCCTCATACACCACTGGAGAGGTCCTTTTTCCCTCATACACCACTAGAGAGGTCCTAGCTCCCTCATACACCACCGGAGAGGTCCTAGGCTCCTAGCTCCCCCATGCACCACTGGAGAGGTCCTTGTTCCCTCATACAACACCAGAGAGGTCCTAGCTCCCTCATGCACCACTGGAGAGGTCCTAGTTCCCCATACGCCAATGGAGAGGTCCTAGCTCCCTCACTCACCACTGGAAAGGTCCTAGTTCCCTCATACACCACTGGAGAGGTCCTTGTTCCCTCATACACCACTGGAGAGGTCCTGTCTCCCTCATACACCACGGGAGAGGGCCTAGCTCCCTCGTGCACCAACACTAGAGAGGTCACAGCTCCCTCATACACCACCGGAGAGGTCCTAGCTCCCTCATGCACCACTACCACTGGAGAGGTCCGTGTTCCCTCATACACCAATGGAGAGGTCCTGGCTCCCTCATACACCACTGGAGATGTCCTAGTTCCCTCATACACCACTGGAGAGGCCCTAGCTCCCTCAAACAGAACTGGAGAGGACCTGGCTCCCTCATACACCGCTGGAGAGGTCCTAGTTCCCTCATGCACAACTGGAGAGGTCCTTCTTCCCTCATACACCACCGGAGAGGTCCTAGCTCCCTCATGCACCACTGGAAAGGTCCTAGTTCCCTCATACACTACTGGAGAGGTCATTGTTCCCACATACACCACATCCTGGCTCCCTCATACACCATCGGAGAGGTCCTAGCTCCCTCATGCACCCCTGGAGAGGTCCTTGTTCCCTCATACACCACTGAAGAGGTCCTAGCTCCCTCATACACCACCGGAGAGGTCCTAGCTCACTCATGCACCAATGGAAAGGTCCTAGTTCCCTCATACACCACTGGAGAGGTCCTTGTTCCCTCATACACCACTGGAGAGGTCCTGGCTCTCTCATACACCACCGGAGAGGTCCAAGCTCCCTCATGCACCATTCAAGAGGTCCCAGCTCCATCATACACCACCGGAGAGGTCCTAGCTCCCTCATGCACCACTGGAGAGGTCCTTGTTCCCTCATACACCACTGGAGAGGTCCTGGCTCCCTTATACACCACCGGAGAGGTCCTACCTCCCTCATGCACCACTGGAGAGGTCCTTGTTCCCTCATACACCACTGGTGAGGTCCTAACTCCCCCATACACCACCGGAGAGGTCCTACCTTCCTCATGCACCACTGGAAAGGTCCTAGTTCCCTAATACACCACTGGAGAGGTCCTTGTTTCGCCATACACCACTGGAGAGGTCCTGGCTCCCTCATACACCACCGGAGAGGTCCTTGCTCCCTCATGCATCACTGGAGAGGTCCCAGCTCCCTCATGCACCACTAGAGAGGTCTTGTTCCCTCATACACCACTGGAGAGGTCCTAGCTCCCTCATGCACCACTGGAGAGGTCCTTGTTCCCTCATGCACCACTGGGGAGGTCCTGGCTCCCTCATACACCGTGGTGATGTTCTAGTTCCCTCATACACCACTGGAGAGGTCCTTGTTCCCTCATACACCACTAGAGGGGTCCTAGCTCCCTCATACACCACCGGAGAGGTCCTAGGCTCCTAGCTCCCTCATGCACCACTGGAGAGGTCCTTGTTCCCTCATACAACACCGGAGAGGTCCTAGCTCCCTCATGCACCACTGGAGAGGTCCTAGTTCTCCATACACCAATGGAGAGGTCCTAGCTCCCTCAGTCACCACTGGAAATGTCCTAGTTCCCTCATACACCACTGGAGAGGTCCTTGTTCCCTCATACACCACTGGAGAGGTCCTGGCTCCCTCATACACCACGGGAGAGGTCCTAGCTCCCTCGTGCACCAACACTAGAGAGGTCACAGCTCCCTCATACACCACCAGAGAGGTCCTAGCTCCCTCATGCACCAGTACCACTGGAGAGGTCCGTGTTCCCTCATACACCAATGGAGAGGTCCTGGCTCCCTCATACACCACTGGAGATGTCCTAGTTCCCTCATACACCACTGGAGAGGCCCTAGCTCCCTCAAACCGAACTGGAGAGGACCTGGCTCCCTCATACACCGCTGGGAGGTCCTAGTTTCCTCATGCACAACTGGAGAGGTCCTTCTTCCCTCATACACCACCGGAGAGGTCCTAGCTCCCTCATGCACCACTGGAAAGGTCCTAGTTCCCTCATACACTACTGGAGAGGTCATTGTTCCCACATACACCACATCCTGGCTCCCTCATACACCATCGGAGAGGTCCTGGCTCCCTCATGCACCACTGGAGAGGTCCTTGTTCCCTCATACACCACTGGAGAGGTCCTAGCTCCCTCATACACCACTGGAGAGGTCCTGGCTCTCTCATACACCACCAGAGAGGTCCAAGCTCCCTCATGCACCATTCGAGAGGTCCCAGCTCCATCATACACCACCGGAGAGGTCCTAGCTCCCTCATGCACCACTGGAGAGGTCCTTGTTCCCTCATTCACCACTGGAGAGATCCTGGCTCCCTTATACACCACCGGAGATGTCCTAGCTCCCTCATGCACCACTGGAGAGGCCCTTGTTCCCTCATACACCACTGGAGAGGTCCTGGCTCTCTCATACACCACTGTAGATGTCCTAGTTGCCTCATACACCACTGCAGAGGTCCTTGTTCCCTCATACACCACTGGAGAGGTCCTAGCTCCCTCATACACCACTGGAGAGGTCCTAGCTCCCTCATGCACCACTGGAGAGGTCCTTGTTCCCTCATACACCCCAGGAAAGGTCCTAGGCTCCTAGCTCCCTCATGCACCACTGGAGAGGTCCTTGTTCCCTCATACAACACCGGAGAGGTCCTAGCTCCCTCATGCACCACTGGAGAGGTCCTAGTTCCCTCATACACCACTAGAGAGGTCCTAGCTCCCTCATACACCACCGGGGAGGTCCTAGGATCCTAGCTCCCTCGTGCACCACTGGAGAGGTCCTTGTTCCCTCATACAACACCGGAGAGGTCCTAGCTCCCTCATGCACCACTGGAGAGGTCCTAGTTCCCCATACGCCAATGGAGAGGTCCTAGCTCCCTCACTCACCACTGGATAGGTCCTAGTTCCCTCATACACCACTGGAGAGGTCCTTGTTCCCTCATACACCACTGGAGAGGTCCTGGCTCCCTCATACACCACGGGAGAGGTCCTAGCTCCCTCGTGCACCAACACTAGAGAGGTCACAGCTCCCTCATACACCACCGGAGAGGTCCTAGCTCCCTCATGCACCACTACCACTGGAGAGGTCCGTGTTCCCTCATACACCACTGGAGAGGTCCTGGCTCCCTCATACACCACTGGAGGTGTCCTAGTTCCCTCATACACCACTGGAGAGGCCCTAGCTCCCTCAAACAGAACTGGAGAGGACCTGGCTCCCTCATACACCGCTGGAGAGGTCCTAGTTCCCTCATGCACAACTGGAGAGGTCCTTCTTCCCTCATACACCACCGGAGAGGTCCTAGGTCCCTCATGCACCACTGGAAAGGTCCTAGTTCCCTCATACACTACTGGAGAGGTCATTGTTCCCACATACACCACATCCTGGCTCCCTCATACACCATCGGAGAGGTCCTAGCTCCCTCATGCACCACTGGAGAGGTCCTTGTTCCCTCATACACCACTGGAGAGGTCCGAGCTCCCTCATACACCACCGAAGAGGTCCTAGCTCACTCATGCACCAATGGAAAGGTCCTAGTTCCCTCATACACCACTGGAGAGGTCCTTGTTCCCTCATACACCACTGGAGAGATCCTGGCTCCCTTATACACCACCGGAGAGGTCCTAGCTCCCTCATGCACCACTGGAGAGGTCCTTGTTCCCTCATACACCACTGGAGAGGTCCTGGCTCCCTCATACACCATTGGAGATGTCCTAGTTGCCTCATACACCACTGCAGAGGTCCTTGTTCCCTCATACACCACTGGAGAGGTCCTAGCTCCCTCATACACCACTGGAGAGGTCCTAGCTCCCTTATGCACCACTGGATAGGTCCTTGTTCCCTCATACACCACAGGAAAGGTCTTAGCTCCCTCATGTACCACTGAAAAGGTCCTAGTTCCCCCATACACCACCGGAGAGGTCCTACCTTCCTCATGCACCACTGGAAAGGTCCTGGCTCCCTCATACACCACAGAGTGGTCCTTGCTCCCTCATGCATCACTGGAGAGATCCCAGCTCCCTCATTCACCAACGGAGAGGTCCTAGCTCCCTCATGCACCACTAGAGAGGTCCTAACCCACGCACACAAAGCACTTTACGAACTTGGACCCGAATGCCTCAACACACGACTGTCCTTCTACACCCCCTCCCGTCAGCTACGATCCTCCAACCAAGCCCTTGCCACTGTACCTCGCATCAACAAAACCACCATGGGAGGTAGATCCTTCTCCTGCCTGGCAGCTAAAACCTGGAACTCACTTCCCACTCACCTTCGCCTTACTCAGAACCACCTAGCATTCAGAAAGCAACTTAAAACTTGGATATTCGACAAGTAATTCCACACCCTTCCTCAAGCGCCTTGAGACCCTATGGGTATGTAGCGCGCTATATAAATCTCCTGACTTGACTTGACTTGACTTGTTCCCTCATACACCACTGGAGAGGTCCTAGGTCCCTCATGCACCACTGGAGAGGTCCTTGTTCCCTCATACACCACTGGAGAGGTCCTGGCTCCCTCATACACCGTGGAGATGTCTTAGTTCCCTCATACACCACTGGAAAGGTCCTTGTTCCCTCATACACCACTAGAGAGGTCCTAGCTCCCTCATACACCACGAGAGAGGTCCTAGGCTCCTAGCTCCCTCATGCACCACTGGAGAGGTCCTTGTGTCAGGTTCTACCAAAGTGCGCCACCTAACTTTTGAACTACATCTCCCAGAAATCCAGTGAGGGGGCGTGGCACTATAAAGGCAGGGCGGACCCTCTACACGTTGTTCGTGATTTTGTGTAACAACCGTGTTTGTTAGAGACTAGAGTGGTGTGCTGCTTAGGTGTCCTTCTGAGGAGGACTTGGTTCCTGGTTCACAGTTGGTTCGTCAGCGCGAAGAGATCTGGCTTAGCGCTTTGGAGTCAAACCTTGGAATTCCCCATAGCGCGTGGTATGCGCTTTCTGTTTATTTGATACCTCTCTGGAGTTGTAGGAGGCCTGCAAAGTACTGACGGCTTGGGAAAGAGAAGTGCGGAGAACTACGGACCGGGACTACGCTGCGTCAGTACAGTGAGTTCTTTGAACAACGCGTGAATGTTTTTTTTTTTTTTTTTGGTGTAAGATGTTTATTCGCACTTAGCATATCTGAAAATACATTACAAGTGATTCGCCTACAACCAGTGGTGGCCGGCTACAATTGCGCGTGCCCCATTGGGCTCTCTCTGGTATCTACACAGCCCATCAGCCGACATCCGTAGGACCGGCGGCGTTTTACATCGTCATTATACTCACTATCAAAGACAGTGCTTCAGCAACGTATATTCTTGCCAGTGTTCTCACTTTTTTTGGTTACTTTTCTCCCAACTTTAAAGTTGATGGTAGCGCTCCTAATTTAACTCGGAGTGTCCATCAGAAACGTATACTCTGTGTCACAGCATCCTCCCTCCCTGCCCATATCACATTATGCTCGTTCACCCGTTAATTACACTTCATGTAACATTCCTAATTGCTCACATTCATCCTCTCCCCATTACCCTGTTCCAATAAGTAGGTTCTGAGGTATTCCCAATAGTCTTTGGGCCTTGATCTAGCTGGCAGTTCCTCCTCATAGGTGTTCAGAGTGTCTCTACAGTACACCATGTCCTCTAGCCACCTCTTAACCTCTGGGCCATTTGTACTGTTCCAGTGCAGTGATACCCTTCTTTTCGCCAGCAACAACGCAACTGCACAGAACTTTCGCCTCGTCGCCCTTAATGTCGGTTCAATACCCAAGAGACACATTTTGGCATCGCACATTAAAGTAGTTTCTAGCATGACATTCAGTGTTTGCACCACCTGCACCCAGTAGCCCGCCACTCTGCGACAATGCCATGCCAGGTGCATGAAATCCGCCCCCTCCTGCTTACATCTTTTACACTTCGAATCCTCCTGTAACCCATATCTCTGTAGTCTCCGTGGTGTATAGTAAACTTGATGGAGGTATTTGTAGTGTATGATTCGCAGGTTACCGTTTGGTGTCAGCATGTCTGTTAGCATGCATGCAGACGCCCATTCCTCCTCCGTTAGTGGTGTCACTAGCCCCTCGCTCCATCTGCTTCTAGCTTTATCCGTGCCACCCCCTATCGCTCCCTGTAAACTAGTATATAATTTAGACACCAGGTGTGATGCCGTGGGTGTCGTTAGAAGGAGTTGCAGGGGTGCTAGCTGGGCCGGCTCCTCCGGATACGTCGGATAATGTTCCTTTAGTGCTCTTTGGAGCCTATAATAGTTAAAGGTGAATAGTAGGGACGGGTTGCTGATGTACTGTAGTTTGTCTAGCGTTTGGAAGACCCCATTGAGATACAAGTCCCCCATTTTATCTATGCCCGCCCACCGTAGCAGATCCATGCCCACCTGTTCTTGTGTCACCGATATATGTGGGTTGTGCGCCAAGGGCAGAGCTGGAGCATACAGTGGTAGTGTCTTAGCCGCTTTGCCCATCAATCGCCATGCCTCCGTGGTGGTATCTACCGTGTTTATGTCTCTGTCATGCAGCTTGGGGCGTGTATGTAGCAGTATGTTCTCCAGCGGTATCGGGTCTGTGTCTCCCGCCTCTACCGCTACATGCGTTAAGAAGGGTACTTCGTGATGCCAATAATGTGCGAATTGCGCTTGGGCGCACAAATAATAGAGATAGAGGTCCGGCACCTTGAAACCCCCCTGAGCATATGGAAGTGTCATGGTGCGCAGTTCCAGTCGTGCTTGTTTCCCTGCCCATATCAGACTAAGTACTAAGGAGTTGATATTGCGAAACACCGCCGCCGGCGGTTTTATCGGGATGTTGTTGTACAAATACAAAAATTTGGGTAGTATCACCATCTTCACGATTGCAGTGCGGTCCGCCAGGGACAATGGGAGCTTATTCCACCTCTTTATTTTATCCCCCAGTTCATCTATTGCTCGCCCATAGTTGGTGCGTATGACTAGTTCTGGGTCCCTGTGGAACCATACACCTAAATATTTCGTGGGTTCCTCCCGCCATTCGAGTGGGTAGTCCAAGGGTATAGGGCGTGTGCTATCTGTCAGTGCTAAAATGAGTGATTTATCCCAATTTATTTGTAAACCGGAGTGGTTCCCAAACCTTATGTACTCCCTCATCAGCGGATTCAGGTTTTGTGCCGGGTTTTTGACGTAAAGCACCATGTCATCCGCATATAGCGATATGTGGATGGGGCGTGATGGCATCTGTATGGCTGAGTAGTGATGGTGCTGTCTTATTTTACATGCCAAGGGCTCCAGGATCAATGCAAAGAGCATCGGCGAAAGTGGGCAGCCTTGTCTCGTCCCTCTGCAGATCGGAATGGGTGCCGAGACATGTTTGTTTATTCTGATGCGTGCCGACAGATTGGTATATAGCATGGAAATCCAGCCCAAGAACATCAGGGGGAAACCCATGCGCACCAGGACTGCCTTTATGAAAGCCCACCCTATTGTGTCAAATGCTTTGGCAGCGTCTAGCAGCACTGCCACTGCTTTCGTGTCTGGTGATAGGTAATGGGCTAAAGCAAATAGTGTGCGGGTATTATGCGTGGTGGCCCTGTCGGGTATGAACCCAGATTGGTCTGGTCTGATTAGTAGTGGCATGAGCGGTTTCAGTCTGTCCGCCAGTAGACTGGCTATTATTTTTGTGTCTACGTTCAAAAGGGACAATGGGCGGTATGAGTCACATTTATCCTCCACCTTACCTGGCTTTAGGAGCGCAATGAGTAAGGCTTCCCTCATGGTGCCTGGTAGGGTTTGAGCTGCGTGAGCCGCCCCATACAGCCTTACCAAGTGAGGTGCAAGTAGATCTGCATATTCTTTGTAAAATTCTGTCACGTATCCGTCCGGCCCCGGTGCTTTGTTGTTCGGCAGCCGCTTGATTGTGTCCGTAACCTCTTCGACCGTGACAGGGCGTGCCAGATATGCTCTGTGCCCGTCTGACAGCCAGGCCAGTTCTACATCCTCCATGTATGCTAGCAAGTCTTCCTGCGGGGGCGTGGGGCGTGCTTGGTATAGAGCACCATAGTGTGTCATAAATTCTGTCATAATGCCCTTGATGTCGTTCACCTTTTCACCCGTGTCCCTAGTGATGGCTGTTATATTCTGTGGGGCCCTCCCCGAGCATATCTTGTCTGCCAGTGCCCTACCCGGTCTACCTCCTTCCCCGTAGCGCCTGGCCGTCGCCCGTTTAGTGACGTATTTGAGTTCGTCCGAGGCAAACTGTCTGTGTTCTGTTAGAAGGGTTTGTATGTCTCCTAGCACCTTAGTATCCCCAGTGCGTGTGTACATGTGTTCCAGCTCCTGTATCGCTGTTTCGCGCGTGCGCAGTTGTCGCCTGATGTCCTTCAGTATACCTGAGGACGTGCTAATGCATACCCCCCTTATTGTGACCTTAAACGCCTCCCACAAGAGACAGGGGTCGTCCGTAGACGGGCCGTTCATTGCCAAGTAATCTATGATTGCCTCATGTATCGCGGTGGCATAAAGCGGGTCCTTCAGGGCAGTCGCGTTGAAGCGCCAAGTGAAGGGCGGCGGTTCATATTTAGGGACCTCTATCTGTAGCAAAACTGGATTATGATCTGACAGTGTCCTGGGCGGATGTGAGACGTTTCGAACCCATGTTAGGATCTCTCGGGAACCAAGCCAATAATCGAGCCGCGCCCAACTGTTGTTTGCCGCATTAATGTGTGTTGCAGCGGTGATCCCGGCGTTACACTCCCTCCAAATGTCAGTCAGTTGGAGGTCCTCTATCGTGTCCCGCAACATATGTCTTGCATTGATATGGTGCTCCGTGGTGTGTGCAGCCCGGTCCAACCGATCCTGTAGTGTGACATTGAAATCACCCCCCCACAGTATGTGGTCTATATGTGTATCTGCGAGTGTTTGCCAGATTTTCCTGTAAAACCCCGGGTCATCCACATTAGGGCCATACGTGTTCAGTAACAGGAGTCTCTGTCCCCTGACCTTCCCCTCTACCATCACACTTCTGCCCGCCGAGTCCCTGTGCACATTTGTAATGTCAAAGTGTGTGCCCTTACGTATGAGGATGCTAACCCCTCTGGAGTACGTGGAGTAGTTAGAGCTTGTGACTGATTCAGCCCACCTTGCCCCCAGTGTAGATGTGTGCGAGGCATCCTGGTGTGTCTCCTGTAAGTACACTATATCCGCATGTAATCTGTCAAAATAGGCAAACATCTGCCTGATCTTTCTCGGGTTCCCTAGCCCCCGTACATTCCACGTGAGCAGGGTTAACGTGTTAACTCTCGACATTGGTATATGTGTTCATCTCGGCGTCTATTTCGAGGTGCGGCTGCCGTGTATGACTCTGAATAGGCTGTAAACAGTGAAGTGCTGGGTGCGTAATCCCCGCCGGGTCGGTGAAGCCGCTATTACCTTGTGCATGTGCATGTATGGTCATGGAGGTCGCCATGCTTCTCAGACACAGAGTTAATAAATCAAACATACCCCTGTCCCCCTCTCCCCCCCCACCCACTTTAGCGCCCGAACTGTGCCAAAGCCATCCCTGAACTAACTGAATCTGAACTTGAAAACACATTGTGGGGCGCCCCCGCTCGGGGGTATCGCCAGGTTCACACATCTCCATCCACGTAGTGGACGTGGACGGACGCCCATGTCGACTTAGTATGACGTGTGCGAACATTTTCACCCTCCACCCACCAACCACCGACAATAAGTAGTCGTATGCCATCGAGCAGTGTCTCCCACCGAAGATTTGATATACCCCAGGGATTCTCAGTAGCTGTGGTTCATGACAGTGCTAGCAATGAGGGCAGGTCCTAGGGCCACCGTCTGTTCCATCCTTACTAAACGCTACTGCCATGGGAGCCATTCGGCCCCCTGTCCATGATGTCTCTTCGCGCAGCCCTTTGTGGCCCCATGTTCCCCCCTTACTCACTGCGTGGACAGTCATCTCAGGCCCGCTGCTTCAGTGTCCAAAAAGAGGAGTCTGTGGCAGTGCACCTCCAGGTCAAGTGTTCCGGGGTGGGCCAATGTGTGCCAACCATATGTCTCTGCGTGGTCCCTGGGTGGTTTCAAGTACAACAAGGCTTCCTCGCCACCCTACTTCTCATTCCACATCGCTTGTCGATTCCGCTCTGTTCTGCTCCCTCCGTCGCTTCCCCTGCTGCTTGATGAAATCGTACGCCGCCTGCACCGATTGCAAGATGACCGGTTTACCCAGGTTCGTGATTTTAAGTTTGGCCGGGTACAGCATGGCATATTCAAGACCAAGGTCACGCAATTTCTTCTTCACCGGCGCAAATTCCTTCCGTGCTTGCTGCACCGCCATGGTGTGATCAGGGTAGAATTCCAGCGTGTTACCCTGGTGTGTGATTTTCCCCATGTCTCTGGCGAGTCGGAGGACTGTGTCCCTGTCTCTATAGTTGAGTGTACGCGCTATGATCATCCGTGGAGCGGCCCCCGGCTTCGGAACTGGCGCCAGGGAGCGGTGCGCTCTCTCGATCAGGAACACTGAGGATAGTTTGTCGGCGCCAAAGATTTCTTTGAGGAGGGTCTCTATGTACGTTTCCATCCTCCCTGTGTTGGTGGATTCCGGTAGGCCGGAAATTCGGATGTTGTTCCGCCTGGACCTCGCTTCCTGATCCTCCACCTTCGCTCGAAGGGTCTCCACCGTTTTCTCCAGTCCTCCGCATACTTTTGACGTGGTAGCATGGTCGTCTTCTACCCGGGATATCCGTTGTTCTGCTTCCTCCAGGCGCTCGTCGTGTTTCTCTATTTTAGCCGCCATACTGTCCACTCTCTGCACCACGCTGTCCAGTTTCCCATTCATTTCCTGCAGACTCTGCTGGATTGCGCGAAGCACCGCTTCCATGGCAGACCCCTCCGCCATTTCTACGTCACCCTCGGTTTCAGGGGTGGCTGACACTGTTTTGGGTTGCTTCTTTGTTTCAAAGGGGAGCTTGGACTGTTGTTTGTCCGGCTTCCCCATAGTCCGCAGTGGTAGTGGCGAGGTGTGTTCGGCCGCTTTTGGGCTGCCGGCCGGTAGCGTGCTTTTTCCCGCTGGTGCCTGGGCCCCCTACCTCTGGGCGCGTCTGCTCATTTACCCCCTGGTGTGGCAGGAGGGGGACGTTGTAGGGTTTGATATTGGTCTGGTGGCAGAGGCCAGCTTGGGCAGTATCCCGCGTCGCGCTCTGGCTCAGCACACTCCCGTTGTGGATGTGGGGGTTGGAGTCTACAGCTTCAAGGGAAGCCCCGTGCACCTCCGCTGAGCGCGTTACGCAGTGAGCCTGTCGATCTGGGGAGGTCAGCTGGTCTGGCCAGGCGGTGCTTAGCGCTGGGTTGGCTCACCTCGGTGTCCGCTATTGACGCTCCCGCTGGGGCTCCATGCCGCCTGTCCCGGGGGCCGCCGATACCGCCGGTCTCGTGCGTTCCAGCGCCGCCGCCATCTTGGTTTCAGTGGAACGCACACCGGACTACTCCGTTTTTCGCCACCGCTATCGTCCCCCGTTATCTTGCCGCCACGCTGCCCTCACATCTGCTCCGCCGTGTCTTGGGACCATGCTGCAGGACCCCTCAGCGCTCCGCTGGTCAGTAGGTCGCTTCAAGGCGGCAGTCGTCAGGCGCGGCCATTTTGAGAGTGCCCCGGCAGCGTCTCGTGTGTTCGCTGTTTTCTTACCGTGGAGCTCGCTAGATGCTTTCAAAAGCAGAGCATCTTGTCGGCTTTACCTTCCGACACCCGGGGCTGGCCACAGTTTAGCCGGGTCGGCGGGTTAGGAGGGTGAAAGGGCCGTTATGGTGGCGTCCATCCGGCGGAGCCGACAGGTCAGCCAGCCATCCCGCAGTGCGCCCTCTAGCGCCCCCCAACAACGCGTGAATGTTAACGCGTTGTTGTGCCAAATGCTGATGTGTTCTTAATAGGCGGCATTGATCAACGGCAAAGGAAAAGTAAAGCGCACTTGAGTTCGAAGTTGAATTAAAGGATTTGTTTTGCATTACAGTGAGAACGGAGTACAGCGGATTATTCTTTCTGCGTACTGCCGTTACGAAGAGAGTCACTAGTGCTTATATAAGCAAGTGCCAAAGCGGAAGGTAGTGGGGGGAGATCCTACACCTTTCCGTATTTGGAGTGGAACTAGTAAGGAAACGCCGTGGTGCGAACTAGAGAGCGGAAGACAGTAGTAGGAGGCTACGTCTTACCGTGTCCTTAATGGATTATATTGATACAATTGTACATAGGTGAACAGACTTCTCTGAAGAAGAGGATTGTTGCTGAATTCACATAGGTTTTGGGATTAGCACATGTTTATTATTTGAGCACACTTCAACACAAGGCAGGGTAGGTACAACACTAATAGACTGCATTGTATTTTGGTTCTGGGAGAGACTAGACAATAACTGGTGTTTGTGTTCTTTAGGGACTAGTGTGGCGAACATCAACATTCATGAAACAGGGAGGAGGAGGAGCAATCTTCTTTTGTAAAGGTGAAAATTTACGCATACTTAGTGAGAAGAAACTGAGAGTAGGATTTCATGGTGAATAAGAATAACCTGTATGATTGTTTTCTTGTCTTTCAGCTGTCCCTTCCCTGCAGTTCCCTTCCGCCCCCTCCTTGTTTTGTTTCCTGTTTTCCCTCGCCCTATCACTCGAACACGCTGTGTTGCTATTACTAGCGTGTTGGTGAGATCGGGAGGTGGAGTCATATGTGCATCATTCGGATTCGGCAGCGTGGAGTCTGACAGAATCACGAACCCACGAATTGCATTCTGCCGGGTCGGTTTGGAGTACATATGGCCACCTTGGATGATGTGTTAAGGGCCTTGGTTTTGGTTCAACAGGAACTGGCAGCGTCCAAGGCAGAGGCTGTTCTTCTTAAGGATAGGGTAGAACAACTATCCAAGAACCCTTTTTCTACAGGTCCTTCGCAGATTCAGGTTACTGTACCTCCCCCTATCCCTTTAGCCACCCCTGAGAGGTATGGGGGGGATCCGAGTAAAACACAGGCCTTCATGACGCAAATCATGCTCCATTTCTCTTGTAAACCTGCCTCTTTTCCTAATAACCATTCTCGGGTAGCGTTTGCAATATCTTATTTAGTGGGAGACGCTGCCAATTGGGCAGTCCCTCTAATAAAACGAGACGATGCCATGTTGTCCTATTGGACCGCATTCAGAGAAGAATTCGAAAAAGTCTTTGACAGGAGGGCCACAAATTTCAGTGCAGATAAAGAGTTATTGTCCCTGCGGCAGGGTAGGAGTGATTTGATTACTTATCTGACTACGTTTAATCGTTTGATTGCAGAAACTGAATGGCCGGAGGGCAAAAGAATGACCATGTTTTATCAGGGTTTGAGGGATGAATTGAAGGACGCTGTGGCACACATAGATCCTCAACCCACGACATGTGTTGATATGGTGAATTTGGTCTTGAGGTTGGATGGTAGGCTAACTGAGCGGAGTGGGGATCGAAGAAAATGGGACAGGGGTTATGCCCGTAATGTGAGTTTTCCTTCCAGAGCTTTGGGCTCCGCCGAAGCAGGGGCAGAGCCTATGGAGATAGGAGCTATCCGACCCCCGTTGTCCAAAACAGAAAGAGAGAGCAGAAGGGTTAAAGGCCTCTGTATGTATTGTGGGAAGAAGGGTCACTATGTACGAGAGTGCCCTTCTAAGCCCAAGACTTCGAACACTTGGAACAAGAACCAAAGGGTAGCTGTTTCTAATACTGCTAGAGAGAGTGATGAGGGTTTGGTACCGTTGCCAACTAAAGAGGAGAACCCCGATTGGAAGCTTACATCATTATCCTCCTCGGGCATAGGGGAAACCGAATCCCATCTGGTATTAGTCATGACTTTGGAGTGCGAACAAAAATCCCATCAAGTAATGGTCATGCTGGACTCCGGGGCCACCGGAAATTTCATAGACAATGGGTTGGTGGCTCGTTTGATGATACCTAGAATACCAAGAGGCAATCCAGAGGAGGTCTTAGCCGTAGATGGGCAGCCTATTAAATCAGGTCTGATAACTGAAAAGACGGCTGAAGTAGAGTTGTCTATTGAGGTGTCAGAGGGAAGGCATGTGGAAAAGGTGGAGTTGAACATAATAGAGGCTCCCCAGTATGAGATAATTCTAGGGATGCCTTGGTTTACCTTTCACAACCCTTCCAACGATTGGAAATCTCGCACGGTGCATTTCTCTTCGGGGTTTTGCAAGGAACATTTGGTACCTTATGTGTCTTCCCCAGTAGCCGTGTTGGCCTTGCAGTTTATGGTGGCTACAGCCGCCGAGAAGGAGGTGAACCTCCCGAAACACTATGAAGCATTTCAGGACGTATTTAGTGAAAGCAGAGCTGAGGAGTTGCCGCCACATAGACCTTATGACTGCCGGATTGATCTGATTGATGGGGCAGTGATTCCTACGTGCCGCGTGTATGCCTTGTCTGTTCCTGAAACTGCGCATTTAAAGGAATACATCGAGCACTATGAAAGCATAGGCTTTATAAGACCTTCCCGTTCCCCAGCGGCTTCTCCACTTTTCTTTATAGCTAAAGCGAATGGTGATCTGAGGGCATGTGTGGACTACCGCGTTTTGAATAAAAACACCATTCGTAACAGATACCCTCTCCCCCTCATTACGGTACTGATTGATCAAGTGAGGGAGGCGGTGATCTATACTCGCTTGGACTTGCGAGGAGCCTATCACTTGGTCAGGGTACGTGAGGGGGATGAGTGGAAGACGGCATTCAAGACGCGGTATGGCCTATATGAATATCTAGTCATGCCCTTTGGGCTATGTAATGCCCCTGCGGCATTTCAATTTCTGATCAACGATGTCCTGAAGGAGTTCATCGACTTATTCGTTGTAGTGTACATAGACGACATCTTGGTGTACTCTATGGATGAAGGTTGTCATGTGGAGCAGGTCAGCAAGGTATTGAAGAAGCTGAGAGAACATAGCCTCTTTGTGAAACTCAGTAAATGTGAGTTTAGTGTGTACAGTGTGGAATTTCTGGGGGTGATGATCAGTCCTTCGGGGTTGCAGATGTCTGAGCGCAAGGTGGAGGCAGTGAGAGACTGGCCTGTACCGAAGAACGTGAAGGAAGTCCAGAGTTTTCTGGGCTTCACCAATTACTACCGGCGCTTCATTTTGCATTTCTCCTTGCTGGCCGTGCCCATTACAAAACTATTGAAAAAAGGGGTACCTTTAGAGTGGACATCTGCTGCAGGGGAGGCTTTCCAAACTCTTAAATCTTCTTTCATTACTGCCCCAGTGCTGTCACATCCCAATTTAGAACATCCTTTTGTGGTTGAGGCGGATGCTTCGGACGAAGCAATCGGGGCGGTTCTATCTCAGAGGGACATCAGTACAGGGCAGTTGCACCCAGTGGCCTTCCTGTCAAAGAAATTGAGTTCGGCTGAACTCAATTACACCATTGCCGAAAAGGAATTGCTTTCAATAAAGCGGGCTTTTCAGGAATGGAGGCATTATCTTTGGGGGGCCCTACACACCATCACAGTGTACACTGACCATAGAAATCTAAAATTTATATCTTCTGCTAGACACTTGACATCAAGGCAGATGAGATGGACGCTCTTTTTTGCAGAGTACAACTTTGTGGTCACTTTCCGCCCGGGGTCTGAGAATAGGAAGGCAGATGCCTTATCTAGACAAACAATGCCAGTGGAAGGAGTGGAAGAGAAACAGGCAATCATTCCAACAGGGAAGGTTCTGTGTGTGGTGAGAGCTGAGACCTTTTTGGATGAGGTGAGGAACCATCATTATCCGGGTGGATGGGGGTCCTGGGCGCATGACAGATTGGATTGCAAAATGAGAGACGGGTTGCCATTCTTTCAGGGGAAGTTGTATTTACCCACAATTCCTTTACAGAAGAAAGCTATTGGCTGGTGTCATGAGGGGGAACTGTTAGGACACCCTGGTATACGTAAAACCCTCGATACAGTCAAAAGACATTTCTGGTGGGCAACCCTGAGCAAGGATGTTTCGGAGTGGGTGGCTCGTTGTGATGTGTGTGCTAGAGCCAAGGGTACAACCACCAAGAAAGCCGGGAAACTCATACCCATGCCTACCCCCAGTCAACCATGGCAGCACATCAGTTTGGATTTTGTGTCGGGTCTTCCAATGGATAAGGGCTCATCAGCCGTGTTGGTAGTGATAGATAGTCTCACCAAAATGGGACACTTTATCCCTTGTAAGACCCTTCCGAATGCCAGCCAAACGGCTCCATTGTTAGCCAGTAATGTGGTCCGGTTACACGGTATTCCTAGGGTTATCGTGTCCGACAGAGGTCCGCAGTTTATTGCACGCTTCTGGCGCATGTGGTGTCGTGCCCTGAATATAGATTCCAATTTATCCACCAGTTTTCACCCACAGACAGACGGGCAGACAGAGCGTTTGAACCAGACGTTAAAGAAATACTTGAGATGCTATTCTAAAGAAGCTCATGAGTCTTGGGTGGATCTGTTATGGATGGCAGAACTGGCCTATAATAAGGCATGGCATAGTTCAACGGGGATGTCACCTTTCAAAGCCAATTATGGTTTTGATGCTAATACTTTGCCGGTTGACATACCCTCTGATCTTAGCGACCAGCCTGCGGTGAAAGAAAGGATCTTGATGCTGAGAAGGGTACACAAGGGAGTGCAGGTACATTTGAACAAAGCGAAGGAGGTGTACAAAAAGTGGGAAGACCGTCACCGGATAGAGAGTCGTCAATACGTGGTGGGGGATAAGGTATGGCTGTCTACAAAAAACATCAGGTTTAAGTTGCGCAGCGTGTTCCACCCAAGATACATAGTCCCGTACACCATAGTGAGACAGGTGAACCCCGTGACCTACAAGTTGAAATTGCCAGGGTCGATGCGCATACACTCAGTGTTCCATGTTCAATTGTTGAAGCCTGCCCTTACATCGCGCAGAGTGGCCCCTCCGCCGGTGTTGTGTGATGGGGCTATGGAGTACGAAGTGAGGAGTATCAGGGACGCCAAGTGGTGCCGGGGGGTGCTGCAATATCTGGTGTCCTGGAAGGGGTATTCCGCTGAAGATGATTCTTGGGAGCTGAGCTCGGATGTGCATGCTCCTGCCGCTGTGCGTTCTTTCCACAGGAGGTTTCCAAATAAACCGGGCCCTAGAAGGCGCTAGGGAGGGGGACATACTGTCAGGTTCTACCAAAGTGCGCCACCTAACTTTTGAACTACATCTCCCAGAAATCCAGTGAGGGGGCGTGGCACTATAAAGGCAGGGCGGACCCTCTACACGTTGTTCGTGATTTTGTGTAACAACCGTGTTTGTTAGAGACTAGAGTGGTGTGCTGCTTAGGTGTCCTTCTGAGGAGGACTTGGTTCCTGGTTCACAGTTGGTTCGTCAGCGCGAAGAGATCTGGCTTAGCGCTTTGGAGTCAAACCTTGGAATTCCCCATAGCGCGTGGTATGCGCTTTCTGTTTATTTGATACCTCTCTGGAGTTGTAGGAGGCCTGCAAAGTACTGACGGCTTGGGAAAGAGAAGTGCGGAGAACTACGGACCGGGACTACGCTGCGTCAGTACAGTGAGTTCTTTGAACAACGCGTGAATGTTAACGCGTTGTTGTGCCAAATGCTGATGTGTTCTTAATAGGCGGCATTGATCAACGGCAAAGGAAAAGTAAAGCGCACTTGAGTTCGAAGTTGAATTAAAGGATTTGTTTTGCATTACAGTGAGAACGGAGTACAGCGGATTATTCTTTCTGCGTACTGCCGTTACGAAGAGAGTCACTAGTGCTTATATAAGCAAGTGCCAAAGCGGAAGGTAGTGGGGGGAGATCCTACACCTTTCCGTATTTGGAGTGGAACTAGTAAGGAAACGCCGTGGTGCGAACTAGAGAGCGGAAGACAGTAGTAGGAGGCTACGTCTTACCGTGTCCTTAATGGATTATATTGATACAATTGTACATAGGTGAACAGACTTCTCTGAAGAAGAGGATTGTTGTTGAATTCACATAGGTTTTGGGATTAGCACATGTTTATTATTTGAGCACACTTCAACACAAGGAAGGGTAGGTACAACACTAATAGACTGCATTGTATTTTGGTTCTGGGAGAGACTAGACAATAACTGGTGTTTGTGTTCCTTAGGGACTAGTGTGGCGAACATCAACATTCATGAAACAGGGAGGAGGAGGAGCAATCTTCTTTTGTAAAGGTGAAAATTTACGCATACTTAGTGAGAAGAAACTGAGAGTAGGATTTCATGGTGAATAAGAATAACCTTTATGATTGTTTTATTGTCTTTCAGCTGTCCCTTCCCTGCAGTTCCCTTCCGTCCCCTCCTTGTTTTGTTTCCTGTTTTCCCTCGCCCTATCACTCGAACACGCTGTGTTGCTATTACTAGCGTGTTGGTGAGATCGGGAGGTGGAGTCATATGTGCATCATTCGGATTCAGCAGCGTGGAGTCTGACACCTTGTTCCCTCATACAACACCGGAGAGTTCCTAGCTCCCTCATGCACAACTGGAGAGGGCATAGTTCCCTTATACACCAATGGAGAGGTCCTAGCTCCCTCACTCACAACTGGAAAGGTCCTAGTTCCCTCATACACCACTGGAGAGGTCCTTGTTCCCTCATACACCACTGGAGAGGTCCTGGCTCCCTCATACACCACTGGAGAGGTCCTAGCTCCCTCGTGCACCAATACTAGTGAGGTCCCAGCTCCCTCATACACCACTGGAGAGACATCCTAGCTCCCTCATGCACCACTGGAGAGGTCCTTGTTCCCTCATACACCAATGGAGAGGTCCTGGCTCCCTCATACACCACTGGAGATGTCATAGTTCCCTCATACACCACTGGAGAGGTCCTAGCTCCCTCTAACAGCACTGGAGAGGACCTGGCTCCCTCAAACACCACCAGAGAGGTCCTAGCTCCCTCATGCACCATGGAAAGGTCCTAGTTCCCTCATACACCACCGGAGAGGTCCTAGTTCCCTCATACACCACCAGAGAGGTCCTAGCTCACTCATGCTCCACTGGAAAGGTCCTAGTTCCCTCATACACCACTGGAGAGGTCCTTGTTCCCTCATACACCACTGGAGAGGCCCTAGCTCCCTCATGCACCACCGGAGAGGTCCCAGCTCTCTCATACACCACTGCAGAGGTCCTAGCACCCTCATACACCACTGGAGAGGTCCTAGCTCCCTCATACACCACTGGAGAGGTCATAGCTCCCTCATACACCCCTGGAGAGGTCCCAGTTCCCTCATACACCACCAGAGAGATCTTAGTTCCCTCATTCACCACTGCAGAGGTCCTAGTTCCCCAATACACCACTGGAGATATCCTAGTTCCCTCATACAACACTAAAGAGGTCCTAGTTCCCTCATACACCACTGGAGATTTCCTTGTTCCCTCATACACCACTAAAAAAGGTCCTAGTTCCCTCATACACCACTGGAGAGGTCCTAGGTCCCTCATACACCACTGGAGAGGTCCTAGTTCCCTCATAAACCTCTGGAGAGTTCCTAGTTTCCTCACACACCACTGGATAGGTCCTAGTTCCCTCACACACCACTGGAGAGTTCCTAGTTTCCTCACACACCACTGGATAGGTCCTAGTTCCCTCACAAACCACTGGAAAGGTCCTAGCTCCCTCATACACCACTGGAGAGGTCCTAGCTCCCTCATACACCACTGGAGAGGTCCTAGCTCCCCCATACACCACTGCAGAGGTCTCACTTCCCTCATACACCACTGGAGATGTCCTAGCTCCCACATATACCACTGCAGAGGTCCTAGTTCCCTCATATACCACTGGAGAGGTCCTAGTACCCTCATACACCACTGGAGAGGTCCTAGTTCCCTCATACACCACTGGAGAGGTCCTAGTTCCCTCATAAACCACTGGAGAGTTCCTAGTTCGCTCATACACCACTGGAGAGGTCCTAGTTCCCTCACAGACCACTGGAGAGTTCCCTCGCACACCACTGGATAGGTTCTAGTTCCCTCACAAACCACTGGAGAGGTCCTAGCTCCCTCATACACCACTGGAGAGGTCCTAGCTCCCCCATACACCACTGCAGAGGTCCCAGTTCCCTCATACACCACTGGAGATGTCCTAGCTCCCACATATATCACTGCAGAGGTCCTAGTTCCCTCATACACCACTGGAGATGTCCTAGTTCCCTCATATACCACTGGAGATGTCATAGTTCCCTCACACACCCCTGGAGAGGTCCTTGTTCCCTCACACACCACTGGAGATGTCCTAGTTCCTTCATACACCACTGGAGAGGTCCTAGTTCCCTCATACACCACTGGAGATGTCCTAGTTCCCTCATACACCACTGGAGAGGTCCTAGTTCGATCATACACCACTGCAGAGGTCCTAGCACCCTCATACACCACTGGGGAGGTCCTAGTTCCCTCATACACAACTGGAGATGTCCTAGTTCCTTCATACATCACTGGAGAGGTCCTAGCTCCTTCATAAACCACTGGAGAGGTCCTAGCTCCTTCATACACCACTGGAGAGGTCCTAGCTCCTTCATACACCACTGGAGAGGTCCTAGCTCCTTCATACACCACTGGAGAGGTCCTAGCTCCTTCATACACCACTGGAGATGTGCTAGTTTGCTCATACACTACTGGAGAGGTCCTGGTTCCGTCATACATCATTGGAGAGTTCCTAGTTTCGACACTACACTTACTAGCTAGCAATAATTTGGAAGTAGTATTAGGGTGATGAACGCCGTGTCCTCGAACACTGAGAGTGTACTGTAAGGGCCTGTGGTATTAGGAACAAGGGTAACCCCAGAACTTTAGGTAATGCTATATATGAAGAAAAACAATGGTTCACTCACAATAAAAACGCACTTTATCATTATTACGCATTGTGATGTTTTTTAAGAAAGTTCCAGTCCTCACACTTAAGTGAAGAGAGTTGTGATGGGTGATAGGCAGTGCTTTAAATGGGCCGGTACTCACCGGTACTGAGTACCGGCACTTCCTAAATTTATCACTTTGAGTACCGGCACTTCTCTTCTTCAAAAGGAGAGTACCGGTACTCATAAAAAGGTAGGCTCGTGACTGTGCTGGTGAGCCAAAGTGGGACATGTCACTAGCAGCCGAGGCGCCGCTTCTGCAGCCCCCTCCCACCCATCAGAGCCCCAGCTGAGCTATTCAGCAGAGTTCTTTTGGATAATGTCCGGTGCTCGCCGTCATGCTGTGCTTTAAAGAGCTGAGTCGGGATTCCTTTTACCTGCTAGTGTGCGCGTGTGATTTTTTCAAAGCGCCGCACTTCAGGTAGTGACAAGTGAAAAGTCAGTGCAGGGTAACACTTTGAACATAAATGTTATCAGACAAAAGGGCGGCGGAATCTCACACGTCCTTTCTCTTGATGTGAGTGTTAATGCCCAGACAATGCGATCGAAGAGGCCCCTGGGGCGCTAATCTGTTTTCTGCATTGAGGTGCCCACCTTCTTAACACCAAATGCCTCAATTGGCCGGTCTGCTTCTTATATGCCAACCAATGCTGTGGCAGGATGTTTAATTTCCTGCCTGCCAGCCGGGCCCCAGTGCACCCATGAAATTCCCCTGCTGCCTGGAGTTGAAGGAGGAAGCCGGTGTTTGAGAATCAATAACCTGCTCACCTCCTCCTGTTATTGCTGTGCCCAGTAAAGCCCGACTTCTGCCCAGATTCACCACGCCATGGTGAGTCTCATAGTGGGAGCAGGTGGCACAGGCAGAGACACTGCACCAGGGCTCGCTATCTGACTCTCTGAAGAGACAGGCTAGCGATCCCCGCGGTGCCAGGCAGCAGCTCCTCGGTGGATCGTTCAGACAGCAGTAAAGAGATCTCCTGCTGCTGGCATTTAAACTGTTGATTACAAAAATGATTAGGGCTCCAGCACGACATAGGTCCTTGCAAATGGGCACACTAGAGTTGTCTGTGTGTGCTGAATATGCGCTACGTTTTGTCTAAACTCGCAGTTTTGCTGATTTATTAGTAGTGCAAAGTGTTTACCATCCCTGCTTGACAGTGACACTACAAAGCAGCACCCTTTATTTCTCATCACAGTTAGACTTGCTAAGTCAGAGAACTCATGGGATTATTGTTGCCGCTGTTGGTCAGAGTTTTCTCTACTGACAGTTTGCACTCTGACCAATAAGTAGCTTAGATAGTTAATGCGCCTTCAAAAAGGCATATTGTATTGCACTGTATTGTATGTGAATAGCTCAGTGAGTTGCTGTTTTTGTCACAGAGATCCCTTTGTTATATGTGGTTTGGCCGCACCTGAAGCTGAGGCTGGGGTGAAGGGTGCTGATTTTTATTGAAATTAAATAATAGCTACAAAAACACCTGCTGCCGAGTTTGACTTCCTTGTTGCTCAAATGAGTGCGATTTCTGATATTTGTCTACTTCCATTGTCTTCATACCATGGTCATGCTCGCAAGAATGTGCCGCTCTAGGTGTTACACATCCAGTTGTTGCCTGACTCTCAAAAATCCACTGAATCTATGAAAATGTCACACATGCAATCTGAAACAGCAGCTCAACTCAAATGTGTAATTTTGTAATATTTATGATTCCCTCATTTTGCTAGTGAGTGTCACTCACCTCGATGAAATGTCACTCATAATTACAATTAAAATGTCACACATAGCAATCTGAAACCTTGGCAGCTCTGGGGTCCATTCTGGCCCTGTGCTGTCAACACATTCACACCATCCTCTGCATTTGCGTAAACACAGGAATCCTGGCAATCCCCTGGCAGTGGCAATTAAAAAAGCCATACTGAAGAGTATAACATGGCTTTTAACATACCAAAAACTTTTGTGTGTCTGCTTATGTTTGTCTCTTTTCCTGCATCTGTAAGCCTGTTTTTTGTAAGAAAAAAGTGAGAGAAAGATTCAAGGCAGTCTCCGGAGGTATTTTAAAGAAAATGGGTGGCCCTTTGTGTGTACATGTCTGCTCGGTGACAAATGTTCATAAATAACGTAGTAGGGAGGGTTGGTGAGTGAGTGGATGGGTGGATGAGTGAGCAAGGGTGGATGTGCAGATGAATGGATGGATGAGTGAATGGATGGGTGAAAGAGGGTGGATGATTGGATATAAGGGCCGATGATGGGTGGATAAGTTAAATATTGGAAGGATGAATGAAAGGCAGGGATGAATGGAAGGTAGAGATGGATGAAAGGGTGGATGATGGATGAGTGAAAGGAGGGATTGAGTGAAAGGGTGGATGGAATGAAAGGGTGGATGTATTAAGGAGTGAAAGGGTTGATGGATAGATGAGCGAAAGGATTGATGGGTGAGTGAAAAGGTGTATAAAGAGATGGATGAGTGAAAAGATTAATGGATAGGTTTAAGGAGGGATGGATAGGTTTGGATATGAAGGGTGGACACACGGAATGGTGAAAATCAACTGAATGATGGATGAAAAACTGAATAGACAACAGAATGTAAACGGTAAATGGTGAACATCAGCAGGTAAATGGTTGGATGAAAGGATGAATTGATAGATCTATGGAAGAGACAAGAGATATCTTCGGGGGAGGGTCATGATGATTTGCTTGGTGCCATAAGAGCTTTGGTTCGAAGTGGGAGTATTTTCAGTTTCTTCCTACTCACTTGCTCAAAAATATATAGTATTGTGCCAAACAACAGCAATTAACATTATGGCATAAAGAAGGTGCAACTATTGCAAAAAAAGGAAATGTTAACATATTATTGCATTTCTCTTTCATTTTGTGTAATGAGTTAACTTGCTTTGTTTATATAACCACATTTCTCATGTGTTTTGGTGTGTGCTGCAACTATTATAGAAGTTGCTAAGTATCATCATGTCCTGCCCCTAGCCCCGCCCACTCACTACACCTCGAGCTCATTTTAATGAGTACCTGCACTTATTTTTTCCCATTTAAAGCACTGGTGATAGGTGATAGAAAGGTGAAAAAAACGGGCATCACACTTGAAAAGACAAATTACTCTTTTTTTACATTATATTAGGAGTCTATCTCGGTCTATTGACAATAGCTTTAAGTGTGAGCACTGGCTCTTTCTTAAACCGCAAAAACATGCGTAATAATGATAAAAGTAAGCAACGAATTGATTACCTGTCTGTTTCTTCACTGACTCGGACAACTGCTGTTGCTATGCCTCTAATGACTGGAGACATATTGCTTTTTTTATTGGGATTGATGCCCCAGTGAGACATTGGTTTTTTTTTTTACATCTAAAGGCCTGTGAGCATAAACCTCTGGGGCCCGAGTTCTAACATCAACACTGCTGCCAGGATGGGGGGTTGACTGGGAGGAAGACACACTCTGTAAATAACCTTGAGGGGTCACTTCCTCCCTGTGTGCTCTCCAGGCATTTGAGAGAAAGTCTGACTGTGCGTTTTCTCAACAATTAAAGGTCATGTGTGCCAAGTCAACGCCTGAGGGGTCAATTTACTACTTTAACCCCTCATCTTTACCTCTAGTTCTTTGTGCAATTCCAATACTTAAGGGTTCATGATAGCCCTGAGTGCTACACTAACGCCCAAGGGAGTAAATACAGCCTGTGCACACCTTCCATACTTGAGGAAGTAAATTCATCCTTTGTGCACCTTCAATGCTCGAGAGAGTAAATTCAGCCTTTGTGCACCTTCAATGCTTGAGGGTGTAAATAAAGCCTTTGTGCACCTTCAACGCTTGAGGGAGTAAATACAGCCTCTGTGCTCTTCAATGCTTGAGGGAGTAACTACAATCTTTGTGCACCTTCAACGCTCGAGGGAGTAAATTCAGCCTTTGTGCACCTTCAATGCTCGAGGATGTAAATAGAGCCTTTGTACACCTTCAATGCTTGAGGATGTAAGTACAGCCTTTCTGAAACTTCAACACTTGAGGGAGTAAATACAGCCTTTGTGCACCTTCAACGCTTGAGGGAGTAAATACAGCCTTTGTGCAACTTCAGCGCATGAGGGAGTAAATTCAGCCTTTGTGCACCTTCAATGCTTGAGGGTTAGTAAATACAGCCTTTGCACACCTTCCATGCTTGAGGGAGTAAATTCAGCCTTTGTGCACCTTCAGCGCTTGAGGGAGTAAATACAGCCTTTGTGCACCTTCAGCGCTTGAGGGAGTAAATTCAGCCTTTGTGCACCTTCAATGCTTGAGGGAGTAAATACAGCCTTTGCACACCTTCCATGCTTGAGGGAGTAAATACAACCTTTGTGCACCTTCAGCGCTTGAGGGAGTAAATACAGCCTTTGTGCACCTTCAATGCTCGAGGGAGTAAATACAGCCTTTGTGCACCTTCAGCGCTTGAGGGAGTAAATACAGCTTTTGTGCACCTTCAGCGCTTGAGGGAGTAAATACAGCTTTTGTGCACCTTCAGCGCTTGAGGGAGTAAATTCAGACTTTGTGCACCTTCAATGCTTGAGGGAGTAAATACAGCCTTTGTGCACCTTCAACGCTCGAGGGAGTAAATTCAGCCTTTGTGCACCTTCAACGCTCGAGGGAGTAAATTCAGCCTTTGTCCACATTCAATGCTCAAGAGAGTAAATACAGCCTTAGTGCGCCTTCAAAGCTTGAGGGAGTAAATACAGCCTTTGTACACCTTCAATGCTCGAGGGTGTAAATAAAGCCTTTGCACACCTTCCATGCTTGAGGGAGTAAATACAGCATTTGTGCACCTTCAGGGCAGGAGGGAGTAAATACAGCCTTTGTGCACCTTCAGCGCTTGAGGGAGTAAATACCTGCGTGCTCTCCTACAGACACTTATTAAACAGTGAAAATTGAATGGACCACCAGATATAACTCCAGCGATGTAAACAGGATGTGAACCTTACCCAGTGGGGGAGCACTTCCTGGAAGGATCTTCAGGTAGTTGTTTATACAGCCCCACACCTGCCGAAAGAAGGAGACAGGTTAAAGGGTGAATTGGGGGTAGTAGTTGCAGTAAGTTGAGAAAGAATGTTTGCACTGCATTTTCATTTAAAATCATTCATCTACAGAAAAGAACGTTTGCCCGGTCACCACCGTCCGAGTTTCCGGGTATCACCCGAACATATGGATGCCATGCGTCTCTTCCTTAACTAGGTACTGAGTTAACCTAAAACACTAAGACTTTGGCCTTGATTAGATCTTGGTGGACAGGTTACTCCATCACAATGGTAACGGATATCCCATTCGCTGAAATGTAACTATAAATCCCATTTTATTTTTTATGCGTAACCCATCTGCCAAGCTGTAAATCCAGCCCTCAGTCTCAGCCTGGAGTCTCACTTCCCTTCCTTGGATACTCTTGCAGGAATATGCTCTTTTCTCGCCGGTCGTCAAGGTTGGCTCTGCATGAAGGCAGCTGAATGCCGCTGCTTCATGGCCCAACCACAAGACGGCTACAAAAAGTAACAAAGAAATGTCCTCAAAGTGGCCTCGGTATTCGGGCTGAGGGAGTGTCCAAGTGTGGACGGGCCAGATTCACAAACCGCATTTTGTAGTACATAAAGTCGTACTTACGGTAGGCCTACTTACTACAAAATGCCATTCACAAACCTACAAGTGTAATGCATTGTTTGTTTTAAATGCAGCCCATTTTCCTTAAAGGGAACAAGATGTGTTTAAAAAAAGAAAAATGAAAAGTCAGTGAGACCTCAGCCTTCGCTTGAAAAATGTTTTACATCCACTGACAAATGTTCATGTCTGGTTTGCAAAGGGTTACTTGAAGTAGGTGGTACAATGTGAACGTTTTGTGACTGCATTTCAGTCGCAAAACATTAACACATACCACTGCGAGTCGCTAATAGGAAAGGGCAATCTTAACATGCCCCTTCCTAATATCGTATCGTGAACCCATTTGGCGATTCGGTAATAGGTTACCGAATCGCAAAACGAGGGTCTGTACATTCAAAAAGTCTTTGCGTACCTGCCCATTTGCGACCTTAAAAAAGATAGGTACATCTAGCCCCTAAGCCTATTGTATTCACAAACTGCACTTCTAATGTTACTACAGCCAAAGAGCACTTAAAACAGTAGTAAATGTACTCTAGTTCAGGCCTGGAGTGAGTCCAGCACACCACATATGTTAAAACACTGCTACTACAATGAACTCCAACAGAAAATAATGGAAACAGAAAATTAAAACATAATTAGGGTGGGAGTAACTCGCATAATTCAGTGTAGTGTAATCAAGCAGAATTACATTAAAATTCCATGAGATTATGTATAATTAGGCAAGACGAGTAATTTTATGTTTAGCACTATTTTGTAACGCAAAAATGCCCCTTGCGTTCAAAATGGTTTCATAAATAAATTTTGTTCTAATAAATACTGTTAAATGTGCTTGTGGTGTAGGATCCCCCACTTACTTTCGGCATTAGCACAGTTTTCTTTGCGTAAAGTTCCCTTTTGCGCTAAAATGGATGAAAGGATGTATTTTGCAATCAATTCAGCAGAAAACGAATTGCGAATGCCAGCGGCTGTTCACGGCGCAAATGTGCTCTCAGTAATTCTGTATCAAAAAGTAACATGGAATTACTGAAATTAGTCCAGCATAATCACATTATGCCCGAGCTGAATCCTATAGGAAATACTTTCAAAATAAATTAATTTATTTCGATTTATATTAATTTATTGTTCAGATTATACATATATAAAATATTAAAAAATTGTTCTAGGATAAAATACTTTCATTATATGTTTAATTAAAAAATAAATGTAACTTAAAAAAAATAATTTACATTAATTTAATACATAACATTTTATATTTTGTAATACATATCTATTTTATACATTAAAAATTGTACTTATTACTAATATTTTATCATAATTGTTTGGAATTTTGTTTAAATGTAATATTCGTATATATATATATATATATATATATATATATATATATATATATATATATATATATATGGAGTGTGTTTTGCTAAATAATTGAAAGAAATGCTAACACCAGACCCCCGGTGGAGATAGCATTGAGAAAGGGGAATTCTCGCCAAAACGTGTCTGCTTGGCACAATAAAAGGGTTGTGGACAAGTTTTGGCGAGAATTCCCCTTTCTCAATGCTATCTCCACCAGGGGTCTGATGTTATCATTTCTTTCAATTATTTAGCAAAACACACTCCCATTGGTTGCCAGAACTTTTAAATCTTCCAATTACAGTGTCTGTGGATTGAAAAAAGACGCTCAAGAAATAATAGTAAGAACTTGAGATGCATTGTGGAACTTGCAGTCATTGTGACAGACAGCACCTACTGAAGGTGTTTTTTCCAATCACTCTCAAGAACGGTGCATTTAACCTAAAACATCTCCACTCCAAAAACCCCACTCTCCACCCGAGATCTAGCAATTTCTATAGACCAAATTTCTAACACAATTTGCACACTGTGTTTCACATTTCAAACACAACTGGCACCAACCGGATTTATAAAACAATTGGATTTATCTTGCTGACTGTCTTTAAAACTGTTTGCATAAATCTGTTTGTTTTTTAGTTCTTTGTTTTCAAACTATTATGGTGGAATTTTACCCCTTCATCTCATCTTTTCTATGGGAGGGTGCGGCAGTATCGATGGTTGGCCATGTGCGGTGCTGGACTTTTTACTGCTCCGTTTTGGTGGTAGTAACTTAAATTTGGCCCCATACACTGTTTCAGGGGTGCAGTCATATAAGTCTACCCTCTTGAGCAAATTTACACTAAAAATGAGGAATAGCCCTAAGTAGTAAAGTTACTCAAAAGTGTAGGAGTAAACGTACATATGTAATTTACTTGTAGATGTAGGTTACCTTTGTGATGAGCCCGGGGAATGTCATTCTGCCCAGGGCTCAGGAAATCATTAACCACATCTGCTCTCTGATCTCTTCTCCTAGTCCGTCTTCTACTTACTGTTTTGTCTTCCTCCCCTGGTCGTTGATTACTTCTGGGCTGTCATTGCACCCACCCCATGCCCCTGTGCTCACTCGCTTCTCATTTCCTTCATCTGACTCTGTCCGAGCTATGAATGTTGCTGTTTCCGGTGTCTGCCTCTCTGTTTCCTCTCCCCTCTCTTGCATCCTCCTGCCTTTTCCTTCCTTCCCTTCATCTGACCTGGCATTTTACTCATTGACACTGAAACCTGCAACAACAACCTCCAATTACGGCCGCCACCTTGCTGCACTGCATGATGGTGTCTTGTTGTAACTACATTTATATAGTGCTTCATACCCCTGACGAGGCGCTGAGGCACTTTGGCCACTGGATCTGCTTGGGTAGAGAGGTGTGTGTTTGTAGAGGAGCATCTGTGGGAGATGTTTTGGTGTGACGCCTGATGGCCAGAGTTGTTCCTCCATCCTTTAGTACCTCTCTACTCATGGGCGTGAATTGGAATGAAAGGGAGTGATAGATTGGATGCAAGTTCAAGAAGTCTTTATTCGATTAATTCATCATAAAAGACATAAATACAAAATACACAATAACATATATAAAATCAGTATTAAATCAACGACATCGAATTAACTTCATGCAGAAATATACAAAAGTTTAAAAAGTGTTACAGATACCGGTTACCACAGTATATACAAGATAAAACAATCTCTGCTAATTTTGTTTAATAAACCTGCTTCTGATAACCCAGGCCCAGCCAAGGAACTTGGCAACCCCCACAACAATGAGCGGATCCAGATTAGTTTTTAACAATCTCAAGGCCTCAGCAGACGAGCGAGTGCCTAGTTGACTACAAACTGGTTTGAGCCACTTAGATCTGGGGGCAGAGTATAAGGGGCACACAAACAAAAAGTGAGATATACTTTCCCCAGAACCTTGACAGTTTGCACAAAGCCCCAGACTAGCTTTTCCCCACTTGTTGGTGAAGTCCCCAATAGGGAGTGTGCCACATCTAAATTGAAAGAAAAGTTTTCGGTCCAGAGGTTTGGTAATGATTTCCCAGAATTTTTCTAACCTGGGTAGATCTTTGTGTACCAAAAATAATCCTGAAAGACTACTTGGGCTTGTTTTTGAGAAAGTATTGAGCAACACCCAGTCCCAATAACATTTTTTGAGCTCATTTTTAGATGGAAATGTGGCTGTCTCAGGCGACAACCACAACTCAGTGAGGCCCAAAGATAGAAGAGTAGCCTTGAGGTCTCTGAACCATCCGATTTTTATGGCTCCCGGAAAGTTTTTTATCTCCAGACAGGCTTCAGCATAGTGGTGTAGATCTGGGGTTGTCCACAAGCGTCGCCAGAATGAGATCGGTCGGTATTTAGCACAATCGACCACCGAGTGACACCCCAGGTCGAATAGAAGGGGGATTAAAGGAGTCGATTGTGGCAGACCAATTACCATCCTTAGGAACTTGTTTTGGGCGTGTTTCAGGGAATCCAAGTTGCTTCCACCCCATAGCTCTGCGCCATATAGCACCGCTGATAAAACCTTTCCACCATAGATCTTCATCAGCGGTGACATAGGCTTCGTAAATGAGCTTTTATGTTCCTTGATCAAGGCTCCACCCAACTGTTGGTGTTTCAGGGTCAGGAGCTCGATCTGGTGGGACCAGTTTAGTGTGTCGCTAAATGAAACACCCAAATAGGTAAAATGCTTGGTCTGCTCTAAGGGGGAATTCCCCATTGTGACCCTAGCCTTAACCTGTTTGTGTCCCCTCATGACCATAAATTTGGTCTTGGCAACGTTCACCTCCAGCTCATGCTCGCTACAGAAACTCTCAAACCTCGACAGTGCAAGCTGTAATCCCTGTCTGGTTCTCGAGATCAGGAGAGTGTCGTCAGCGAACATGAGCAGAGGGATTTTCATGCCAGCCAAACTAGGAGCATCTGTGGGACAGCCCTCAAAGTACTTGGTGACTCTATTTATGTATAGGGAGAACAGGGTTGGTGCCAAAACACATCCCAATCTGACACCTTTCAACACAGGAAAGTTCTTAGTCACCTCACCAGGTTTGCCCCATCTTACAAAGGCATAGGTCTCAGCGTGAAGGTTAACTATGATACGAACCAAAGAGGGAGGCATACCCATTTCCAGAAGGCAGTTCCAGAGCCCAACCCTCGGAACAAGATCAAACGCAGACCGAAGGTCTACGAAAGCCGCAAAGAGGTTACCTTTGCCCAGAGTGACCGTCTTCCAGTGTAATAACATAAACCGAAAAGCCTGATCCAGGGTACTTACATGGGGTCTAAACCCTGCTTGGAGAGGGGTAAGTATATTATATTCCTCAATCCAAGCCTGGACCCTGGAAAGGACAAGTCGAGACACTATCTTTTGAACAGCATCAATAAGGCTGATCGGCCGGTAGTTAGAGGGAACCGACCGATCACCCTTCTTGAAGATGGGCAAAATCTCGGCACCCGCCCAAGAAACAGGCACCTTTGCTCCCCTGGCCAGCGTATTTGCCAAGTGCAGTAGATAGGGTACCCATAGGTCTTGATCCTGTTGAAAAATGTCCGCAGGAATACAATCCGGGCCGGGCGCTTTGCCCCTGGGGATGGTGTTCAGGACGTTTTCAACCTCTTTGGCCGAAAACACAAGGGTATCAAAGGACAGCGGCCAAGCAATGGGTGCTTCCTCTTCCCTGAGGCACCTGAACTGTTCCTCGAAATGGGACACCCATTTTTGTTGGTCGACAGAAGCAGGGCTAGGACGATCATCCAGGGACTTACCCCATTTAAGGAGGTGCCAAAAGTGCGTGAGATTCCTAGAGCCACAGGCCTCAACAAGGAGAGCCCAGCGCTCTTCATCCCAGGCAGCTTTAGCCCGCCTCTTAGCTATATTGTAGGCCTTCCTGGAAGATTTAATTAGGGCTGGGTTCCTAGATTTTAGAGCTTTGAACAGGTTTGAATGGGATGTGCCACACTCATCATCAAACCAGTTTGCGGGCTTCCTCGGCTTTCCTGTGCCCTTTTTTGCAACTATTTTAATAAATAAAGTCTTTAGGGATGTGAACAAACTGGCATGGATGTCGGTAATTTTGAGAGATATTTGATTCGAATCGTCACATTGCTCAAATAATCTTAGGGAGTCAGAAACCAGAGATCTTATTTTAGTACGTGCATTCACGTCCACGGCAACCTTTGGCCACCGAACCCTCCTCATATCATTTGTTATTACCAAGGCCTCTTGTACGGCATTGGAGGGGTGCGCAGAGGGCCCGGCAAAACTGAAGTCCTTCAGTTCTGCTAGGAGAGGTTCGTGATCGCTTTCGGGCCGAGGTCTAATTAACATGTCCGAGACTAGGGGCCACATAGTTACATCGACTAAAATGTAGTCGATACGACTACTATGTCTTCCATTAAAGAATGTTGGGTTGCCCAATCTGTCCGATCTAGTACAACCATTTAGGGCACGCAGTCCCCAATTCAGACATAGGCCTTTGATGAAAGTGGCACTTTGGGACCATTTAGTAATCGGAGATAGCTCTAGTTGTGGAATTCCCCATGTCATGTCCTCGGCCTCAGTTAACATCCCATCCTCCCCGCTTAGAGGTTCGAAACAAGTATTAAAATCTCCCATAACCACCACATGACCCCCTTGCTGTGAGGAGCCAAGGAATTCATCTAAGAGTGTTAGAGTAGATGATACACGACCACCCGGTGTTCCTCTGGCATAAACATTAAGCAACAGAATAACCAACCCACTATTGAGCTTCAAGCTAACAATGAGGATATCAGGACAGTCGATATAAATTTCTTTAACAGAGACTCCTAATGATTGGCGCACCCAGACAGTAAGACCCCCCATGGCCCTGCCTCTTTGTCCTCTAACTGCGGGTTTGTTAAAACTCAGAAAACCTGGGAGAAAAACCGGAAGAGTTGACCATGTCTCCTGAAAGGACCAGACGTCACCTTGTCTGATGAAGTCAGCCCAGTCAGGTATACATATGCAGGAATCTATACCCGCCACATTCCAGCAACCCAGCGTGGTACCCTTAAGAGGGACTTGTACACCCGGGACAATAACATCTACGAGAGAGGATTCACCGGAATGTAGGGAACTTACTACAGATGGGGAAACCTCAACAGGAACCCCTTCAATTGGCATTCTACATACCCCAACCTGTGTTGCCTGTACTGAAAGTGAGCCTGTAGCAGAAGCAACAATAGAGGGCAGAGTGTCATGAGGCGGAGGAGAAGTGACCCACTCGGTTGGGTGAACAGGGTTACCATCCTCACAACACACGACTGGAACTTTGTCACTTACAGCATTGCGTGGGAGGATGCACGGGACCACTCCCACATATGAATTAAACTGGGCGTCGATACTTTTCTCACTTGTTTGTCAATCAATAGACGACAGCCCTGAAAGAGGGTCGTATAAGTTTCTCAGTGGGATGTTCCACAGATCTTTAGGATGGGGGGGGCCTGTTAAAATTAGAAAAGGTTGGAAATAAGCTGGGGGGCTGCAGTGCATGTGTAAAAACTGGTGTAGGGGGGATCAAGGGGTACGGGGGATTATTAGAAAAAGGCATTCCCAAGGATGAAGGAGGACCAAATGGCTGGATATAAGGCTTAGCCCAGTCCGGCGTTTGAGGAGGACAGTTGTAGGTGGATTGAATGTACGAGCGATAAAGTGCTTCGGGGTTGAAATTGGGAACATGGAAGCTTGATGTAAAGTTGGACCATTTGGGGGGGATTTTGGATTTGATAGTACCACCAGGCTGACTTTTGAGTGGGTTAGTCAAGGTTTCGGGGTAGAAATAACCTAGATTCCTTGTGGAAATCCCACCCTCATTGTTCCCCACATACCAGTCAGTGAGGTGGGATACAACCCTATGGTCTCTAAAATTGATAATGACAATGTCCCCCTCAATGTCCTTAGGGCGCACCCCAACCCACTGACATCTTCTAACCGTGACGATATCCCCATTAAGGTTTGGAGGAAGGGGTCTGTTTGTTTTTAGCCAGAAGATGACTTTATTTTTTAAACTATCGTCATTTTCCCTGTCCCCTTCCTGTAATGGTGGCACACCTGTCATGACAATAACAAAATTTAAAGAATCGGGCGGCAAGTCTACATTTCTTTTTGAAGGTAAAAGTTTCTTCTGTTTACAGTTTACATCAGCAGATTTGCCCATCCCATTCTTTTTCGCTGGTACTGCCCCCTTGGCCAGTGGTTTGGTAGTTGCCAAACCTGGGGTAGCTGCCACAGGGGGTTGTATTGCTGAGGATTTCGCAACCACTGACGGTGCTTTGTTTGATGTGGAAACAGATTTGGTGGTATTGGAAGTAAGTGTTTTGGTGGTAGTGGAGGAAGAATGACTAGTGGCTTTGGTTAATACACCTGCAGCATGAGAAGAGCTTGCAGGGTTACTGGTGGGGCCTTTGATCTTATCTAAGCCTGAGGTATGAGACGATTCAAAGGACGCCACAAGGCGATCCAATTTTTCGCCCATAACCCTTACACGTTCTAGCAGAGGGAGCATGTAAGATTTAATAAGTTTCCCCATGATGTCAAGAGTCGCTTCACTAACCCCTAGGGAAGCTAACTCAGGTGTTACTAAGTCAGGGGCTGCATGCTCACCAGCGACAGTGGAGCGGGACTCTACTGTAGGGGGTGGGCCCAACACACTATTTGTGATGGGTTTCGGTGGAGGTGGGATGTGGCAACTACGTCCTTTCCTTTTTACCCCCCCCTTTCGCCTCTTCTTCCTTGGAGGGGAGTGAACCACCCCTAGAGCTGCGTTGGACGAACGTCCTGGCGTTAGGCCATTCGCCTCTGGAATGGTCTCTCCTGGGACTATACAACCCAGAGACAAGTTGGACAGCATAGGGGATGGATCTACTTCCCTGCTGTGTAACTCAGGGATATTTATTTCTATTATACTAGAGTGATTAATAGGGGGACAGACCAACTGACCTCCGCAAGTAGCACTACTACAAGGCGGGGAGATAGCAGGGAACCTAAATATGCTAAGGGTGAGATTGAGATCAGTCGTGTCAGCATCAATAACGCTCAAACCTTGGGCGGGGAGATCCTTGGTAATATTGAGGACTGGCAGTGGAATACTCTTTAACTGCTCAATTGAGCGTCTACGCTCAGCTCTCCTTTCGGCCAGAAGTAGGTCCATATCGACCTCCTTGGCAGATTTCTTGAAGAATTTGTCAAGGGGACCCAAGACAGAGACACTAACACCTGGAGGAGCAGAATGGCTCATGTTAACAAAGGACAAAACAGAATATGGGGATTGGATTAAAGGCTCAAAAACAGTGCTAACAGTCCCAAATGTCAAAGAACACAGTCACTGCTTACTGCGAGTAAGGTGAAAATATCCTGGCCCAGCCCGGCCTCCTGCGGCCCCGGATGGCCACAGACGGTCCCGCCCTTGTCCCGGGCTTCTCCCGGTCGCTCCCGCGCAGCGGTGCACTGCTGCTAGATTTATGTGGCCGAGGGAGGTAGGAGAGGGAGGAGCCTGCAGGGAGAGCTGCCCAGGTGGCTTCAGTGTGGGCGGGCGGACAGGCGCTCCTGGGACTAGTAGTCCTGCGCCTCCGCCTGCTCGCAGCCCTGCAGGCTGTCAATCCAAAGTTCCCAGTCCACGTTGAAGGTGATTTTCAAGCCGGCGACGCGGGACCCGCGCAGCGGGTACCGCTAGGTGCAGGTTCGAGTCTCAGGCACGATGAGAGGGTGAGAGAGGTCAATTCCGCCGCCTCGAGCAGGGTGCTAGCAAGGAAACGCTGACTGAAGTGTCCCACTGGAAGCCCAGTGCTGTTGCCTTAAAAAACGGACCAATGAGGGAGGAGCCTGCAGGGAGAGCTGCCCAGGTGGCTTCAGTGTGGGCGGGCGGACAGGCGCTCCTGGGACTAGTAGTCCTGCGCCTCCGCCTGCTCGCAGCCCTGCAGGCTGTCAATCCAAAGTTCCCAGTCCACGTTGAAGGTGATTTTCAAGCCGGCGACGCGGGACCCGCGCAGCGGGTACCGCTAGGTGCAGGTTCGAGTCTCAGGCACGATGAGAGGGTGAGAGAGGTCAATTCCGCCGCCTCGAGCAGGGTGCTAGCAAGGAAACGCTGACTGAAGTGTCCCACTGGAAGCCCAGTGCTGTTGCCTTAAAAAACGGACCAATGAGGGAGGAGCCTGCAGGGAGAGCTGCCCAGGTGGCTTCAGTGTGGGCAGGCGGACAGGCGCTCCTGGGACTAGTAGTCCTGCGCCTCCGCCTGCTCGCAGCCCTGCAGGCTGTCAATCCAAAGTTCCCAGTCCACGTTGAAGGTGATTTTCAAGCCGGCGACGCGGGACCCGCGCAGCGGGTACCGCTAGGTGCAGGTTCGAGTCTCAGGCACGATGAGAGGGTGAGAGAGGTCAATTCCGCCGCCTCGAGCAGGGTGCTAGCAAGGAAACGCTGACTGAAGTGAATAGATTGGATGCTTTAATCAATCAATCAGCCAGCGTTTGTAAAGAGCAACACTGTGAGCTGTCGGATGCAGACCTCTAATGCCACCCACCTCATTCAGATCGGCAGAATTAGAGGTCCGTTTTTACTGCCCGTCACTGCCAGGGAAACCCTGGCATTAAGAGGGATTGAAAACCACTAAATGCTGCCCTTACCATGGGAGAGATCTCCCATGGCAAGGGGAGAATGTAAATTTTTATTTTCAGAAAGAAAAATCTGCTTCGAGATTCTATATTGAAAATAAAAAAATGAAAACTTTGGTGCAGGCTCAGTTCCATTGACAGAGCCTACACCAAGCTGCAAAAGGCATTGACAGGTACCGCTGTGATGCTGTTGATAAATTTGGCGGGCAGCATCTCCATCAGGGCGATGAAGTAATTTACTCCGTCACCCTGTTGGAGAAACAGGCCGCCCACCGAATTCAATGTTAGCCCTTGAGTATAATTACAATTAATTTTAAAATAAGGGATGTTGGGGCGTTAGGGGGCTCTCCTTTGTCTGGCCTCTTCAAGACTGCTTCTTTTACTTTGCTCAATGCTAGATCTTTCCTCTTCATACCGCTCAACAGAAACAACCAGCACTGCACAGACCTCCACCACAGGCACTGCTCTTTAGAAACAGGGCCACATTGTAAATGTGTAAATGTATTTGAGCTTATATAGCGCACAGCTACCCACAAAGGGTTTCCCGGCGCTTGCTTAGGGAACCCGTCCTGGTATTCCCCTGTGAGATAACCCCGGCAGGGTATCCACAAGGTGAAAGCCAGGCATCCCGCCGCGAGGGGCCGTTGTGGAGATTAAGCAAGCTATTGCCCAGAGTCGCAGAGTGTGAACCCGTGAGTCGAGAAGGCACCGGAGCGAGAATTATCGAGTCCGTGGAATTTTTTGAGCCCAAGACCCGCCGAGGCGGGGAATTGAACCCTGGTCCACGGCCGATCTCAGCTTCCAGGTCTGCCGCCTCTAACCCCTGAGCCACACTTGACCTGAAGAAAGTTGGTCCTTTGAAATGGAATCTTTATCTTTCACTGTTTGCAGCGGAGTAGACAGGATGGTGGGACTAACAGCTGTTCCCCTAGCAGTATCACCCCCTTCCCATCACTCACACATCCTAAATCATTACAGATGTAGGTCTGCAGGGCTCTCATCAGGAGCAGGGCTCAGAGAAAGGAATGGCTCAGACTGTGGCCCTCACTGGAGGATCCTACTATTGTAACAGGTGCAGCAGCCAGGCTGGAATGGCACCGTGAGTGGCACATGGTGTGTGCCCATTAAATACCGTGCAATAGAGGCTGGCAGGTGTGCCTGGCTTGAGTATGACACTCTTCAATGTGCTCGCAGAGTTTTTCCTGCTCCAGGTAGCGCATGGAGTTCCGAAAAAGGGGAGCATGATTTTTCCACATTTGCGCTCGCCAACATTAAGTTGGTGAATGCGAGCGAGGAGCATTGTACTCCAGACCACCTCCTGGTGAGATTTCTCACCAGAGGCGCCCCCGATGATCACAACCGCTCACGTTGAGAAACCTTCTGTTCACATTGAGGAAGCTGCCACTCGAATAGAACTTCTACTTGAGCAGCAGAAAGAAGCAGCGCCCTCTTGCGCTGTAAATGGTGCCGTTCATGCTGAGCTGCCCAGGCCTACTAGAGAGAGGAGGGTGAGCGCAATAGACATGAGGGGAGGGACATGTTTGTGGAAGCAACTAGTCAGTGGGTGTCTACGGCACCCTCTGTAGGTCTTTTTACCCCTGAAAGCACACATGTGACACCATTAACAGAAAGGGTGGTACAGAAACAAGCCTCTTCATCTAGGTCGGGAATAATGCTTCACCAGGCCCTACAAGGCGGCGAGGGAGAGCACAGCTTTGACTCGGGATGTTCTTGGACAAGATGCTTGAGGGCTTTGCCAGCCTGGGTGATTGCTGAGTCTTTCTCTGCCTGGACAGCACTGACTGGAGGCCCAGAGTGTTTGTGGTCACTCCTCTCCACACTCATTGTGGTACCTACCCTTAAGGGGATTGAGGCGCAAACACTCCTTGTCCTACACCCTTTAGAGGGAGCTGCTGTCACGGACTCTGTGGCACATATCTCCACTCACTCACGAGGGAGGTGGGCACAGCAGGAATGATAGCTGCCCTGGAAGGGAATGACAGCACTGTGTGTGATAGACAGAAAGAGCAGCATGGTGGATATGTTTTGAGAGCAGAGTGACCTCGAGCAGTCACATTGGGACTCACAGGGAAGCTTGCAATTCTGCTGCATGACCTGCAAACTATTGTGTGTGGGAAGAAAGCATGCACTGCCTGTGCTACGCCAGTTTTGTGTGTGAGAGAATCTTGCACTGTTGTATGAGGGAAAAACATGCACAGCCTACTGTGCCAAGTTTGTGTGTGAGAGAATCTTGCACTGTTGCATGAGGGATGAAAGCATGCACTGCCTACTGTGCCAAGTTTCTGTGTGATGGAATCTTGCACTGTTGTATGAGGGATGAAAGCATGCACTGCCTACTGTGCCAAGTTTGTGTGTTTGGAATCTTGCACTGTTGTATGAGGGATGAAAGCATGCACTGCCTACTGTGCCAAGTTTGTGTGTTTGGAATCTTGCTCTGTTGTATGAGGAATGAAAGCATGCACAGCCTACTGTGCCAAGTTTGTGTGTTTGGAATCTTGCACTGTTGTATCAGGGATGAAAGCATGCACTGCCTACTGTGCCAAGTTTCTGTGTGATGGAATTTTGCACTGTTGTATGAGGGATGAAAGCATGCACTGCCTACTGTGCCAAGTTTCTGTGTTTGGAATCTTGCACTGTTGTATGAGGGATGAAAGCATGCACTGCCTACTGTGCCAAGTTTCTGTGTGATGGAATCTTGCACTGTTGTATGAGGGATGAAAGCATGCACAGCCTACTGTGCCAAGTTTGTGTGTTTGGAATCTTGCACTGTTGTATGAGGGATGAAAGCATGCACTGCCTACTGTGCCAAGTTTGTGTGTTTGGAATCTTGCACTGTTGTATGAGGGATGAAAGCATGCACAGCCTACTGTGCCAAGTTTCTGTGTTTGGAATCTTGCACTGTTGTATGAGGGATGAAAGCATGCACTGCCTACTGTGCCAAGTTTGTGTGTTTGGAATCTTGCACTGTTGTATGAGGGATGAAAGCATGCACTGCCTACTGTGCCAAGTTTGTGTGTTTGGAATCATGCACTGTTGTATGAGGGATGAAAGCATGCACTGCCTACTGTGCCAAGTTTCTGTGTGATGGAATCTTGCACTGTTGTATGAGGGATGAAAGCATGCACTGCCTACTGTGCCAAGTTTGTGTGTTTGGAATCTTGCACTGTTGTATGAGGGATGAAAGCATGCACTGCCTACTGTGCCAAGTTTCTGTGTGATGGAATCTTGCACTGTTGTATGAGGGATGAAAGCATGCACTGCCTACTGTGCCAAGTTTGTGTGTTTGGAATCTTGCACAGTTGTATGAGGGATGAAAGCATGCACTGCCTACTGTGCCAAGTTTGTGTGTTTGGAATCTTGCACTGTTGTATGAGGGATGAAAGCATGCACTGCCTACTGTGCCAAGTTTGTGTGTTTGGAATCTTGCACTGTTGTATGAGGGATGAAAGCATGCACAGCCTACTGTGCCAAGTTTGTGTGTTTGGAATCTTGCACTGTTGTATGAGGGATGAAAGCATGCACTGCCTACTGTGCCAAGTTTCTGTGTGATGGAATCTTGCACTGTTGTATGAGGGATGAAAGCATGCACTGCCCACTGTGCCAAGTTTCTGTGTGATGGAATCTTGCACTGTTGTATGAGGGATGAAAGCATGCACTGCCTACTGTGCCAAGTTTGTGTGTTTGGAATCTTGCACTGTTGTATGAGGGATGAAAGCATGCACAGCCTACTGTGCCAAGTTTGTGTGTTTGGATTCTTGCACTGTTGTATGAGGGATGAAAGCATGCACTGCCTACTGTGCCAAGTTTCTGTGTGATGGAATCTTGCACTGTTGTATGAGGGATGAAAGCATGCACTGCCTACTGTGCCAAGTTTGTGTGTTTGGAATCTTGCACTGTTGTATGAGGGATGAAAGCATGCACTGCCTACTGTGCCAAGTTTCTGTGTTTGGAATCTTGCACTGTTGTATGAGGGATGAAAGCATGCACTGCCTACTGTGCCAAGTTTGTGTGTTTGGAATCTTGCACTGTTGTATGAGGGATGAAAGCATGCACTGCCTACTGTGCCAGTTTTGTGTGTGAGAGAATCTTGCACTGTTGTATGAGGGAAAAAACATGCACAGCCTACTGTGCCAAGTTTGTGTGTTTGGAATCATGCACTGTTGTATGAGGGATGAAAGCATGCACTGCCTACTGTGCCAAGTTTGTGTGTGATGGAATCTTGCACTGTTGTATGAGGGATGAAAGCATGCACTGCCTACTGTGCCAAGTTTGTGTGTTTGGAATCTTGCACTGTTGTATGAGGGATGAAAGCATGCACTGCCTACTGTGCCAAGTTTCTGTGTGATGGAATCTTGCACTGTTGTATGAGGGATGAAAGCATGCACTGCCTACTGTGCCAAGTTTGTGTGTTTGGAATCTTGCACTGTTGTATGAGGGATGAAAGCATGCACTGCCTACTGTGCCAAGTTTGTGTGTTTGGAATCTTGCACTGTTGTATGAGGGATGAAAGCATGCACAGCCTACTGTGCCAAGTTTGTGTGTTTGGAATCTTGCACTGTTGTATGAGGGATGAAAGCATGCACTGCCTACTGTGCCAAGTTTCTGTGTGATGGAATCTTGCACTGTTGTATGAGGGATGAAAGCATGCACTGCCTACTGTGCCAAGTTTCTGTGTGATGGAATCTTGCACTGTTGTATGAGGGATGAAAGCATGCACTGCCTACTGTGCCAAGTTTGAGTGTTTGGAATCTTGCACTGTTGTATGAGGGATGAAAGTATGCACAGCCTACTGTGCCAAGTTTGTGTCTTTGGAATCTTGCACTGTTGTATGAGGGATGAAAGCATGCACTGCCTACTGTGCCAGTTTTGTGTGTGAGAGAATCTTGCACTGTTGTATGAGGGATGAAAGCATGCACTGCCTACTGTGCCAAGTTTGTGTGTTTGGAATCTTGCACTGTTGTATGAGGGATGAAAGCATGCACTGCCTACTGTGCCAAGTTTCTGTGTGATGGAATCTTGCACTGTTGTATGAGGGATGAAAGCATGCACTGCCTACTGTGCCAAGTTTGTGTGTTTGGAATCTTGCACTGTTGTATGAGGGATGAAAGCATGCACTGCCTACTGTGCCAAGTTTGTGTGTTTGGAATCTTGCACTGTTGTATGAGGGATGAAAGCATGCACAGCCTACTGTGCCAAGTTTGTGTGTTTGGAATCTTGCACTGTTGTATGAGGGATGAAAGCATGCACTGCCTACTGTGCCAAGTTTCTGTGTGATGGAATCTTGCACTGTTGTATGAGGGATGAAAGCATGCACTGCCTACTGTGCCAAGTTTGTGTGTGATGGAATCTTGCACTGTTGTATGAGGGATGAAAGCATGCACTGCCTACTGTGCCAAGTTTGTGTGTTTGGAATCTTGCACTGTTGTATGAGGGATGAAAGCATGCACTGCCTACTGTGCCAA
The DNA here is from genome assembly GCF_964263255.1 of Lissotriton vulgaris. Taxonomy (NCBI): domain Eukaryota; kingdom Metazoa; phylum Chordata; class Amphibia; order Caudata; family Salamandridae; genus Lissotriton; species Lissotriton vulgaris. The sequence continues at coordinate 780,587,839 of NC_141700.1, read as the reverse complement.
GTTTCTGTGTGATGGAATCTTGCACTGTTGTATGAGGGATGAAAGCATGCACTGCCTACTGTGCCAAGTTTGTGTGTTTGGAATCTTGCACTGTTGTATGAGGGATGAAAGCATGCACTGCCTACTGTGCCAAGTTTGTGTGTTTGGAATCTTGCACTGTTGTATGAGGGATGAAAGCATGCACAGCCTACTGTGCCAAGTTTGTGTGTTTGGAATCTTGCACTGTTGTATGAGGGATGAAAGCATGCACTGCCTACTGTGCCAAGTTTCTGTGTGATGGAATCTTGCACTGTTGTATGAGGGATGAAAGCATGCACTGCCTACTGTGCCAAGTTTCTGTGTGATGGAATCTTGCACTGTTGTATGAGGGATGAAAGCATGCACTGCCTACTGTGCCAAGTTTGAGTGTTTGGAATCTTGCACTGTTGTATGAGGGATGAAAGCATGCACTGCCTACTGTGCCAAGTTTGTGTGTTTGGAATCATGCACTGTTGTATGAGGGATGAAAGCATGCACAGCCTACTGTGCCAAGTTTCTGTGTGATGGAATCTTGCACTGTTGTATGAGGGATGAAAGCATGCACTGCCTACTGTGCCAAGTTTGTGTGTTTGGAATCTTGCACTGTTGTATGAGGGGTGAAATCATGCACTGCCTACTGTGCCAAGTTTCTGTGTTTGGAATCTTGCACTGTTGTATGAGGGATGAAAGCATGCACTGCCTACTGTGCCAAGTTTGTGTGTTTGGAATCTTGCACTGTTGTATGAGGGATGAAAGCATGCACTGCCTACTGTGCCAAGTTTGTGTGTTTGGAATCTTGCACTGTTGTATGAGGGATGAAAGCATGCACTGCCTACTGTGCCAAGTTTGTGTGTTTGGAATCTTGCACTGTTGTATGAGGGATGAAAGCATGCACTGCCTACTGTGCCAAGTTTCTGTGTGATGGAATCTTGCACTGTTGTATGAGGGATGAAAGCATGCACTGCCTACTGTGCCACGTTTCTGTGTGATAGAATCTTGCACTGTTGTATGAGGGATGAAAGCATGCACTGCCTACTGTGCCAAGTTTGTGTGTTTGGAATCTTGCACTGTTGTATGAGGGATGAAAGCATGCACTGCCTACTGTGCCAAGTTTGTGTGTTTGGAATCTTGCACTGTTGTATGAGGGATGAAAGCATGCACTGCCTACTGTGCCAAGTTTCTGTGTTTGGAATCTTGCACTGTTGTATGAGGGATGAAAGCATGCACAGCCTACTGTGCCAAGTTTGTGTCTTTGGAATCTTGCACTGTTGTATGAGGGATGAAAGCATGCACAGCCTACTGTGCCAAGTTTCTGTGTGATGGAATCTTGCACTGTTGTATGAGGGATGAAAGCATGCACTGCCTACTGTGCCAAGTTTCTGTGTTTGGAATCTTGCACTGTTGTATGAGGGATGAAAGCATGCACAGCCTACTGTGCCAAGTTTGTGTGTTTGGAATCTTACACTGTTGTATGAGAGAAGAAAGCATGCACTGCCTGAGGACCCTGGCGCGAGCACCGGCTGAAAGTGAGAGCGCGTGTCCGCTTAAATGGATGGATGCAGCCGAGACTCGAGGTTACAGCACCTTGCATGGACTAGGAATGCAGGGTGACGTCACAGCGCCCAGGGATGAGGTCACAATGTTCCCTGGATACCGCATCCATCTGGACCAATGTTTCGAGCACTCTGCACTGTGAACATTCAATAAGGAAGATACTGTAAAGTTTGCTCCAGAAGACGGACCCCGCGCCCTCCCTTCAAGGACAAGAACACGGCGATGGAGTGGAGAGCAAAGACGGGCGAGAGACAGGCGTTGGAGCCAGAGGACAGACAGACTCTTACTCTACACCACTACCTGCAACTGTGCAATAGGGGAGGACCACATGATGCAACACGGCCGACTAAATGATGCTTCAGGAAAAGGCAAATTATGCAGCAAATGCGACACATTTTATGATACTATTAATTCATTATTTAGGGTTTTTTACACGTTAACCCTGTCTGGGAAATGGTTTCACTTCAAAAGTATCAGTAAAATGCCCAAATATAGCGCTCAGAAACCGAGATTTGGCCAGTCGAGATTTGCAATGGACTTCCACTGCGCACAACACATGCCGCAGTTTTTTAAAAATACATTTTAAACCTTTTGGCCTAGGAACACTATTTTTTTGTGTTAATAAAAATGCAGATTATGCAGCAGATGATGGATTAAGTGGCAAATGCGGCAAATTAGTAGTTATTCGGAAAATGCTGTGGCAGCAGAATTGCATAGTTCCAGTGGCACTGCTGTACACTCACGGATGCTGGCAGGAGGCGTGTGGAAGTTAGAGAGACTGCCCCAAAACAAAAACACACCTCAAGCAAGGACACTCCAGAAACACGCCAACACCACCCCAAAAACCAACACTGCCAAAAGCACACCTACACTGGCTGATACATGAGCCCTACCTGAAACACTAATACCGCCCCAAACACCAATAACGCCCAGAACACACCAATACTGTTTCCAACCCAGAGACTGCCGAAAACAAAGACACTGCCCGAAACAAGGACTCCACCCCAAATACACCAACACTTCCCCAAACACCAACGCTGCCTAAAACAAAGGCACTGCCCAAAAACACCTCCCTAAACTAAGGCACTGCCACAAACATGGACACAATCCCAAACATGAAAAGTGCCCAAAACCCCAAATACAGACACCACTCAAAGGCAGACCCCACCCAAAACACACCAACACCCTTAAAACACATAAATTGGCCCAAACACACCAACACTTCTCCCAAGCACAGACACACACAGCCTCAAATACAAAAACTGCCGCTAAAATGCCAACAACACCCAAAACACAGACACCACCCCAAACACGGACGGCGCCCAGAGATTATTGACACTGCTCCAAACACAAGTAAGACTGACACCACACCAACAGGGACACTGCTCAAAACACAGATATCACCCCACACACAGACACTGTCCAAAATGCACAACAGCGCCCCAAACACTGACACGAACCTACCATGGACACTGCCAAACACAGGCACCACCCCAAACACGGACACAGCTCAAAACACATGACACCACTCAAAATACACTGACACCGCCCCAAACACAGAGAAGAAGTGTGGCTCACTGGTTAGAGCAGGCAGACCCTGAAGCAGAGGTCAGACCCGGGACCAGGGTTCAATTCCCAACGCGGCAGGGTCTTGAGCTCAAATGTCCACAGACTCGATAATTCTCGCTTCGGTGCCTGACCTAATCATGGGTTCACACTCTGCAACTCTGGGCATTAAGCTTGCTTAATCTCCACAACGGCCCCCCGCGGCGGGATGCCTGGCTTTCACCTTGGGGATGCCCTGTAGGGGCTATCTCACAGGGAAAAGCCAGGACGGGTTCCCAAGGCAAGCGCTTAGAATCCCCTGGGTGATAAGCGCTATATAAATCCAACATACAATACATACAATACAATACCCAAAACACACAGACAATGCCCAAAACATACCAACAATGCCCATATCACACTGACTATGCTCCAAACACTGACACCAGCTAAAACACTGCCCAAATTACACCAACTCTGCCCAAAACACAGCCCCAAATAATGACACCATACCAAACATGGTCACTACCCAGAAAAGACTGACACCTTCCCAAACATGGACTCCACCTAAAATACACCGACACCGCTCTAAACACAAAGGCTCTGTCTCAAATGCAAATAAGGACACTACCCTAAACACACTGACACCTCCCCAAAAACAGACACTCCCCAAAACACCAAAACTGTCTAAAACACACTGACACCACCCACCTTAAAAACAGACTTTCCAAAACACCAATAACAACCCAAAACACACTGACACCACACCAAACACAGACACCACCACAAACACAGACACGTCGAAAACACACTGACATCACACAAAACACAGACACAACCACAAACACGGACAAGTCCAAAACATACTGACACCACACCAAACACAGACACCACCACAAACACAGACAAGTCCAAAACAAACTGACACCACACCAAACACAGACACCACCACAAACACCGACAAGTCCAAAACAAACTGACACTACACCAAACACAGACAACACCACAAACACAGACACGTCCAAAACAAACTGACACCACACCAAACACAGACACCACCACAAACACAGACACGTCCAAAGCACACTGACAACACACCAAACACAGACACCACCACAAACACGGACCCGTCCAAAGCACACTGACACCACACCAAACACAGACACCACCACAAACACAGACAAGTCCAAAACAAACTGACACCACACCAAACACAGACACCACCACAAACACAGCCAAGTCAAAACACACTGACACCACACCAAACACAGACAACACCACAAACACATCCAAAACACACTGACACCACACCAAACACAGACACCACCACAAACACAGACACGTCCAAAACACACTGACACTACACCAAACACAGACACCACCACAAACATGTCCAAAACACACTGACACCACATCAAACACAGACACCACCACAAACACGTCCAAATCACACTGACACCACACCAAACACAGACACCACCACAAACACGGACACATCCAAAACACACTGACAACTCCCCAAACACAGACTATGCCCACCCACTGACAATGCATTCAACATTTTCCCAAAGAACGCTGCCTAACACACCTTGGGGAAGTTTATGAACTTGCAAAATTAAATGCAAAAACGTTTTTGGAGAGCAATTCTTTTTGACACCCCTTACAAGGAGGCTTTGCATCTTCGAAGGATGCCCTGTACGAGGTGACTAAGTATCATTAAAGAAACTACATTTACAAGGAAGCCCCAGAACTCTCACAAGGGTTGCAAGCGGCAGCCATTTTGAAGTGACCAAGTGTGACTTCCCTTTGAATCAAAGCGTCCACGTCCTCGCTAGGTGATCGAAATACATTGATGCTGCTGCCAGGAGCTTGCTGCCAGAGGTCCTGAAATCCTTGGAGACTAGTTGTGAACACTTTTGGAAACCACAGGAGTCTGAACTGAATACAGAGAAGCAGTCTTATGACACCAGTCATCATCGTGGAGACAACCTATTGTGAAAGTGCTGCTTCAGAACTACCCTTAAACGAGAATAAAGTCATATTTACTTGAGCATCTTGCTTAGATTTCTGAGGAACAGGAAGGAAGCTCATAACTTTCAAAGAGTGATTATTTGGTATACACTTGTAAGTTCTAAATTCTGGTAAATGTTTGTTATATTGCAGTTTAAGAAAATACATTTTAATATATTACTGAACCATAAAGCAAGTTTTCACAAAACAGAAGTTAGTTTCACTATCAGAGAAAGAAGTCAATGCCAAACCTTCCTGTTCTTAGTTTTGTGGACAGTAATTTGTTTTAAGTTTTCTGGAATTTCGGAGTACCACAAGAATACAGAGAGTCAGAAGCATAGAGATACTCTGAAAGAATATCATTTGCACTAGGAAGTATTAGATGCTGCAACACAGTGATAATGAACTAACAGATCTTAATCTGTTTATTAGACATCCTCTATGCCTCAGTAGAAGTCAGTGCTCAGCTGAGTGACGAGTCAGAGTGGCCATATCCAGTGCCTGTGTTCTCTCTTATCCCATTCCCCTTTCCCCTGGTATATTTACTTACTCATGCCTACTCCCCCTCCTGGGGTATAGGCCATCAACAAGAATTCTCCAGCCAGCTTTGTCCTGGGCTTTTCTTTCAATCTGACTCCAGGTGTAACCTTCTTCTTGCAGTCAGCCTGAGGCTCTGCACCAGATGTGTCTTGGCCTTCTTCTTTTCCTTTTCTCTTGAGGGTACCAGGCGAGTGTTTGTCTGGTGGTGATTGATGTGGCCTTGTAGAGAGTTTGACCTATCCATCCCCAGCATCTTTTCAGGATTTTTTCATGAGTTTGGAAGTCTGCTACCATAAGCCGTTGTTGCTGATGGTTTTTGGCCCATGGATTTGGAGGTTTTTCTTCAGATAAGTGTTGATGAAGGTTCCTGGTCTAATGCTAACCAACATATTCCTTTGAGCATTGCTGACTGTGGACTCGAAGAGGAGCAGAAACGTCCATAATTCCTGTTGGATCTGGACTAGAAAGTTTTTTTTTCCAGAGAAGGACAACAATACACTAAATTGCCACAATATTATGTTCGGAGCAGGTAAAATTAACTTTCACTATTTACATTACAATTAAATCACATCAGGGCAAATGAGAAAAAAACCAAAGAAAACATATCAATAAATCAGTTGTATATTATAGGAATGCCAAAAATAGGGGAACTAAAATATTCTATATAGAAAGCATGAAGTGACCTGTAAAAAAGTGCAGTGCCAAAATGAATCACATTGAACTAGAAAGTTAGTGTTTTCTTAGAGGGAACAGTTGATTCCTTGCACCCCAAAGTGCTGGTTGATATTAAATTAGTGGATCCAACCTCTGAGACATCCTGCCCATTGCTATAAACGTGAACACTCATTTCTTAGTTATTTCCGAAAATTCTAAAACCCCAAGTAGCACTTGCTGTTAGAGTGTCCCCTTCCTTTTTTAATGTCTCGAAGAGCAGCGACTAGAAAGTGAGGACTCCGCAAAGAGCAGTGTGTCCCTTACAAGTACCTCTCTCAATCTACAGTGAGTCAAGAGCCGATGAGGGTCCCTTACCAGGGTAGAGATGTTCATCCCAATGATGGCTCCGATAGCCAGTCCCAGACCCAGGACCATATATTCGGCTATCCTCCGGCACGGGTTCTCCGGCGAGTTGCAGGGCACCATGCTTTCTTCTGGGAAAGGCATCGGGGAGGCAGAAGGACTAAAGAGATTACCCATCACACTTTGTCTATCTCTCCTGCCTCTCTCCCTCTACAGGCAGAGCAGTGGCAGGGGGCACTGTGATGCTCTGCTGTGTCATGCACTGATGTGCAGTGTGACCTGGCATGACTTCAAATAAAGCACAATAGAGAGGCAGCTTCACTGCTCATTGACAGTGCCTACCCTGTAGTGGGGACAGTTGCAGGAACTAACAAATTCTGTTAGTTTTTCTTCAAAGTGGCAACATTCCACTGGGATAGAAAGGTCAAGTGTGACATTTTATCAGCATACAGAGATCACCTGATGGGTTAGTATACTTCACAAATGATTTTATAGTAGTTAAATTCATACGAGTAAGTGGCGGATGCCTCAGCTGGAACGCAAAAACTTCTGGTGGTTTCAACATGGCGGCCACTTAAACGCCACCAATCTGCTCTCTTCATTCCCTCTCTCTTGGTTTTTGAACCTTTTATACAAGATGCTCTGAACAGAAGTGATTTCTAGGGAACATAGGTACAAAAGCTAGTAGTAATGACATACCGATGTTGCATCAAAGTAATAGGAGTTGTAGCAAGTTCAATAGCAGATAGTTTGTCCTATCGGCAGCCATTTTGAAAATGGAATGGACAGATGGAAGTGAGTTGTTTTCCCCAAAACAGCTATGTACTGCATCAGATCCCTTTCATACACTTCAGACAACGCTATAGCTGTGACAAAGGCAATATTTGTAACATACAGTTAAATATTTATTGCGTTTAGTTACGCATTGATATATAAAAATAGGGAACTTAAGCATAAATGCAGAAATAATGGATAGATTGTAGTAGTGAAGCATTATTATTGCACCAATGTATAAGCAGAGGGTATGAGTACAGTTAGAGGTGCAAACGATTTACCTCTATTTGTTAAAAGACAGTGGAGGGGCTAAGTGGAAAGTGACTTGGTGGGGCGGGGGGGTATCCTTTATAGTAATATGAGCTAAATAGGAGCACATAAATGAGATTATTCTGTTGCATCACTCAATCAATCAATCACTCCTTGTATAGCGCTGCGAATCACCCGTGAGGGTATCCTGCTGCAGGGTTGTTGGGTTTTGTCAAAAAGCCAGGTCTTGAGTCTCCTCCTGAAGAGCGCCAGCGAGGGTGATGTTCTGAGGTGGAGGGGGAAGGTGTTCCAGGACGTGGCGTCGAGGTGGGAAGAAGAGCGTCCTCCGCTGTGGCTATGGCAGATGCGTGGGGTCTGTGTGAGGGCAAGGGAGGCGGACCAAAGGCTTCTGGATGGTTGGTGGAAGTTAGGCGGGGGTCCATGTATGCTGGTCCTTGGTCATGGAGGGCTGTGTAGGTGTGTGTCAGTACCTGGATATGGCATCTTTTCTGGACGGGGAGCCAGGTGAGGTGCCTTAGGTGTCGGGAGGTGTGAGTCTGTTTGGGCATGTTGAGGATCAGTCTGGCTGCTGAGTTCTGTATCCTGTTCATGAGTTCGGCTGTGGTTCCTGCGTTCAGTGCATTACCATAGTCCAGCAGGCTGGTGACTAATGCTGTTTTCCTTGTGCTGATGGAAAGCCATTTGAAACTTCTTTGGAGCATGTGGAGAGTGTGGGAGCAGGCGTAGGAGACTGCATTGATCTGACGTTTCATGGTGAGTTCGCTGTTCAGGATGATGTTGAGGTTGCAGGTGTGCTCTTATTGTGTGGGAGTGGGTCCGAGTTCGGCGGGCTACCAGGTGTCATTCCAGAGGGAGGCGTGGTTGCCAAAGATCAGCACGTTGGTCTTGTCAATGTTGAGTTTCAAAAAGTTGTCCCTCATCCAGTGTGCGACATTCTTCATGCAGTCGTATAAGTTGGTCTTAGTAGTTGTGGGGTCTGTTGAGAGTGAGAGGATAAGCTGGGTGTCGTCACGTGGGGTATGATGTTAAGATTGTGGGCTCTGACGATGTTTGCTAAAGGCATCATGTATGTGTTGAAGAGGGTGGGGCTGAGGGAGGAACCTTGAGGGATGCCACTGATGGAGCTCGTGGGTTCTCAGGTGAAAGGGGGGGGTCATATTCTCTGCATTTCTCCCAAGAGGAATGATGCAATCCATCTGGGTGTGTCCCCCCTGATCCCGATTTGGTGCAGTCTCTTGATGAGTGTGTGTTGGCAAATAGTGTTGAAGACTGCGGAGAGATCGAGAAAGAACAGGGCTGCCGGTTCTCCTCTGTCGAGTAGGGTGCGAATGTCATCTGTGGTGGCAATCAGGGCAGTCTCAAGGCTGTGGTTGGTGCAAAAACTGGAGTGGGAGTTATCTAGCAGGTTGTTTCTCTTCAGGTGTTAGGTGAGATGCTGGTTGATGGCCTTCTCCAGGACTTTGGTGGGGAAAGGGAGCAGCAAGATGGGTCAGTAGTTCTGGAGTTTCCTTGGGTCAGCGGAGGGTTTCTTGAGGAGGGGTCTGACTTCCATGGGTTTCCATGTGTTTCCATGCGTCTGGAAAGATGGCTGTAGAGATCGATGCATTGAGGATGGTGGAGAGTAGGTAGCTTATATCGTTGCTTCCTAGGTCGAGGAGGCGGTGAGAGCGGAGGTCCATGGGTGCTCCAGGGTGGATGGAATTCATGATGGTTGTGGTGTTTGTGTAGTGAGCTGTTCCCATGCGGTGAGATGATTGTTGTGTCGGCTTCCATTGGAGCGATGTCAGTAGGTTGGAGTTTGAAGTTCCTGTAGATGGTGGATATCTTGTTGTGGAAATTCACTAGGGCATCGCAGAGGTCCTGTAAAGGAGAAATAGTGTTCTAATGGCTGTTGAGCAGGAGAACCCTTTGACGATGGTGAAGAGTTCCTTGGTGAAGTTGGCGCTTGCCTCAATGCAATCTGCAAGGGTGTCTTGTTCACGTTTTTAAGTCGTTGGTGGTATTCGTAGAGGGCTGACTTGAGGATGGTTCAGTCTGTGTTGTCTCTGCTGGTGCACCACTTTCTCTCAAGTTGTTTGCAGCTGCGTTTCATTGTACTGAGTTCTGGTGTGTACCAGCTTGCTTGTTTGGTGGATTTGTAGGTTTTTGGTGGCTTCATGGGGGTAACTCGGTCAGCAGCGTTTGTGATCCAGGTGTTGAAGTTCTCAACTGCTTGTTCTAGGTTGTTTGCGAAATTGGACTCGGTGGTGTTGAGGACATCCATCCATTATGTTTGTGTCACTTTGCTCCAGATGCGGAAGGAGGTGTTGGAGCGGTTGGTAGTGGTACGTGGTGATACTGCGATGGTGAATTGGACAATGGAGTGGTATTTTTATGGCTTACGTTTTTGCATAGCTTTAAAAGTTAATGAAGTTTGATAGTTTCATTAATTTCTGTTAAAATATTTCCTTATACACGTAAACTAGTGCAAAGTTAAAAATGATGTTAATTGAACTATAAAAACAAGGACTCAATTCCTTATCAGAAGGAAAACATGCCTTGCAAGTTTAAATTCTACCATACGAGAGTAGCTATGGACATTTTTAGGTCTCGCCTACCAGACAGCACTAGCTGCCTGGCTTCAAAAGGCCTATTGTCAGCTTACAGCAGGCTTCGAGCCCGCCCACTACTTGCTACTGGTTGGCTTTATTGTGTCAGTGAGTCGCAAAAGCCAAGTAAGAAAACCTTTGCAAGACAATATTCAAAGTCAAAACCATGTAGGTCTATTAAAAAATTCACAAGCATTACAAAAAGCAAAAAAAAGTACTTATTCAGGAAAATCAATAATTCATATAAAGCGAGAGGGTTTAACATTAGATCAACCTCCGGAATTAAAATATTATTATTATAAATATATATAAAGTAAATTTTCTACCACACATACGACTTTACCATGCACGCTTTTACAATGGAAATGTAAGTATTTTATAGGTAAGTATAAATGCATTATACATTCATATATATATATATGTACTGACTATATAGAGACTGCAGCTCTGTAAATAAAATCTTACTAGTGCCTGATTTTGGGATTCGTGTTGTCTCTGTTCGCCTGCTGGTGGTGCGAGGAAGTGCGGAGACGGTGTGTAGGTGTTTATATATATATATATATATATATATATATATATATCTCACAATCCAGCCGGTAGCCGCGCCAAAGTTTCAAGCGCAGAATCCAGCGCGTGGACACCAAAAGATACGCCCAAGTCAGTCTTGTGTTGTTTGTTGCTTTTTATTTAATCATAAAGTGCAGGGTGCAAAATGCCGAACAGACGCGTTTCGGACAGAGCGTCCTTGCTCACTGTTTAAACTTACCTATAAAGCACTATAATGCGGACAGTGTGGAAACCACATGGGAGCTAACCAATAGTAAGTCAGGTAATTAATGTGCGGGATTTCAATATTTATTTTTATGTACAAGAGATTTCACAAGCACAGCACATTTTTTGGGGGGGATGGGGGGGAGGGGGCTATTTTGGCTATGAGCTCAGGCCACTGTGCTGTAGAATGCACTGCCCAACGACTATGACTCACTCATGCCCAGGAAAGCCCTGGAAATGTGATTGTTTTAGAAGGAGTTTGTCTGCCCCAATGCTTGGCTGCCTCTAGTCACCAATGTGATGCTCTACAAATATGATGATGATGGTTTTCTGCAGACAAGGAACACTTGTTTGGTTGGGAGCTCTCTGTGAGAGCCCTACCTACCTTTACTGTTTGGGTGGAGCAAGTGATGAACTTGAACTCTGTTGAGGATCCGGAGGGGGGACCTCCGCTGCTCTGCTGACTGTACATAACATAACACATGTATTTGTAAAGCACACATTCACCCAGAAGGGCATCTTGGTGCTGAATAACAGATGTTCATTGTTACCGAATTCAATGGTACTCATATTATCGACCTCAGAAGGATGAAAGGCTGAGTAGATCCGCCGGGATATGAACCTGTGACCATGAGGTCAAACACAGGCCCCTACATTGGGCGCATTAGTCCACTATGCCACCAGACCCGGCCGACTGTAGTGCTGATTGGCGACATTCTACATTGGGCAGGTCCATGCCTCTGGGAAGCGTGGTCTCAAATGGTAAATTCCTATTCCTTTATGAATGAAGTCTTCCTTGGAGTCATTATGCAGGAGCTTTGCAATGAACATAGCTGGAGATTCCATTGCCCTGTGGTTGGGCACCTCCTCAACAGAGTAACAAGCTGTGTCATTTCCCTGTGCTTGCATGCCCTCTGGCCTAATTATTTAGGTTCAGTGCTTATTTTGGGGCAATGCTGAACTGTTGGGCACAAGGGGCTCATCTCCATGGGTGTGTCAAAGCTTATGCACCAATCCTTAGACACTTAGAGAGGGAGATTTAGAAGCAGAAAAATTATCTTTTAATTTCCTATCAACTTGCATGGAGGTGGAAGGCGTCAACATATCAGACATTCTGAAGCCGGGAATGGGGTGTTGTCATTCTGCTCTGCAAGTGATGCATATTGCATGTGGCATTAATGCAAATTAGACGTTTCATTCAGTGCATCTCCGCACAATAATAATTTACCCATGCATAATTTTCAAGTGTCTATAGCGGATACTCTATGTGAGATTTCTTACAGCTTTGAAATGTGCTGGAAACAATTAAACAACCAAATTGCTTTGCAGTTCCCAAGAGAATTTCTCCTAGGCTGCCCCTTTGGGCATTGCACTTTACTCGTTTCTTATGTTTATGCAGTATTTAATACAGTGCTTAATTTGAGCCAGTGGTTTTCAGTGCTTGGCACCGGTACTTAATTTGTTTCGGGTGCTCAGCACACCGCACTTAATTGTCAACACCACACTTATGACAGTCTGCCATATGGTGGCGCTGCTCTTCTAATTTAGAGATGAACATAACAAGTGTTGTTTATGAATATAATATACGTAAAAAATTACTAATACCCTCCTCCCCAGCCATTCCTTTAGTTTTGGGAACCTCGAATAATCTGAGCTCTCGCATTTACAGGCGAGAGAGTTGTTCTGGGACTGTCATTGAAAGCGATGATGGGCAATGGGTGGTGCAGTGTTCTCCTGGCCAGGGCCCTGGCACCTAATATTTTACAAATTAAGCACTGATGGCATCACAGAGAAACACCAGTTGTTTCTCTGCATGGCATGACAGTATCCTCTCTTCTCCTAAGACAGCACTACTCATAGTGCTGTTTCTCTGTGCGCGTCACCACTATCAGTCTAAAAAATACTTTTTCCTCAGCCCACGCTGGCTGGCTGCATGCATGCTGCCCCCCTGTAGAGTCTGCGTTATATGACAAGAGCACGAGGTTTGCATAAAGCTCTGCTGCCATCTGGTGGAAACTTTAAAATTGGTCTCGAAAACTTCAGTTGAATCTGAGAATAAGTTAGATTCATGACTGTTTTAGGTCTCGGCTGTTTTCATACCCTATTGCGTACAGTAGCAATATTTAGAGAGGCTTTGGGGCATCCCATTGCCAAAACAAGTTTGACTTTCTTGTCACTCTCCTTTGCTGCTGTACTGAGCCTAAATGTGTGGTTGAAGAGGGACTGATAGGGACCTCTTCTGGAAGCCCACCTCTTCCTCGGCTGCTGCAGAGTACCAAATGGTTGAAAAATGTATTCCAGGTCCTAGTCCTGTGGAATTGAAATTGCAAGCATTCTCCTTTAAATTCTGACAGCGGTTGTGTTAATTTAACTAGTCCTCTGCATGAATTTTAAGCTTGATCACAAGCAATAGGTGTTTCAAATTATTTTCAGTTTCCCGCGTTTTATTTGATAAATAAATCATGCAGTGCACAAAGATTCAAAATAAGGAAATCAGTTGTTTCCAGATTCCTTGAGATATGAGTGTGCTTTTCCTCCAATATTGATTTTTTTAAACTTATTTTTAACAGTGCTTTTCAAAGAGGCATTGGAAAAGTCAGTCGCTAGACCCCCCACCCCCTCAGGATATCAAGCTTTTGCGAAATCAGCACTTTTGTAAAATTCTGCAACTTTTACAAACAGGCCCACAAAGTTGGAGAAAAATAAATCTGACACTCTACGCTGAGCCAGTAAAAGGAGGGTGAGCAAAAGGCTAGCAGGCAGCAGAGGTGTTAACTTCTTCTGCCGCCTACCTTTAAAATGCACAGAACCCACAATCGTGTGCAATTAGTCTGTGGCCCCTTCCCTGCACTGCAAGTACATGGAATTGACTCCTGCTCACCCCTAACCACCCCATGTCGCCTATTTTGTTTGTCTTCATATACCGAGCTCTTACCCCTCAAAGCCCCCCCCCCCCCCCCACTCATGTGCCTCCACCCCACAACCTCCAATGAACATAGGTTTTCAGATGCCAGAAAGAGCAGGTTTCATATTGCAATTTGGCCTCTGTAGCACCAGACTACTTCCGGTTCCAAGCCCTGTGCTGCTGATGACTGTGCAAAGTTACAGGCTGTAACATAGCGCAGTCTCCAGCAATGACATGGCACAGGCCGTGTAGTATTTTTGTGGCAGGCACATTTCCTGTCTACCGCAAAAAAAACAAAAAACTTGAGGTTTCGAAATACAAATGTTTTGTGTTGGCACAATTTGCCACCCAATTCTGCAAAATCCTAGAGGGTCTCAATATTTTAGCACTTGTGTTATTAAAGCACAACCGATTGGCTTTGCCAATGCTTGTGTTTTTTTTGGGAGCAATATTCGATGATTGTGTGCATTTGTTTTTTAGGGTCAAGGTTAGTATAGTACTTCAAATGGTTATGCATGTGTCTAATCACTTAATGAGTCGGCTATTCAAATGCTTGCATAGCAGTAGCTGTTTAGCAGAGGTGGCTGATGCGTTGCAGTGTTTCTAGTGTAATTTTGTCAGAGCAAGGTTCAAAGCAACATTTGTTTGGTTGAGTGATTAGGACTACATTTCACCCGGGCTTCTTTCTTTAACAGAAGACACATACGTATGGATTCTAGTGTGAAGAATGGCCCTGTGTGTCATTGGCCTGTTGGAGCTGCTGCTGAGGAGGAGGAGTGCTTGTCATCTGGGAGTTGAGAGTTTGGTGCTGATGAGAGAAGTGTTGATGGCCAGGAGCTGTATCCTTTGGTCAGTGATCCTGAAGATGCTTTCTAACATGTGGCCCCTGGGTGGCTCACATTTTAAAGCACTACCTGGGGCCAAAGGCTAGGTTCAATATAGGTCTCAGGTTCCTGAAGCCACAAACCGCATTTTGGTGACCCAAAGTCACTTTCTTCAGTTGAAAAGCTACACGGTCGCGAGGTGGACCTCCATCGCAGCCGGTGCCCAGATGTACTGTCATGATTACATATCTGGAAGCATCGAGGGAATTAGATCACGTGAGAGACAACACTCAGACAGGTTTGAGAGACTGAAGAACGATGGAAGTACAGGTCAATGTGGTGGTGAGTAGCAAAGGTTCCTAGAAGATAGAAACAAAGGCACTGATTATGGATTATGGAGAGATGTACTCCTATCAGGGTACATAATTCAAGCAAGGCACTGCACTCCATGGAGTTCAAATGACAATAAATGTAGACAGAATAAGTACCAGATTCTCACTCTTACTTACTAAATGGTGGTATTGTGTTGGCCCGTAGGGCATTCACGGTGTACTGCAATGGTGCTTGTTCTTAACAAGAGATGCGCTGTCTTAAAATATACCCAAAATTGTCTTGTCCAAGAGTTACTATCACCTGCAAAGACTTATTGTGATAACCTTACTAATGAAGTATGTTAAAAAAACCATGTCAGTCTTAAACCTGAGTATCATATAGTAACCTGTTTACAAGTTCAAACATATAATAGAATGCTTTACACCCACATCACCAGACATCGTAGAATGGATGAAACAACAAACGGCACTGAATTGCGTACCTCATATTATAGTTAACAAGATCTCTGGTGAACAACGCTGGACAAGAATCTGAACACGCAGGAGCACATCAGCTCTGCACCTAAGGAGCGAACTTCCAAATGAGCATCTTAAGAAAAATAAAATCCTTCATTACCCCAGAGGATGACCACAATTCTGCAGTTCAAGCTGTAGTGATTTCCAGGCTGGGAGTACAACAACCCTATGCGGCCTACCCAGAGCTAAGCTAGTGCCATTAAGGGTCTCTCTCAGCTCTGCTGCTAGGCTCATTACCGACTCAAAAAGAAACAACCACATCACTCCTGACCTGAAATCTCTTAACTGGCTTCCTTATGAGGCAAGGTTTAATTTGAAATGTGCCTGCATGATCCATAACGCTGTCCTTTTCAACACTCCGAGATACCATGCACAAACATTAGAGCTGTCTGGTGGCGTCAGAGCATCGAGAGGCACTAGTTCCCTACTGCTGAAACCACCAAAGTTTTATAAAAAGAAACCGCATACCCAAGCCTTCTCAGGCATGGCCCGAGAACCTGGAACACCCTTCCCCCTGAACTCAGAACAAATTCCTCAACTGCTTCATTCATGAAAGAAATTAGAAGGAGACAAATGTATGCCATAGTAGGCTTGAACTATTCTCCAGGAAATGATTTATCCTGTAACCTGAATGCATGCTTATTTCTCATAGACTATTTTCTTATGTTGTTCTATGGGTTGTTGTCCGCCTGGAAACCTTGTTTTCTTTCCAAGGGATTCTCCCATGCCCTATCCCTCCATGATGAGGTTTGTATTTTTATACATGTTGCCTCAATTATTATAAAGCACTCTGATGCCAGCATGGGACATGTTCGCGCTTCATAAATAAATCAGGAGTGAGCAATGTTTCATTAATTAAAAGTAATACTCATGTATACTGGCCAAAAATCACTTTATTTCATTTTTTTCCTTTTCGACAGAGTGGTCAATTCTACAGATGTTATCAGAAGTCTTCCTTCTCCGATCAAAACCAGATTGGGCTTCATATATCAGACTTGGGAGCAGCAGAGACAATCACATCACAAGCACCTTCAACTTTATTTTAACGTTAGGATTGAAGCGTGTCATTAGCCCATATATCATACAATCGGTAGGATCTTTACCTGGCTTGGGTGTACCTACGGCAGAGGCCTTTTCCTTACTTGGGGCGACTCTGCTTGTGTCTCGGAAAGAAAAGAACATCCTACCAAGATGGAGTGAGAACTCAGTCCTGCACATCTAAAAATATTCAGCAATGAAGCTGTCTGAGCCAGGTGCCTTTTTGACTTTTAGACACCTAAATCGCTTGTCGGATTTCATCTTCCTCTCGGTGTCCCCAACTGCCCCACCTGGTCCTCTGTTAGATGAGGAAATGGTAAGCCTCCTAGGTATGCTTCTGCTTCTCCAAAGTCTCCTTCCTTGGAGCAGTTTTGCAGGAAAGTTCTCAAAAATAGTTATTTTGTTGGTTGTGATGAGGCAATATTACCCCTTCCATTCTTCAAACCAATACTGTTTGTTTCGTTCACCCCTGTCTTAAGAGCAGTAACCAAGAGTCGGTGAGACTTATCCCCGTCTTGTATACTGTTCTCTTCAATGTTAGTAGGGTTTTTTCAGCCTTGTTAATTTGCATGGTTCTGACCTGACCTCTAATATGTCAGCACTTTAAGGTCTGCCCGCGCCCAAGTAACTTTATGTCTCTCTTCTGCTTCCTCTAACTCAGCTTCCAATCTCTGTGCCAACATGGCCCCTCTCTTTCTTTATCATAGCAGCCCTAAACATCAGTCTACCCCAAGTACCGCTTTGAAAGCATCCCACATTAGAGCAAGGAGAGACTTCCTCTGTGTCATTAGTAGACCAGTATTCATCAACAGCATTTGAGATCTCTGCTCTATTGGCCCTGTCCTTTAACATACATTTAACCTATCTGCAGCTCCTGTCTCTGTGGCTCGTTGGGGGCTATCCGTACAGGAGAGTGGCTGAGACGGATATGGCTCCTATGCCAACTTCAGCCAGTTCACTCAAACCTTTACTGGATAGAAAGTTCATGCATATTTTTGTATATATGCAGTGTACCGCTGAGTAAAAAAGAATTATCTTTCCAGTTTGCACCTTCCTCCACACATCCACAAGACCCAACTCCGTAGCAGCTGCTCCCTGACCATCAGGAACACCTCACTAGATGCCCACCATGGCCCCACAAACAGGCCTTCTCAACTCACTATTGAAATCCCCCATTAACAACTCAAGTGCTTCAGCAGATTCCGCCACCTTTGACGAGGTCTTCCTTCAAAGTAGATCTTGACCCTGATTGGAAGCGTATAGAAACGCTGTCAGCATGCCCCGCCCACCTTACCTTTCCCCATCACAAACCTTCCTTCTCTGTCTATTTTAGTTTCCATTATAACTGCTGGAAAGGATTTTGAAAACCGGAAGCCCACTTCACAACTCTTGGTTCATGCGTGTTAGCATGAGTCAATATTTGATTTGAAGTGGGTGAGATCTCCTGCCCTCAGAAGTGTTTCCTGAAGTGTTATGATGCCCGCTCTTTATGCTACAAACCAGTTGTGTACCCCCTTCTCTTGAAAGGCAAGTTCAGTCCCTTTACGTTGACTCAGATCACGTTAGTTCCTGGATATCTGCATGTCTGGCTCTACAGGCTTTTAAGAATAAATGTGGTTGTGTTGTAACCCTCTAATAAGCACCCCATAAAATTCTTAATTTGAGCTGCAATCAAGAATAAAGCAAAAAACATGTCAATTCTCATCATCCCCTTTGGCATTGCTTTGTTCGCCCTGAGTTGGCAGGGTATGCCCAGACGTGGGTCCCTTGCTCACTCTGCCACTGGATTCAAGATAGCCTGGCTGATGAGGGTTATGAACCCGAAACCGGTCCCAGGATGCTTGTTTCCGGTCCAGGGAAGACATGGCGTGGCAGTTCAGGCTGGACTGTTCCCATGAGGCACAGGGTCAAGACTGATTTGCATATGGCCACGTCTGAACTGGGGTGGTGAAGTGAGCTAAAGAATGATGATGGATTAAACCCAGATCAGTTGACTGGAGGTGAGTGTTTGATTTGCTCAAGCGCTCCGTCCATCATCCCCTTTGGTATTGCAACTCTCGTATGCCACCAAACATATCTGAGTCGTCAGCCTGTGCCAGGCCAGAACCACCAGCATCTTCAATTGGATTAAACCACATTCTCCTCCTGTAACGGGGTGGGAAGGCTGCGTAGGGGTGACGAGTGGTGGGCCCCCAGGAATGACCTAGTCCACCCTGATTCGTTGCAGACTGAGACATGGGGGTCGGACCAGGACGAACCTGACGAGGAGGAACATGGCTCCTTTAAGTGGGCGTACTCAGAGGAGGAGGACCGGCCTTCGACGCACGTCACTAGCCCAGGATTGGATAAGGAGGAGGAAGTGTATTACTTGGCGTGTGACATCACCCCAAGCGAGACGGCGAGGAGCGGAGACGGAGACGAGGAACCGGGGAGCGCGGAGAGAAGGAGAAATACGGAGGAATTCCTAGAAGCAAGCGGAGGAGAGACCGAGGGAGTGCCAGGAGGCCAACGACCCTGCGAGCCGCCGTGCCACTCTCCCGGGGGAGGAGCGTGGCTTTCCCAGGTACGGCAGCGTATGGCGGCTTGGGCGGAAAGCAAGTTTATGTGATAGTGTAAATAGCCCCTGTTTGTGTCCTGCGTGATCCCTCCCTTTTGTTTCACTTTTACCCCGCGTATATCCCTCACCGTCTTGTACCTTCCCTCGCACACACTGCACCGACCTAGGATTGAGTGACAAGCTCACTGGTGACAATTGTTCCCTCACATATCACCCGGTCCCTTCGGTGCAATATTACCCCAGCGGACGGCTGAACTAACGGCTCCCTCTCTGTTGGTCTTTTCTTACATGGGGGACCGGAGCCAAGACCTGCCCTAACCTCAGGACCCTGACCAGACCTAGAAGACAGCGCTGTGTCCAGGAAAGGAAACGGAAGAACTCCAACCGCCAAGACGGATCCCAGCCAGTTCGCAAAGGAGAGGCTCACCTTTAGAACCAGGAGAACATTGATGAAAAATCATCGTGGTATCCCAATAAAACCTTCTTTAACACCACGTACCGCTGTCCCAGTCGTTTCTGCACCACCCCCAGCTATCGCTAGTGCCTCAGGGCAATCAGCCCAGTCCACACCTCCCCAGAATCTTCTCCCTTTAATTCAGTAGTGTCAAGCATGTCTATTCATACATTGGTTGTCCACAGGAGTTCATGGTTATAAACTGCCGCTGGTCAGTTATTGTTTATCATCCCTCCTGGAAGGTCAGTTTCTGTCTCTGTGAGTTGTCAGCAGCAGATCCTTCTGGGTGCATCCCCCATCGCCACTGTATTCGTCTCCGCCACCAATTTGATCCTGTTGGAGGCCCAGCCATTTGAATACCTCCCTTAAGTCATATATGTTCTTCATCTCAGTCAAGTTGAAATGCTACTTAACATGAAAATGTCCGCATAAAAATGATGCCCTTTTTAGGTCTCGACCTGCCAATGCGCTTGCGCATTCCAGCTGTCGAGACATATAGAGGTGCAACAGGAAAGCTTACCAAGAGGGCTTTGGCAGGCGGATTACGCACAGTGCATGTGCTCCGTGCTCGCGCTTGCCATTTGCTCCCCGAGCCTTGGCATCACACTTCAAAGGAATCCCTTCCACTCCCCCGCCACACCAGCCATGTCACAAACCACCATTTGTCTGTGCATCGCATCAGACCTGCCACAACAATGCCGAGAGCTTCAGACTTCAAAGGGATGCTCTCCCCGCCCCCTCTGCACAATGCCAGAGCTTGTACTTCGAGAGGCATGATATTTCCCAGCAGACACTTCACACGCTCCGCAGAATCAGCCCACCTCCCAGCGCTGCCTGTCCTTCAAAAGCAGCTTGTTAGTAAGTGTGTCTTCTACGCTGGCTGGTTGTAAAGTTCTGTTACCATTGGGTTTGAATTATGCTACATAAAAATGCGACATAAATACAAGAGAGGACCTCATATAATGTAAGCAGGACTCTGCTCTTTCCGTCACCTAGTTGCTCATAAAATATAACTCTATAAATGAGTGTCCATGCCTTGTAGGTAAACCCTTTGGAGCAACTCTGGACCATAAGGCGTATCCTCCCAACACTGACACCCAGCACACAAATGCAATAGTAAACATTAGGTTTACAAATTACTTTTATTTTGTATGCAAAGAAAAGCTCTTTACCTCTCATGTGAGTCCAGCAAGAAGCAGTACAGGAGATAAAAGACAATAATCTGTTATTTGCAAGCCCCCACTAGTGTTCCCTTGTATGGCTTTGGTCATGGTTCAATTTTCCGGAAAGACAAAAAGGATGACAAGGGAAATGCATTTATACATCAGCAAGGCTTTGATCATCTTGAACTGTTCAGTGCGGTCATTGCGCATCGACCTCTCTAGACACCCCGGCACACAAAGGCCTCGTGTGCATATATTAGCAGTCCACTTTAAGGACATTCAGGCAGTGCATCAGACAAGTTCCACAGATGCTTGGCGAGATCTCTGAGTATCCGGCCGTCATGAATTTATCACCGGACCACTATCCTGACATCTCAGAGGGCTAAGGCCAGCCAGCCCAGGATCAGCGCGGTCCCTCCAATTGGTGCTGCCTCCCTAAAAATGGGGTCTGCTGTGATGGCCTGGTAGTAGAACGAGCCGCAAAACAGGATCATGCCAGACATGAGCAATGAGCCGGCCTGCAAAAGGAGAAGGGAAGAGATTAATGATGCAGTGAACGATTCAGGCAAGGCAGCACCAAGGGATACAAGCAATCACTAGCATATGTGAGTGGACGTGATACCCTTTCAAGGACTTTCTAAATATTGCTCAATTTAGATCTCTCTGCTGAAAGACGACAGATTGATAGGAGGAAAGTGGGATGGGGGTATTTGGTCCAAGATGTATGGAGTCAAGTTTAATCACTCAAATGGGGGAGGTAGGGAGATTTGAAGTTGAACTACGGTAAATTTAGATGGAGGTATGAAGTCTGCTTCCCCCATAGTAGCCACCACACATGGCAAGACGGCAGCAGACTAGAAAGATACAAGACCGTTGCACACAAAAGATGCCAATGGTAAGGCTGCACCTGAACTAAAGTTTGTGAAACTTGCATGTATAGACGTTCTTGTAGCTAAGCAGAGATCTGATACTCGCACACATCACACTACAGAGACTCGCTGTAGGGTGGCACAGAACAGAGGGTTGCAATACTGCCCGGCGCAATAGACCCCATTCACCTTCGATCCCTACTGTCAGGGCCAGGCTACCAATAAGCAAGGGAATGTGTTGCTGATAGTCAGAGCAGGACTAAAACCAAGCAAAACATAACACACTTCAAAACAAAACGACAGACACCACAAACACAGGCACACTAGACCAAGGGTTGTAATAATGGGATTCAACAGACACCAATGGTGGGGCTTCAGAGGATACAAGGGTTCTAACACTGCCAAACACACACACAAAATAGTGTTGTAACTGAAATAAGAGAAAGGTACTTTCAGACCAATTCAGGGTATCTGACACACTATGCAGGGTAACAGTTGTATAAATGAATGACATCACAGCACTCATAAAGGTTGAGTGAAGGGTATGCTGTATCGGCTTATGAGGAAAAGACCCAGGGCAACAACTGAATGAAGGATGTGACCCTGCCACTCTAGAGGACGCCAGCATAGCACTGGAGGAAGCAGGCGAATTCTCAGAACGAGTTGCATTGTAAATATTTGCGAATGCCTGGTCACAATGAATCAGAAGTAGGCTAGAGTTTAGAACTCCACCCTGCTGATAACACCCAGGTATGTTCTACACACCATCAAGTGACTGAAATCAGGCGTGCCACGCCGCACAAGAACCTAACATAAAT
The DNA here is from genome assembly GCF_964263255.1 of Lissotriton vulgaris. Classification (NCBI taxonomy): domain Eukaryota; kingdom Metazoa; phylum Chordata; class Amphibia; order Caudata; family Salamandridae; genus Lissotriton; species Lissotriton vulgaris. The sequence continues at coordinate 780,565,276 of NC_141700.1, read as the reverse complement.
ACATGGATGAAATAGTGCATTTGCCCTCAGAAAGGCAGATTTCTCCAACAAATGGTAAACATGGCCCCATGACTATCTGGGGCTTTTACTCAGAAACATGGATCACAGTTGTAGTTCGCATTGGCTTTTAGGGTCCCGGAGTAACGCAGTACTGAACTCTGCTGGAGTCTTTTGTAAAGTTTGGCCGTGGGAATGCAAGAGTTAATAGTTGTGTTTATATCGGGGTGAATATTTACTTTGAGATTATTCGCTTGTCATTAATCTTGGATATATATATATTTATTAATATTGTTTCTTTAATCTCTTTTTTCCAAGAATTCTAAGGTACATATTCCTTTTATTTAGAGACCCACTGTGTTCCACGTACGTCCAGCATAGTATACATTTTTCTGTTTGCACCTTACAAAGGTTACTCCTACTATTTACTGGTACCCTTGATGACCTTCTCCGTATGGAAAGAAACTTTTTGTATTCACCCTTCCCAGAATTGATTTTTCCTCGATCCTTTCAAGTGAAACCTACCCTTTCACTACACCTTTAACTTAGAATTGGCATCAGTCCTTTTTACTTATGTGGTCCCATCCCAACTTTTTTTTCTTATTATTTATATTATCCTAAGGTTTTTGTACCGCTAGGTAATTAAACGGCTTCCAGGATGACACAGGTTAACATGTGCAGCTGAATTTACGGCGATCTCGGTCAGCACAAGCCATTTTTGCCTTCCAGGTACGTAAAACCTGCAAAAATGGAGTTTGGAGGACGCTGGATAAATAATTCACCTCAAACTCTGAAGAATATACTATTTAATGATGTGCTTTAAGTTAAACATTCTTGAATACCTAAAGCATACGTTGCTATTTCCACTTGACTGATGGGTGAAAAAACAGTGTACATGGCTATGCTTTATGGGGCTTAGTCTGAGATCCACATTGCATAAGTCGGAACAACATGAAAGAGATAAGCTTAAATTAATGAGAACAGACATATAGAATGTAATTCACAATGTGATTTGATTACTTGTAAACACCTTCAGGGGTCCGGAGGAGGGCATTTTAGGTTGGGAGAGGGAGGGGGACAAGAACCTGTCTCGTGCTTTTTGAGGAAGTGGGGGTGTAGATGGCAGTACTGATACTTTTTTTAAAAATATACTTTTATTAAAGTTGTATAGGCGAAACAAAAACACTCCAGTGTTGTGAACAGATCGAATGGGTACAATAAAGTCCCAGGACCTGTGCGGTATGGACAATACTACATAAATATATCTAAATAAAATCAAGGCAGTTTGTGGCTTCTTTAAATGCAGAGTGGTACATGTGGAAGTACAGATAGTTAAGTATGGGGTGGCTATTGGAGGCCGAAGTCTTGGCACAACTGATGTTATTGGAAAAAGACAGCATCACGCAGATTTTTTTTTATTTTGCAATTTTATAATAGCATAAACTTGACCCAAAGGTATTGGCGCGCTTTACAAGAGCACTTGTTACATAACGCAGGGACACATTAAATTTTTTTGGGGGTGCACGGGAAGATTAGGTGATTTGCTCAGAATCACAGGATGTTGAGCTGACGCAGAAACTGGAACCTAATTCCGCAGCTCTGGCCGTTATGCCACGTCCTCTTTGCAGTCCAGTGCGTCTAGGCAGAAGGAGCTCAAACAGGAATGAGAGAACACCTGCTTAGGGTGATTGCAGCTAGATTGAGGAACAAAAGCAAGGTTTGAAACTGACTGGGAGAAACCTGTAGTAGATGATGCTGAAGAGGGCAGCAGCCAGTGGAGTGTACCACTAATGGTTGTGTTAAACATGCAAGCGTTTGATAAATGATTATGGGAGATGTATGGCAAACGCTGGTGAAGGCAGTAGGAGTGCTCGACACAATAGTGAATGCAGTAGATATGCAGGTGGCATATACAGTTTCTTTTAACCCTAGGTCTCCTTTTGAACCAGTGAGAGTTCTCTGTCTTGCAACCCAGCTAACAATCAAGAGGGGCAGATCATCGTGCCGATTCAATAGTCCTCTTTTCACAACTTTGAAGCATATATAACCCTTAAACAATATATCAGTGCAAACTAAGAACACCAAGCGGATCTAAGCACTCACCAGTAAGGGCCTGCGACAGTGTGGCACAGCCAACAGCGCCAGACTGTGGAGGAAGTGGTAGTGATTGGATGTGGCATAGAGCTAAAAGAAAAGAAGAGAGTGAATTATGGGGCAGAGCACATTACATTGAAACAGAACCAATGGCCACATGAAGCCCATAGGCAGCTTATTCTGTTAGACAATATATACGTTTCATCTAAGATACGTGCAGTGGAGGGATAGCGAGGAGGTGGAAGCACTCAGGGTGCTTCGACACCCTCGTACTAATGTGGCTGGTTAGAAAGACTCGGGGTAGGATTTAGATATTGGTGGACAGGTTACTTAGTCACAAAGGTGACGGATATCCTGTCTGCCGAAATATAAATCCCATTATATCCTATGAGAATTATATTTCAGCGGACGGGATATAACTCAGTCACTGTTGTGATGGAGTAACCTGCCCGCCAAAATCTAAACTAGTCCCTCAGTCGCTTACAAAGCCATATGCCCCAATTCATCCACACACCTAGCACACCTACATCAATCATCCTAGGTAAAAACTGAAACAAAAAGCAAATGGAAGTACCTTCACTACAAATCCCAAAACTAAGCAAACTAAACATTCCCTCTCTAGTGCAACAACAAGGATTTGGAGGAGTACACCACCAACACTCAGATCATACACTGTCTTCAATATGGAACAGAATATTTCCTATTAATTAGTCCACTGGATTTGAAGATCAAGGCTTCCCAACCTAGCTAACGTTGGCATGAAAGTGTGTAGTAGACGTTAAGCTCTATTGGTGGTATATCTAAAGTTGGGAGGACGAAGTGATGATACTTTAACGTTTCTGGCCTATGGTGGACAGTATGGTAGGCTCTGAATATGCAAGTTAGTGAATGAATGTATGCTTCGACATACCAGAAGAGAGCAGAACTTTAAATTGCATTAAACTGAAAGAGACCTCGTCTAACTTGCATCTAGGGCTATTTTAGCAGCTGTGTTAACGCATGGCAGACCCCTGTCACGTATACTGGAAGGTCTCCAGAACTCAGGGATACAATCATTGCATAACTGAGGTCTCCAGCCCCTCCTCTAGAATGAATCCTGCAAGAGAAAGGGATTCTCACCTACCTCTTTAAGGTACTCATCCCGGTCGCTGCGTCGGAATCCTGCATAGAAAAAACAAGTTAAATCTTTAAGAAAGCAAATGTCACAAGGAAGAAATGTCACTACATGCAAGGTTCTTATATTCCACATTACACTATGCCACCCAAAAAAAGACAGCTGCAAACTAGAAGCAACTTTAATAACAACCCACTTTATCAAATAAACTTTTTTAGCGACCACTGTTGGGTTTAGGCGCAGAAAACGTATGCCCTTGTACTTTTCAACGTGGAAATAAATAGAGCCTTCACATTTGATACTGTAATCATAGGGCAGCGACCAAGCAGGTATTTTACCAGCATGGCAGGCAGTTTCATGTTAAGCCAGGTAAAAAATGATGGGTTGGGAACAGCAAACCCGGTACCTTTTCTCTTTGAAAAATACAACTTTAAACAGCAAATGCAAAGTGAAATCACTTAAAATACATTTTGGAGCTAAAACATATCGGGGATTGAATTCCCCAGTGTTATGTTGTTCTATTCACATGTACCTTTAAGACTCGTGCTATGTATTATAGAATGCATGAGGTCAGGGTTGGAATGTGGTATTTGCTGCATTCTTGTGTGGGTGGCAGTTATGCTGGAGTGGTCCTTGGCTTAAGCTACTTCCCTGGCACTCACCTGTATAGCTTGTGCTTTATATCTAATAAAGCTATTCCTCATATTCTGCCTACGTTCCTTCATTACACCCAGCCCCAAAAAATTAATCATCGACCACTAGTAAATGCAGTAGACCTTTGTACTCACTACCATTCCTATGTGATTCTTAGAGTTTATCCATTTGTATCTCTTCCTTGAGTGACTTTACAACTTGTACATTTGCAATTTTTTTGTTTGTATCTTTTATGTAACTCATGTACTTCTAAGTCCTAATGTATCGCAACTGGTTCTTTTGTAAAGCGCTCGGACACCTTCGGGTAATGTTCGCGCTATAGAAAATCGCATTCAATTAAAAAAAAATGTATTTCAGTACGCGTAGCACACCAGGTTCGAGATGCCCACCCTCTTTACAGGTGGTCAGAAACACCCTGCTGCAGTTAGTGAGAATGGTGGAAACAGAAAAGGGATACAATTTTGAAAGACGAGCTCGAAACACACACTGAAACCTCCCTCGGCGGCTTCCGTAGACCGTTCCACTCATCCGCAGGGGGCTGCTGGCCCCAGAATGCACCGGGCTTGCAGCAGGGCTCACAATGCCCTTGCATGACTCATTCCGGGGCGGGGAGTGATTGCTGCGCGCTTCTTACCGTGAGCACCGTAGGCTCCTGCGGTGACCGCCAGCGCCCCTGACAGGGCCCCGACTCGCCTCCACACCTGTCCTCCAGCCGCAGCCATGACGCCTCCTGCCCTGTAGCTTCAGGACGACAGACCCACGGCCCGCTGGAAAGCGTCCAGGCAACGGGCCGAGGCCGGTTGGCTGGTAGAAGTGTCAGTCACAGACAAGCTTGGGTATCCGCCAATCAAACCGCACGCTACCTGTTGCTTTAGTTTGGCAGAACCAAACTCCAATCGTGTTTCTCATTATAGTCAGCTGGCGCACTAACTTCTTACGTAAGTGGGCAGCTGTGGGCGCCATGCTGCAATGGTGTCTCTTCATTACAGTGTTGCTGGAGTGTCAGCTGACGCTAGAGAAACAGATTTGGTTTTTGAGTTACTAAATGTAGAAAAAAAGAGTCAAAACTCTTAAGTATTTATTAACAATTTATTGCTGTTTTCTTATTTTTGCTTTCAATATAAACTGTATTATATTGCAAAACTCAATAAAAAATGTCAACACAGAAAGAAAATAAGTCAAGTCAAGTCATGGAATTTGTATAGCGCACTACATACCCAGAGGGTTTCAAGGCGCTTAGGAAGGGGAGGAGGATTACTTGTCAAATATCCATGTTTTAAGTTGCTTTCTGAATGCTAGGTGGTTCTGGGTAAGGCGAAGGTAAGCGGGGAGTGAGTTCCATGTTTTAGCAGCCAGGTATGAAAAGGATCTGCCTCCCATGGTGGTCTTGTTGATGCGAGGTACTTTGGCGAGGGCTTGGCTGGAAGAACGTAGTTGGCGGGAGGGGGTGTAGAAGGACAGTCGTGAGTTGAGGCAATCTGGTCCGATGTCGTAGAGTGATTTGTGTGCGTGGGTAAGCAGACGGAAAGTGATCCTCTTATTGACGGGTAGCCAGTGGAGGTCTTTAAGGTGACCAGAGATGTGTTCGTTGCGTGGGATGTCTAATATGAGCCTGGCTGAGGCGTTTTGGATTCGTTGGAGTTTCTTCTGGAGTTTTGCGGTAGTACCTGCGTAGAGGGTGTTTCCGTAGTCCAGTCGGCTCATGACCAGAGCGTGGGTGACTGTTTTCCTTGTTTCGGAGGGGATCCAGCGAAATGTTTTTCTGAGCATGCGAAGAATGTTGAAGCAGGAAGAGGATACGGCACTGACTTGTCTGTTCATTGAGAGTGAAGAATCCAGGATGACGCCTAGGTTCCGTGCGTGGTCTGTCGGGATGGGTGCTTTTCCGAGGGCTTCTGGCCACCAGGAGTCGTCCCATGCAGAGGGGGATGTACCTAAGATGAGGACTTCTGTTTTGTCCGAGTTCAGTTTCAGACGGCTTTGTTTCATCCATTCGGCAACTTCTTTCATTCCTTCGTGTAGGTTAGTTTTGGCGGTGCTGGGGTCATTGGTGAGGGAAAGGATCAGTTGAGTGTCGTCCGCGTAAGCGATGATGTTGAGGTTGTGTTGGCGTGCGATGGCCGCGAGGGGGCTCATGTATACGTTGAAGAGGGTGGGACTGAGTGAGGATCCTTGTGGTACGCCGCAGATGACTTCAGAGGCCTCGGACTTGAATGTAGGAAGGCGGACTCTCTGGGTTCTTCCGGTGAGGAACGAGGTGATCCATTCAAGTGCTTTTCCTTGGATTCCGATGTTATTGAGGCGTTGTAAAAGGGTGCTGTGGCAGACTGTGTCGAATGCTGCAGAGAGGTCAAGGAGGATGAGGGCGACTGTGTCTCCATTGTCCAGTAGAGTTCGAATGTCGTCTGTTGCTGCGATGAGGGCGGTCTCAGTGCTGTGTTTTGCTCGGAAGCCAGATTGTGAGGGGTTGAGGGATTTGTTGGCTTCGAGGAAGGCGGCGAGCTGGTTGTTGACAGCCTTCTCGATGACTTTGGCCGGGAATGTAAGAAGCGAGATGGGGCGGTAATTTTTGAGTTCGGTGGGGTCTGCTGTTGGTTTTTTCAGGAGGGCGGTGAGTTCAGCGTGTTTCCAGTCTTCCGGGAAGGTGGCGGAGTTGAGGGAGCAGTTGATGACGTCTCGGAGGTGCGGTGCTATGACGGAGTCTGCTTTGTTGAATATGTGGTGAGGACATGGGTCTGTGGGGGATCCTGAGTGGATGGAATTCATCAGACGGATGGTGTCCTCAGTGGAGATTGGGTTCCAGTTGTTAAGGGTGTTCACGGGGGGAAGATGATCAGCAAATGGTAGGGTGGGTTGGTTTCCGGGTTGGTTGTCAAAGCTGTTGTGGATGTCTGCAATCTTGTTGTGGAAAAATGAGGCTAGGGAGTCGCAGAGGGCTTGAGATGGGGTGATGTCGTTGGAGTTGGCCGAGGGATTGGAAAATTCCTTGACGATGTTGAAAAGTTCCTTGCTGTTGTGGGCGTTGTTGTCAAGTCGATCTTTGAATGCTGTTTTCTTGGCTTTTCGGATCAGTTGGTGGTGAGTGCGGGTGGCGCTTTTGAAGGCGTCCTTGGTGCTGGTGGTTGGGTCTTTTTTCCAGGCCTTTTCAAGGGAGCGGCAGAGTTTCTTGGACTTCTTGAGATCATCGTTGAACCATGAGGCCTTCTTGCTGCCAGGTTTGCTTTGACGTTTTTTCAGTGGTGCTAAGGTGTCGGCGGTGTTGGATAACCATAGGGTGAGGTTGGCGACGGCTTCGTTGGTGTTAGAAGAGAGGGCTGGGGAGTTTCGAAGGAGCGATGTGGAGATTTGGTCCGTGGTGATTTTGTTCCAGTTTCTTTGCAGGGTAGGTTGGCGGTGGATGTTGGGTTTTGGTTTGTTGTAGGTGAAGTGAACGCAGCTGTGGTCAGTCCAGAGGAGGTCCGTGGTGTGGCTGAAGGAGACATGGTTGCTGGAGGTGAAGATTGGGTCGAGTGTGTGACCTGCGATGTGGGTGGGGGAAGTGACTAGTTGTTTGAGTCCGAGGTTGGCGAGGTTGTCCACGAGGGTGGCGGTGTTGCGGTCGTTGATCTTTTCAAGGTGAAAGTTGAGGTCTCCCAGAAGGATGTAGCCTTTGGAGGGGAGCGCGTGTGGAGTGATGAAGTCCGTGATGTCTTCACTGAATTTAGCTCAGGGTCCTGGTGGTCTGTAGAGGAGGGTGCCTCTGAGTGTGGTCTTGGGGTCGATGTGTATTTGGAAGTGGAGGTGTTCGGAGTTGGCGAGGTTGGCGTCAGAGCTGGTTGAGATGCGGATTGATTTCTTATGGACGATAGCGATCCCTCCTCCTGTGTGGCTGGTACGGTCTTTGCGAGTGATCTTATAGTCTTCAGGGATGGCAATGGTGATGTCTGGTGCGGAGGAAGCGTTCATCCATGTTTCCGTTAGGAAGGCGACGTCTGGAGAGATGGTGTCTAGTAGATTCCATAGGTCAATGGCGTGCCTGTGGACTGATCGGGTGTTGAGAAGGATGCATTGTAGGTGGTTGGGGTCGGGGATCTGTGGTGTGGTCGTAGCGGAGATGTTGACGGTGCCGCTGAATTTGCAGGAGTAGCAGGAGAAAGGTCCATGGGTGTGTCCAGGAGCGGCTTGGACGCAGTTGGGGGCGCGACCGGGGTCAAGGGCTAGGAGGGTGGCGGCATCGTAGGTAATGCGGGAGGGCTGGGGAGCGCGAGGGGCAGGGGGTCTGGCGCTGGGCGCGGTCCAGGCGCGGATGGGCGTAGACGGGCTTACCTTTGGCGCACCTTCGGCGCGAATTGGGCGCGGTCGCTGCGCATGAACGCTGCGCGCGGGAGCTACTGTCATATATGGATAGTAGAGGGGGAGGGGCGAGGGCTTCTCAGCTGGGAGGCGGGTCGGGCACACGAGGAGCACAAAAACAAACAAAATGGAGGCGGAGGGGGGAGCAGGGCGGAGCGCTATTGGCTAACGCGCAAACAATGTGATGAACAGCAAGCACAGTCAAATACTTAGAGCGCTAAGGAGGCAAAGCGTCAAACAAGCAGGCGAAATTAAATGCAGCTGAAATAAGTCAATCTTGAGCAAAGCAGCGCTACGATACCACGTGTCTGCCAGGGACACTGGGAGCGACCACTCGTACCGTGAGGAGGAGCGAGTCACAGCGTCTAGAGGGCGAGGAGCGCTATAAGAACTCAGTGGGAGGGCGTCTCAGCTGGGAGGCGGGTCGGGCACACGAGGAGCACAAAAACAAAGAAAATGGAGGCGGAGGGGGGAGCAGGGCGGAGCGCTATTGGCTAACGCGCAAACAATGTGATGAACAGCAAGCACAGTCAAATACTTAGAGCGCTAAGGAGGCAAAGCGTCAAACAAGCAGGCGAAATTAAATGCAGCTGAAATAAGTCAATCTTGAGCAAAGCAGCGCTACGATACCACGTGTCTGCCAGGGACACTGGGAGCGACCACTCGGACCGTGAGGAGGAGCGAGTCACAGCGTCTAGAGGGCGAGGAGCGCTATAAGAACTCAGTGGGAGGGCGTCTCAGCTGGGAGGCGGGTCGGGCACACGAGGAGCACAAAAACAAACAAAATGGAGGCGGAGGGGGGAGCAGGGCGGAGCGCTATTGGCTAACGCGCAAACAATGTGAAGAACAGCAAGCACAGTCAAATACTTAGAGCGCTAAGGAGGCAAAGCGTCAAACAAGCAGGCGAAATTAAATGCAGCTGAAATAAGTCAATCTTGAGCAAAGCAGCGCTACGATACCACGTGTCTGCCAGGGACACTGGGAGCGACCACTCGGACCGTGAGGAGGAGCGAGTCACAGCGTCTAGAGGGCGAGGAGCGCTATAAGAACTCAGTGGGAGGGCGTCTCAGCTGGGAGGCGGGTCGGGCACACGAGGGGCACAAAAACAAACAAAATGGAGGCGGAGGGGGGAGCAGGGCGGAGCGCTATTGGCTAACGCGCAAACAATGTGATGAACAGCAAGCACAGTCAAATACTTAGAGCGCTAAGGAGGCAAAGCGTCAAACAAGCAGGCGAAATTAAATGCAGCTGAAATAAGTCAATCTTGAGCAAAGCAGCGCTACGATACCACGTGTCTGCCAGGGACACTGGGAGCGACCACTCGGACCGTGAGGAGGAGCGAGTCACAGCGTCTAGAGGGCGAGGAGCGCTATAAGAACTCAGTGGGAGGGCGTCTCAGCTGGGAGGCGGGTCGGGCACACGAGGAGCACAAAAACAAACAAAATGGAGGCGGAGGGGGGAGCAGGGCGGAGCGCTATTGGCTAACGCGCAAACAATGTGATGAACAGCAAGCACAGTCAAATACTTAGAGCGCTAAGGAGGCAAAGCGTCAAACAAGCAGGCGAAATTAAATGCAGCTGAAATAAGTCAATCTTGAGCAAAGCAGCGCTACGATACCACGTGTCTGCCAGGGACACTGGGAGCGACCACTCGGACCGTGAGGAGGAGCGAGTCACAGCGTCTAGAGGGCGAGGAGCGCTATAAGAACTCAGTGGGAGGGCGTCTCAGCTGGGAGGCGGGTCGGGCACACGAGGAGCACAAAAACAAACAAAATGGAGGCGGAGGGGGGAGCAGGGCGGAGCGCTATTGGCTAACGCGCAAACAATGTAATGAACAGCAAGCACAGTCAAATACTTAGAGCGCTAAGGAGGCAAAGCGTCAAACAAGCAGGCAAAATTAAATGCAGCTGAAATAAGTCAATCTTGAGCAAAGCAGCGCTACGATACCACGTGTCTGCCAGGGACACTGGGAGCGACCACTCGGACCGTGAGGAGGAGCGAGTCACAGCGTCTAGAGGGCGAGGAGCGCTATAAGAACTCAGTGGGAGGGCGTCTCAGCTGGGAGGCGGGTCGGGCACACGAGGAGCACAAAAACAAACAAAATGGAGGCGGAGGGGGGAGCAGGGCGGAGCGCTATTGGCTAACACGCAAACAATGTGATGAACAGCAAGCACAGTCAAATACTTAGAGCGCTAAGGAGGCAAAGCGTCAAACAAGCAGGCGAAATTAAATGCAGCTGAAATAAGTCAATCTTGAGCAAAGCAGCGTTACGATACCACGTGTCTGCCAGGGACACTGGGAGCGACCACTCGGACCGTGAGGAGGAGCGAGTCACAGCGTCTAGAGGGCGAGGAGCGCTATAAGAACTCAGTGGGAGGGCGTCTCAGCTGGGAGGCGGGTCGGGCACACGAGGAGCACAAAAACAAACAAAATGGAGGCGGAGGGGGGAGCAGGGCGGAGCGCTATTGGCTAACGCGCAAACAATGTGATGAACAGCAAGCACAGTCAAATACTTAGAGCGCTAAGGAGGCAAAGCGTCAAACAAGCAGGCGAAATTAAATGCAGCTGAATTAAGTCAATCTTGAGCAAAGCAGCGCTACGATACCACGTGTCTGCCAGGGACACTGGGAGCGACCACTCGGACCGTGAGGAGGAGCGAGTCACAGCGTCTAGAGGGCGAGGAGCGCTATAAGAACTCAGTGGGAGGGCGTCTCAGCTGGGAGGCGGGTCGGGCACACGAGGAGCACAAAAACAAACAAAATGGAGGCGGAGGGGGGAGCAGGGCGGAGCGCTATTGGCTAACGCGCAAACAATGTGATGAACAGCAAGCACAGTCAAATACTTAGAGCGCTAAGGAGGCAAAGCGTCAAACAAGCAGGCGAAATTAAATGCAGCTGAAATAAGTCAATCTTGAGCAAAGCAGCGCTACGATACCACGTGTCTGCCAGGGACACTGCGAGCGACCACTCGGACCGTGAAGAGGAGCGAGTCACAGCGTCTAGAGGGCGAGGAGCGCTATAAGAACTCAGTGGGAGGGCGTCTACGCTGGGAGGCGGGTCGGGCACACGAGGAGCACAAAATCTAACAAAATGGAGGCGGAGGGGGGAGCAGGGCGGAGCGCTATTGGCTAACGCGCAAACAATGTGATGAACAGCAAGCACAGTCAAATACTTAGAGCGCTAAGGAGGCAAAGCGTCAAACAAGCAGGCGAAATTAAATGCAGCTGAAATAAGTCAATCTTGAGCAAAGCAGCGCTACGATACCACGTGTCTGCCAGGGACACTGGGAGCGACCACTCGGACCGTGAGGAGGAGCGAGTCAAAGGTTCGAAAGACTGTTTCTCAACCTTTCTCACCGCCTGCCCTTGGAGGGCGAGATATTAAGGCTGTAGTCTAGTGCTTGCTGGGGTTCCTAATTTAGTTGGGTGACTAGTGATTTTTTGGATTTAAAAATTATATTTACTTTACTCTTCTTGTTCATAAAGCTCCACTTGGACACAAGTTAATGACATTGAATTGAAAGGGAGTGCCAGAGTCAGGAATCATTTCAGGACTACTAGGGCGAGACCTAGAATACCCAGGGAAGCGGGCTACTGCCCCAAATGCTCTTCCACATGTGTTGTAATGAATGAATAGTTTACTTTGGACTCTGGCAGCCAGACAGACTCCGCAGGATCAAAAAGGTATAAATACCGTTATTAATAAGTGTTCAAGGTATAATCACACCCTAGTGGGATTTGTCCCTAGTGAGAAGCCCTGACTCCCCAACTGACTTGTACTCTAGGGACACAGTTCTATAACCAACATCCAATTAAATCACATGCTAGATTGAGTAGAGCAGAAACAAAGGAAACAAAAGCATGATGTAATACAATTCTATTACAGGACCGGAGACTTCAGATTATGCTTTCTCTTCACTGTTTATTTACAGCAGCCAATGAAAACGTTTAAGACACTTTCAAATATACTACATATCCCATGATGCAATGGGCAAGTCCAATAACCATAGAGACTATGCCTTATATATGTTCTCTCACACACAAGCACTTCCTCTTTCTTTGCTGCTTGCAGCCGAGTTAAGTGCTATATATTTGTTACCTTACTTGTGCATCTGGAATGTTTTTTGTATATTGGTGCTTTACTGTGGCTTATTTACAGTAATCATGCTTAGCGCGAAGTCTATTGGTGATACTAGTGTTTCTATGGTTACGCGCTTCAGCGCAGTGTTAATTTGTTGTGTGCTTCATGATCAGGTGGAGGCGAGGTGGAGGCTTCGTGCCTTGCCTCCACAAGATACCGTTGCCCCTCATTCTTCCTGCTGCGTTTCGTGCGCATTGATTATATCGCGGAAGCCTTCCCTCATTAGGCCCGCGAAAAAGTGTTTGAGCCGGCAGTCGTGTAGGCCAATTGGGCTCCATTTGGGCTTTCTTTGGGCTCCCTTTGTGCTATGCAACGCCCGATTTGTATTTCCTGCTCCGTTTTGATTTTTTCGAGGGGAGTTTCTGGCACAGTCTTGACTTTGCCGCCTGTGCTGTTGGACTCCACTCTAGGCTGGAACAACTGTGACGATCATAGCCGGGTGGAGGCTTGTAAAATTTGTTTCATTGGCTCACCTTACGTCCTCTTGAGGGCTGCAATAATTTGTGGAGTACAGCTGGGCTGAGGAGCAAGCAATATCTTTATTTCATTGTGCACAGAGGGTGGCTTCCCCTTTACTAATTCCACTGGAATTACGGCTTGATTGCGCATTATATAAATGTATGTGTATTTATTTTTTCTTTCCAAGTACTTGATTTTGCGTCTCAAGCATTTCCATAATGCAGGAGTGGGCCTCTTTTGAGGATGAGGACTATGGTTTTTATGAAGAGGAGCATGGCCCCTTATTGGAGGACAATTTGGTAGACGCCCTAGATGCTTCTGTTCAACAGTCCATGAAAAGGGCTATTGAGGTGAATAAGGCGCTGGCTGCCACCCTGAAACATATCACAGCGCAATTGGAGAGTTTTGCCAAACGTCACGGTTTCCAACCCTCTGAGCCTTCAGGATCCTCCCAGCTTGCTGCAGAAGGGGCAACACAGTCTAAAACTAAGTCGGCTAAATGGCGCATGCGCAGGCCTTGACTCAACTCCCTCCTCCTAAACCTGCAGATCATCAATATTCAGTGTCCGCAGCCACCCCGTCTCCATCTAACATATATAATACTGACACTACTGCCGCTATCGACACTGACTCTACAGGCGCTCCCTCTCCTCCTAAGTAGAACAAAGCAAAGAGGGCACACCTAGAGCAGCAACCTGCCTCAACGCCTTTTGATTTCAACCCTCTGGACATGGTCCATCCGAGGTCCTCTGATTGTGCTCCTCCTCCAGATGTTGTTGATTACTTCTACCAGAATTTGAGGAATCACTTTGATAAGGAAGTGCGTAACCGACTTCGATCGGATTGTACACGCCCAGACATTCCGGATAGTGTTGCAGAGACCCCTTGACATTGACCCGGATACGCTGACGTGTCTAAAAAAATTTGCAAAAGATGCCAAAAAGGGCATCGACCGCGCTTAGCGTGGATGCCAAGATAAACTTTTAGACGTCGCAGGCCCTTTGGCGAAGATTCTTAAGATGACGTTGGTGGCCAAGGACACTGGCTCCCCCATCGATCCGTACATCTTGGCAGGATGGACGCAATGAGCCATCTGTTTCCTTGGCAACACCAATTGCACCATTTCCACGGAGAGAAGAAAATCATACTTATGCGCATGGATAGCAATCTCACAGAATTCGCATCCTCTGAAGCTGGCCCCCCGGCCGAAGGGCTCTTGTTCGGCGACAAATTTGTGAAGGACATGTCCAAATACGTGGGCACTTTCACCACCCTTCACATGGCTCAGTCCAACATTAAGCGAGTGTTTCAACAAGGCCTTTTTGGACTGGCCGGGCGAGGCAGGGGCCGCTCGCCAGGCCGTCAGTATGTTCAGTGCCCGCCAAGAGGCAGCTACGGTTGTGGTAGAGGGGATTTCCAGGACCCTACCAGGGGTGGTACCTTCTACCTGACCCAAAGAGGGAACTTCCAGCCTCAGATCACTGCAGGTAAGAGCTTTAGCTCCTCTATCTTACCCTCTGGGGGGTCGCATTTGTCACTTTGTACATAATTGGGCTGAAATTACACACAATGCCTGGGTCTTACAAACAGTTCAGGGTTTCCAAACAGAGTTCTTCCAGTCTCCTACGCAAGACTTTATATTGCCCGTTGGTTTTTTCCCAACAAGAAGAAATTTTTATAGAGCATGAAATAGCAGAATTGCTGGAGAAGCGCGCGGTAGCCTATTGCGACACCAAATCCGAAGGCTTCTGCAGCAATGTCTTCCTCATGCAAAAGAGGGGAAGCGGCTACAGGCTGGTTCTCGACCTGATGGGCTTCAATCATTTTGTTCTCTATCGACATTTCAGGATGGAGGGAATACATCTACTGACAGATCTTTTGAGACAGGGGGATTGGATGGTCTGATTGGACCTCAAGGATGCCTATCTCACGGTGCCTAGCTTCCCTCCACACTGGCGCTTCTTACAGTTCCGGTGGTTGGAATATTTGGTCCTTCCTTTCGGTCTTTCCTCTGCGCCTTGGTGCTTCACCAAGCTGATGAAACCCCTGATGGCTCATCTCCGAGAACAGGGTATTCGTCTCATAATTTATCTAGAAGACATACTCATTATGGTGCCGTCGGTTGCCCTAGCAGCCCAGCACCTTCAAATCATGGTGAAGCTTTTGGAGAATCTAAGTTTCGTAATCAATTCAAACAAATCAGTCCTGTCTTCGACTCAGTCAATAGAGTTTCTGGGTTTTGTAATCAACTCTCAGACGGCCCAACTTCAGCTGCCCAAAACCAATTTGAGGGATCTGAAAAAGAAACTGAAGGTGACACTAACCAAATAAGTAATGTCGCTGCGGGCCATTGCTCGTCTGGTGGGACTACTTGCGTCCTCAATTCAAGTGATTTTTCCGGGTCCGTTGCATTATCAGGCCTTGCAACGCCTGAAGACTCAGCACTTGCAGAAAGGTCTTTCCTACTCCGACCAGGTTCCCCTCACGGACAAGGTGAAGGTGGAGCTCAATTGGTGGCTAACTCATGTAGATGCATGGAATGGTCGAGCGATCTTTGGATCTCGACCGGAAGTGGTCATAGAGTCCGATGCCAGCCGGTGGGGCTTGGGGGCGAAATGCTGGGAGATGACCACAGAGGGCAGATGGTCTCTCCAGGAATTAGCATGGCACATCAACTGCCTTGAGCTCCGACCGGGTTAGTTTGCGATCCGCTCACTCTCACAGAGGAAGGTCTCCTGTTGCATCTTCCTGAGGATGGACAATATTTAGGCAGTGAGGTACATAAACAAATTCGGGGGAACCAGATCTCCGATGCTGGCAGAGATAGCCAAGGATTTTTGGCATTACTGACTAGCGCATCAGATTACGGTTATAGCAGATTACCTTCTGGGACAGAACAATGCGATAGCGGATTGGAATTCTCACCACTTGCGAGATTACAGCGATTGCCAGCTTCATCCCTTCCTTTTTCAAATGATTCAGGAGACCTGGGGCCCTTGCAGAATAGATCTGTTTGCCTCCAGGCTCAATCGCCAACTAGAAATATTTTTTCAGTTGGAGGCCGGACCCTCTGGCGAAAGACATGGATGCGTTCACTCAGGATTGGTCGACGTCATTGAATTATGCGTCCCCCACTTTCATCCTGATACCCTGAGTAGTGGACCAGATTGTCCTTCAACAAGCAGAATTTGTCCTGATCACACCAGTTTGGAAGTCTCAGCTGTGGTTCCCGGTCCTTCTGGAGTTAACCTGCGATTTTCCGCTTCCCTTTCCATGGTCTCAGACAATGCTCCAGGGCGCTCAGGGAGAACTACACCCACTAGGGCTAGCGGGACAGTTGTCCCTGATGGCCTGGAGGCTTTCAGGCAACAATGATCGTTGCCAGGAATTTCAAAGGAGGCTTCCGGTTTCATCCAGCAAGCCTGGGCTCCTACCAGGAAGCGATACTCCTCAGCATGGCTGGGTTGGTGCCTGGAGAAACAGGTGGATCCCGTGGAGGCAGATACCTCACTAGTGGTAAATTTCTTATCCAAGAAAGCCTCAGACGGGTTCTCCTACAGATCGGTTAACAACATCAGATCGGCTATCTCAGCGGGACATACACAAATTGATGGTAGACCAGTAGGTATGCATCCTGTTATATCCAAACTCCTCAAAGGCATACGAGTGGCAAATCCTCCTGAGGCTAAGTATTCTGCTTCATGGGATGTGTCCAAAGTGTTATCTTTGTTTGACAGCTGGCCTCATAATGAGGAAATTCCAAGAAAGCAATTATCGGCTAAGCTAGCTATGCTCCTTTGTTTGTCTGCTTGTCGACAAGTTTCTGACATCGGAGTTCTGGACTTAACAGGTATAGTGTTTTCCCCGGAAGGGGTTTCCTTTACAATTTCTGCTCGGACAAAAACTTTTTCACGTTCCATTGATTATCATGTTTTTCCTGGTAATGCGAAGTTGTGTGTGGTACAATGCTTGAAAGCTCATGAACAATGTACCCAAGCTGCTAGACCGGTTGGTTGTTCCAGATTGTTAATTGCTTTACAGAAACCATTTAAACCAGTTAAGTCTGCAACTATTGCCAGATGGCCCAGATATGTAATGCAGGAAGCTGGTATTGACACAGGCCTCTTTGGGGCCTATTGAGTGAGAGGGGCCATGGCGTCCAAGTCTTTCATGCTAGGCGCTAGTTTATAGGATATAATGAAAACAGCTGATTGGTCATCTGATTAGACTTTTAAACAATTTTATTACAAACCTGTCGGCGATATTGCTTCTGTTGTATTGATAAAGCGTTGAACTAGCATAATCTGAAGCCTCCGGTCCTGTAAAAGAATAAAACATTTGCTAGCATTCGCACCAAGAATTTTCAATTCTATTAAGGACACGAAGGCGAGGATTATCCCTCCCAATGTATATGCTAATGTTCATGATTAGGTATATTACCCACCCTGACAGTTTTGCTTATCATGGTTATTACGATTTGTGAATTTCTATTGCAGGAGCGTAATAGAAAGGTGATCAATAAACAGCAGCTTGTTGCCAGGTTCGGATGATGTGCTGTGCACCTTCAGCATTATGGAAGCTGATGTTTATAGCATACTAGCAGCCCGCCCCGGCGTTGCCCGGGGCAGAAGGGGGATGGGGGCAGCATTGCAGCAGGAGAGGCGCAGCAGGAGAGGCGCAGCAGAGCGGCTGGGAGCAGCAGAGCGTACTTACAGTGTTTCCTTGCTCCGGTTTTGTTGGTCCTGGCCGCTTCTGCCCACGCTCGTGTCCGCTGTTTCCCCCGACGTCCCGACTTTGAGGAAAAGGCTTCCGAGCACTCATGGCCCCCGCCCGTCCCTCGGTGCGTACCCGCGGCTCTTGTCCGCTGTTTCCCCTCGACGTCCCAACTTTGAGTAAAAGGCTTGCGAGCACTCATGGCCCCCGCCCGTCCCTCGGTGCGCACCCGCGGCTGCTTCACTTACCTCAGCCGCCGCTCCTCCCCGCGCTGCTGAGTTTACCATTCCACTGCTCCTCCGCTTCTCGCTGCTCCTCACCGCTTGTCCACCGCTCGCGGCTCCTCCCCGCCTGTCCACCGCTCGCGGCTCCTCCCCGCCTGTCCTTAGCTCCTCCCCGCGCTCATGTCCGCCGCTCTTCCTCTTGCTCCTGAACGCCGCTCCTCCCCGCGCTCCCGATGTCATCCCGCACGTCGCGGCCGGCGCTACTTGTAAGGGACTACTTTTTTTTTATTCCTAAATTTTTTAAAGAACGTATATATTTTTTTTTTATATAGCCTATGTCCTTCTGCTTGCCCTGAGGTTTTCAAAGATGTCTTGGGTGTTTGGATTGGTGGTGTACTTTTCGAGTTTACCTGGCTCAAAGGACACAGTTCTCTCTTTATAATAGTAGTATAGAAGAGTTTGTGTTCTGTGTTTTCCTACGTTTTAATGGACATGGGTTGGATTCAAATTGGACAGTGTCGTTCAAGGCAAAGAAAGAGGAAGTGCTTGTGTGTGAGAGGACATATATAGAGCATAGTCTCTATGGTTATTGGACTTCCCATTGCATCATGGGAAACGTAGTATATTTGAAAGTGTTTTAAACGTTTTCATTGGCTGCTGTAAATAAACAGTGAAGAAAGAATGCATAATCCTCGCCTCTGTGTCCTTAATAGAATTGAAAATTCTTGGCGCGAATGCTAGCAAATGTTTTACTCCTTCACTTAGACAAAAATGAATACAATAATAAACCACAAGAAAACGTATGAAACAGGCAGGCTGTTAGCAGGCCAAGCATACAATATGTACACACCACGGTTGAACAGCCCACTCCACATGAAGCAACAAGAATACATGCAGTGCCATTGTACTCACACCATCCTTACAGTATACAGGACCATGGTACACCACATTCACTTTATATGGCTCAAAGGAACAAGACTCTCAAGCTCACCTTCTGCATGAGCGCTGGAACTGTAAACACTCACCACATTCGACTGCATACAGCCCAAAATGCATAACTCTCTTTTGCACAAAAGTGACCAGGCAATTCACCTCACCCGTTTCTGCAATGAGGACAGGGCAGGCACTGTCTTCTTACAACACTCAAGAACAATGCCTCCCACAGTGCAGAATATAGTAACTCACATATTTACTTTTATTCCGAGCTGCACAACTTGGAGTCTCGCAGTGTTTCCCTGCACTTACTACTCAATGCTTTACCTGGCGACATATGTGCGGAGAAACGCTGTCCATCGCATACTCTCAATTTACACCTATTACAGAGTTACACTGGAAACACACTGCTAAACATGTTGCTGTTAAACTTTATCACTGTCTTTGCAGACCTGTCTTACTGTCAAGACTGCAGGTAGCAGTTGCTGGGAGCAGATATTTCAAATTTTGTGCAGTAGTTTCTCTAATTAATACCCGCTTGTCGTGCCTTAGACAGTGGGCACTAGGACCCCGGGTTAGGAGTGTGGGAGGGGGGACACGGGACACCACTTCAGGTCAGGGGAGCAGGGCGGGACACTACAGGACCGAGAGGGCAAGGGGCAGGGCGCATCCAAATGCTGTGGCCGATATAGACAAATAAACATACCTGACGAGCATACAACGGTCTCCTGTAATCCTTGGGGGCTCCACGATATGACACCGCTGTACCTTTCAGCCTTTTTCGTGAATGATTCTGTCACACATAGCAGTAGCACTACTTACCTTTGCCTCGCTGTTTGCCCATAGAGCCTTATCATTCATCTGTTGGACATCTTGTTACCCCAGACTGCTGAACTCTTTCACTTTGATACTGTTTATTGGGAAAAGAGAATGGTGATGCATTTGTCACGTTCTTGTCCCTTTTTCATCTTTGTCTTTCCCTTCTGAATAGATTTCTCCCTTGCACATGTGCGGGGGGCAGGTTTTGAAAAGTCTTATGCATGAGAGCTAATTACCCTATGTGATGAATCACAGGGTTTAATGTCACAAGAACTTTGGCTTCATTTAAAACATCGGGATTAAAATCAGTTATATGAAAAACTAATCAAAGTGAATAAAACTTCACTATGGTAGACAAGTGGTTGTCAAAAGTTGAGGAGCAGCACTCCAGCATGCCCAAAGCAGCTCCTCCCTTCAAATGAAGAAGCATCTATGAAGGCTCCCCAGAAGTCATGTTGCTTCCTGAAACTATTGTTGATTCCAGGAGCCACTCTGTAAACCACAGAGCTCTGAACAGATGTACATTTAGCGATCAGGTTCTAGTCCTTCCCAGCAAGCGTGGCTGTGAGTGAGAGACGAACCTGATCTCCAAATGTATGAGTGTCACTCGCAGTGGGTGAAACATTTTCCTTCTGTTTGGTTTGCTGTGTTTGTACTATTGCTCACAAAGTTTCTTTCATCTCACTGCAAATATTGTAATCAGAAGATTGAAGACAACTCAGGAGTTGAACAGCTTGCCCGACACATCAAGAATAAAAAATACACATAGCTTTATTGGTAGGTATGTAAGCATACACTGAATATTCCATTCATTTGCGGCCTCTTGCACTTCCAACTGACTTCCAGCCCATTCACCCAGAGACATATCATCACTCCATGACATCATAGTTTTGGAGGGAAAAATCACTGATTGAATCAGCAATCACTCTAGATTACTGTGCACTCACTGCAGGGATATTTGTGTAACCTTTATGTCACAGGTTTCAGTACTAAAGAGTAATCTCCCTGCCCACTGACTGAGCTGTCTATCAGCAGATATTTTGAGTCAAAAATATTGAGAAATGTAAAATGCACCAACGTGGTGCTGATGACAACCTCAAACTCAATTGACCTAAGCCCTGTCCCTACTGCATCTCGCATAAGGGCTCTATATCTATATTGCGTTTGGGGCCTTCTTCCTTAACTCTGGCAATGTTTCTAGGTCACTTAGGTGGTGTACAGGAGAGGTGCTTCCAGGCTACCCTATCACACCCCATTGTCCTCAACCAGAAGTTGGCAACATTTTGTGAGCTTTTGGCATCGTTTCACTTTAACCCACCCCTTCCGTGCAGCTGGGTGTCTCAGCCAACATGAGTGCAACATCAGGCGGCAGCGGTTTGTGCTCCCCTGTTAACACTTAAGGTTGCCCTTAACCCTGAGTGGTAAGAGGGAAGGACCATAGACGATGTCGGTGTGCATCATGTCCATTCCCTGCTGCTGGAAGTCATGGTGTCGTCCTTCACGGAGGAGCAAAAGGAGAGGTAGGGGCTTTAGCTGTACTCCTTAGACTGCCAGTATTATCACTTTATTCCAGTTAAATTTGTGTCTGTTGACTCAATTCATGATTCAGCTACAGCTCAGATCAGGCTTGTGTACAGGAAACTGAAGGAGGCCTCCACACGAATGGTTATGTTGTATCCAAATGCGAAAGAAAATCCAGTCCCAGACTGACACGTGTTTCGCTCTGGCATATTACCAATTTCGTTTTCTCAAGGCTTAAAGTAAATGTAAGTCATGATCCTTGTTTCATCCTTGTAGCTCTTGAACCACTGTTTGGAATACAGTAAATATTGCCCCAGGTTCTTGTTCTAGGGTTGCCCTTGTTGTTTGTAAATCATCATCCTTGTTTGGTCAGCCACTGCAGTGTCTCATCGTCCAGTTGCGGTACAAAGCAATATATTGATCACCATTACTTTGCGTGGTTCAGATCATTGGGTATTCGGACCATGATATTGGATCAGAACTGGACATTAAGACACTCACTCAGCCGAGCAAAAAAAGATTTTCTCATTACGTTTACTTGTGAAACTCACCGATCACGGCAAATGAAGAAAAGTAGCAACCATTGTTACAACCTTGGATTAGAATTATTTACAACACTGGATGTAAAATAGCCATTCGTGTGCGTGTCTCCGTCAGTTTCCGGTGGTTTGTGTGCATGTCTCCGTCAGTTTCCGGTGGTTTGTGTGCATGTCTCCGTTAGTTTCCGGTGGTTCGTGTGCATGTCTCCGTCAGTTTCCGGCGGTTTGTGTGCATGTCTCCTCCAGTTTCCGGATGTTTGTGTGCATGTCTCCTCCAGTTTCCGGTGGTTCGTGTGCATGTCTCCTCCATTTTACGGTATTTCTCGGTGCATGTTTCCGTTGGTTTCCCGGGGAAAATGAGAGGTATTTTGTGGCGCTCCCAAAAAGATAAACAGCTGCCAATGATGCACTCAGAGCCCTGTATGGCAGAGGGAGCGTCCTAGCAGCAGCACCAGTCTGCTTCTTGGCCACATTTTACTAACTGGACTAGATTCTTGGATGCCGTAGCTGATATAGTTTGAACAAGCATTTGCAATGCAATAGGTCTCGCATTTGTGAGAGTTTAAGCTCTTGGCACTGTAAATGACAATGCCTTTTATTTAGGTGTTTTCAAAACTAACACATATATAAAAGGCATTGTCACTTCTAATGCCAATAGCTTAAACTCTTGCAAATACGAGACCACTTTAATGGTGGTAGCACCCCTTTCTTTAGACGCGGCGTGGTGTAACCTGAATACGGTGAGCAGAGTCTAAAGAAAGGGGTACAGCCACTATGTAAATGAAAACACGGTATGGGAGCTTTCACTGCAAAAAATAAATTAAAAATGTTTAGTAATGTGGCCGCTAAAGTTAAAGCGGACCGTGCTGCCAAATAAATAAATAAATAAATGCGGCCGCTATAGTTAAAGCGGACCACCATTACTAATTAAAATAAAAGCGAGCAGCGTGCTGCTTGTAGGAAAGCAGGTAGTGGATGGAATAGGGGCCAATCATTGAAGAAAATAGTGCTCACAGACTAGATAAAGCAGACTGTGTAACAACACAAGTAAAAATTCCAGTCCTTATGGGAGGTTACAAATACAGAGAAGGTGGTACCAAGGAGGGACTACTAAGTCTATTCATGAATCAAAAGCAACAATTTAGAAAGGACAATCACAGCAGCCAATCAACAAGATGGGCGGGAAATAGGCAAAGCCTCAAGTCCCCACCTGAATACACCATGCCTCGCAGGACAGCGCATGCGCTGCCCAGGCTCGACCTAAAAATAAAAGTTGTGAGACTTAGGGCCAGATGTATCAACATTGAATTTTGCAAGTCCATAATAGCAAATTTTACCGATCCGCTATTATGGAATTGCAAAATGCAATGTATGTAGGTTTCGCAAAAAAAATTGCGATTCCTACATATTCTTTAATTCCAAATCGCAAATTGCGATTCGCTATTAAGGAATGCCTTCCCATTCATTCCTATGGCCCAGAGGCCCATTCGCAATTTGCGATTACCAAATTGGTAGTCGCAAATTGCAAATGCAATTACAAGGTTGATAGGGGGCCCTGATGCACTCCCAAAAAAGGTAAGTGTGCACATGTGGTGCACATACATGCCCTAAGGGCATGTGTTTGCACGACAAGGCACGTGAAAAAATGCAAAAATTTGTATTTTTCAATGAATTTGCAAATTACTACCAACTTGAAGTTGGTGGTAATTTGCGATTCCTTAAAGCAAGCTCGCAATTTTTACCTGCTTCCTGCATAGCATTTAGGGAATCACAAATTGCGATTCCCTAAATGCATTCTCAAAATAGGTAATCGCAAAAATTGTGATACCCTATTTTGCAAATGCCTTTTGGGATGATACATCCCAAAAGGCTTTTTACCGTTCGCAAACGGGCCGATTCTGCGAATCGGCCCGTTTGCGACCAGTAAAAGGCTTGATACATCTGGCCCTTAGAACTTTGCACCTTTGTACACTCCTACACTCGTTGCGTTGTGAGATTTGTGGGGCACTGTAACAAGGCGACCGTCTTTGGCACAATTTGGAGTCCTGTACTAGCCTCTTCCAAGGCAAAATGAAATGTGAACAATTAGCCTGTTCATCACTCAGCATTAAATGCTAAATTATAGGAGGCATCCTGAATACATTCAAACCATACAGCGAGGGATGCTGCTGCTCATAGTGCCATAGTATTTGGGTTAATTCCCCTGGGAAGTCCAGAAACACAAAGGGGCAGTGCAGCCTTTCACCACAATTATATATGAGCATCCTTGTCTTGAGCTATTCTGATCTTTTGTTTACATACGTGCATTAAACTTAAAGAGCAGAAGAAAAATGGCAATAAGTTGGACAAATGTACTCCCTAACACAGGATAAATTCCAAATAATGATACATTTTCACCTGTAATTAAAAGGAAATCATACTTTGTCTCAAATTACAAATTATGAAAACAATTGATCCTTGACTAACCTTAGAGAAAACAAAAACAAATAATGAGGGTAATTTTATCATATGGGGGTTGCCAAATCGGTCAACCACTGGTAATCAATACTACTCAACTGCAAATTTTTAGACAAATGTACACCCTGAAGGGAAAAGAGAAAATATATAGATACACAGTGCGTATATACAAACTACACCCACAATTTTTTGTTGAATAAATCCTTTTTTATATATTCTCAAAGTTGAATGCAAACAAAAATAAAATGGTAAAGACATTACCACACAGATTAGAGGCGATAAGAGGTTGCTCGAGAGAAAGGAGTGGGAGAAGGAAGTGCTCCTGCTGGAGGAAAAGGGAGTGCAAATCACAAGCTTTAGAGTTGCAAGCTATTCCTTGTTTCAAGAGGATGCTTGTTTATGAAGGAGAACAGTACAGTATGGCCGGTCCACAACATTATTTACAGAACATTTATCATTATTATGTAAGTGCATGAATGCAACATCTGATGGAGGGGCAAGGATGGTCGAATGAGTGTTACAGGCCCTTGCTTGGGGGTATGCGTCGACGTTTCGACCCGACTTATGCGTAGAGGGTAACTTGTGACCTCCGCTTGCGGGTCTTCTTCCGGACAGAGGGGTGGGAGGGGCAACGTAATCTTGGCGCCAGGGAGCGGCGTCTCAGGTCACTAGTCCCATCGGAATCCGACGGAGCAGCTTCTATGAGGCCTGGCGCTTTTGTAATTTCACAGGAGTATGGAATATGTATAATTTGCTTACTACCACATGCAACAACTTCACTTCCAGATTGTTCAAAGGGAATAGCTGGAACCTTTTAAAAGTGCTGTGACCAATTAACGTAAATGGTAAGCTAGAATCAGCCGTTAAACAAACTTTAATGTCATTAATCTATACATTGCAATGATAAGTCTTTCTTTACCCACCTTGTAACATATGTACTTGCTCCAACCCACCATCACCACTGTCTGCCTGTTCTTTCAGGCACAACACCGCATCACTGCACACTTCGATCTCCACTTGTTCTTCCACACTTGACATCCCTATATTTTGCAGACCCATCACTCGACACACACTAGCAAAGTGTCCCTTATAATTACATTTCAAATTTGAATAAATTGCAGGGTAAATCTTTGCAGATCCTACATGACTTCGACTCCCACACCTAAAATTAAAAAACATTATCATTAGGTTCTTTCTTAGTAGCAAAACGATAGTCTGTCCAAGGTTGATTTTTCTTCTGGACATACTTGCGAAAGTCCTTGTCATTATCGCGTTACACTCTGACCTCCCTACATTACAGATCAGTAGATGGAGAAGACAACGCTTTAAAATAAACTCCGAATTTTCAATGCCCCTTGCAATGCTCAAGGATGATTCTAGATCCGGATTGTCCATAGACAATATTTTCTCCTGCACTCAACGATTATTAATGTTCTCAATTTAATTGATCACATATGATCTCATCCCTGAGATCACAATAGTTGCAAGTGACTGCCAATTTCCTCAATGAAGAGACAAAAGCATCAATAGACTCACCAAGTTACTGCGCTTGTTGCAAAAACAGACACCGCGCCAATATCACATTCCTGGTAGGTTAACACCTATTGTTGCTTTGCCAGTGCTTCAGTGCATTGACACTGTATTTATTTTATTTTTATTTATTTTATTTTTTATTTTATTACATTTGTATAGCGCATTATCACCGATTGGTCTCTAAGCGCTTGTACTTGAAAAACTGAACCATTCAGAAAGCAGACAACCCAGTTATATCACACCCCACGCTTCTCGAAAATATTTACACTGTACACATTTTTTATTTTACTATTTCAACATAGCTCTCGGCCATGTCAGAATGGTAAACTAATAATAAAAATAAAGCGTTCAGAGCACTTACAGGGGAAGCAAGCGGCACTTTAACACTTGACCGCTGCCAGACCTTAGGGAGAAAAAAAAGCGAAGTGTGATAGGCAAGGGGGCACCAATATGATAATGTGGGGGAGGTCTGGAATGAGGGGTGTTTAGTATATGTAAAGATAGTGACACAAGGGAGCACTCCTAATAAAATAAATGCACATATTCAAAAGTAATACATGAGTGCCCATGTGGGCGTGGACTGCCATTTGAAGTAATTCACATCGGAGAAACGCTGTGGACTAATACCAGTGCTGAGGACAGGCCTGCCGGCCAGTGACTAAAGCCACCTGGACCACAGTGGCTAATGGATGTATGGTTTTGTTCGTTTATGAGTAAGTGTATGATGTGTTGGGTGGTGTGTGGTGTATGACAGCATGAGCTCCCACCACACTCCAAACCCTACCTGTGGGGGAGAGCTAAGAAAGATATCACCTTTCTCCATAAATCTTCCAGCTGGCAGAGGGCGTGTGGAAATGGGCCATGCCCCAGAGGATGCTCTGCCTGGCCTCCCACACTGCAGGGGCTTTGAATCAGAGAGCAGACATTATGGGCAGGGTTTCTACTCACCCCATGAATGGGAGCTAAAGTGAGCACTCCTAGACATTCTTCTCCAGGCCGGGGGAGGGGGCATCTAATTGGTCTTCTGCACCAGTTTCCCCATAAAAGGACATGGTGGTGCTCAGGACACATCCACCCTTTGTCCGAACGAAGAGGGTTACATTTCATCCAAACGAGGAGATCTTCTCCCATCTTCTTTCACACGTCCTCTTTACTCCTTATGCGTTGTGCTGCATCACACTGTTGTAGGCATACGCTTAGGAAAGGTGACCATGTCACCCCCAGGTCACTATGGACGGGTACGGCTCCACCACGTGGGCGTCGGAGCATCGCCCCACTGCTTTCCCTCAGTGCGAGAAGCAGAAATGCAAAATGGTATTAATACAATTTTTCGTTTCTGCTTCTCGCACGGCGAGAAAGCAGAAGATGGGTATGCCTGGTTGGGGGCTCGAGGAGGAGTGGCTATCCCAATGCTAATGGCCCTGACTGTTTGGTCGGCCCCAGGGCCGACCAAACCAGTCACAGCACTCTCCGTTTTCTTCCTGTAGGCTGCCGCGCGGCCTGCATAAAGAAAATGGCCTCCTCTAAGACGCTTGTACGGACAGCGTCCTAGCCAATCACAACGCTGCCATTGCAGCATTGTGATTTGCTTAGGGGAAGAGGGGGAGTCTGCCTGCTTCTGCTTCCTATTTGCAGAGAGCAGGAGGCGCAATGTGGGAGTCCGGCACCGGAGGCGAAGGTCAGTTTTTAAAATAATTTTATTTTTTAATTAACCCCCCTTCCCACGTGACCCCCGCACCTCCACCTGTGATTTATGCCGACCCCGTGCACTATTGAGTCTTGAGAATGTTTCTCTTGTAAATCATGCGCCAACTCAGGTGCCCTTGCACCACGCTGCAAGGGCGCCTACATTGCAGGGATGAATATTTTTTGTGCAGGATGGGACACCTTTTGCACAAAAACAATAATTGATGGTATTTTTCTCTTTCTATGCGAGCGGCAGAATGCAGCACGCATAAAAAGAGCAAAACACGAGGAGAAATAAAGGTATTTCTCCTGGATGCGCCTCCTTACGCCTCCCCTGGGCATTCTGACATGCCCAGGCTTACCAAATGTTATAAATCTTGGAATGTGGCAGAATCGATGGGTGTTCCGTGGAATCACCCACAGCAACACCTATGGCACGCCCCTTTCATGCAAAATGATGCGTGAAAACGAGTTATATTTACAAGGCCATGAAAATCCATGCAGGGTGGCCTTGTGTGGCCTTGTAAATGTGGGCCAGCTCACTGGGCCACCGATGTGTCAAAAATGTGACGCACCGGCAGCGCAGTGCACTTGTAAATAAGCTCCCATATGTTTTTGTATCAAGCATTTAAAGATGTTTTTATATGCAGTAATGCAGAAATCGGCGGACCACGGAAAGGAAATATTGCCGAATAGCACACAATTTTGTTCACTGAGGAAGCTGGTAATAATCCCATGTTTTCTTGTTTCCCTTTGTACAAATCAGCCACTGCACGAGTATTTGATTGTCTCTCCCTTTGCCTCAAATATTAAAGCTTTGCCTTTAGATCTTTGTGCCTGAGGGTAAAGCGAGGAAGGGAGGCAAAAGCCACATATAAGCTCAGCCCATTTTGGGCTTGAAGTTTCAGGTGGACTTCAAGCTGAACCACAGACAGCTATAGCTGGCTCAACTTCCCAGCGGCTCGTCCAGCTCTACAATAGGCACTATCTCCAGTCCTGAACTTTTCACCTTGGCTTTACCTCATTGAGATCAGGTGTGTTAGCATGATTAATTTAAAGGGAGCAATACATGACTACAACACCCAGAATTCCCTAGGCTATCATGCAAAAAGCCTATGAAATGCAACTTTGTCGGTAATACCTAGTGGGAAGGACACCCTATTCTGAAGGCAGAACAAGAGATCTAAGGATGGTGCGACTGGTGCCACCACACTGGGCGTCAAGTTCAGAGGGGCTACCATTAGCAGTCTTACCACGTTCCGTGCTCCCGTCGGCCAACGGGAGCACTCCCTCCCTGGTGCTGGGAATGACCGTTGGCCGATGCAGCTCCGCCCACCCTTTAGAACGCCTGCACCGCGGCGGAATTGCCGCTGCGGTAAACAGGTTACAGGAGGGGAGGACAGAGCAGACAGGTTTGGCATGACAGTAGAGGTAAGAGTAGCCTACTGAGATGTTTGTGTGCCCAGCAATTTCAGGGGATAGCAAAATCAGCAAGATAACCCTGGTGGTTAACGCCTATCAGCGAGGATGGCGTGAGTTCTACATCTTGTAGCCCTAGAGCCTTAAGTAACATTTCCTCTACATTGATTTACACACTTTTATGATTCATTGTCTCTGTTGGTTAATTACCTGGTTTATCAATTAACCAATCTACCACAGGCAAGGCTAGGTACACACACCTGCTCAGTGCGAGGACACAACCGCAAGTAATAGTGCACTTTATAAATACATATAACATAACTTTACTTTGTCCCTGTGAAATATGTTAGGTGTGAAGTGGTCTGACACTCTACTTTGGGATGAGTGGTGCCAGAAATAAATTAACCTCTTTGACTCTGATGACGGAACCGCTCCGTCATCAGCCACGGTGGTGCTGTGCTGATGATGGAGTGGTTCCGTCATGGCCCGCCCGGCGCGCCTGCACGGCGCGGATTCCGCGCCTGTGCTGGGCGTTCTATTGAGCGGGCGGGGTCATGAGGGAACCGCTCCGTCATCAGCACAGCTCACCCGAGGCTGGTGACGGAGCGGTTCCATCACCAGCGTGTGAGCGCCGCGCGCCCCCCCCGCCCCCTTAGCGCTGCGGCAGAATAGCCGCCGTAGCAAAGGTGTTAATGTAAGATAGGGGCTATGAAGAGATGAGGGGCACTGATGGAGGGTGATTGGGAGGCAATCCATGGAGATGAAGGTAAGTGAGGGAGGTCTGCCAACAAAGCTCTTCAGTGCCTCATCAGGGGTAGTAAGCGCTACATAAATGCAATTTCAGTTTAAAACACCAGGCACCACCAGTGGTGGTGCACGTGCAAGCACGGTGACATCTCAACCCAATATTGATGCGATAATCATCAGCAGCATCTATCTCCATTTGCTCTTTTCTTCCCGGAACATTTGTTCCACCATATGTCCAAAGGCATCCTGCCAGAGCCAAGCCGGCATCCGTAGCTTTCACCAGGCATCTCTATTGGATTTACAGGACATCAACATGGACCTCCCCCAGCAGCACTACAAAGGGATGTATGTCACTACCACGCACACTTTTACAACGCGTACCATTACAACGCGGTTGTAACAACGCAAGTCGTTACAACGACTTGCTTTGGGGGGGGGGCGCAAATTTAAAAAATATAATTTACTATTCCAACACCAGTCCCTGTGGATAGTAGGGAAGGTGTTGGGATAGTAAATTAAATGATTTATTATCCTTGAGCGCCACCCAGCGCAATTCGTTGTAACAACTTTCGTTATTATAACCGCGTGGTAATGGTACTTTGTTGTAACGCTCGCGTTGTAAACGTTGTATACCCTACAAAGGCACCACCCTTTTAATGTTTCTTCGAGTGATGGTACACCATTTAACCACAAGGTTTTTGGGAATTGTTTTGATTAAGTCTCTGCCTGAAACAGCTTTCCTGATTTCTGTATTTTGTCTCTTGTTGTTGGATCTTCCCACAGAGTGGGAGTATGAGAGACCCAGACACAGAAGCGTACAATCAGGCTGGCTTCATTAGGACAAATGGTGAGTCAGGGTGGCTCATGCCAACTCATAGTGATGTATGGTGAGTCATGGTACCTAGTCACAATACCCGCCCACCTATCCAAAACACTAGAGACATGCAGGGTACACATTTACTACATTTTTTTAATGACTCAGTGTAGCAAGCAAAGTTGCTGCAGCGCATTGTGCAAAAGGGAGAGAGCAATACAGCACAATATCTACTGACGTATGGCACTGTTTCTCTCTCCTCCTTGGCGCACTTCAGACTGACCTGCGCCTACACATGAGAAAAGAAAACCTTTCACAAACAAAAAGTAAATTCCAGTTCAATGCTTGGAGCCAGGTTCCCGTTGCAAAGTGTTAGTAAAATTTCCCCCAAGAGCCTGCATCTCAATAAGGGGGAACAGACCAGGATGCACCCTCCATGGAAGAAAGTAGCGTGGTTGCTTATATGTTGAACACACTCAAACGACGTGCAAAGCTTTTATATGAACAAATTGAAAGCATCCTTTCCAGCTCAGCTGAAAGGAGAGATTCACCAGCGGCAGATGACACAAACACAAGGTAGCGGGTGGGTGGAGGGAGTGAGTGGGAGCGTGGGAGCACAGGAGCACAATATGAAGAAGTATAAACCTCCTAAGGGGTTCACAGATACACCTGGTTCTTTTAAACCAACAAAGAAGAGATTGGCACAGAAGCTGTAATATAAAGAAAACCTAATTATTGACCTCAGATGAGGGAGACTAT
The DNA here is from genome assembly GCF_964263255.1 of Lissotriton vulgaris. Classification (NCBI taxonomy): domain Eukaryota; kingdom Metazoa; phylum Chordata; class Amphibia; order Caudata; family Salamandridae; genus Lissotriton; species Lissotriton vulgaris. Next base: position 780,534,324 of record NC_141700.1, on the reverse strand, counting down.
GTCACACAGTACCCTCAGGTCACTGTAGGAGGCATTCTAAGGAGTACAGAGAACAGGGACCTTATATATGCTTAGGTTTACATAGTCAGCATAAAACCAAGGGGAGGTCCTGGCATGTACCAGCATGCAAAATGACTAATATAGGAATAAAAAATTTGCTTGCTCAACAAAGTTGGAGGAGAGACCAAACTGAGCACATCAGTAAGAATAGCCTGACAGTTCTATACTAGGAGCAGGTGCATTCTAATAGCTAAGCCTCTCTGAGCATGTGTAAGGCTCTGGAAGAGGGAAACAGCACACTGCAGGTAACTAAAATGGCTGCCAAGTACAAAATGGCTTTCAGTTCATGCTAACAGATCCCTGCAATTTTTAACAAGGAGGTGGCTCTTCCAATGCTTCCTGGTTCCAGAAGACACTGGGACAGCATCAGAGACTCCCTGTGCAAACCCGGAGCTGCCCTCATGATATTACCAATAGCATGAGAGAAGCACAGGGACTGGCCTGAGTGGGCTGGTATAACGCTTGTTCAGGCACAGGGAGTCCGTACTTTTTCTCCAAACCAGCTGTGCAATACAATTCCAGGGACGTGGGTCCTCACATATCTAAGCTGACCTGGGCCTGGAAAAAATTGATGCTCGACTTCTGCAAGAATCTTTCTCCTCTTTCCAGTATAGTTCCTCAGAATATCCCGGAATGGCCTCAGACAATTATACTAACTGGTTACATGACATCTTTTCTTCACTTGCACCACCTAAATTATTCGAAGGGTTCATTCTGCACCTTGGTTTTCAGAGGAATTGAGACTCGAAAGACAATGCTGCAGGAACCTAGAGAGACACTGGCGTAAAGATTATAACAATGACGCTAAGATATTATACAAGGAGGCTATGACCAACTACAAACACTTGACTGTTTTAGAGAAAAAGAAATATCATTGTGCGCAAATAGAATTAGCTCAAAACTCTCCGAAGGAACTATTTCAAGTAGTAACCAAACCAAACTCTCTACACCTCCAACAGGTATTTCTACTCAAGTGTCTTTTAAAGGTAAGGTCACTCACATCTATTCAAATTTTGCCACACAGGCCAATTTAGATTCGCCTACTTTTAATAATGCACCTAAAGCTCCCCTCGTCACCATATTCTCAGAATTTATTCAAGTATCATGTGAGCAGATATGTGAGATTCTTCTTTCTACTAGATTCGGTTCTCCCCTGGATCCTTCTCCTCCCTCCATTCTTAAACTTATGCCAGATCATATTGCCATTATCCTCTGTGAAATTTGTAACTCCATGTTTAATACCGGAGTAAAAGGCCATTATTAAACCTTTACTCAAGAAATCTAACCTTGATCCGTCTGAACCTAAACATTATAGACCTTTAGCGTGTCTCCCCTTCCCATCAAAAATCATTGAAAAGATAATGAATAGGCAACTAGCCAAATTTGTCGACAATAATAACTTGCTCGATGAAACTCAGTTTGGGTTCAGGAAAGGACATGGGACAGAGACAGCCCTTATCAAAGCCTCGGACAAGATCAGGATGATCCTGGATAAAGGTAGTGCGGCAGCCCTCATCCTATTGGATCTGTCCGCAGCCTTTGACACGGTCGATCATGCCATTCTTATCGATCGTGTCTCTGCTATAGGCATCAAACAAAAGGCCAGGACTCTAATACCTTCATTTCTTGAAAACCGCACACAGTCCGTTAAGTTGGGTGATTTCCACTCTTCGGTCTTTTCCATCCCATGTGGTGTGCCCCAGGGATCTTCCCTGAGTCCAACCTTATTTAATATCTATGTGTCGGACCTGGCCAGGATCATCAAAACCCATTGGATCGGGTGAACCTCTTATGCCGATGACACCCAACTTGTACTAGCAGTCCACAATGACGGAGTCAAAGTGGCAGCAAATTTTCAGGAGGGGATGCGAGACATCAGTTCTTGGATGTCACGCAACTGCCTGTAATTGAACTCCGATAAAACGGAGGTAATGACTTTCGGTAGACTAGTCTCTTACTGGTCCCCAATTTGGTGGCCAACTGAGATGGGTTCCCCCCCACTTCCTGTCACCAAGGTCAGAAATTTGGGAGTGATTTTTGATGATAAACTCTCTTTTACACACCATGCAAATGCGGTAGTGTCTTCATCTTTCTTCACTCTTAAAATGATTAGGAAACTTCTTCCTTTCCTTCCGCTGAGTGCTGGAAAAACCCTTATGTGTACATTGGTCTTATCTAAGATCGACTACTGTAAGGGCCTGTTTTTAAATACCCAGGAACAAGTTCTGAATAAGTTGCAGCTGATTCAGAACTCAGCAGCCAGAATACTGTCAGGCACGGCCAAGTTTAAATCTATCTTCTCAGTAATACGCCACTTTCACTGGCTGCCGATCAGGAACCAAATCAAATTTAAAGCACTCTGTATGGCATACAAGGCAATCAATAATCTCGGACCTGAGTTCCTAAGAAAATCTTTGTCTTACTATACCCCTAAGAGATTACTGCGTTCCTCTTCAGCCCACTATCTGACTGTCCCACGTACAAAGAAATCATCATGGGGAGACAGACGTTTTTCAGTTGCCACGTCAAAACTGTGGAATACCTTACACCTCCATATCAGGACCATCCTTCTCTTTTTGCTTTTAAGAAGTCTTTAAAAACATGGCTTTTTAACCAGTAAATATCATCTCACTGTTCTGCATCATTGTCCTTCAGCGCCGAGACACCTTTGGGTATTTGTGCGCTTTATAAATTGCACAACTAAATAAATAAATAAATAAATACCTTTATTTGAGGGTCCTTCTTGTTAAAATGGAGTAGCAAAATCAAATCAAATTGTGCATCAAATTTCTCAAGGATCAGAATTCCCTATGTTTCTGGAATAAATTAAAGAAGCATGCTTTCTTATAATTTAATAAAAAAAAGAAGGGCCTAAGATTCTATATTTTTATGATCCTAATAAAAAAACAGTACAGAAATTGTACCTCTGGAGCTAATAGTAAACATGGTGCTCTATATAACGAGGTCTGGGGCTGGGTGGTTTCAGTTTGGGTTATTACTCGTGCATCATAACCTCGACTCTCGGTGGAGGGTTCTTATTTATAAAGCTTGTGGTTTCGTGAAATTTAATGACAATATACAAAAAGATTTTGCATTAGGGTGCACCATGCCATTTATAACATGAAATTCAAGTCGCTACAAACCATATCACAGTGTCTTACAATCACAGCACTAAAGTTATTTATTTAAACAAATGATTACGGTGAGGAAACACTCTATGCACACAGGATCTATGAAGTAGTGGCAAAAATACAATTATTTTCCACAATTCAAAATGCTCCATATGCAGAAAAGGTGGTATACCTCCATATCATTGTCCAGACATGAATGCTCATTAGTAGCATGCAATCCCAACATATTTCTAGTCAATTCTTTGGAAACAAACCATATCAGAAGAATGTCATACTGTTTAAAGTATTCTTATACTCTCTCTTTCAAATTCACCCCTAAGACATGATAAAAGCTTGTAGTGATTATTAAATAAAAAAACACAAAAAGGTCCATTATGAAGAAAGGCAATACTAGAATGCTGTTACTCAGAAGTGTGTCATAAGAGGGAATTTGCATATTGTGCAATCCTATTCCTTGCATTATACAATTTCCCATATCATCAGCGGCTATAATTTATGATACTAACCACGCTATCGTTCATTTTATAAAAATATATTAAGACCATCTAATGCAAAGCACAGCTTATAACCAGGTGAGATATACACAACTTCCACCTTATATGCGAGATTCCATTATTAACATATTAAGACAGTTATTAAAATATAAAAGACACAGTGGACCAAACCAGACAAGATAAAGACAATACAAAGAGGACACTGTGATTTTGGGTCAACAGTATATATTTTATTATCCAACACAAGAAACAATACTAACTCCATCTCAATTTCTCATGATTCATTGGCTCACAAACGCTATGCAAGTCCTGTGGCGTGTTCCCAACACAGAAACCGGTTGACATCTAACGAGCAGTTTAAATAACCCTCTCAATCAAACCCACCTGATGTGGATGGGTAAGCCACCTTATGTGTTGCCACTACTTGGTCGCCATCGTATAAAAGTTAAATAAAATGGGTGAGTCTAGGAAAAACCCTTATCCACATGTACTTATCTGGACATAATACCCGCACTGGGAAATTTTGAGGTTTCTTTCTATTTGAATATTTCTATAATCAACTGGAACTGAGTGGCTGATCAAGCACCATGAAGGAGGCTTTCTGGTTCCGGTTCAAGCCTGCTGGAATTTGCTGGTTGCCAAGGGCACTGAGGAAGCTGCTGAGAGCTGAATGCCGTAGTCCGTCAGCACAAGGAGTAGAGGGTCAGGAGACCGGGCGGGTCACCGTCATGGTGGATTATCCCTCCGCCAAGCTCTCTCCCGGCGGGGTTCTCACCCCGGCCACACATGCTGGCTCCAGCACCAGTGTTGGCGGTGTTTGCGGCAGCAGTGGGTAGAGTTGGCTGCGACACCAGCTTCAGCCTGTCGGCTAACCGCTTGCCATAATTGCCGATGAGGCTCTGGGAGTGGCAACAGCAGCAGAAGTTGCACACACCAGTGCTCTTGGCATTCTTGGCTGCGACCCCTGATTGTGGACCCTTCTCCATTCTCCGTTCTCCATTCTACAGCCTCCCTCAGGTCTACCCCCAGGAAAGGGTTAAAGTTCAGCAAGGACACTAAGGCCTATCAAGGGGACTGTCAAGGAGTTGGAGGTGGCAAGAAAGGTGGCGAGGGGATGAAAGCATAGGCTCAGAGAAAACAAACTCTGGGAGGACCGTGGCCTTAGAGCCTCTGTGCGAGGTAGAGCCCCTTGGCTGCAGAGGCGGCTCGCGTTGGCGCAGGTGCGGTCAGCGGTCAAGGTGTGCTCCCCCTGTACTTTCCTTGGCCTACAGCCCTCACCAATTTGCAGTAACAGCTGGCCAAAAAAATAAAAAATCCTGGTAAGGGTGGCCCGAGTCACGTCACAACACAACAAGAGTCACTGGGGCCACATAAGCGGCACAGGAAATTTGGCCACTCAGCCTGAGCCCAATGAGTTTCTCTGATGGCCTCTTCGAAAACTCCCAGAAGAAAGCATTTGGGTCAACAATAGAGGCCCTGCGGGGCAACCGTGAGCAAGCCAGAGCCCAAGCTTTGAAGCAGGCTTGAAAATTGCTCACAGAGTCTTCTTGCAGAGAAGAGTGGCAAGTATGGCAAAAGGGTGGAACAGAGAGGGAGATCCCAAGGGAGTGCACAGGAGGCAGCAAGCGGTCTAAAAACCCTGTACGACAACTACAGAAGAGTGGGTTCAACTTCCGACGACACGTTTTTGGACAATGACATTGATAACAACAATGCAACAATGCCAGGCAGTTACAGAGAGATGTCCCGGACAAAGAGGGGCCAATCCGCTAAGACCGATGGGGTTCAAGAGGTCTGCAAGGGTGAAGGTGTAGTCGAAGTCCCAATCTACGATATACTCACCGCAGACAACGACAACAAAGGCGATAATTCTGCCATTTGCACACAGGCAAGTGTGGATAGAACTTTCTTCAGGCTCACTGGTAAGCCTTGCCTGGAGCGTGATCTGCCCAGCGATCCGCCTTCAATGATGTCAAGCTCCAGGTCATTATAAGGTCATTACATTAGACAGGAAATGGGGCATCTGCTGCTGAATTACATACAAGAAATACAAACCAAAGTGGCAAATGTAGCAAGTGACAAAATGTAACTAATTGAAGACACCCAAACCAGCCCATGGTCCTTAAGGAGACGGGATGACCTGAATAGAAGTAGATTCACTGCATGGTTGGATGAGGAGGAGCAACAGCAAGGAACAAGGTTGACTATCAGGATAGATACAATACGCATGCCACCTAAAAATTACCAAGGCAAACACAAGGAGATGATGGACAGCGCGCTCAAACTTTTCAGACACTCATCCCCAGTCATCTGGGTTGAATCCATCATCGTTCTTTAACTCGCTTCGCCACCCCAGTTCAGACACAGCCATATGTAAATCAGTCTTAACCCTGTGCCTCATGGGAATAGTCCAGGCCAAACTTCCAAGCCATGTCTTCCCTGGACCGGAAACAAGCATCCTGGGACCGGACCAGTTAAGGGCTAACTGCCCTCATCAGCCAGGCTAGCTTGAACCCAGTGGCAAAGTGAGCAAGGTAGTTTGGGCATACCCTGCCAAATTAGGGTGAACAAAGCAAACATAAGGAGATGATGGACGGAGCACTGAAACTTTTCTGACACTCTCCCCCAGTCACAGATCCGGGTTGAATCCATCATCGTTCTTTAGCTCACTTTGCCACCTCTGTTCAGACCCAGCTATATGCAAATCAGTCTTGACCCTGTGACTCATGGGAACAGTCCAGCCAGAACTGCCAAAAAATACCAGGAGGATGGCAAAGAGACAAGTCATGAATTGTTCAAAATTCAAGATAACCTATTGTCTTGATCAACGGCACACTTGTGGCAGCTACTAACGCTCTCAATTGGCAGCCACATAAACTAAAGTTCCAAATGTAAACCATGTAAACCATAGCATTAGCCATTACAAACACAGTTACGAACCTGAAAATCTGGAAAATAAGAGTCTTCGCAAAGGACTGCCATTGTGGAGAACCTTTCGACACTACCCGAAGTTCTGACAACAATGATTAAGATCTGAAAAGCTTCAATTTAAACAACGGACTTGTACTGTATATACAAATGCAAACATGTATATTCTTTTTTTATATTTTAATAAAAAGTTTTAAATAAAAAAAATAAAAAAAACTTAGAAATAAATCCAGAAACAGAGGCAATGACCATAAAAACCAATGTGCCCGAAATTCAAATAAGATAACGGAGCCCGAGGAAAGAAGCACGTTCAGCGGAGGCCCAAACAACAGTTATCACTCCACAAAGCGACCCTAAGATAGACATAGCTGTGGCAAAGAGCAAGAAGCTCTAATAATAACAACAACAAATGCCGGCTGACGGGCATGACCACAGAGGGCAGCAAGGCTGGGAGCATAAATATAACGAGCCCCACAAGCAAGGATAATAAACCTTTGACAAGACGCGAGAAAGAAAAGGCAAAAAATTCTAAAGGCAAACCCTTGCACAAAGGAGCTGGGAGCAGCATCGCGCAACTGAAGAAAAAAAACAGCCAAGAAAGAAGAATTCCCAGCACAAAACTCTTTCCGATCTTCGAAAAACAAAGGAGCGCTCCCCTGAGGGCTGCACTAGATCACAAATGAATGGCCGGTGAGGTAGAGGGAAAGAGTGCCGACCGAGCTTCCGGCCAAATGCTAGAAAGAAAAATAAGCATTTACAAAGCAATGGTCTCCCCTTTGCAAAAGTTAGAGCTACTGACAACATTTTTAGTTATATGTTGGTTTTGAAAACAGATAAATAAATGGCATTGTCATTTACAATGCCAATAGCTTAATGTCTCGCAAATGCGAGACCTATTGCATTTGCAATGCAATAGGTTGCATATTTATGCGAGATTGAGCTATTGACATTGCAAATAACGCGTTTTATTTATGTTTCAAAAACACACACACACAGCCACACACACAGCCACACACACAGAGACACACACAGAGCCACACACAAGCACAGAGCCACACACACACACACAGAGCCAAACACACACACAAAGAACCACACACACACACACACAGAGCCACACACACACAGAGCCACACAGAGCCACACACACACACAGAGACACACACACACAGAGTCACACACAGAGCCACAGACACACTCACACAGAGCCACACACACACCGCTACACACACACAGAGCCACACACACACACAGAGCCAAACACACACAGAGCCACACACAAACAGAGCCACACACACACACAGAGCCAGACACACACACACAACACCAAGCCACCACCTTTCTTTGACGGTGACTGTTGCACTCTAATTTTCTGGTGGAAGGGCACAGGCCTGTGCATACATTTCTGACTTTTCCGTGAATCAAGCCCAAATCAGAGAAAAGGCACAATTCACTGCAAAAAGTTAGGAATGTGCATCCATGGGTTTTTTAATCTTACAAAGGTTCAATTTCTCAAATAGTACCCGGGGGCGATCCGCCCGCCATCCTACCCTGAATGACCCCCTGCCATATTAGCATGGCGGGGGTACCGCGGCGGATGGAAAGACCGTCCGCCACTTTTCCGCCCCGGTCGCCTTGCGGCCGGGGCAGAAAATGTTTAATATGGTGGCGGTGTCTATCAGACACCGCCAGCCATATTAGCATAGGCATTTACCAATGCCTTTCCGTGGCGGCAATGCCGCCACGGAAAGGCAGGCGGAGGCACCCTGCGGGGGCCCGTTGTGGGCCCCCAGGGACTCCGGGGGGTGGGGAGTGCACATGGGGGGTACCTATGGTACCCCCCAGCATTGCAAAGTACAACGTGGCAGGCACCGCGCGGTGCCTGTCACGTTGTGCTTTGTAATGCACAACATGTATCTTTAGCATTGCGGCGGGCTGTGCTGAAAGCACCGCCCGCCGCAATGCTAAAGATACAGGATGCACCCGCCACTGTGGCGGGTGCATCCTAATGCCCCCAACAGGACACCCCCCCTTATGGCGGGAGGTCCCTTGTACCGGTAGGATGACGGGCGGACAAAGTCCGCCCATCATCCTAATAGGCCCTTATAAATACAAAAACGAATGCAGCAGCAGAGTCCTTTACAGTCTCCACAGATAGAAATAGGATTCATGTCCAGGGGCCAACACCTGGAAGAGAGAGCAAAAGATCGGAAAGAGCAGCAGCCCCCCAATGGCATACTGCCAACTCAAGTGCCCTTCTCAGCAGGTATGGCCACCAGCAGTGGGATGAGATTGAGGGCCTCCGACAACAACTACTGCAACAGTTTAAAAAGAGGGTGAAGGAAGTGTTCAAGAGGGGGAGAAGATCATGAAGACAGGCTTGAACTCCTCTATAGCTGCAGCAAATGTGTCTATCATGCACGGTCACCCCAAAACATGTGCATGCTCATCTCAGATATCATGTCCAAGCATCACTCCACCTACACATGGGAGCTGTCTATATACATCCTCCATTTGTGCCTTTGTGTGCATCACTAAAATACACCAGATCAAGATGCCAGAGTTCCACCATGGACGTGATTTAAGGGTCACAATTGCGACCCCTGGTTTGCCTTTGCGACCCTTGATCTTAGAGGTGGCAATGTTAGTGCCAGGAACACAGGGGCAGTTCATCCTTATGGACATTGGTTGGGTCCCCACTTTCCTTGTTTTCAGTCTTTTTTATTACAGTAATACTGAATAATATCACATTATTCACTACTAGTGTAATAACAAAAATGGAGTACAATTAGCTGGTATATGACCCTATCTGGCAGCTGAGGTAAATAACAAATGCTTTAAAATGCATGTTGTATCAGTGCTTGTGGATGAAAGTGGGCATATGTAAGAGAGAGTGTGTGTTTGAGTAAATGTGCGTCTACGCGTAAGCGTGTGTCTTGGAGTGAAAGTAAAGGTATTTGGCATGTGATGTCACTTCCGCTACCCCTGACATTTTGGTGAATTGACGTCCATGCACCACAACTCTCTGTCCATCTTATGGAAGGCATTGGAGAAACCTGCAGAACAACACAATGAATTGCAGACTCCTTCCGTAGGGGGCGTGACTTCCCAGGTAAGCAGAACGAGATTTGTACAGGTGATCTCTTGGGACCAAAGCCGCAGAGATCCTTCTATGAGTGCTTGGCTATTACAAAAAGGAATCCACTCTTGCAGTGGTAGTGGTCCCTACAATGGTGGGGAGCACACAGTGTTGTATAAATACCCCTCACACACCAACAGGGCCCTTGGTGTCATGCATCATCATTGGGGTCTTCGCACCCCTCTACGGGATGCGGCGTGCTGCGACTCACGACTACGTAGGAGCACTGGAAGTGGACTATGTGTTGATGTGTGTGAAGGGAATAAATGTGAGTGGTGAGGTGAAAGACAGTGATAGTTAAAAGATACCTGGCTCGTAGGAGAAAAAAAAAAGTTTTTATTAAGCCCTTGGCTGGTATCGTTAATAAAGTGCAGTGTGAGGTTGTTTATACTAGTTAGGGTACATCAACCTCTCTAGTGCGTCGACATGTTTCGGAGTGTCAAGGACTCCTCCTTCAGGACGAGGATGTGCACTATTATCCCCACCTTACTCACATGTATGTAGATGTCAAAGTGTGCTCTACAAAAATAAAATAGGTGAAATGTACCTATTCGTGTTACATTAAATGAAGTCCGTTGCGCCCAATTGGCGTTGTTAATACAGAACCTGTGAATGAATAAAAACATCATAAACTATACCATCACATTATGATATGGAGAAAAACCTGTGTAGGTACACAGGAGTGTGATGAAGAACCAAAAATAAGGCTCAAAACCCTGTAAAAGAAAAGGACATAGACAAACATATAGACTAGGACACACATGGATTTTATATAGTCGCCATTGGAATCCCTGGGATAGAATAGTAGGAAAAAACACATTATTTAGTACATATATAGTTCTTACTTTTGGACTAAGGCTAACTGGCCTCATGAGCCTAGGCGTAGTATTGGGGGTTCTGTTGTCTCCTTGCTCAATGTAGCAACCTGGAGGATGTCAAAAAAGAGAAGGGGACAGCGTGGATTTAGAATCTAAAACGCTGTTTTTGAGAAAGTAGGTTTCCCCATGCTCTAAGGTCTAAACTCACGGTTACTGCCAAATGTGGTAGGCTGTCATCCCCTCAACGCGGCTCCGACGTTATGTCGAGTCGTATTAGACAAATGCCTTATATAGTAGCAGTGATGGCCCAATTAGTGCTTAATAAGAATCGGAAAATGCCCAAAGAAGGACATGGGAAATCAGGTCCGGTCCTGCGCGCGTGAAAAGGGAGTGTCAGGATCAATTGCGCATGCGCAGGCGAGCAGCGTGTTGGCTTATGCGCGAAGGACACTGGTTTCTTGCGCATGCGCGTTATAACGGAATAGGCATCGACTCCGGGCATGCTCTTTTACCGGTGGAACATTCATAGCTTGATGTATTTAAAAGGGAAACAGATCTAATAAAGAGTTGGGCATACTTTGCAAAGAATATATATATCTAGGATGTTTTTTTAAAAAAGGTTTTGATCTTAAGTGTTATTAAAGGGGCAGCATTCCTGGGTAATTTCTGCTGATAATGGTGTCACTTAATGTTCTTACATTCAACATATAAGGTCTAGCTCATCTCAAGGTTTGGCAAAAATACTATTACTTGGCAGTCTGTAAAGTTCATTCATCTTAACTGGCTCCAGAGAATGGAGCCATTTAGTCCGGTGGAGTCTGTGCCCAGACGGAGCACCCACCTTTGCTCCTTCTCAAATAAACCAGTGTCTGATGGAAGTTGTTCAATCACTGTCCAGTGTAATTCATTCACACAATGCTGTTTTTTGACATCCTCCAGGTTCCTACATTGATCAAGGAGACAACAGAACCCCCAATACTACGCCTAGGCTCATGAGGCTAGTTAGCCTTAGTCCAGAAGTAAGAACTATATATGTACTAAATAATGTGTTTTTTCCTACTATTCTATCCCAGGGATTCCAATGGCGACTATATAAAATCCATGTGTGTCCTAGTCTATATTTTTGTCTATGTCCTTTTCTTTTACAGGGTTTTGAGCCTTATTTTTGGTTCTTCATCACACTCCTGTGTACCTACACAGGTTTTTCTCCATATCATAATGTGATGGTATAGTTTATGATGTTTTTATTCATTCACAGGTTCTGTATTAACAATGCCAATTGGGCGCAACAGACTTCATTTAATATAACACGAATAGGTACATTTCACCTATTTTATTTTTGTAGAGCACACTTTGACATCTACATACATGTGAGTAAGGTGGGGATAATAGTGCACATCCTCGTCCTGAAGAAGGAGTCCTTGACACTCCGAAACATGTTGACGCACTAGAGAGGTTGATGTACCCTAACTAGTATAAACAACCTCACACTGCACTTTTTTAACGATACCAGCCGAGGGCTTAATACAAACTTTTTTTTTTTCTCCTACGAGCCAGGTATCTTTTAACTATCACTGTCTTTCACCTCACCACTCACATTTATTCCCTTCACACACATCAACACATAGTCCACTTCCAGTGCTCCTACGTAGTCGTGAGTCGCAGCACGCCGCATCCCGTAGAGGGGTGCGAAGACCCCAATGATGAAGCATGACACCAAGGGGCCTGTTGGTGTGTGAGGGGTATTTATACAACACTGTGTGCTCACCACAATTGTAGGGACCACTACCACTGCAAGAGTGGATTCCTTTTTGTTTAATAAAATTACTAGGGGAGACAGAATCCACTTCCTCCTCTCCCTCCCTATTCTTGTTATTTTCTTGCTTGGCTATTACTCCTGTCTTAGGTGTGACGTACACCTGATTTTCCAGACCTAATTCATAAATCACTGCCTGTGAGTAATTGTGTTTTACTTCATGCATAGGTGTGTGTTACACTTGTATTTCCGGGTTAAAGAAAACCTTTCAGAAACACAGAATAATTTTACTGTGGTTAGTCCTAAACTTTCACGCAGGAGATTCACCAGAGCCTGTACGCATCTATTTACAGAAATTGCTTTGTGAATCCGGCCTTGACATTCTGGAGTACTTTGCATCCTCCTGAGTTATGTGCTGATGGCATGTGTAATTGGATCAGAATTACTGCATGTTCTCAGTTTTGCCACCTGATTACAAGCGCTTTTCTTGGTTGTGACAAAAAAACTTCATGCAAAGTTTACCGCATACCCTATATTTAGTTCACGAAAAAAAAGCACCGCATTTGAAGTTTATCACATGCGGTATAACATAATTCGAAAAATACCCAAAAAAGTGTTGTCTGTCGGATATGAACAGCTCCTGACACTTATAAACGACCTACCCCGCTGACAAGCAGGGTTGATTATACCTGAAAACCAACTGCCCCTGTTTACAGATTGTATGTTTATCCAAACAAGGAAAAACCAACAAAATTCATTGGGAAAAAGTGTCTAAAACCTAAAAATATCCCAAGTTCTGAAAATTGAGGCCACATAAATTCCACCTGCCAGTCAATGGGTTAAACCTTCATTGTAGCGGACACCTAAGCACACTCTGTACAAAGGTGACCCAAACAACGGACACAAGCCCTTTCCACGCACACGTGCGCTGACCCCACTGTGGCTGACCCTATACTGGCCATTTCATTATGTTTCGCCGGGTTCTACTGCTGACCCAGACTAGACGCTGAAGGAGGTAAAGCTCCAGACTGGCTGTGACCAGAAACAAATGCCAGTCTCAAGACGGGGGCTTGTGAGGGAAGGGCCAGGGATGCCAACACCAGGTTGAGCCTCTTGAATATGTTAGAAACTCTGGTTCTGATGCCTATGGGCTGGACATGGACACCATATGTGACATTCTAGTTCCCATTGGGGATGTGCTGGAGTCCAACAATGGCAAAGAGAACATAATAAAGCCAACTTACTTAGCAATTTACTACGTTGCCCTCTTTTTTATGTCTCGCCTATGCAGCGCGCATGTTCTGCATAGGAAAAAGACATTTTGAAATCAATTCGCTTTTGCAGTCAAAAACGTGCACACATTGCATTGCTTTGAATGCAACGCATGCACTTTTGGCGATTCCCTTCAATGAGCGAGCTTTGAGACCATATGGTTCCTGCTTGCTCCTGCAAGGGAAACAGGTGCAGGCCCCCTCCTCTCTCCCCTCCCACTGCTGCCTCCTCCTCTCCCATCTCGTTTTTATTTTTACATTCAGCTCAAGTAGCGCGCGCTGGTTTGTCCCTTCCCAGAGCCCAACCTCACCCTGGTTCCCCATCCTGTCTCCCGTACCTGCAGTGGCTCCGCCAAAGACACAATAGCTGGCTCCTTCCGCACATGCAGGCTGGACGGGCTGGTCCGAGGCGGCGCACCGTCTGCAGCTCCGGGCATCTAAATATAGTCTGCTCTCCTCCTCGTCCGGGTCACACAGTTGAAGATTTCTTAACTCCATCCTCCAGTCTGCGTGCCGCTCTCTTTGACGGGATTTCCTCATCCCTCCTCTGAGCCCACCTCCGGCTTCTGTCAGACTTTCTTCCCACCTCCCAGCCAGCCCTCCACTTCCCCTTTCTGTACCACAGCCCCCGAGTCCCGTTAGTCCTCAGTCGGGACGTCTTTGTCCAGCTCCGTGAGAAGTAGGAAGCATCCCCTTCACCCGCCCCTTGCCCCCTCATCCCCTCCACGCACACACTGCCACCCAGTCAACTTCTGAAGCAGACGCAGGAAGCGTCTTGTGGATTGCCTCAAACTCTCTCTGCTGCCCCGTCCATTAGTCACAGTCCCGTACACACTCGTATTCACACTTACAAGCTGTCCCTGTACCGCAGGGGGCCCGGCTCCATCAAGCTTCCATGGGGGCCATCCACAGGCCAGGGGCACACATCTGTTGTGGGGGCCATGATGCCAGTCACCATCCTGTGCAAGGAGGAGGATAGGAGAAGGCTTTACAGGAGGCAGGCTTGTTAAAGAGGTGTACACCCCACAAGATTTCGAGATCTCCTTTACTCTGCTTTTCGCTTGTTACTTTTCCATTCGACATTCTTCTAGGCTCAGCCATTCTGGGCAGAGGCATGAGCCCGGAGCTTCACGCCCGGACACTTCTTGCCTGCTGGTTCTGCTGCTGCAGGCAATGTGTGACTGCGCGGTAGGCCTCTCTCACTGCCTCTGTGTTTTTAACTGCCTAGGTTGAGGTCGAGGGCCACTGCAGGCTCTGCGATGTGCCGGGCGGCAGGGCAGCTTGAATTTACAAAAGTGTTTTAAACTCTGTCAGGACTGCCTCTTTGCAAGTCACTGTCACCATGGCTGGGTGGGTTGAATCGAGTGACTGCTGGGTGGCGCTTCAGCCACTACTCCTCCCAGACCAGGGGAGTCTCCCTGATGCTGAGGGCCAACAGGCACTGGAGATTCTGGGGCGGGGTTTTATTCAATGCCAGTGCGGCCTCAGTCTTTTACCCTGCTGACGGGGTGCCGCAATCGACTGCTGCAGGAAAACCTGTACACCGGAGCGCCTATCGTCGTACCGCTGACTACATGTGGGCCTCGTGGTGTTTTGCATTACCTCATTACGAGGGCGCTCCTCCTGTAACCGGGGGAGATGATGGCAGGTGGGGGCAGCTTACTGGTGCCTCATTAGGTAGGCGACATGGCATGTTATGGGCCCCATCATACCTTGATGGGCCAAAGTGCGTTGGTCATCGGTGTCCTGCCGATAGCGCTGTATGTGTTTCTTTGTGCTGCACCCCGACCCACACAGCCTCTCAGCAGACAGAGAGCAGCTGTTGTGGGGAGGTGATGGAGGCAAACAGTCACTAATTCCTCCCTTAGACGAGGAAACGGTTCACTCTCTTCTTCGGGCAATATGACTTCTTCACCGAACAAGAAATTGCGGCAGTACCGATGTATATATCCTCCTCCGGCACGGCAGTTAGCAGTAGGGCAGCACAATAGGGACCCGTCTCTGTACCAACTTTTAAAAACTGCGTGTCTCACTAATGAACTTGCTTTTTAGGTCGAGCCTAGAGTCAGCCTAGCTCTTGCCAAACACTTAAAAGGTCCCAAAGGCGGGACCTATTGGCTAAGCCAATGCTTGTTGCTACTGTCGCCATAGAGCCTGCAGTGCTCCTGGTGCTTCACAGACCACCTTCTATAAGATCCTGATGCTGGCCATAAATAACCTGCTCAGTACTGAAGGCCAAAACATCATTCTGCCCATACACTCATAGACAGAATAGTGCAGAGTAAGAATATCGATGTTAAAATATCGAATTGCACAAACATCGCAGTAAAAATATTGTGGGTTAGAAATATCATCAGACAAAATATCGTGGTCAAGAATATCGATTTTAGGTAAGTAATATCGATGTAAAAAATATCAAAGTTTATTATCGTTTGTAAGATATATATTATGTCTTTTAGTATATATTTTATATGTGTGTGATGTTTGTTTTTTGTATAAGAACTGTTTGCATTTTTATTATATGTGTTAAAATGTTAATAGTTATAAAACAAATTTAATTTCATTTTGCGTTTTTTAGTTTTGCAGTGGGTTGTGGGTTTATAGGGGAATCGGGTCGGAAGTAATTTAATTATATAAAATGTATTGAATAATGTTAATTATTAATATTCGTTCAATTGTGATGTTATAGTGTTAAATGTGTAAATTCATATATTAATAATTGTTTAATAATTAGTTGTGAATTAATTTCAATGAATTAATAATTAATTATGGGGATCGTGTAATTAATTTTAGGTGTGTGTTGTGGTGTTTATAGGTGTAAATGGTATGAAGGGTGGGAAGTATTTTATTTTTATTGATGAATTATTAATTATTTGTTAATTAATTTAAATTAATTTATTAGTAAATAATTATGGTAATTGTGTAATTAATTTTCGGTGTGTGTTGGGGAGTTTATATGTGTAAATGGTGTGAAGGGTGGGAAGTAATTTATTTTTTATTGATGAATTATTAATTATTTGTAATTAATATAAACTAATTAATTAGTCATTAATTATGGTAATTATGTAATTAATTTTGGGCATCTGTTATTGATATTGTAGTGTTAAATAATGTGTACTCAGTGAATGTTTATTATCTTTTTTTATTAATATATTTTAAATGTATTATTAATTATGTTAATTATGGAAATAATTTTAAAGAAAACTTTGATGTCTTTTTTTATTGGTGTGGTGTTATAGGGGAGAAATAAAATAAATACATTTATGCATTAAATAATTTGTTTGTGAATATTTGCTCCTTTTAAATAAATATTGTTTATAAATGTATTTATTATTATTTTTTAAATAATATTTGTACCTTTTTGTTATATGTAATTAACATTATAATATGTGTTCTTTTTATATGTTTAATATATTTAATTGTATATTTTTAAAATATTGTTTACTTATTTTTAGGATTATTATTATTTTTTTAATTGTTTGAATGTTAATAGTAATTTTTGTTTCTCTGCTATCCAATAGTTTCCCTACAGCTGCACTCACTGGAGTGGGAATAGTAAGTTTTCCGCTTTCGATATCCAGCACTTTCCCTACTGTTGCATTCACTGGAGTGGGAATAGTAAATGTTTCCCCTCCGCTATCCAGCACTTTCCCTATTGTTGCACTCATTGCAGTTGGAAAAGTAAAAATAATTATTTCGCTATCCATCATTTTCCCTACTGTTGTATCTATTGTATTGCGAAATGTACGTTTTAATTTTGTTTTGATAGTTTAATGTTTTAATTAATTATAGAATGTTTTTTTTATTTTTAAATGATTGATCTATGTATATATTTTATTTTTATATAATTTAAAAGTTTAAAAATAAAATAAAGATTAAGGTTAATAAATTATTTTAAAGTAAATATATTTATATGTATAAATTATTCTGTTTACATGTTTATATATTTTTAATTACGTTTAATTTTTAAATTTAGTTAAAATGTATATTAAATTTAATTCATTTTTTAAAGATAATATTAATATTTTATATATTTAATATATATTATTTCATTTCATTTATATTTTCAAATCAATATTTTTGACATCTATATGTTTAACTTCGATATTTTTGATTCAATATTTTTGTACTTACCTGTTTAAGTATAGGGAGTCAATATTTTTTCTATCTATATATTTTTTAGATTTTTTTACCATCGATATTCTATCAGTGAACTGACAGAATATACTGTCAAACCAAAATTCTACACTGTTGCGGGGTTCCCTAAAGTGCTAGGGACAATAAACCCCTCCCAAGTACCACTGGTTGCTGCCAGGGAATAGGTGTTCCTCAAGATGCAGCACCCTACAAATGTAAAGATGGTCTGTGATGCAGATCTGTGCATCACACAATGCTGTGCCAGATGGTGTCCCTCAATAAACGTCCCCATCATCCTGAGGGACATCTGCCTTCCAAACAAGGACACGTCATGGAGACACTTAGGTCCCATCCCCCCCTAGTAGACTCTCCGGTGCGCAGGCTGGCCGCGCACAGGAAGGACTGGCAGGAACGATGGGGGTTGCTGGATGTCTGGAGGGAGCGGCACAGGGGAGCCAGGGATTATTCCTTTTATTCCGCTCTCCATGATCTACATGTCAGGATAGATTCGGTGCTCTGCGGGGGATCCCTAGCTCCATTGATTACCCATGCGGAGTACCTGGCTAGGACTATATCCGATCATAACCCCCTGTTGGTGCACATTCAGTGGCAGAGAGAGCGCTCAGTGATACCATCATGGCGGCTTCGGCCGGAGACGCTTGAGGATTCTGTGTTCAGCGATGCGGTTCGGCAAGGCATTGATAGTTATTTCGGAGTGAATGAGGGCACGGCTGCGAGTAGGTCTACGGAATGGGATGCAATGAAAGTGGTGGTGAGAGGGGTGTGTTTGGGTAGGTTCTCGAATGCTCGTACGACTGTGCTGAATGACCTAATGAAAGCGGAAGAAACTTTGAGGGACTTGGAGCGCCGCAGGCCGGCTAGGCCAGGTCTACAGGCCCAGTTGTTGGAGGCGGAGGAAGTGGTTGCCACCGAGACGGAACGTTTGAGGTGTTATGACTATAGGCAGTACATCATCAGGGCGCACGCAGAAAGGGACAAGGTGGGTACCCTCTTGGCCAGACTAGCTAACCCGGAACTTAGGGGCTGCCCGATTCTCAGCATTAATAATGCGCAGGGAGAGATGGTGTACTCCCAGGCAGCGGTATTGGAACGATTTAGGGGGTATTATGAGGAACTATACCGGAGTCAGCTGGGAGTGGGGGTTCAGGACATCGCGGAATACCTGGGGGAGAGGCAGCTTCCGGTCCTGGACGAGGAAGACGCGAGGTAGCTGGGTAGTCCGATCACGCTCACGGAAATACGGGTGGCCATCAAACATATGGCCCGCAACAAGACGCCCGGGGTGGACGGACTGCCGATTGAATTCTATCAACAATATGTGGACAGCTTGGCGCCCAGGCTGCTGGTGGTGTATACGGAAGCCTTCGAGACGGGGGCATTGCCTGGGTCCATGCGGGAGGCCTTGATTGTACCTCTCCTCAAGCCTGGCCGGGATGCCGCGGATGTGAGGTCTTATCGCCCGCTGTCCATGCTGACGGTGGATTATAAGATCCTGAGCCGAATCCTGGCCACCAGGCTGGCCCCGCATATGACGGGCCTGGTACACAGGGACCAGGCCGGGTTTATACCCACGAGGAGCATGGCGCTGAATATCCGCCGCCTGGTGGGAATAATGGACGCCATCTTGGACAGGGAGGGAGCACCGGCGGTTCTGTCTGTGGACATCGAGAAGGCCTTTGATAGCTTGGAATGGCCTTTCCTGGATGGAGTGCTAGAGAGGTTTGGCATGGGCGAGGGGTTTCGAAGGTGGACGAGGGTCTTATATACCTCGGCAACAGCGAGAGTACGATTGGGCGGCCTGGTGTCTGCGGCGTACCTGGTGGGCAGGGGAACACGACAGGGATGTTCTCTCTCCCCCTATTGTTTGCCCTGGCGATGGAACCCTTGGCGGTCCATGCGAGGTCAGGTGACCGATACGCGGGGATAGTTAGTGGCGGGCAGTGGCATTATATATCGCTATATGCGGATGACTTGCTCCTGTACCTAGCTGACACCTTGGGGGCGTTGGTTGGAGCGATGGATCTGTTGTCTGAGTTCGGCCGGCTGTCGGGCCTTAAGGTCAATTGGGCGAAGACTTGTGTGTTCCCGCTGCGAGCGGGATCGCCAGCCCCTAGCAGCGATTTGGGTGTGGTATGGGAACCCTCTTGCATCACCTATTTGGGTGTCCGCATTTACCACGCGGCTGCGGACCTATTGGAGGGCAACATTGGCCGCTGTGTCCGGGCGCTGCGGGGCAGCTTGTCTTTCTGGTCAACCCTCCCGCTGACAGTCCTGGGCAGGATAGCACTGTTGAAAATGGTGGCGCTCCCCCGCTTCCTCTATTATTTCCGAACGCTGCCTGTCTGGATTCCCCAGGGGGTGTTTAGAGAACTGCGGTCAATGATAATTGGCTTTCTATGGGGGCATGGCCGCCGTAGAGTGGCCCTGAGCACGCTACTTCGCCCCAAGCTGGAAGGGGGCATGGCTGTGCCCGACCTCGAGCTGTATTATCTTGCGGCGCAGTTGCAGGTCCTTACACAGAACGTAGCCAGGGTGTTCCGGGGCCCGGAGGAGGACCGGGATCGGGGAATACAACGCCACGTGCTGTCCTACATCATCATGCAGCAGCGGCTCGAGTTACGGGCCCTCACCATGGAAGAGCGGACGCTCCGGCTGTGCTGGCAAAGGAGCCTTCGGAGAGCGAGGGCATCGCGGCCTTATGCCCCAGAGATCCCGATCGGGATGTTGACGGCATTGCCGCACGGAGGAGATTGGTCCCCGTTGCTGGATTGGGAGGAGGCGGGACTGCAGGTGGTGGGCGACTTGTACGTAGATGGGGCTTTGGCGCCGTTCGAAGTGCTCCGGGACCAGTTCGGGCTGCCTGATGGGGGCTTCCTCCTACACGCGGCAGTAGTGGCTGCCATACAAAAGCACTGGAAAGAGGGGCTCATGGAACCCACGACGACTATGGCGTGCCAATATGTGGTGATGGCGGCTGGTACGTTCAAAGCTGTGACGTGCCTCCATAATAGGATGTTGAACGAGGGGCTGGAACCACTCCAAGGGCTCAAGGCTAAATGGGAGGTGAGCGTCGGCCGGCCCATACCGGATACGGCATGGGGCCACATCCTGCGACGCACGTGGAAGGGCACTAGAAACGCGCGCTTTCAGCAGGTGCATTTCTATGTGCTTCATAGGGCTTATTTAACTCCTGAGAAATTACAGCGGTACTTTCAGGTGCCGGATGCCTGTTGCCCACGGTGTTCGTCCCCGGGAGCGGACATGGACCACTTGTTTTGGGGGTGCCCGCAACTGGGGACCTATTGGGCGGAGGTAGGGGAACTTCTGAATGAAGTGACTGACAGGGAGGTGGAATTCGACATGGCGGCGTGCCTATTGCTCTGGTTCCCGCATACTAAACACACCAAGGTGACAAGCAAATTCATAGACCTGGGTCTGATATTGGCACAGAGGGAAATATCGTGGCATTGGAAGTCCAGGGGGGGACCCTCACTGCGTAGATGGAAGAATGAGCTGCTGCGGTGGTCTGACTGCGAGAGTGTGCTCCGGATGAAGCAAGCTGTAAAGTTGGGGAATGAGAAGGCATTGGATGCGGCGCGTGCATGGGAGTTAGTGGTACAGGCTTTGCGTGATTCTTTGGTAGAGGATGAGGATAGTGAGAACTAAGCCGCTGGACACCGCGGGGCGAACACAGAAGTATGGTACCACGCACTGTAGTGGACCCATCCAATTCGACAGGACGAGGCACACACCTTAGCAGTTGCCAGGGGAGGGGGGGCTTTGGGGGGGTTGGTTGTAGGGTGTTTGGGGAGGGCCGGAAGCCATTAGATGGTCACTTGTTAGGGCCTTGGATCTACTGGGACCGTGGATACTATGTGGAGGGTAGAATGGCTGGGTAGAGCAGCCAGGTGTGACGACCCATAGCGCCTAGGGCAGGTCCCGACAAGGGCGATATCACTGATTATCACTGGGATGGCTGACGGGAGTGTTGTTGTGGGTGGGGGGGTAAAAGCAGATACGCAAAACGATCTTTCAACCGGGGTCCCTATGGGACGTGCACTGTGATGTGTTCCTCTTGAGCGATGTAATATGCCGCCCGGCCTCCGGGATGCGGGCTGAATGGCTGTGTACGACTGGGAATTCTTATTGGACGGGGGGATCTCACAAGTGTACTGGCTGATTAATTGTATCCTGTGGTTTATAATTCTGCAATAAAAATATATTTAAAAAAAAAAAAAAAAAAAAGTCATGGAGACACTTCACCCACAGAGGATATGGCCACTGGGTGAATGATGACAACCCCACTGCACCCCCCAATTGGAAGGTCCATATTGTCATCAGGAACATCTGTGGGATCATGTCATGCTCGCCAACAAAGGAGCAATGCACATCTGTTTTGGTCACACATGGGATGGCCACCACGCATCGTCACCATGTCCACTGTGTCCAGTACCAGGATTTTAAGCGGTAATCCAATATATTTTGGATGTTGCAGTCTTGCCTTGCTAACATCTTTAGACAGGGAGACAATTAGCTCTAGAAGAACATTGGGACTATGCAAAAAGGTAAGTTCACCTGGAAACTTAAGTTTACATTCAGATTTACCTTCCTTACCCCTCCCAGGAATTCACAAAAGCCGTTCACATGTGCAGAGATATCTAGGGGGATCACTGACTAAATATCTACGGACACAATATAGACTACCCAAAATATCGATCCCAAAATATCGACAGACAAAATATCGAATTCCTATCGACAAATAGGTAAGTACCAAAATATCGAATCCAAAATATCGTTTAAATATATATACTTTGTAAAAATATCGAATTTCTTAAAAATAATGTAAAATTAATTTTTTAAAAAAAATAAATAGCTAAAATATACTTAAATTACCTTAAAATTATTAAATAATTAATTTAACTTATAACACAAAATATACAATCATATCTGTTAAAACATATATATATATATATATATATATATATTAACATAATATTAATAAAAAATACACAATAATATTACCGTCGAATAGCGGGAGTGTAAAAATTACTATTCCCGCTCCTGGAAGTGCAACAGTAGGGAAAGCGTTGGATAGCGTAGGGGTAAAAATTACTATTCCCACTCCAGAGAGTGCAACAGTAGGGAAAGCGTTGGATAGCCTAGGGGTAAAAATTACTATTCCCACTCCAGAGAGTGCAACAGTAGGGAAAGCGTTGGATAGCGTAAGGGTAAAAATTACTATTCCCACTCCAGAGACTGCAACAGTAAGGAAAGCGTTGGATAGCGTAGAGGTAACAATTACTATTCCCACTCCATGAGAGTACAACAGTAGGGAAAGCGTTGGATACCGTAGGGGTAAAAATTACCATTCCCACTCCAGAGAGTGCAACAGTAGGGAAAGCGTTGGATAGCATAGGGGTAAATTTTACTATTACCTATCTAGTGAAAATAAATTAATATAATTCACATAATTATCAATTTATCAATTATTTTAAAATTAATTATCAATTAAGAATTAATTAATTACCAATTAAAAATTATTTAACAATTTATTCAAAATAAATACCAATACATTAATTAACATATTTAATTAATTATAATGAAATTCCTTCCCACCCTATTCCCCCATAAACCCACAACCCGCTACAGAAAATAAATTAATATTATTCACATAATTATCAATTAATCAATTAATAACAATGAATTATCAATTAAGAATTAATTAATTACCAATTAAAAATTAATTAACAATGTATTCAAAATAAATACCAATTAATTAACGTATTTAATTAATTATAATTAAATTACTTCCCACCCTATTCCCCTATAAACCCACAACCCACTAAAGAAAATAAATTAATATTATTCACATAATTATCAATTAATCAATTAATATAAATGTATTATCAATTAAGAATACATTATTTACCAATTAAAAATGTATTAACAATCTATTCAAAATAAATACCAATAAATTAATTAACATATTTAATTAATTGTAATTAAATTACTTCCCACCCTATTCCCCTATAAACCCACAACCCGCTACAGAAAATAAATTAATATTATTCACATAATTATCAATTAATCAATTAATAATAATTAAATATCAATTAAAAATTAATTAATTACCAATTAAAAATGAATTAACAATGTATTCAAAATAAATGCCAATACATTAATTGACATATTTAATTAATTATAATTAAATTACTTCCCACCCTGTTGCCCTATAAACCCACAACCCACTCCAGAATTAAATTACGCAAACATTAAATAACATAAAATTAATTACTTAAAATAAATTACTAAAAAATATACACTTTTCACACATATACTAACATACAAAACACTAAAATTCGATATTAAAAATTCGATATTTTTAATAATCTATATTATGTACTTCGATATTTTAACTGTCTATATTTTTTAAATCGATATTACATTACTTACCTTCAAAACGATATTTTTGATATCTATATTCTGTCCATTCAATATTTTGTACATTCTATATTTTGGACTCGATATTTGTGTTCCTCGATATTTTGGACTCGATATTTAGACCATATACCATCTAGGGGTGAGAAGGTTGGCATGCCCAAGTCGTGGTTAGCCTTGGCAGTTTGTGAGCACCCACAAACCTGTACATTTGTTCTCTTGTTCCACCCTAGAAAAGGTAATATTTCTTACTCCTGCCAGCAGCTGGCGTAAATCTCCACTGCGGAAATGGATCCCCCCTCATATTTGCTGGGGTGTAGAGAAGGGGTCTCTCCACAGGATAAAATATTTTCCCTGTGGAAAAAATAAATGATTTGTGCTTGCAGGGGTGCGGTTTCCCCTATTTGGAGTTGTCTGCTATGAAGACCATCTCAGGCCGGCCAAACATTCATGCTCACTTTGCATGTTCTCCACCGTTATAGACGGGGTAGAGAACATGCCCAGGCTCCCATTCCCCATCTAAGCACTGAACCACAGCGTTCAGACCAATCACAATGCTGCATTGGACCGTTGTGATTGTTTTTTGGGAGCCTGGTAGCCCGGGTGCTTCCTGCTGGGGAAAATCCTTTACAACGCGGATGTTACACCGCAGTTCCCTTACGACGCAACTTTTACAACGCAAGTTGTAACAACGAATTGCGCTGGGGGGGCGCTCCAGGATAGTAAATACTTTAATTTACTATCCAACTCCTTCCCTACTATCCACGGGGACTGGAGTTGGAATAGTAAATTAAACTATTCACTATCCAGCCCCCAACAACGCAAGTCGTTGTAAGGACTTGCGTTGTAAAACATGCCTCGTAAAGTACTGCGATGTAAAACATCGCATTGTAACAACATACATCCCTTCCTGCTGCCAGACTCCAGAAAGGATGAAGAGAAGACGAGGACGGAGGGGAGGCGGCAGCCGCCGGTAGCCAAGCAAGTATTTATTTTTTCATCCCCCGTCCTCCCCGCTCCCCCATGCTTGTCCGGTAGGAGCTGCTCCTGCTGGGCAGGGTGGAGGGGGAAGCCTCAGATTTCCCAACAATCCCACTAGCATATCTTGTTAAAATATATTATAAGAAGCAGGACACGAGGGGGGCTTACGAGGCAGTGGAAAGAGAGAGGAGTGCAGATTGTTAGGGGTACTTAAAACTGTGATGCTTACTGTATGACTTTTTTTTTGGTGTATAGCTGCATGGCAAAAAGTGGCCTGAAAAATATTTCCTATGGACATGGTCAGGCCACTCACATGCACACCCCTTTCCACGACAGAGGCCACCATAACCAATCCTTATGTTCACGGTCACAGCTGCACTCAGTCAAATACAAATAGACAACATGTCACCATTGCATAATGCACAGATACAAATCACAAATTCTTACACCCCTAAATATGTTCAACATGCATCCAAGCGCATTGGCCATTCTGGGGCTGTTTGTAGCGCCTGACAGTCTGCTCATGGGGGCCTTCTCGCCACTCATCCACACATGGCCTCAGTCCCAGAGAGCTCAAAGACTTCCAGCACCTTCTCCTCCCACAGGTTGAGGATGGTGGGTTTAGGGTGGTCTGTGTGTCATTGCTGAACAGCTTACTCTCTTGAAGCTGGCGGAGCCCACGGTCGTTCTTCCAACCAAATAGGAGTTACGAGTGCTGATTGAATGAAAGAAACCTGACGGACCAGTTTAAATCAGGTGCAGGTCTAAAGATTTTGGCACGATTTGGAGAAACTAGACGATTCTGCTGATAGTTACTTCAGAAATCCACATCGTGATCTAAGCGATAAGGACGAAAATTATTCAGAATTATCCGACAGTCCTATTTTGAAACTGGTTTAAGATTACAACACCTGTTGGATACCTGTCCCATTAATTGAACAACTAACCGCTACACACTGTACAGGGGTCTTCATGTATATCCTTTCTGTCCTGAAGATGGTCTCGACATTTCATTTATAGAGACCGAAACGTCGACCTACGCTCTTTCTTCCTGAAATTAAAATATCAAATTGCAACACAGAAGAAAAGCGTTTACAACAGTTACAATGAAGTTGTTTGATTTCTAATATATGCACTTCTTGTATTCCTGTTGATATATTTTCAGTACCCTTTTCATGATTTATAACACATAAAAAATACTACTTTTTTACATACACCCATGTTCTTTCTCTTTCTTATGTTTGGATCACATAGTGTGACTATATAAAATGTATTCATTAATAATAACTGTTGAATTTATTTACAGACTGTCATTTATGTGGGTCTTAGATTAAAATCATTTAAAATATTTAAACTATATCATCAAAATCCCGTGAAGGTATTTCTACCCGTTCATCTTTTTGCCCAAACCCTCAAGGGTATATTGGGTTGCTCACTGTGTTATATTTCATTGCTGAACTGTAGCGCACGCGCAATGGAAAGTAGGGTGTCACATATTGGTGTCCATGTCCTGCGATGGGTTTCAGGACCTCAATCTGCCGATATGTTCAGGGGGCTCAAACTGGTCCTCGTGGCAGTAGCGGCTGGCATTGATCAGGGATGGCAGGGCGTGCGGTGGGTCGGTGGGGTTAAAGGTAAAAAACAGAAAACGTACCTCTTTGCGTCATCCCTTGTCGTCGTCCGTCCGCTCCAGCCAGGAGGGGGAGCAGCCAGGCTTCCCTGACCAATTACAACGCTACAATGCAGCCCTGCCCACAAAGACACAGGAACAAATAATATAATAACGTCCAGTTATTAGCATTTTATTTTTGCTTCATTTACACTGTTAAAAGCAGTGGGGCGACGCTCCTCCACCTCAGCAGAGAGCCGCCACTGCCTGGTGGCCCTGGTTCTTCTCCTCCATCTTGGGATTGGCATTCATCTTTGGCCCCGGCCCGCCTGGTCCTCCATCTGCATCTCAAAAGCACACGGAGACACTCCATATTAAAATCTCCATCTCGTTGCTGTATTGTATGTAGAAAGCTGTGGTGTTTCCCTTTTGCTTCTTCACTGCAGCAGGGTTTATAAAAAAAGATTTGAGGACTCCAAATGCAAGCCAGGCCTATTGACTTTGCCAGTGCTTGTTTCTGGTTTAGATCTGAAAGGTAGCACGTCTCCTTGTTAGGGGTTCGTGTTTTCCCCGGGCTGACTGTGTACTGCGCATGTCTGTGAATCTTGACATCTCCGCCTGCGGAGGAGGAACAGAGCTCGGATGAGAGGGGGGCTGGTGCTGCGCAGCCTTTGAAGGGATGACGACACCGGGGGGCATCCCTTCCCTCCCCAGCCCTGCCCGCTGCTGACTTGTTAATTCACATTCTCACGAGGCGCTGAAGCTGTTTGTGCCTCTGGAGACAACTAAAGACAACAAGCCTCCACACCAGAGCCACATCTCCGAATCCGGGAACATTAGACACAAAGCCCTGTGGCCAGAGTCCAGGCACTCTCAGAGATGGGCTTGTTCCAGCAGCAGGGCGACGGCTCTGCCACAAGGGGGCAGTCTGGCGCCATCTTTGCCTTTGGACAGGTCCCTGCCACTCAGGGATTTATTTTATTTATTTATGCATTTTTATATAGCGCGGACTTTACCCGAAGGTGTCAGAGCGCTTCACAAAAGGAACAGAAATGAAACATAATGAGAAACATTACAAAAGAACAGATTACAAAAGTATACGTTACGTTACATAAGGTAATAGTGACATTTGTGAGCAAACAAAATACATGAGGTAGTAAAAATTGTGAGCAACCAAAAATACATGAGGTAGTAAAAAGTGCACAAGAGGAAAAAGTGACAAGTGTGCAGTTACAAGAGAAAACAAAGTATAATTTGAGGTATAATACTGCAATAAGTGCTAGACACTCAGGTACAAGAACAAGCGTTATGTAGGCAAAGGTGGCACTTGTGCAAGTATCAAAGGTAAAAACATGTGAGAGGTAGCAAACCGTGTGTTACAAGGGCAAAGCGGTGTGTGCATGTTACAAAAGGTCACCAAACACAAGTACATGGAAAATACTGCAGAAGGGCAGACACTCCAACCCCTGGAATACACTGGGAAGGCACTTCCATGGTCATGGAAAGTAGAAATTATCAGTAGTGGGTTGTCGTCCTCCAAATAACAAGAGGACGTGAATTACTTTTGGAGGTGTCTCTGGAGGAGGAGAACTTTGAGGTCCCTTTTGAAGGCCTGGTAGGAGGCGGTGATCCGGAGCTGAGGCGTAGGGAGTTCCAGATTCTCACTGCGTTGCCTGAAAAGGATTGGGCCATTGTTCTCTCCTTCTTGAAAGTGGGAGGTTCAAGTAGTAGATTCTCCGCATTGCGTGAAGGTCTAGAGCCTCCAGAGAGTTTCAGTTTATTCGCCAGGTAGCGAGGAGAGGAGGAGTGCAAGGCTTTGTGGGTGATACAAGCAGTCTTGTAGAGAGCTCTAGCCTCGAAGGGAAGCCAGCGGAGGGTGGATAACATTGGTGTGATGTGATCGCTTCTTTTGGCCCCATAAATGAACCGAGCTGATGAAAGGAAAACAGACTTAAGTGGGGACAGGTGAGATTTGGGGAGGCCAGTAAGAAGAGAATTGCAGTAGTCTAGTCTGGAGAGGACCAGCGATTGCACCAGGGTTATAAGGTCCTGCTCCGGGAAGAAGCGTCGGATTCCCCAAAGAAGGCGCAGTTGGTAACGAGCAGATTTTGCAATAGAATTGATGTGGGGAGTTAGATTGAATTTTTTGTCTAGAATGACTCCAAGGGATTTTGCGCTGTCGACAATGATGGGTTTATTGTTTAGTAGATTCATCTGATCCATCCATGATTGAACCGGGGGAGGAGAGAGTGAGGAGGAGAAGAGGAGGAATTCAGTTTTATAGGGATTCAGAATCAGTTGATGAGTTGACATCCAGTTTTGGATGGAGTCCAGAGTGGAGTTTAGGATGGAGAGATCATGAGTGGAGGCAACCTTGAGGTAGAGATGAGTGTCGTCTGCATAGAGATGATAGTGAATCCCGGATTTGCTTAGGAGGTTTCCCAGTGGTTCTAAGTAGAGATTGAACAATGTGGTTGCAAGTATAGAGCCTTGGGGAACACCTTGACCCACCGCCACAGGAGAAGAAAGACTGTTCGCTATTTTGATCATTTGGGATCTGTCAGAGAGGAAGGATGCAAACCATTTAAGCACAGTGCCCTCCATGCCCATTCTCTGATGAAGGATATTGAGGAGGGTGTTGTGATTGACAGTGTCAAAGGCTGCAGAGAGGTCAAGGAGAATTAGAAGACAGGACCCCCCCGAATCGAGTATCCTCAGCGCGTCATCAACCACTTGCAGTAGGGCTGTTTCAGTGCTGCAGTTTTGGATGAAGCCGGACTGACAATTGTCAAGAAGATCATTGTCCTTGATATGACGAGTGGGTTGTTTTGCTACACATCTTTCTGTGATCTTCGCAAGGAAGGAAAGGTTAGTGATGGGGCGGAAGTTGTTGAGGTCCTTCGCATCAGCAGTGGGCTTTTTAAGCAGAGGGGTGACCTGCCCAGTTTTGAAGGAGACGGGAAGGGAGCATTGCCAGAGGGAGAGGTTGATCAGAGTGGTCCAATAGGAAAGGGAATGGGTATAGACGTCAAAGGCAATGGCACTGGGGATAGGGTCAAGAGAATGGTTGGAGGGCTTTGTTTCGCGTATGCACTTGAGAAGGGCATCTTCAGATATGGGGTCAAAGCTCTGCCAAATGGCTAAGGATTTGCTCTCCTCTGGAGGTGTAGGGTGAGCGACCTGATCCACAAGTGATTTCACTTTTTCATCGAAGAAAATAGCGAAATCCGCTGCTCTCTTAGTAGAATCCTCCACCTCGGAGGATGGGGGAGAGCAGCTCGGTATCTTGATGAGATCGAATAGTTTTTGGGTCTATTTTTGGCGGAGTCAAGGAGGGTTTTGAAGTGCGCCGCTTTCTCAAGGAAGATATGCTTGTGGTACTTGGATCTTGCTGTGCGAAGCATGGCTAAATTGTCTGTGGAGGGCACTTGCCTCCATTGCTTCTCCAGGAATCTTAGCTGCTTCCTTTCCTCATAAAGGGATTTGTTGAACCAAGGTGCTGAGGGAGTGGGCCTTATCCTTTTGCTTTTGAGTGGAGCGACGTTAAAAATTTCAGCTGCAAGAACTGAGAGGCATTGGGAGGTGAGATCGTCAACAGCTATGTTCGGGTCTAGCCTTGGAAGTGATAGCAAAGCTGATTCACAGAGGGGACCGACATCAATATTTTTGGCATCACGGAACCAGGAGATGGCCCTCTTGGGTTGGCCAAGAGTTATAGAGTGTGAAAGTTGAAGAGAGAATGGGATGAGGTGGTGGTCAGACCAATCTACATGGATTGGGGTAGTGGTAGAAAGCATGCCTGCTTTAGAAATAACAAGGTCCAGGATTGCGCCCTTAGAGTGAGTTGGTTCAATGCAGTGTTGGATAAGATCGGTTGCAGAGAGGAAGGTGGCCAGTGAGTTCGCAGAGGAGTCTTGCGGTACGCCCCAGTGGAGATTGAAGTCACCCACGAAGGTCTGATTGTCACTTTGTGTGTATTGGTCGCTGATGAAGTCAGTGAGATCTTCTATAAACGAAGGGCCACTACGAGGCGGGCGGTAAATGATATGGAATCTGAGCGGTGAACGTTGTTTCAATTGAAGCTCAAGAGAAAGGCATTCAAAGGTGAGGGAGGAACTGATTGGAGAAGCCTTAAGTTGGAGGGCGTTTCTAAAGATGACTGCAACACCTCCCCCCGTGTTGTCAGTTCTGTCATTCCTAAATATGGAATAACCTGTGGGTAATAGGAGATCAAACATAGAGTGAGAGGTATCTTTGAACCAGGTCTCTGTGAGGAAGAGCATGTCAAGTTTGTGAAGGGTGATGGTATTGGAGATTTCAAGTTTGTGTTTTACTGCAGATCTGCAGTTGTGAAGCAGACAGCGCAGCTCTGTCAAGACTGTTTTGGTGACGGGGGCACTTGGGCTCTGAAGGGTGATCGGGATATTGTACTTATGCGGAGGTGCTCGGGAAGGTTTAGGTGGAAGCTTTGTTCTGACAGAAGTGATGGTCGGAATAGTGTAGATAGTGGGGTTGCTAGGGTATGTCTGTTGAAGAGGGGTGGCGTTCAAGGGCTTGTGTGAGTTAACGACGTTTGCAGACGAGAGGTTGGGCTTGGCTGTATTGGGGTGAAGGGGCGGGGTCCATCTCATGGGAAGTTGGGAGGGAGTAGAGGTGCATCGATGGGTGGAGATCTTAGAGCATAAAAGTGAAATGGCAAGCATAAAAGTGAAATGGCAAGCATAAAAGTGAAATGGCATGAGTTCATGGGTCCTTGTCTCCTGTGGTCCCTGTGCCGAGCGCACGACACAGAGATGATTTATTGTTTATTTATTCATTCCAGGGTTGTATTAGCTTCTTTGTGGTATTTTCAGTATGAGACAATGCTATAGCTACTACGGTTACTCATTGTTAGCGTTACGTATTTACAAATGACATCATAAATTGCAGGTTACACATTTAGAAACGTTAAAGTGATTCTGGTAACACAGATAAATATTACATATTTACCGAGTTATATACAAATATACTTAAGTTAAATAACAGAGTTAAAGTTCTCAAGAGTGTTATGTCATAGTCAGGGTCATTCCATTAAATGCGAGGTTGTATGCCTCATGGGGATGTTGCCGAGGAATGTTATTGTGAAAAATGCCTTTGGAAGAGAAGAGCGTTGAGCTTCCTTTTGAAGATCCGTAAAGAGGTGGTGGTGCAAAGGGTTGGAGGTAGCAAGTTTCATTTTAAAGTAGCAGGAGTTAGGTGTGATGGTTGGGGGGTGATATGTGTGACTTCATGCAGGTGTTTGATAGGGTTAATAGATGAGCTACAGGAGATTAGGTTGTGATAGCTGTGCTTAATTTGAGCCGGTGGGGGCCACCTGCACTCTATTTTCCTCATCAGGCATTGACTGAGAGCAGGTGAGGGAGAAACAGGCAAATGGGATAGAAGGAAGAAGAGAAAGACGGAAAAACAATCACTGGGGGGAAGCAGGAACCTGGAAGAGTGAGGTCAAGGGGCGCAGAGTGTCTGGTAGTTATTTAAAGAGGCATGAGGTGGTATCACGCCCACACAGCCTTGGTAATAGGCACACCGACATTTAATAGCACCGGAGACTAGTCCTAAGCAGAGCTTTGGGCCCTGGGACTTTTTATTTTGCATATTAAGCCCTGCATGTTAGGCTGCAGAGGTTTCCCTTTCCAAAAAAGGAGAGCTTGTGATCTTTGAAACCAGAGGTGGCCAATTTACAGAAATACATTAATAGAGATTAAGGCAAACATTCATGAGACTCCAGAGAGAGTTGTGCTCAGAGAGTGAAAATGAAGAAGGCTCCAATTTGAAAGGAAAAAGGAGAGGTGAACATTAGACTTTTAGTAAAGATCAGTTTTCCATTCCAGATATTAGGAAAATAGAGGACGATTTTTGAGATAGCATGGTATTTAAGGATGCAAGACTGTGGAAAGAAACAACATTAGTTGCATAAAAAGAGAGTGCTAGTCTTTCTTCTTAAATGCAGTAAAACGCTAAGAGTGCTGACCGTCCCGCCGGACATTGCAGGCGCCCTCGCCGGGTCGCCCCCCGGGGTGCAGACCCAAAGGCTGTATTTAATGCATGTGTACTATTGCTTGATCTTGCTCTGCCGGCCGGTGGGTGTAGGCAGCTAAGCTGTGTTATGTGACGTTATACTGCTCAATAAAAACGATTGATTCTAAAGAGAGTGCTAAATTAGGTGCTTTGATAGGAGCTAGAGTAAGGTGAACAGTCTGTCCACTGCAACGTGACCACTTCACTAGACCACCCCTTCAACAAGAGCAGCTGGTCAGCTCAGGAGCTGGAGGCGTAAAGTAACGGGGGGACGGAAACACTGAAAGGAGATTCTGCCTATCCCAGAGCAGATATCTACCTATGTTCAGCCTCCAATCTGGCTCACAGTATTAACTATAAAGCACAGAGGGATCCAGTTAGGATGCCCTGGCAAGATGGAGGGCGAAGACAGCCCCCCAGCCAATAGAGGCACACTGCTTGCACCCGTGCAGCTGAAGTTCCTGACGTGAGGGGGCTTCAGCTAAGGGTTAAATACAAATCTTGTCAGCAGTGGGCTGCTGATCGGTCTTCGTAAAGCACTGTCCTTAGATAGATGGTAGGGGAGAGGGGTGGTCCTCAGACCCTGCAGTGCAACATGATGGAGACCCCTTAGGGGAGCCTTTGGTCCTCCTTTAGCACTCTTCCAGCTGCCCTCTTGACAAGCCAGAGCCGAAACCCTGCACCTCTCCGTGCCTGTTCTGGGCACACATGGAACTCAAGGTGTGAATATGTGAAGCAGTTGTTTTGACTTGCCTGCTTGTTGGCTCCTGCGCAGTCCCTGTCGTCAATAAAGCTTCTGTGCTGATATTTTCCTGGATTTCCTGCGACTTCCTTACTACACACTTGCACAATTCCAGAGGGTCAGATGTATCACTCACACCATTTCACAGGGTCAGAGGTATAACACTCATACGCAATATCCATTCCATTCCAACAATCTTTATTTCGGTCAATATAGACCATTAAAAGTGCATGCGTGAAAACAGTTTACACAGATAAAACACATAACATAGAAAAGTTTACACATAAATAGGCATATAGATTACGAATTTAGCAGCATTTGAATACATCACAGTGATCACAGGGTGGTAGATTCGGGAAGTTCATGCCTTCAGCCCATCCTCAACCAGAGATCATATCTGTTTCCCAGTGTAAGGCCACTAGGGCCATAAACGGGTGCACATACAAGTTTGTCCAGATAAAATCTCAATTAATCAGTAAACTTAATTATTAAAACATTAGAAAGGCATTTGTTCCTGAGGTCCAGTTGTGTTTCCCTCTAGCCATTTTTAATTTCTGGTACTCCTGCCAATATAATGACATACGGAAGTGAGGCTGGGGGTAAGTTTATAGTGGGCAGAATCGCCGCTTCAGGCCTTCTCGCTGTACCCTCCTCTGCACCCACCCCTTCTCTACTTTCCCTAGACCCTATTTGAGTGGGGCTTTTTTTGTTAGGACCCCTCTTGTGGGATACTGGATTGTTATTCCCATTCTCACTGTTTGAGCTCCTGGGGCCAGTGACATTACCGAGGTCTTGGGCCTGCTGGGTACCTGTCCTTTCTATGGGGGTCAAGATGGATTTACTTGTCTAGTTACCATGGCCGTCATCTGCTGGTAAACTGTTAGGGGCTACATCCGTCAGTGCACCGGGCTTGTCCGAGCAAGTCGGACCTGCGCTAACTGGCTGACAGCTACAGTCTTTCCCCCTCACTAGAACTTGGGTATTATTGACACTAGTGTTTGCTTGCCTGTTGAGCCCCGTTATTGCCCCTTCATCTCTTCTATCTAGTCGGTGAGCAAGTTCTTCCTTCACAATGGCTCTCGGTTGGCTCTGTAGGTCCGCTAACAAATTCCGCACCCAAGATGGACAATCAGTGTCTGTTTGAGGGTTGGTGAGGTGTCCTACTATTCCTCTGGGTTAACTAGTTCCTCAACACTCAATCAATCATTCAATCAATTAATCCAGGATTTGTAAGCACGCTACTCACCTGGGAGGGTCTCAAGGCGCTGAGGAGGGGCGGCGAGGGTCCGTAGATCCGTTCAGCTGAAGAGCCAGGTCTTGAGGGTCTTCCTGAAGGTGTTCAGGGAGGGGGCACGTCTGATGTCTGCTGGTAGCTCGTTCCAGGCCGTGACTGCAATGTGAGAGAACGATCTTCCACCTGCTCTGGTTCTGTGGATGCGCGGGGTTGACTCAATGGTTTTCTTTCTTTAGGCTCCTGTCTCACTTGCTTGTTTTTGCTTCCCATTCTTTGAGCGGGTTGAGGGCGGCGGCAATCGGCCGCTAAGAAGGCTGGGGGATGAAGTCCTGGCCTCCTCCAGTGGTCACTGGTGTCTGCTGCACAAAAACGGGCGTCCTGTACCACGGGAGCCCCCCACAGGATTAAAATCCGCTGCAAATCAGGCTGGGGTATGAAGCCCTCGCCCGCCCGGTGGTGCTTGGCATCTGCAGCACAAAAACGGGCGTCCCGCGCTGCGGGAGCCCTCCATAGGATTTAAAGAGCCTCCTGGTACGACAGGTTTTACGGTGGCGGCAACAAGACGCAAAGCAGGCTGGGGGATGAAGTCCTGGTCCCCTCCGGTGGTCCCTGGCATCTGCGGCACATAAATGGGCCGCTCGTCCTGTTAGGCAATATCACAGGGTCAGATGTATAACACTCACACCATTTTAGAGGGTCAGATGTATAACATTCTCATACAATTTCACTGGGGCAGAAATATTACACTGTCATCACCATTTCACAGAGTCAGATGTATAACACTCTCACTCCATTTTCTATTTCACAGGGTTAGATTTATAATACTCTCACCCCATTTCACTGGGGCAGATGTATAACATTATCATACCATTTCACGGGGGCAGAAATATGAAACACTCACACCGTTTCACAGGGGCAGATGTTTAACACTGCCACTCCGTTTCACAGGGTTAGATAATAATAATAATAATAATAAAATCATTTATAGAGCGCATGGTTGCACTTAAAATAGTGTGTCCCCGCGCTGTGGATGAGTTCCATAGAGAACGCTTAGATAAAAACAGCAGAACACAATACAGCCACACCCTGCCCTTTACTAATGACTAGGGAAGAGGTGAGTTTTGAGTTTAAGTTGAAAGCGACTTTCGGATGGCTCCATCCGCAGATTCAGGGGGAGTTTATTTCAGTGGGTGGCTGCCAGATAGCGGAATGAGCGGCCACCCATTCTGGCTCTGAAGATACGAGGGACAGCGAACAGCATACTGCCCAAGGACCTCAGATTGCGTTTGGGACGGTGGATAGTTAGGAGTCTTTTTAAGTAGGAGGGGGCCTTTCCCATGTGCAATTCGATGGGCAAAGCACATTGTCTTGAACAAAATGCGCTCTTTGATGGGTAGCCAGTGTAACTTGGCCAGAGCGTTTTTCCCCGAAGCTCTCCTGGGGAGATTAAGTACCAGACGTGCAGCCATGTTCTGCACTCTTTGAAGTTGCCCCAAACCTTTTTGACTTAGGCCGATGAAAAGGGATGTATCACTCACACTGTTTCACAGGGTCAGGTGTATCATTTACACAAATTCACAGGGTAAGATGTATAACACACCATTTCACAGGGTCAGAGGTATAACACTCACACCATTTCACAGGGTCAGGTGTATAACACTCACACCATTTCACAGGGTCAGTTGTATAACACTCACACCATTTCACAGGGTCAGAGGCATACTCACCATTTCACAGGGTCAGTTGTGTAACACACATCATTTTACAGGATCAGGTGTAGAACATTCACACCATTTCTCCTCAGTAGACGTGTACCGCAGACACTTGCATGCATTGTACCCCAGACCCAGCACTCCTACCCCCACACCGCTGCACGAGCTAGGAGCACTGCCCCCCTTGTCCCGCCCCTGTCCCCTGCCGGACCTGTAGTCAATCCCCACCCCTGCTCCCTTGGCCAAGAGCCCCTCCCCAATCCCACCCCTTGGTCCTCAGGGTAGATGTGCTAGCCTACATTACCCTTAACCTCCAGCTAGGTGGCCCTGAGCACTACCCCTGCAGCACCCTAGCTAGCTTGAACCCGATCTCTGCCCCTCTTCCTATCCTGGCTGGCAGCGCAGCTATTGAATCAAGTGTGATCGATTGAGCACAAAGGACACGCACTTTCAACTTTAACCCATGGGTTTTCATCAATTTCAACTGCTTGAATGGCGAATTTGAATAAATGAGATTTCACTGTCTTTTTAGAACATGGCAATTATTTTAATTCATAAAGCATGTGTTCGAAATAATCATCATTTCCAATATGAAGTTCTTCCGCGTTGGGAAACGCCGACCGAGAACACAATGATCATCTTCAAACCGCCCCTGACGAAGGGTTTTTGACAAACCCGAAATGCATTGGGCATATTGTAACACTGTAAAACTCCAATGATTGCAAATTAACTTCATATTGGAAATGATGATTATTTCGAACACATGCTTTATGAATTAAAATAATTAGTCTTGGGTAACATTGGAACCTTTCACCTATATTTGTCCCTACATCATGTACATAACGATTCATAGGGACTGACCTTTTACCTAGTTAGGATATTAAATTCAGAACGCAGGTTTTTCCCTAGTTTGAATCTCATACATTATGCATGAGGCTTCTTGGAAGCACAGCAGGACTAACAGTAGGACGAACATCTCCTGTTAAATATCTCTGCATAAAGTTCAGGCCCGACGTCATCCTTTAGGCCAACACAGTAACACAGCAAGGTAGGACCCCCGGGAAGACCTATGGGTATATATACATCATGTCTTGCTTAGAAAGATAGAGGAGACCGAGACTTCCCGGTCGACACACTAACCAGAGCGCTGAGGTTCCTCCACGCAGACACTCCAGCCAGCCGTGGTCTAACATCCCTCGCGGGGTGTCCAACTCGAGACCAGGGCGGGGTCCCATATTCTCTCATTCTCAGGTACTGGGGTGAACTAGATCCTAGAGGGATTCTTGGCCTACCATCTACACAGATGCAAGGTACATTTAGGTACATCTAGTTAGGGAGGCATCGTAGGAGTACGCACTTTTTATCATGTGTTTGATATACTTGAATGTATCCAAGATTATTGCAAAATGGTAGAGCTCTACCATCCTTTTACTCTCGTAGTACAGCTAATCATATATATCTGCTACTGTCTAAGGATGTATGACGTTACAACGCATGCTTTTACCACGCATACCTTTACACCGCGGTTTTTACAACGCATGCCTTTACAACGCATAGTGCTTTGGGGCGCTGGATAGTGAATAGTTTAATTTACTATTCCAACTCCAGTCCCTGTGGATAGTAGGGAAGGTGATGGATAGTACATTAAACATATTCCCTATCCTAGAGCGCCCCCCAGTGCAATGCGTTGTAATGGTTTGCGTTGTAAAAGTTGCGTCGTAAAGGCACTG
The DNA here is from genome assembly GCF_964263255.1 of Lissotriton vulgaris. Lineage (NCBI taxonomy): Eukaryota > Metazoa > Chordata > Amphibia > Caudata > Salamandridae > Lissotriton > Lissotriton vulgaris. The sequence goes on along the minus strand of NC_141700.1, from coordinate 780,496,066 downwards.
CGTGGTAAAAGTTGTGTTGGAAAGGATGTTCCCCCTGTCTAATGGTATTTACAGCTTGTCTATTCTACACTAGAATAACAACTGTTCAATAAATTCTTATTGAAACGCCCGGCCTGTTTATTCTGTGTATCTCTGAGACAAACTAAGTGAGCACAAGTGACTGAGCGATAAGTAGTATATTGTTTCCATTGTCCTGAGGGATCAGGGTTGTCATGTTCTGAGGTTGCCAGAATCTATTCTCTCCCTGGTAAGAGGAGATTCTAGTGGCACTGTGAGCTAGCTGATACAGACAGGCTAACATACCCGGTGGGGGTGCACGGAATCATTCCGCCACCAATCCCACAGTTTAGGTTTCCAAATGTGCAGATCCTGTATAGGGTATATAGGAACTATACGACACAACCACTGCACACCTGGCCACACACTTTCTCTTATGACTTGAATTGAGTTTCTGCCCATGCCCAGTTGCTGTTTCGGAGGCAATCCCTGCTCTGATGGGTATGAACGCTGCCCCTACCCCACGCCTAGGATTAGCACCTTGAAAGTATTTCACCTGTGCTGATTGTAACTTCAGGCCAACGTTGTTAAAAAGAAATTAAAAACAAAAAAAACACTCATAACTAGTTTGTTTCCCTTCCTTTACAAACTTAAAAACATCAAATACAAGAGGGAAGTGCTTGGAGAGCATTATAGAGCGGCCAAAACTAAGCCTACAGAAAAGGAGACATGCCAACGTATAAGAGTCCAGCGACTTCGGCAGAAACTCTTCTTCAATGACCCGAACGTAGCTCCTTCGTAATCTTCTGACTGGAAAATATAGCAAGAGTTTTTCTCTGCCACGGGTGGTAAACCCTCCCCCACCTACACCTCCCCCCAGTTCAGTGAAGACCTAGCTTGGCAGTTCGAGCTGGACTGTTCCCATGAGGCACAGGGTCACGGCTGATTTGCATATGGCTGGGTCTGAACTGAGGTGATGTAGTGAGCTAAAGAATGATGATGGATTCAACCCAGATCTGTGACTGGGGGTGAGTGTCTGAAAAGTTTCAGGTCTCCGTACATCATCTCCTTGTGTTTGCTTTGTTCGCCCTAAGTTGGCAGGGTATGCCCAGACGGGGGTCCCTTGCTCCCATTGCCACTGGATTCAAGCTAGCCTGGCTGATGAGGGGTGTTACCAAGAAACGCCCCAATAGGCTTGTTTCTGGTTCAGGGAAGACCTGGTTTGGCAGTTCAGGCTGGACTGTTCCCATGAGGCACAGGGTCAAGGCTGATTTGCATATGACTGGGTCTGAACTGAGATGGCGAAGTGAGCTAACGAACATGGATTCAACCCAGATCTGTGACTGGGGTGCGAGTGCTCCGTCCATAATCGTCCGGGTGTACCCAGACCTGGATCCCTTGCTCACCGGGTGTACCCAGACCTGGATCCCTTGCTCACTTTGCCATTGGATTCAAGCTAGCCTGGCTGATGAGGTGTGTTACCCAGAATCCGGACCAAGGATGCTTGTTATCAGTCCAGTGAATACCTGACAGGTCAGCCTGGACTGTTCCATGGGGTACAGGGTCAAGACTGATTTGCATATAGCTGTGTCTGAGATGATGGATTCAACCCAGATCTGTGACTGGGGGTGAGTTTTTGAAAAAAATTCATCGCTCCCTGCATCCACGTGCTCCCTCAGTCCCACCTCTGCACTCCTGCCCACCCCTGCTCCCCTGGCCATGAACGCTGCTCCACACCTCTGCCTCCCTGTCCAGGAACCCGAGATGTTTTACTGCACGGGCACACTGGGCAATTGCTCAGAGCCCCCACCTTCCAAGCCTCCCACCCCCACCCCGGGGAAAGTGAACCTTCACTCCATCTCGCATCAATCTGTTTCGCCATCTCAACCTTTACCGCAGCATTCGATATTGTTCGGCATCAAGGGTCTTGAATTATCTGCAAATGGGTGAAAAATGCAAAGTGCACAGGAGCCCCCTACAGTAACTCCCCCCCCCCTCCCACACCCCCACCATCCTTAAGATGGCACTGCCAGTGACTCTGCCCCTGCTGCTGCCATGCCCCCCCCCCCCCTAAGAGAGCCTCTGCCAGCAGCCGGTGCACCCCGTGTTCACACATACAGCGCGCACAGCGCCAGGCACAAGGTGAGACCTGGCGCTGCCTCTGTCCCACCCCTGCAGTGTGGCTGCCATGTCCATAGACACTGCCCCCCCGCCAGGAGCGCCGCCGCGGTGCACCCCGTGTTCACACGTACAGCGCGTACAGCGCCAGGCATAAGGTGTGACCTGGCGCTGCCTCTGCTCCACCCCTGCAGCTGCCCTGTTCATGGACGCTGCCCTGCCCCCCGGCTAGGAGCGCCGCTGCGGTGCACCCCGTGTTCACACGTACAGCGCGCACAGCACACAGGCTCAAGGTGTGACCTGGCGCTGCCTCCCGCGTAATGAGAGCAGCGCCCTCCGCTCTCGCGTCATCAGCGCCCCAGGACCCTCCAGCTGGACAGCCCTCGGTTCCGACTCCACTTTTGGGGAGCTGTGAAAGGAAGACGTCTCTGTTGCTAGGATATTTCCATCCTGACCTAGAAAGACGACGATCTGCGAAGGTTTTAGGGGGCGAGGGGGGCGGGCGGGCTGCCTGTCATTAACTCTTCTGCACTCACTGTACGGGGGAGGGGAGGGGGGCTGCAAAGATGATATTTGTAGTTTGGGTATCACTGGAGGAGGGGAGGGGCGTGGACCTGCAGGGGGCGGCACCTGCGCTAGGAGGTCGAGGGGTGCAGGGTTTTGGAGCTGAGGCCTGCACCCCGAGTCTGGGACTCGGAGGCCGATCATCGATCTGCCGCCCTTTTCTAAAGAGTTGCACGTCTGCCAGATATTGGCTTTGCCACCAGTAGGGCAGATTGTAAATGTGCTTTTTTTTTAATTTGGCAATTATTTTCCCTGACTACCCACCTCTCAAGCATGGCATTAATTTTTGCCGCCCAAAGACCTCTGGGTGCCCCTTGCCAGGAGGACACTGCCCAGTTGTAATTTATTCTTGCATTCAGGCGTTTTGATTTTTCTATAATGAATTCAGGACTTACTTCTTCAGGTATAAAAGTAGGTGCAATGAAGATGCGAAGAGTCAGGTGAGAGCCACATAAACTATAACGTCAACCTTAGGGAGTCCGAGGAGTGCAGACGCTCACGAAATCTGCCCTCAGCAACTGAATCCAGGACGAATCCACGAACACTCCAGTCCTACATAACATACAACCACACACAACCAAGCCTAGATAACATGCAACCACACACAACCAAGCCTAGATAACATACAACCACACACAACCAAGCCTAGATAACAGGCAACCACACACAACCAAGCCTAGATAACATTCAACCACACACAACCAAGCCTAGATAACATTCAACCACACACAACCAAGCCTAGATAACATTCAACCACACACAACCAAGCCTAGATAACATTCAACCACACACCACCAAGCCGAGATAACATGCAACCACACTCAACCAAGCCTAGATAACATGCAACAACACACAACCAAGACTAGATAACATGCAACCACACACAACCAAGCGCAAGTACATTAATTCTTTCAATCCCCACCACTAGACATTTCACCTCGTACAGAAATAACAAACACAAACATAAACAGAGTATTGAAAAAAAAATCAGTCAATCCATAACAAAATCTCTCAAATCTACCTATGAGATTAAAAAATCTTCCAGCTCTCATGACATGTCCCCCATGGCTTCCTCAGCCCCCATCACTAACGCTACAGTGGGTGAAGAACTCAGAACTTCCTCCTTGAATCTCTTGGTAGGAACCGTCCGTCTTATCAGTCGGGCTAGAGTGGTCTGCGTCAGCACCACTGCTCTTGTTTCTTCCTTCCTGATACACATCCTCTAATCGCCACCAGCAAACATTTACTTCTGGCTCCTCTTCTTCTTCCTCCATCCATCTCCTGAACACAAAGACAACTAGTTGAGGTGCCACCCTTTACTACTACTCAGCTTAGCCCAATTGTAAACAACTTAACAATTTTCAATGGGCATGAACATTTACTATGTCCCTTACAACCTCGTCAACCATCCTTCGCATGCATTCAGCATCCTTTCTTAACAACCGCCCCCTTGATGCCAAACTTTCCATCACAGTAAGCCTTATAGCAATCCTAAGCAGCTTTAATGTTCCTTTTTCTAAATTAAGGGGATCAGTCCTGTTATCTACTCGCTGATATCCTGAATAAATTAAACCTGTAACTATTGGGGTTATGCGATTTGCCCAAATCATCCTCTGCACTTTTTAGATTACAGTTCTTTTTATTCTTTTAAAACGTTCCACAGTACCATTGTTATCAGGATGATAAAGAGAAGTACACATATGAGTCATACCATTCCATGAAAAAGCTTTTCCATACACTGGACTTGCTTGAGTACCATTATCACTTATCAAGGAAAGAACAAATGGCAGACCAAGGTCAAGCACATCCAGTCCATATGTACTACAAATTCAAAGGGTGGTGCAATCTCTTCCCACATCCGCGGTCCAGGGGTGTCAAATGATAACCAAGTTCAAAAAGAAGGATGGAAGGTGCACTCCTTGTGAAGTCAGAACAGACAACGTGAAGTATTATTCCAAGGTTGTATCCTTTTATTCAATAGATATATTTTTTTAAAACTGGCACACAGTCAACGCATTTCCTTCCTGATTCTTTGCCAGAGGGAACTTCGTCAGGGCTGTAACATCATAGACAAGACACAACATCAGTATAACATAAACCAACAATGACAATAAAATATATATAGCAACATGAACACAATTAGATGGCCCAACAAATTCACATGACTAGCATTTTCACATGGTAAATAGAATAGTCTCAGAAGATTCTAAGGATTCACATAAAGAATTTTCACATAGACATTACATGTTACTCACGAAAAGAATACTACATATTTCTCATAAGAGACATGTAAACAACATATACAAAACATATATATAAAACCAGTGGAGAAAGAAGAAAAAAAATATACAAAAAAACATATATGATACAACATCAATAATACATATACTTCCCAATTTTTTTTGTTATATCTTAAAAAATTGGCATAGTGTAAAAACGTACCAATATCAGAATTGGTATAGTATAAGAACATACCAATAGCAACAAGCATTAGAAATGCAATAGGTCTCGCAGCATTAGAGTTAGTGCTTTTAGAATTGTTTATGGGTTTTTTTGTAAATCTTTAGCATGAGGTTGAGGGTGAGTGAGGGTGAGGGGTTGAGGGTGGGTGAGGGGTTGAGGGTGAGTGAGGTGAGGGGTTGAGGGTGAGTGAGGGTGAGTGAGGGTGAGGGGTTGAGGGTGGGTGAGGGTGAGTGAGGATGAGTGAGAGTGAGGGTGAGTGAGGGTGAGGGTGAGTGAGGTTGAGGGTGAGTGAGGGTGAGTGGTTGAGGGTGAGTGAGGGTGAGGCCGAGGTGTTGAGGGTGAGGGTGAGTGAGGGTGAGTGAGGGGTTGAGGGTGAGGGGTTGAGGGTGGGTGAGGGGTTGAGGGTGAGTGAGGGTGAGGGGTTGAGGGTGAGTGAGGGTGAGGGTGAGTGAGGGTGAGTGAGGGTGAGTGAGGGTGAGGGTGAGTGAGGGTGAGTGAGGGTGAGTGAGGGTGGGTGAGTGTGAGGGGTTGAGGGTGAGTGAGGGGTTGAGGGTGAGGGTGAGTGAGGGTGAGTGAGGGGTTGAGGGTGAGTGAGGGGTTGAGGGTGAGTGAGGGTGAGTGAGGGGTTGAGGGTGAGTGAGGGTGAGGGGTTGAGGGTGAGTGAGGGTGAGGGGTTGAGGGTGGGTGAGGGGTTGAGGGTGGGTGAGGGGTTGAGGGTGAGTGAGGGTGAGGGTGAGTGAGGGGGAGTGAGGGGTTGAGGGTGAGGGTGAGTGAGGGTGAGGGTGAGCGAGGGGTTGAGGGTGAGTGAGGGTGAGTGAGGGGTTGAGGGTGAGTGAGGGTGAGTGAGGGGTTGAGGGTGAGTGAGGGTGAGGGGTTGAGGGTGGGTGAGGAGTTGAGGGTGAGTGAGGGGTTGAGGGTGAGTGAGGGGTTGAGGGTGAGTGAGGGGTTGAGGGTGGGTGAGGGGTTGAGGGTGGGTGAGGGTGAGGGGTTGAGGGTGAGTGAGGGTGAGGGTGAGTGAGGGTGAGTGAGGGGTTGAGGGTGAGGGTGAGTGAGGGTGAGTGAGGGTGAGTGAGGGTGAGTGAGGGGTTGAGGGTGAGTGAGGGTGAGTGAGGGGTTGAGGGTGAGTGAGGGTGAGGGGTTGAGGGTGGGTGAGGGGTTGGGGGTGAGTGAGGGTGAGTGAGGGGTTGAGGGTGAGTGAGGGTGAGGGGTTGAGGGTGAGTGAGGGTGAGGGGTTGAGGGTGGGTGAGGGGTTGAGGGTGGGTGAGGGGTTGAGGGTGAGTGAGGGTGAGGGTGAGTGAGGGTGAGTGAGGGGTTGAGGGTGAGGGTGAGTGAGGGTGAGTGAGGGGTTGAGGGTGAGTGAGGGGTTGAGGGTGAGTGAGGGTGAGTGAGGGGTTGAGGGTGAGTGAGGGTGAGGGGTTGAGGGTGGGTGAGGAGTTGAGGGTGAGTGAGGGTGAGTGAGGGGTTGAGGGTGAGTGAGGGTGAGTGAGGGGTTGAGGGTGAGTGAGGGGTTGAGGGTGAGTGAGGGTGAGGGGTTGAGGGTGGGTGAGGGGTTGAGGGTGGGTGAGGGTGAGGGGTTGAGGGTGAGTGAGGGTGAGGGTGAGTGAGGGTGAGTGAGGGGTTGAGGGTGAGGGTGAGTGAGGGTGAGGGTGAGTGAGGGTGAGTGAGGGTGAGTGAGGGGTTGAGGGTGAGTGAGGGTGAGTGAGGGGTTGAGGGTGAGTGAGGGTGAGTGAGGGGTTGAGGGTGAGTGAGGGTGAGTGAGGGGTTGAGGGTGAGTGAGGGTGAGGGGTTGAGGGTGGGTGAGGGGTTGAGGGTGGGTGAGGGTGAGGGGTTGAGGGTGAGTGAGTGTGAGTGAGTGTGAGTGAGGGTGAGTGAGGGGTTGAGGGTGAGGGTGAGTGAGGGGTTGAGGGTGAGTGAGGGGTTGAGGGTGAGTGAGGGTGAGTGAGGGGTTGAGGGTGAGTGAGGTTGAGGGTGGGTGAGGGGTTGAGGGTGGGTGAGGGTGAGGGGTTGAGGGTGAGTGAGGGTGAGGGTGAGTGAGGGTGAGTGAGGGGTTGAGGGTGAGGGTGAGTGAGGGTGAGTGAGGGTGAGTGAGGGTGAGTGAGGGTGAGTGAGGGTGAGTGAGGGTGAGTGAGGGTGAGTGAGGGTGAGTGAGGGGTTGAGGGTGAGTGAGGGTGAGTGAGGGGTTGAGGGTGAGTGAGGGTGAGGGGTTGAGGGTGGGTGAGGGGTTGAGGGTGGGTGAGGGGTTGAGGGTAAAATTACGTTTCATTGGTCACTGATTCTTATAATTCTTATGTGGCAACTCCTGGAGAACATCAGCCAATGGTGCATTTGAATATAAGCGTTAGTAGAAAAAAAATGGTGGAAATGGTTCTACAGTCTATCTTACATCAGCGTGCATTTGGGACTGGAAGCACATTAAGCTGACCTGTGTTTGGCACTCCTGTTACCACGGTTACTCTCTGGTGAGAACAGTGACCCAAACCTTGTAATGAGGGAATAAAAGGTGTAAAAACATTGCTTTTTCCTCGATTGTTAAATTTAGGTGAAATAACACTTTGAGCACACAGCGCAAATATAATGCGCATCTGTATAATTTGTCACCCACTTGAGCGCTAAATGATCCAGCAAATTTATGGGTTTTGGCACCGTACAGGAAACGGAGTTCATTTGTATTGCAAAAGCAGTTCCAACACAGATGATTTGAATGGAAACAAAAAAGCCACACACACCTTTTTCTCTCAGCAGTGTACTAAGGCACCTCTGTGTTATTCTTGTGTGTTGCACAAGTTACTTCTTACATCCTCGTTGTTAAGGGCATTAACAGGCAAAATGCGGTAACTGTGGTAGCGTAAATAGGAATAAAATGGGAAAAAATATTCTGGTGTGTTTACGGAGCGGCTCCAAATGCTTAAACTGAAAAGGAAATTCAAGCACACCGTGTTAATTATCTCAATAAGGGCGTTGATTTAGTTATGAGACAATTCCTGGCACAGTGGGTTTAAATTCACCCAAGGGCGGGATTCGGTACAATGCTCGCCATGCCTTCTTGTGAAAGAGGAAAAACTCAGCAGTTATAAGTAAGAACATTAACTAATTGCACGGAGAAACAAGCGCTGGCAAAGTTCCTTGCCGAAAACGTGCAGGAGCAGTGTACTAAGGCACCTCTGTGTTATTCTTGTGTGTTGCACAAGTTACTTCTTACATCCTCGTTGTTAAGGGCATTAACAGGCAAAATGCGGTAACTGTGGTAGCGTAAATAGGAATAAAATGGGAAAAAATATTCTGGTGTGTTTACGGAGCGGCTCCAAATGCTTAAACTGAAAAGGAAATTCAAGCACACCGTGTTAATTATCTCAATAAGGGCGTTGATTTAGTTATGAGACAATTCCTGGCACAGTGGGTTTAAATTCACCCAAGGGCGGGATTCGGTACAATGCTCGCCATGCCTTCTTGTGAAAGAGGAAAAACTCAGCAGTTATAAGTAAGAACATTAATTAATTGCACGGAGAAACAAGCGCTGGCAAAGTTCCTTGCCGAAAACGTGCAGGCGAGGTGCGACACGGCAGGACGGAAGGAAGAGAGGGGAGGGGGAGGAGAAATGCGACACGGCGGGAGGGGGCGGGCAGGGGAGGGGGCGGAGAGGGGAGAGGTGCGACACGACGGAAGGAAGAGAGGGGAGGGGGAGGAGAAATGCGACACGGCGGGAGGGGGCGGAGGGGTAAACAAAGACGGACGTGCACGCGCCCGTGACTTTTAAGGTCAATGCGCATGCGCATAAGCTTAATGCGCATGCGCATTGACCTTAAAACTCACGGGCACTGCAAGGAATCGCCACGATTCCTTGCAGTGCAGATAAAGTGTGGATAACTCGCAATAGTCTCGCTTTGCTCGATGCGCATGCGCATCGACAACAGGCGAGACCTAAAAAGGGATACGAAAAGGGACAGTATAAGTGTTAGGAATTGGGTCTAGTCTATCTTCCATTTCCATGCTCCACCATCACATGATTAGCTCTGAGGGTATTTAGGAACCGCCCTTACCTTTGCTCAGTGCTTGGTATCTTTTAGCTTTGGGTTCCAGGTTCTGGGTCTTGCTATCCACGTTGAATGAAAGTTTGGTTCACGGGCTCGTGTTCCAATTTAACTGAGTCCCCTTTGTGACTTTAGTCCTGTTTTGTGCCTTGCCCTTCCCGTTTCCAAGTTGTTTCGTTTTTTCCCTTTTAGTTTAGAGTAGCCTTTATTCCACCCCGCCCCCTCCTTCTTTTTCACTCCCTCTTTCCCTCGTTTCTGAGTTTTGAGCTGTGGTGTTGGTTTACTCGAGGGAACTGGGGCTCCGGTCCCCTCGTATCACTGCTCCTCGGACTGTCAGGGATACTTTCCCCTAGGGACGCCAGCTGGCGTGTTAGCTGCGTGGATCCTTCGCAGCGTTCTTCCGCATTTTGGTAGGCTATCCGCCTCGTTGTGTGCTGCTTGGGCGCAATCTGTCGCGCTGAGAACGGAGGAGCTGCAGATCCCGGAAGAGGGACTCGATTGTTTGTTGTGCCCCCCGTCTTGATTCCAGGACTATTATAACGTATAAGGACATTAGTTGGGGTTTTTTATGCCGAGTTCTATGGCTTTTTCCCCTTAAAGAATCCCGTTTTGGCAGGGGTTTGTTTCGCTTGTTTCTCACTATCTCTGACTGGAGCTGATGAGATATTCATATCGGTGTACCCTTATTACCTGCTGCCAAAGACCTCCCGAGGCTAATCCTGTACATAATACAAGTAAGGAGGTGTTTTGTGAATACATGGTGGAGTGTGGTTATGGGATTGGGAGACTAAGGGGGTACACAGGTATGAGGGACACAGAGTAATTGTGTGTACATTATTCCATAGGTGCAGAGGCGTGGAGGTGGTGGTCGAGTCTCTTCGCTCAATCCAGTTCAGGGGTGAAGCCTTTTTGAAGTCCCTTCGTTTTGAATTCCTGTCCCCTGCCCTGGGCTCGGGTATCCTCTCATGGTTCTTTATCTCATGGGAGGTGTTTGAGTCAGGGTGGTGGATTTGGACATACATCGTTCCTGCAGTGTTTGGGCCTGTGGAATCCAACAGAATACCAAGCCCACGATATATACACTGCCCGGACGAGGTATGGACGAGAACTTGGGGGCTGTAGCGGCCCTTCAGGCTCAGGTACAGGATTTACAACAGGAAAATCTGGGACTTAAACAGGAACTGGGGGCTGTGAAGGCCAGAGAACAGCAGAGAGATAGGACACAGGCTCCCATTGTCCAACCAGCTACCTTTCAGTATGGAGGGGGGATGGGTCAGAGAGCAGAGGGGGGAGCCCCTGTGGCTGTTACTGTTACGACACCTGTTCCTGTTCCCTTGGCCCCCCCTGAGCGGTTTATGGGAGACAGCAATAAATACGGGACCTTCATGACTCAATGTCAACTACACTTTATGTGCAGGCCGACCGCTTTTCCGGACGATAAGGCTAAGGTGGCGTTCACAATATCTTATTTGGCTGGCACTGCGGCACAATGGGCTATCCCTCTTGTAGAAAGTGATGCTCCGGTATTGCAAGATTACCTGGCCTTTAAAGAATTAATGAGGGGTCTATTTGCTAAGCATGCTTTTATGCAGGCGAGTGATGCGGAGCTCCTCAAGTTAAGACAGGGCAAACAGGATTTGCTAACCTATGTGTCAACGTTTAATAGGTTAGTGTCAGAGACACATTGGCCCACCGATAAGAGAACCTCCTTGTTTTATCAGGGTTTATGCGATGAATTAAAAGATGTGGTATCCCAGGTGGTTGATCCTCCTGATGACTGTGCTGCTTTTATAGATCTGGTGGTGAAGTTAAACCACAGGTTGACAGAGAGGCGGGGTGATCGCAGTCGGTTTCAGGGACCATGGAGGAGTTACACGAAACCGGAAACAAGACCCATTGGGGAGAGTAAGCTTGCTCCCGAACCAATGGAGATAGGAGGGGTGAGAGGCCCATTAACTATGGAAGAGAAAAGAAGGAGGAGGGAATTGAACTTATGTTTGTATTGCGGTCAAGGGGGGCACTTTGCCCGTGAGTGTCCTGTTAAACCCTCTGGACAGGCTTTCCATAAAAAGGTGGCATGTGTACAGGTGGATCGTAGTCAAGACATGACCAGTGGAGTGGGGGGGACCTATCAGGTGCTGGGTGTGATCGATCAGGTGCCAAGACACTTCATTATTTCGGCACAACTCTTGATGTCAGGGAGTAGACGTGTACCAGTGTCTGTTTTATTGGACTCCGGGGCGACTGGGAATTTCATTGACATCTCCTTGGCGGAAACGCTAGAAATCCCATGTCAATATAAGAGACAACCAGAACCTGTGAGAGCCATCGATGGGACTGAATTGACCTCGGGGTCCATTACACGCCAGACGGAACCTGTGACGTTGTTGTGTGAGAACGGGCACTCAGAATTGGTGGTCTTTGACCTTATTGACGCCCCCTCTTTTGGGTTGGTGTTAGGAGTTCCTTGGCTTCAGGAACATAACCCCAAGATAGACTGGGTGCAACGTTTGGTGACGCTGGATTCCAAACATTGCCTTACGCATTGTTATAGGGAGGCTGTCGAACGGATTCATCCCTTGTCTTGTGCAGGGGTGGAGGCGGTAACGGTTCCCTCTCAGTATTCCGAGTTCCGGGGTGTTTTTGATAAGGTTAAAGCACAGGGTCTCCCTCCTCATCGGTCCTTTGACTGTAAAATCGATTTGATATCTGGCGTTCCTTTGCCTTCTTGCCGCATATATGCGCTCTCTGAACCCGAGGAGTTACATCTGAAGGAGTATTTGGAAGAAATGTTGGGGATGGGTTTTATTCGTCCCTCTTGTTCGCCTGTGTCATCGGCAATCTTTTTCATTCCAAAAAAGGAAGGGACGTTGAGGGCATGTGTGGACTACCGGGCTCTAAACAAGGCTACCGTGAAGAATAGGTACCCTCTTCCACTTATCCCCGTGTTGTTGGACCAGCTCCGCAAGGCAACCATCTTTACCAAACTGGACTTGCGGGGTGCTTACCATCTCATTCGAGTCAGACCCGGGGATGAATGGAAGACGGCGTTTAAAACCAAATTTGGCCTATTCGAGTATTGTGTGATGCCGTTTGGCCTGTGCAACGCGCCGGCGGCATTCCAATACTTCATTAACGAGGTGCTCCGGGAATATCTAGACAGAAGTGTCATCGTCTATTTGGACGACATCTTGATTTTCTCGGAGTCGGAAGCTGAACATCATGACCATGTATCTAAGGTATTACAAAAGTTACAGGACCATCAGCTATATGCCAAACTGGAGAAATGCCAGTTCGGTACACGGAAGGTAGAATTCCTGGGGTTTGTTATTACAGCAGAGGGTATCCGAATGGACCCTAGAAAGATAGAGGCTATTATCACCTGGCCTATACCATCTACTGTTAAGCAGATCCAGGCCCTTCTGGGGTTCGCCAATTTCTATCGGCGCTTCATCTCCCACTTTTCTGATGTCGTATCTCCATTGACCCGATTACTAAGGAAGGGGGTTCCCTTTGTCTGGTCCACCGAAGTCCAGGATGCTTTTCAACTGTTGTTGCGATCCTTCACATCAGCTCCTGTTTTGGTGCATCCCGATACTGCCTTACCGTTTTTTGTGGAAACGGATGCCTCATTATGTGCAGTGGGAGGGGTTTTGTCCCAAAGGGATGCGGAAACGGGTCTGATGCACCCCATTGCCTTTTTTTCCAAGACCCTGTTGCCCGCGGAGCGTAATTACACGGTGGCTGAGAGGGAATTGCTGGCAGTGAAATTGTCCTTTGAGGAGTGGCGTCATTATCTCTGGGGCGCACGACACACAGTCACGATCTATACCGATCATAAGAATCTTGAATTCTTTCGGTCTGCTCGGGCGTTAACACCTCGCCAGATGCGGTGGGTCTTGTTTTTTAACGAGTATGACTTTGTCATTACTTATCGACCCGCCGCACAGCAGATAAAGTCTGATGCCCTTTCTAGGATACATGTGGAAGGGAAGGAGGAGAGACGAGTGAAGGAAGACAGGCCTATGATTAGTGAAGAGAAAATCGTAGGGGTGACACACACTGAGGATTTCCCCTCCCTCGTCAAAGGGCATTTACGACAATTGGATTTATCTCCTTGGAGGGCTTTACCCCTGGTATCGATGCAGGATGGGTTGTTGTATCAGGGGAACCGTTTGTTTATTCCTCCTGCCTTGAGAAAGATGGTCTTGGAGGGGTGTCATTCCTCCTCGTTGGTAGCACATCCAGGGATACGTAAGACGAAGGAGATGTGTTTGCGATGGTTCTGGTGGGACTCGTTGAGTAAGGATATACTGAGTTATGTGACCACTTGTCCCATTTGTGCAACTAGCAAACCTACACATAGCATGCCGTCGGGTCTGTTGCAGCCCTTAGAGATCCCTCCCTCTCCTTGGCACACCATTAGTATGGACTTTGTGACGGATCTACCCCCTGTGTCAGGACATACCGCCATAATGGTGGTAGTAGACCTGTTTACAAAGATGGCACATTTCATCCCGTTACTCAAGATACCTACTGCCAGGGAGATGGCTTTGGTGTTTATGTCATCCGTAGTTAGGATCCATGGGTTGCCATCTGTGATTGTTTCGGACAGGGGAGCTCAATTCGTGTCTCACTTTTGGACGGAACTGTGTTCTGTGTTGAAGATTGATGTACGTTTGTCATCTGCGTACCACCCGCAATCAGATGGTCAGACTGAGAGGACGAACCAGACTATGGAGCAGTATTTGAGGTGTCTGGTGTCGTCATTGTCTTGTGATTGGATGATGGCTCTTCCTATTGCGGAATTTGCCTACAATAACAGTCTGCATTCCGCAGTAGGCATGACCCCCTTCTTTTGTTCATTGGGTTACCATCCTAGGGCATTAGCTATCCAACCTAGTGGGCATGTGCCAGCCATAGATGATATTTGTAGGTCTTTGGGTGGAATTTGGGACAGAGCACGTGAACAGTTACAGGCAACTAAGGTTTCCATGAAGGCCCAGGCAGATAAGCATAGGGTTCCTGCTCCTTCTTATAAGGTGGGTGATCAGGTGTGGCTAGCTTCGCGCAACCTTAGGTTGCAGGGGTCTCGTAAATTGCAGCCTAGGTTTGTGGGACCATTTGCCATTTCACAAGTGATAAACCCTGTGGCTATGAAGCTTGCCTTACCGGATGAGTACAGGGTTCATCCAGTGTTTCATACGTCACTGTTGAAACCCTATATACCAACAACACAGGTTTTGCCACCACCTCCTCCTTTGCTAGTCAATGGGGAAGAAGAGTTTGAGGTTCAGGCTATTATGGATTCCAAGCGGAGGAGAGGGCGTCTCTTTTACCTTGTTGACTGGAAGGGTTATACACCTGAAGATCGGACATGGGAGCCAGCAGGTAGTGTGCATGCGCCACGGCTGGTTCGTTTGTTCCATAGACAACACCCCTCTAAGCCCCGTCCGGTGGGAAGGACCCTTGGGGGGAGATACTGTTAGGAATTGGGTCTAGTCTATCTTCCATTTCCATGCTCCACCATCACATGATTAGCTCTGAGGGTATTTAGGAACCGCCCTTACCTTTGCTCAGTGCTTGGTATCTTTTAGCTTTGGGTTCCAGGTTCTGGGTCTTGCTATCCACGTTGAATGAAAGTTTGGTTCACGGGCTCGTGTTCCAATTTAACTGAGTCCCCTTTGTGACTTTAGTCCTGTTTTGTGCCTTGCCCTTCCCGTTTCCAAGTTGTTTCGTTTTTTCCCTTTTAGTTTAGAGTAGCCTTTATTCCACCCCGCCCCCTCCTTCTTTTTCACTCCCTCTTTCCCTCGTTTCTGAGTTTTGAGCTGTGGTGTTGGTTTACTCGAGGGAACTGGGGCTCCGGTCCCCTCGTATCACTGCTCCTCGGACTGTCAGGGATACTTTCCCCTAGGGACGCCAGCTGGCGTGTTAGCTGCGTGGATCCTTCGCAGCGTTCTTCCGCATTTTGGTAGGCTATCCGCCTCGTTGTGTGCTGCTTGGGCGCAATCTGTCGCGCTGAGAACGGAGGAGCTGCAGATCCCGGAAGAGGGACTCGATTGTTTGTTGTGCCCCCCGTCTTGATTCCAGGACTATTATAACGTATAAGGACATTAGTTGGGGTTTTTTATGCCGAGTTCTATGGCTTTTTCCCCTTAAAGAATCCCGTTTTGGCAGGGGTTTGTTTCGCTTGTTTCTCACTATCTCTGACTGGAGCTGATGAGATATTCATATCGGTGTACCCTTATTACCTGCTGCCAAAGACCTCCCGAGGCTAATCCTGTACATAATACAAGTAAGGAGGTGTTTTGTGAATACATGGTGGAGTGTGGTTATGGGATTGGGAGACTAAGGGGGTACACAGGTATGAGGGACACAGAGTAATTGTGTGTACATTATTCCATAGGTGCAGAGGCGTGGAGGTGGTGGTCGAGTCTCTTCGCTCAATCCAGTTCAGGGGTGAAGCCTTTTTGAAGTCCCTTCGTTTTGAATTCCTGTCCCCTGCCCTGGGCTCGGGTATCCTCTCATGGTTCTTTATCTCATGGGAGGTGTTTGAGTCAGGGTGGTGGATTTGGACATACATCGTTCCTGCAGTGTTTGGGCCTGTGGAATCCAACAATAAGGGACAGTCTATATTACACAATAATACTTTTTACCCAGAGACTGGAACCTGAAAAACCAGTTGTATTGTGTCAGCGAATATAACTTAACATCCTTAATGAGAGTGTATAACAAAATTAACAACTGTAACAATTCTCACCTCCTATCCGTTCTATTTGTTCATATACCAATGCAGGTGTGTGTATTAAAACAATCCAATAAAGAAAGGGCACAAGGTAAGCCTCAATTATAATGTAAATGATGAAGCATCTAAAAAAAGGAATGGATAAATAAATAAATCAAAAGAGAAAACTCGATTAGACCACACCTATAATAGTCATGCAAAGCACTGGACTCACCTCACAATTTGAGATGTTAATCGTTTGCTCTATACAGCAAAGTGATTGGCCTTAATTCCGGTATGATGCACAGGGTTTCTACAGGGAAGAAGGGAAGACTAAGTAAGTCAGAGAAATAAAGTCCCTCAGAGGTAAAGGTCCTTAGAATAGACTCCAAGAAGGAGTACACACTAGCTCGTCACTCAAAAATGATCCTGAGTGTTCTAGTGTACGTGAAAAAATACAGTATAGTTATACAATATTATATTAAAACATCCAATAATATGTGAAATCATCAAGAATAAGTCGAGTATACTTAATAGAATCAAATATCTAGTATGTGACCATGTAATATCCATATTCGAAAAGTGTCCACAGACATATTAAAACCACAAAGGCTTTGTGGAAATACAGCATATTGTATAAGCGGGAGGGTTATAAAGATAAAGCGTCAAGATCTATTGAATAAAAGGATACAACCTTGGAATAATACTTCACATTGTCTGTTCTGACCTCACAACAAGTGCACCTTCCATCCTTCTTTTTGTACCATTATCACTTAACATGGAGTGCAGAAGACCTTCCTTTTGGAACTTATCATCCAGGTCTTACCTTACTGTCGCAGCAACAGCCCGATTGACCACACACATTCCTGGCCCGGTGGAAGACACATCCAACTACACTAACATGCTTGGATCCTTCTTCAACCTCAGGAATGGGAGCGCAAACATAAACCTCTACAGCGTCCCACCATGAATCAAGACGCAGAATGCCAGTCAATGGAGGACAGACAGTACCTTAGGGCTCGTCTGCGCTACAACTCTCAGTACACTCCTGAGTCGCCATATCCACTCATGGTCGCCAATACTGCTCGACTCTTCTTTTGTTTTTTTACTATTCCTAAATTTCCTTGGTGATTAATTTTTCATAATACTTTCCTTTAGTTCAGCAGGAGGAATAACCCTGTCTCCCCTCGGTAAAAAAAACACTGCCATCTGTAGGTTCTGACCTCATTCCCCAATAGCTCTTCAAATCATTACCAAAGTTCTTCCTGTCAGACCATCCCATTCGGATGCGCCTTCTCCCTTCCACCCAAACCGGATCACGGCCAAAGCTTTACAACTACTCTTCCCTGCAGATTGAAATCCATATCAGCCATCCTACAGTTGTCTGCCCTGTTCCCATGATGCACTGGGCCAGGGACAGACTAATTTGCATGTAGCCAGGTTCTGAGCTGGGATGGTGCAGTGAGCTAAAAAACGGTGATGGATCAAGCCCTGATCTTTGGACAGGGTAGGAGTGGTCTGCTTAATTCAGATGCTCTGTCCATCACCACTCCCTCTCTTCTTTTCTGAATCATCCTACAGTTGTGGCCTGCACTCTTCCCAATCACATTTAGAACACTGGCCCTGATTACAACCTTGGAAATGAGATACTCCGTTACGGATATCCCGTCCGCGGTATTACAAGTTCCATTGCATCTTGTGGAATTGTAATATGGTGGGCGGGTTATCTATCATGTCCGTTTGTGATGGAGTAACCTTGTTACCAAGATCGTAATCACGCCCAGTGTTTTTAAAGGAATCGGAGTTCTGCTTAAAATCTGCCATGTTTCCCCTAACACTAAACACCTACTCAACAACATAATGGTAACTCAACAGCCTTATTCCCATCTTGACCATACATGGAGTAGCCTTAAGTCTCCCTCTCATGGTGTGCACTTTTGGGAGGGGCTTGCTGTCATGGTTCGCGGCGCTGGCCGCTCCCTGCCATCCCCGCATGCACGCACAGAAACACCAGACTACTCACTTCCGGGCGAAGGTCCGACCCGGTCTAGTCTTTGACGGCTGGCCTGAGGATCCTGAAGCACTTCCGGGGGAAACGCTTAAACATCGCGTTTCCCGCCGGCTCAAGGCTTCGAATTCTACCCTGAGGAGTATTCCTGCGACACGGCTTGGATTGAAGCGCCGTTCCACAAGCCGTCTTCACCGCGCTGGAGCGCTGTTTGCCGGCTGTTGTCCTCGCGCTGGGCGCTCTACCACAGCTGGTATACGCCACGCTGACACTTTATCTTTGGGTTTGTTTCCGTCGCGCAGGAGCGCTTGCTTTGTTTTCCGTGTGGCCCCGCGCTAGAGCGCAACATAGGGCCACCCTTTTCTGCCTCCAGTACCCTAGTCGCGCAGGAGCACTGTTTATGGCTAAGGGTTATAGCACAGGAGTGCTTTTCATTTTTGGGTTTACATTTTTGAACATTGGTTCTCCATCGCGCAGGAGCGCTGCTGGGAGAATAGTTCTGCTGGACTGAGCCTTGTACATAGCGAAGTCAGGGTGCCACCAAACTAGAGACTAAGCTTTGATTTAAGTTCCCGCGCAGGAGCGCCTTCATTTTCGTTTTGCTGGGTTGTCTCGCGCTGGAGCGCCTCTAGTTAGTTATCCTCGTGAGATGCTGATTGATGCCTGAAAACCACGAACAACAGAATCACTGGTGAGTTCACGGAAGGTTGCTTCTGTGTGTGCTTGGGTGGGCTGCGCAGGAAGTGGGAAGGGTGGTTCCATTTGATCTGGTTCTTTTCTGCTTTCCTAGCTGGCACCGAGACACCCGCAAGCTCCACACCCTTCTCAAGCCTCTGCATCCTGGCTCCCTTCCCTGCGTCCATCTCATCCCTGCTGGGTCGTTCACTCCACGAGGGTCAGGTGGGTACAGGGACGGGCGCTCTTGTCGTCTCTGCGGAATAGCTTCACAAGCAAGGGTAAGTCTTGTGGGGCACTTGACAGAATTCGAAGCCCACGTTAACAATTCCGCCCAGGCGACATGAGCGACCCGGAGGTCACTTTGCAAGACATAGCAGTCATGCTGGCTGCCATGCAGACCGATAACCTTGCCTTGCGCCATGATGTCACGGCCCTACAGGGCCAAATGGCAGCTGGGATCACTAGTCCTTGGGGTACCACTCCTAGTCCTAGGGTCAGACAAGAAGGTCTGTTGAGACAGCCTACGTTTACCTTTGGGGGGTCCTCTGCCGCCACCAACCAAGACACAGCCATCCAGGTCCTCACTCCCCACCCAGTACAGTTGGCACCACCCGAACGCTTCTATGGGGACAGTACTAAGTACGGAATATTCATTCACCAATGCCAATTGCATTTCATGGCTAGGATTGCGGCTTTTCCCGATGATGCATCCAAAGTTGCATACATACTGTCTTATATGGGCGGGGACGCTGCTCAGTGGTCCATTGCATTGGTGGAGAACGACGATCCCATGCTCAACCACCTGCCAACGTTCAAGGAAGCTATGCGGCGGATGTTCGCTCGCCATACATTTGTGCAAGCCGCCGACAATGAACTGCTCAGCCTGAGACAAGGCAACCAAGACCTGCTTCATTACATCACCATGTTTAGCAGGCTTGTTATCGAGGCCCACTGGCCTGAGGATAAGAAAGTCTCTGTGTTCTATCAGGGATTACGTGATGACCTGAAGGATCTCATCTTGCAGTATCCCGATCTGCCTGACGCAATCGGTCCTTTCATCGACATGGTGGTGAAAATGAACTTCCGACTGCAGGAAAGAAAGACAGACAAGGGGAAAAGCAACGACAACCGTCTCTTGTCCTTTGGGGACAAGGGCATCGAGAAGGCCAAAGAGGAATCCACTCCCCAGGGTGAAGCGTCCGAACCCATGCAGATCGGTGGCATAAGAGGACCCTTGACCAGTCAAGAAAGGGAAAAAAGGAGGAAGCAGAACCAGTGCCTGTACTGTGGCAAAAGCGGACACTTCGTAAGGGAATGCCCGGCGAAACCAACGAGACCTCGGGGCAGAAGGCCTTTTGCCTTGCCCGTTACCAAGGGCGACAAGGCGGGAAACGAGACCACCCAGTAGACAAGGGGATCCGTCCACTGGGTTCTTTTTCATGTACATCAGCGGTCCCCGCAGTACACGACGGTAGTCGTCACATCGGCATAGAAGTGTCCTTAAGGAATCTGGCGGGCAGGACTTGGATGGTAACCGCCATGCTGGATTCCGGGGCGACAGGTTGCTTCATCGATACAGCGTTTTCCCGGACCTTGGGCATTGATACAGTGTCGAAGGTCCAACCTGAACCCGTGAAAGCTGTGGATGGAACTGACCTGACTTCCGGCCCTATCAGCCACCGAACGGAGAACATGACTATGTCCTTGTCTAACAACCACGCCGAGTCCATCAGTTTCAACGTCATCGACGCTCCTCAATTCAAGGTGATATTGGGGTTGCCGTGGTTGGTGCAGCACAATCCCCGCATCGACTGGGTGTCCAAAACCCTACACCTAGAATCGGAACACTGCAGTAGCACCTGTTATGCAAAGGACGACCTGCTAGGAGCTCGCTCCATACAAGCACGCACGTTGCCAGTTCAAGGCATGGGGATGGTTTCCCAAGCAGACATACCGAAATAATATCTGGACCTAGCTGAGGTGTTCGACAAGAAGGGGGCCAACACGCTGCCACCCCATCGGTCATTCGACTGCCGTATTGACCTGATTCCCGGCTCCACATTGCCTTGCAGCAGGATTTACTCGCTCACGGAAAAGGAGAACCTCCACCTCCGCTCCTATCTGGACGAATACCTGGACAACGGGTTTATTCGTCACTCCAGGTCTCCGGTTTCTTCTCCCCTTTTCTTCGTGTCGAAGAAGGAAGGGGATCTGAGGACCTGCATCGACTTTCGTGCGATGAACACCATCACCGTAAAAAACCGGTACCCTCTACCGTTGATCACCAACCTTTTGGACCAGGTCAAAAATGCCTCCATCTACACGAAACTGGACCTACGGGGTGCTTACCATCTCGTCAGAGTCCGGAAGGGTGACGAATGGAAGACCGCCTTCCGGACGAAGTTCGGCCTGTTCGAATACCAGGTCATGCCTTTCGGACTCTGCAACGCCCCTGCCGCGTTCCAGTTCTTCATCGATGAAGTGCTGAGGGACTTCATCGACATCTTTTGTATTGTCTACATAGACGACATCTTGATTTACTCTCAGACCACCGAAGAGCACGTTCAACACGTGCGTTCCGTCCTGCAGCAATTGGAGAAACACCGTTTGTACGTGAAATTGGAGAAGAGCGTTTTTCACGTCACGTCTGTTGAGTTCCTGGGGCACATCATCACTCCGGCTGGCATCCAAATGGACAACAAGAAAGTAGAAGCCATCCTATCCTGGCCTACCCCAGAGTCCGTGAAAGGGGTCCAAAGGTTCCTCGGTTTTTCCAACTACTACCGACGGTTCATCACAGGGTTCTCCGAGATGGTGGCACCCATCACACGCCTGTTGCGCAAAGGGGTACGGTTTGGTTGGGACCAAAAAGCAGACGACGCCTTCCAGGAACTGAAGAGGCGTTTTACCATAGCTCCGGTCCTGGTACACCCTGACACCGAACGACCCTTCATCGTGGAGGCAGACGCCTCGAAGGAAGCCATAGGAGGAGTGCTGTCACAAAGAAGCACCAGCACAGGACTACTGCATCCGGTGGCCTTTTATTCCAAAAAGCTCCTACCCGCTGAACGCAACTACACTGTGTCAGACCGGGAGCTCCTGGCCATCAAAACAGCGTTCGAGGAATGGCGCCACTTCCTGAAAGACGCCAAACACACAGTGACCATCTACACAGACCACAGAAACCTCCAGTTTCTACGATCAGCGCGTGCCCTCACAGCCCGACAGCTTCGATGGACCCTGTTCTTCAATGAGTACGACTTCATGATCACGTTCCGGCCAGGGAAAGACAACGCCAAAGCGGATGCTCTTTCGCGTCTTGAGGAGCCCGACGAAGACGATGAAAGCCTCGAGCCAGCCCCCATAATACCGGAGAATCACTTCCAGGGCATAGTCGCGTCTACTAAACTGGGCATGAAGCAGGCTGACCAAAGGGTCCTGGATGAAGACAACGAAGGCTTGACACTTGTGAACGGGTCACAGTACAGGGGAGAACAAGTGTATCTTCCAGAGGCACCTGAACAGAAAAAAGCACTTGGCCTGTGCCATGATCTTGTCCTCGCCGGCCATCCTGGCTACCACAAAACACTTGATCTCGTACGGAGACGGTTCTGGTGGCCAACATTGGTAACCGACACGAGAAACCATGTGATGAACTGTGCCGTTTGTCTGCTAGGCAAGAACAGATCAGAGCCCCCTATCGGTTTTCTGCGTTCCATTCCTGTTCCACCGTATCCTTGGCACACCATCTCCATGGATTTCGTGGTCGAACTCCCACTCACCAAGACGGGGCACACCACGGTTCTCACCATAGTGGACCACCTCTCCAAGATGGCACATTTCGTACCCTTGGTGAAACTGCCCTCCGCAGTGGAACTGGCCTTGATATTTGTGCATGAGGTGGTTCGCCTCCACGGCATTCCGTCCGTGGTCATAACGGATCGGGGTCCACAGTTCGTGTCCCGCTTCTGGAAAGAGGTATGCAGGATACTCGAGATGGACGTTCGTCTGTCCTCAGCGTACCACCCCCAGACCGATGGTCAGGCCGAAAGAACTAACCACACCATGGAGCAGTACCTCCGCTGTTTGCTGCTTTCGGTTGAGAAGGAATGGTCTGAGGTCATCTGGATGGCGGAATACGCGTATACCAACAGCAAGCACTCGGCCATTGGCATGTCTCCTTTCTTCTGCCTCCACGGACGTCACCCTCTCACCGCAGCCTGGGAGGACACCCAGAACAGCCAGTTGCCCACTGTGCGGTCTTATCATGAGTCCCTGCGCAGACTCTGGCAGCAAGCGCGGTTCGAACTGGCCAAGGCTAAGGACACCTACAAGGAACATGCCGACGCCCATAGACAGAAGGAACCCGCTTACCGCTCGGGTGACAGGGTTTGGCTTTCCATCAGGCACCTCAATGTGCATGGCCCCAAGAAACTGTTGCCTCGTTACGTGGGTCCCTTTGTCATCGAGAAGGTGGTCAACCCTGTGGCCATGAAGCTGTCACTTCCTCCGCACATGAAGATCCACCCGGTCTTCCACGTATCCCTTCTGCATGCTGTCCGTTCTGGCTGCTCTGTTCCCTCTCCTCCTTCTCCGGTGGTGGTGGAGGACCATGTTGAGTATGAGGTCAGGGCTATCTTGGGGTCTCGTCGCACCAGGGGTAAGCTGTTCTACCTGGTGGACTGGAAGGGGTACGGTCCAGACGAGCGGTCCTGGGAACCCTTGTCCCATGTGCGCCATGCTCCTGTTCTGGTCCGTGCTTTTCATCTGAGTCACCCTCTGAGCCCTCGCCCTGCCTCTCCTTTCTGGGTCCCGGGGTGTTGGGGGGGGTCTGTTCTAGGGGGCGGTGCTGTCATGGTTCGCGGCGCTGGCCGCTCCCTGCCATCCCCGCATGCACGCACAGAAACACCAGACTACTCACTTCCGGGCGAAGGTCCGACCCGGTCTAGTCTTTGACGGCTGGCCTCAGGATCCTGAAGCACTTCCGGGGGAAACGCTTAAACATCGCGTTTCCCGCCGGCTCAAGGCTTCGAATTCTACCCTGAGGAGTATTCCTGCGACACGGCTTGGATTGAAGCGCCGTTCCACAAGCCGTCTTCACCGCGCTGGAGCGCTGTTTGCCGGCTGTTGTCCTCGCGCTGGGCGCTCTACCACAGCTGGTATACGCCACGCTGACACTTTGTCTTTGGGTTTGTTTCCGTCGCGCAGGAGCGCTTGCTTTGTTTTCCGTGTGGCCCCGCGCTAGAGCGCAACATAGGGCCACCCTTTTCTGCCTCCAGTACCCTAGTCGCGCAGGAGCGCTGTTTATGGCTAAGGGTTATAGCACAGGAGTGCTTTTCATTTTTGGGTTTACATTTTTGAACATTGGTTCTCCATCGCGCAGGAGCGCTGCTGGGAGAATAGTTCTGCTGGACTGAGCCTTGTACATAGCGAAGTCAGGGTGCCACCGAACTAGAGACTAAGCTTTGATTTAAGTTCCCGCGCAGGAGCGCCTTCATTTTCGTTTTGCTGGGTTGTCTCGCGCTGGAGCGCCTCTACTTAGTTATCCTCGTGAGATGCTGATTGATGCCTGAAAACCACAAACAACAGAATCACTGGTGAGTTCACGGAAGGTTGCTTCTGTGTGTGCTTGGGTGGGCTGCGCAGGAAGTGGGAAGGGTGGTTCCATCTGATCTGGTTCTTTTCTGCTTTCCTAGCTGGCACCGAGACACCCGTAAGCTCCACACCCTTCTCAAGCCTCTGCATCCTGGCTCCCTTCCCTGCGTCCATCTCATCCCTGCTGGGTCGTTCACTCCACGAGGGTCAGGTGGGTACAGGGACGGGCGCTCTTGTCGTCTCTGCGGAATAGCTTCACAAGCAAGGGTAAGTCTTGTGGGGCACTTGACACTTATAAAGAAGACTCCCTGTTTTCTGTTTTTACTGATTTTTACAGCTAAATACAGACAGAAAACCATTTATTTTCTTGTCTGTATTTAGTTTTAAATGTGGATAAAAACAGAACTTGTTTTTTTTTTTAGTGATTCTAAATACACTTTGCCATGACTGCCAGGTCAATAACTGTGTGGATTGATAGGCAAGGGGTTAAAAAAGAAAGGAATTTTAGTAAAGAGGCTTAAACAGCAGTAGATATGCACAAGGCTGATACTGAAATCTGCATATTTTCATAGAAGTGCATTGAATTATCTATGCAGGTGTTCATATCACTGAACCCTGGCAGGTATTCGGAAATATAGCAGTTTCAGCTTTATTTTTTTCACTAAACCTATAATAAATATGGATAAATACAGATAAAGTTGACAAAAAATAATTATGGATAAATACAGACGGAAATGTCAAAAAATAAATACAATAAAACCGGGAGCCCTACTTATGATCAGGCAAAAATGTAAATTCAGAAACCCACCAAAAATGCCAGAAGTGTTCCATCCCAATTATACCTGTAAGAATCTCCTGACAAATAACTGAGAAGCACTCCTGTAGGAAATACGCGCTGTGAAACTAATGAAATTGTGACTTTGTATCCGTCTAGGCCCCTTTGGTACAACACAGCTCCCAGCACCTGCTCATCTGCTCCAATGGATACTAAACTCTTGTCTCCAGATCAAAGACCTACACCTGTGTCTCTTTGGAAATGTCATCCTTGTTGATTTCAAAGATTCTTCCTATGTTCTCGTTCCGTTCAAACTTGTTTCTCATTTTAAGCCATTGTCGCATCTCAAAAGTTTTGCTGAAAAAGTCTGAGATGCATTTAGAGTAAAATGCACTCAAACAAAGAAAAGCCTCGGCCTCATCCTTGCACATAGGTAAGGGACCATCCTTAAGTGCCTCCCACAACTCTTATTTTAATACAATTCCCATTCTACTGGCTTCATGCCCCCAAAAATAAACAAACTGCATTGATTGAATTCTGCAGTCAACCCCTTGCTTTCCCACACACTTAAAACCTTCCTCAATCTCTCATCATGTTCCTCTCTTGACTTTCCATGATCAAAATATCATCCAGAAAATACAGAATGCCTTCAGACTTCATGTGAAGTTAGCAGATGAAATTTTGAAAGAAAGCTGCTGCAGAAGCAAATGGATGCACTAAAAAAGACTTAGCGTCTTGCTGTCCCTGTGTAGTTGAACCTGGTGGTATGCCGAGGCTAAATTGACAGGAAACCACTTTACCCCTCTTCACTCCCCCCCCCTCCCTCCCCCCGGACATGGTCAATAACTCACAGATCTTGGGTAATAGACATTTACTTACTTAGATATTTCTATTAAAGTCTCTATTGTCCAAACTGACCTGTTTCTGTTCAAGCCCTGGTACTTTCACATCCGGATGCTGATAATGCCCTGCCCCAGGGTTTCCCAGACCCCACACAGTCTGGGAATGCTTAGGGGTTTCCTTCATTCCTCAGCACCTCTCATCCTAGGCCTGAAGAAATAAGATCACATCACCTCAGTCCTGATCATCATCTACAACACCATCACGTCCAGCACCCCCTCTTATCTTGCTCACCATCTGTGGCGGTTCTCGGCATCTCTGCAGCAGGACACCATTGGACTGCAGACTAAGAAGTGTTAAAAAAGAAAAATCAGGAGCATTTCCTATCTATGCACCCTAATATGCAACAAGATCACTGTATCCATCAGGATCGACCCAACGCTGCTCCAGTTTAGGAAAGAGTTGAAGATTTTCATCTTTAAAGATCATAGGGGCAGATGTATCATCCATTTTTTTTGTCGCAAACGCTGTGATTCGCAAAAAAGCAGCGTTTGCGACAAAAAAATCGGCAAATGCGATGTATGAAAAAATCGCATGGCAAAATTAAGGAATCACAAAATTTGCGATTCCTTTATTTTGCTCAAGCATTTAAGGAATCGCAAAAAGCGATTCCTTAAATGCTATGTAAGAAACAATAATGTTTTGTAAATTTACACTAAGAAATCGCAAATTACCACCAACTTGTAGTTGGTGGTAATTTGCGAATTCTTTTACAAATGCACATTTTGGCATTTGTAAAGGTGCCATGTGGCGCTCATACATGCCCTTAGGGCATGTATGTGCGCCATATGCGCACACATGTAAATTTCAGGGGTGCAGCAGGGTGTCCTTAAGAAACCCTTGCACCCTAGAAATTATTCTCAATTTGCGATTAGCAAATTGCAAATCGCAAATTGAGAATGACTTCCTATTCCTTCCTAAGGGCCTCCTTGCCCATAGAAATGAATGGGAAATTATTCCTTAATTGCGATTAGCAATTTGCTTATCGCAATTAGCAATTTTAAGAAATCGCTAAAAAATAGCGAATTTCTAGATACATACCATTTTGCAATTCTCAAATAGCGATTCTCAAAAAATCGCAAATGGGTATCTTGATACATCTGCCCCATAATGCATTATCTATTCATAACAAATCAATCAATCAATCAATCATCGCATTTATATAGCGCACTACTCACCCAGAGGGTCTCAAGGCGCTAGGGGAGGGGGGTCCGCTACTGCTCGAACAGCCAGGTCTTGAGTTGCTTCCTGAAGGCGAGGTGGTCCTGGGTCAGGCGAAGGTGTGTAGGGAGGGAGTTCCATGTCTCGGCGGCGAGGTAGGAGAAGGACCGTCCCCCTGTGGTGGCTCTTCGGATGCGGGGGACGGCGGCAAGGGCGTGGCCGGTCGATCGAAGCTGGCGTTTGGGAGCGTAGAAGTTGAGGCAGCTGTTGAGGTATCCTGGGCCTTGGTTGTGTAGGGCTTTGTGTGCGTGGGTGAGGAGACGGAAGGTGATTCTCTTGTTGACCGGGAGCCAGTGCAGGTCTCTCAGGTGTCCGGAGATGTGGCTGCGACGGGGGATGTCCAGGATGAGTCGTGCTGAGGCGTTCTGGATCCGCTGGAGTCTCTTCTGGAGTTTGGCGGTGGTTCCGGCGTAGAGGGAGTTGCCGTAGTCCAGACGGCTGGTGATGAGAACCCAGCTGCAGCTCCTATCCTTTGCTGACATTATGCTTGTCTTTGACCCTGCTCGGCGCTCTGCTGCCTTTGGCTAGGTTTGCACTACAGAAATATTTTATACATACATACAGATGGAAGCAGCAGGTGACATGTAGTTTGTGCAGGAGGGCTGTGGGTGGGAGAGGCACCAGGTGGCAAGGAGTCAGGATGTGAGGGGTCAGGATTAGGAAAGCATCAGATGATAGGATGCTCTGTCGGAGAAACTCCATGTGACAAATGGTCAAGGAGGGAGCAGCACCAGATGACGAGGGCAGGGTGGGAGGGGCCCGGGTGGGAAAGACCCCAGGTGACAAGGGTTCAAAGGGAGAGGGTCTTGGCGACGAGTTGACAAGCAGTCCTGTGAGTGAAGCAACAGATCACAAGGGGTCAAGATTGGTGAAGCAGTGGGTGACAAGTATCCCGGGATCTGGTGAATCTGAGTCAAGGGGCTCAATAATTCCGGGACTAGCAGGTTATTCCCTATTCCAAGGACTTTATCTTGTAATCCCGTTTATCTCGCAAGGAAATACGTGCCAGAATCAATCAATTAATCAATCAGGGGTTTATAAAGCACGCTACTCACCCGTGAGGGTCTCAAGGCGCTGAATAGTTAATTCAGCCCCCAGATCTGTTTGTGGAGATAGAGGGGAACTTGTAATGGGGCCTTATGAGTTAGCCTTAAGAAGCACTACCTTTGGCATCTGAAAAGGGATGGCTCCCCCACTCTAGCGCCTCAAGAAAAATGTGCATGAAAAAGCGGTAGTGATTCTCAGAGAATGTGCATGGATTCTAGTGTGCATTATCCTGTGCTATAAACTGCACCTTGGACAGGCGATCACCTCCAGGTTGTGTTACAGGAAAGAGCTTCCCTGGGGGGATCCAGTGGGATAGAAAACCTTCGTTCAGGTCTCGTACCCAAACCATTAGGTTCTTCCATTAACAGAGCTGTACTTAACCTTACTGCATAGGACAGGTTTGCTCCACATTCTTGCCTATAGTCACAGTTTTTCTTATACTATGTGTGGGACATATTACTTGAAGGGTTGGCTAGATCTTGTGTATTATATGGCACTGCTGTCTGATGCTGTATCTCCCTTTTGATTGCTACTTTATACAAAGCTTTGGCCTTTTGTTTGCAGTCAGCAACCGAAGGTGGCCAAAGGAGTGTGGGAGTTCTGATTCGCCTTGATAGACAAAGGCCCTCATTATGAGGTGACTGGCATTAAGGGGTGAAGATATCGGGGCTGTTGACAGAGACTCCTGCCAGTGTTTCCACCCTTAGTTCCGGGTTCACCTGCAGGTCCAGGAACACTTGGTCCTTTAATGTATGAAGATTTCGGATTCTTTGGACTTTGCTGCAGGCATTTTCTACGTGATTTAAACAACTAAGACTCGGCTGTGGTGGTGTCCTCCAGGGTATACCGCCCAGGGAGACTTGTAGCCAGACCACTGGGTGGCAATGGAGGTCGGGCATCACCACCTCATAGACTATATAGCTTGTCTTTGTTGATACACGCCAGTTTATTCTGTGATTTGGGTCGGTGGAGGAAATCTGCCTTTTCTGTATGGTTATCCTGTATTTTTTGCCTTTTTCTGGACTCTAAACATTTGCTGGTGTTATAATCATGAGCACTTTTAACCCTGCTAACCAGGCCTCTTCTCTCACTTTAAACATACATGAACTGGCATATTTCCGCTGTGGCAGGCCTAGCTGTCCTATGTAGAAAACCATAGTACAGATTAAAAATCCTAATACTCTATTTTGGAAATGGGTTTAGCTAGAAAAAATACCAACTCATTTAGAAAATATTAAAAATCCAATTCAATTGTAAAGTCAGATTTATAATAACTTGTAAGGAAAAGTAACTTTTAGGTTTAAATCTTTTTCTATTGTTATCCGTATGGTCTCTATTGCCATGAGCACAATACATTTCGTAGAATGCAACATACATCTGTTATACCAACTACTCCCTTCTTTTAGTGCGGTCACATGCAATGTTGAGCAGTAAATTACATGTAATGTGGTGCTGTTCCATAATATATGAAGAAGGATAGCAAGTCAAAGAAAATTTGAACGTTTCCTAACTCGCCCCTCCACCTCCCCTTACGGGTATTCTCATTACCAACTGTGTTTGTGAGTCTAGTATACTGAGATATCCCTAAGCTAAGGTCTCCTTCAGGTTAAGAGAATTATTCTGAGTCTGTTAGTCGAAGGATACAGAGATATTTCGGGAAAGTGATTTAATTGAATTCCGTTGACCAGTAGGGGAAAAAAAGAGTGGTTTTCACACTTCCGTAAATGCAGACTGGGAGTTAACAAGAGTGGCATTTATTCGCTCCATCCCAAAGATGTACCACAATCTATGGAGCCAGTCTGGATACGTGGGTACTGTTTGCGTCCCCCAGTGCATCAGGATATTTTGAAGTGCTGTCCCCAGAGCTAGTCCCATCTGTTTCCCCCTATGAGATTTGAGTAGAAATGTAAGGGGTTGGGCAATCCCAGTACTATATACACTGGACAGCTTGGGATCTGTGTATCAAATTGTTGATCCATCTCATCTAAGATCTTGGGCCAGTAAGATGTCAAGACAGGGCATCCCCACAGCAAATTTAAGAGAGTACCATCCGCCTCACACCCCCACCAGCAAGTAGGGCTTCGATCTGGATTTCCTTTATTAAGGTGCACCGAGTAAGATACCAGTAAGTAACTATTTTGGTGGTCATTTCAATAATGTGTGTATTACGTGCTGTGTGTTTGGCCCTATAGTAAATTTCTCCCCATTTCTTACTCAATAAATTCATCCCTATTTCTGTTGCCCATCGCTTTTGGCTAGGTGTGGGTTGCAGGGGGGCCGCTTGGCGAAGCATAGTATAGAATTCGGAAATCAATCTTTTGTCATTGTTCTTTGTGACCAGGCACTTTTCATATTTTGTTTGACGTCGGCTGACCTGTGGAAATGTGTTGGGATGAAGCAGCCAGTGTCTTCCCTGCATCTAGCATAGCCGTTCAGACTCTGATAGTGCATACTGCTGTCGTAATTATGAAATGGAATAATACCCTAAACATCGAACACATGTCCGGTTGCCCTGCATGGTGTAGCATGCCAAGCTTTAAATTCCTTGCCCTCCATACCTGGGGGGAAATCTCTATTTTCAAAGGGTAGCGTCATAGGTGAGGAAAACATAGTGAGTTCCCTTCTAGTAGCCACTGATGGAGCAAGGACTCGTAGAAAAGAGACTTGCTCGGAAGCAATCCGTTCCTTTAACTAACTAACAAGTTATTAAAATTGTTTTGTGTAAAACTAATGCACACCACATGAATACGCGGGTTAGTGAAACTTGCTTATTTGTTTTCTAACGCAAATAACATGAACGAAGGACTAAAACCGCTCTAAACCGGAAATCTTTACTGGCCATGCGTCAACTGCATCTACACAGTATGACGAGCTATCGCTTGGTGAGAAATTCTTTGGCATGAGCATAACGCATTAAAATGGCGTCTTGAAGACTCATGTGCATGGCATCTGCTTAGCTGAAACAAAAACAAGCTATTTTACTAATGCTAATGTGGGGAAAGTATTAATAAGTAAAGGGGAATAGGGTAGAGATGGGTAATATACAGTGAAACCATTTATTCGTGAGATTATTATTTGTCTTTTTGACTTTATCACTAGTGCCCATTTGGGCCTCTCATGTATAACTGAAGTAAGCTGAGTTATGTGATGACTGCGCATGACTACTGAAAGTTAATCCGGAATGATGACTCGGATGTCGAACGGAAGCCAGGGTCACAAAGTGTCCTACCCTGGGAACGGATGGTGAAACGTTCAACGTAGTGGACTTGTATTCAGACTGTTAATAAATGTTACAAATGAAACATGAATGCGTATGTGAAATAAAATTTTGAATAACAATTAAGGGGATGGGTTTGTGAACAATGGTCAGACGGATTTAGATGACATGTAAGCATGGTGTAATGGAGCTTCCCCCTTGCCTGACCATTCAGATTTAGTATTTTTACGATATTGAAACATTAATAGGTGGAACATGCAGAACGAAAGGTATAAATAAGATAGCTATAGTTAGTTAGTCAGATGATGATTTGCTGAGAGAACTGAATGCCTTCAGATGGGGTCTTGCCGAATGCTGCAGAACAAGAGATGCAGATGACAAATTCTGGGAGAGATGCTGTGAGATGCTGAACCGAATACAGAGCCTAAAGCAGAACTTTCTGTCCTAACTTAATTGGGTTAGATCAGAAGATCGCGGAAGAATCTCGGGTTGGTCTTTCATACCATCCTTGGTAATTATAAATTTCTCGTTATTTTTTATTGATATACTTTTCTCTCTATTCTCTCCCTTTCTGAGCACTGATCATTGTACGAGAATGAAGTATATGCTTGGTGTCTAATGAATTGAATTTTCTCTCCTATGAATGAAGGTGACTGCACTGTACTTTGGAATGGTTCACATGCTTTAATTTAGATAAAGAGTTAAAACTTTCTTGAGTCTCTGGGTATTTACATTGAAATACAAGTATAGTTAATTTATGTCATTTTTACCATCAACTAGTTTAATTGATCAGAGGAAAGAACTTTTTGATCAGTGAAAGGTTACTTAGGAGTTACAAATAACTATTCTTGAACATTGTGAAAATTATAAACTTGACCCCATCGGTTTTACGTACTGGGAGTTTATAGGCCCAGGTGAGTATATGGTAGTGGAGTATCGGTTGTTGTTGAACCACTGGATCACCACCACATCCCAAACCTCCATCACAGATTTTGTAATGGCTGACTTCTGAAGACTCTGCTGCCCATCTGATTTCTTTAAGAAAGGCACCTTCCACAAGGGTAGCCTTGCTATCACCCTATCTTGAAATAGTCAGCGTTTTCCTGACTTGTCTCTGCTCCAATCCACCAGATTTTGCATCTGAGCCGCTCGAAAATAATCAATTAAATTTGGGATCCCCCTCTCTAGTTTCCGCTCACACAAAGTTCAGTATGTCTTTTTGTAGTGAGGTAAGAGCACCCCTAGGAGGGGAGACAGGCAACGTTTGAAATAAATCTAAAGCATTAGGTAGAATTAACATTTTGATGGTTTCAGTGTGCCCCATGAGCGACATTTGGTGATGTCTACAGTTAGTTAAGGGCTCTCTAATCTGTTGAGACAGTTTGGCATAGTTTAACATGACCATTGGCCTATTTGTTAAGGCCAACTCAATCCCCAGATACAGAATAGACTCAGCCAAGTGGGTCACTGGTAAACGATTTCCCACTGCCGGCTGGCTCTCGAGAGTCCTGGATAGGCTGTGGGCCTGGGATTTGCTGACATTGACTCGGAAACCGGAGGCCCGGCCAAAAGTCTCCAGCTCCTCTAGAAAAACTGGGAGGGACCTCTCTGTATTCTCGAGTGATGCTAATATGTCATAGGAATATAAGCGAATTGAATGATTTTTCCCCTCCAAATGAGATGCCTTTAATGTCTAGGTTATCGCGAATTCGTTGAGCTAGTAGTTAAATGCAAAGGGCATACAGAAGGGGTGTCAAAGGACACCCCTGTCTGGTCCCCCGCTGAATGGAGAAGGGCCAAGAGGAGACACCATTAACCCTAACTGTAGCTGTGGGGGAGCAAAATCGATCTCCCATGCCAAAGTGAGACAGCGTTCGTTCTAAATAGCTCCAATCCACTCGATCAAACGCCTTCTCAGCATCGACTGTCAATAAGAGTGCGTCTAGGTTTGTGTGAGGGGTCTTATCAATTAAATGCAGGATCCGTTTGGTATTGTCGCTGCTCTGGCTATTCTGATTGAATCCCGCTTGATCTAGCTCTATGAAAGCTGGCATCAGTGGCCTAATCTTGTAGCCAGAATACTGGTGAAGAACTTTAAGTCCACATTGAGAAGGGATACAGGGAGGTAGGAACTGCATCATTTTGTGTCTTTCCCTGGCTTGGGTTGGGCCACGATCGCCGGCGTCAACATGTCTAAGGGGAAGTGATCCCGGACCCCCAAAGGAGTCAAATAGTCTTGTCAGGATAGAGGCTAAGAGTTGGCAAAACGACTTGTAGAAAGCTGCTGAAAAAACATCCGGGCCTGACGACTTGAGAGGCTTAAGGCGTGATATCACCGAAATACCTTCTTCGATTCATATAGGGGCATCCAGGGAGTTAGCCAGGTTGGTGGTTATTTTGGACAAGCCAATTGCATCTAAGTATGATGTTCTGAGGTGATTTACTGGGGCCTCCCCCTTATACAGGTCTGCATAAAAATCCAAGAATGTTTGTGCTATGTCTTCGTCCTCTGTAGGTTCCTCCCCACTGCGCCCCTTTAGAGACTGGATCTTTGTTTGTTGTCATCAGGCTCTAAGTTTACCTGCCAGCAAGAGTCCGGTCTTATCTCCCCCATTGTAATAGGAATGTTTTAAGCACAACGTTGCGTGTTCAGCTCTATCCAGATCCAGTCCCGCTAATTGCGCTCTTGATGCTCTCAACTGGCACCAGACTCTAGGCGCTCCGGTACGACTATGTAATCTCTCAAGTTCTTTAACCTGTGCTGTCAGTTGTTCCCTCTTTTCTTTACGCGTTTTATTGTCCGCTGCGGATATCGCTATTAGCTCCCCGCTCACCGCCGCCTTCAATGCTCCACATGGAGTAGTAATGGAAATATCTGGGGAATCATTCATATCTATATAATCTTGGATACTTTTAGTGAGTTGTTGAGCCACTATTCGATTGTGGAGCAAGCCGTCTCTCAGACTCCAATTCCCGCGGTGTTTCTGTTGTGTTGGCAACTGTAAGGTGATAGTCGCCGCGTCGTGGTCAAAGAGTGCCGCTGGTTCTATTTCCACATCTCCCACCACCCTGTTCACCATCTGTTTACAAGACGTGCGTAGGTTTTATGAGCATGAGAGAATAATGAATATTGCGACGCGTGGGGATGCGCTTCTCTCCATAGGTTCACTAGCCCCATGTTCTGTAGCTATTTACCCCCTTCCAATGACAACTCTCCAACCTGGGTGGAACACCCACCCTGTCTGTCTTTAGCTGCATCCATGACTATATTCAGGTCACTGCCCACCAGTGTCATATGTGTACTTATGGTATCTGATAAGGCTGCCTTCAGGAAGTGTTCCTGCCCCCAAATTAGGTGCGTAAGTCGACCCTATCACAATAGAATCACCCCCTACCTGAAATGCATAAGCTAGTAATCTACCTTTTATTTCCGCTATTCTGTCTGTCACCTCCCTTCTGAAGTGTTTAGTAATCAGGATGG
The DNA here is from genome assembly GCF_964263255.1 of Lissotriton vulgaris. Lineage (NCBI taxonomy): Eukaryota > Metazoa > Chordata > Amphibia > Caudata > Salamandridae > Lissotriton > Lissotriton vulgaris. Next base: position 780,461,250 of record NC_141700.1, on the reverse strand, counting down.
TAACTCCTGCTTTCTTATCTGGGGTAGAAGAGAAGAATTGTTGGGGGAAGGCTCGCGACCGTAGGCGGTGCCAATCTTTAGGTAAGAGATGGGTCTCCTGGAGGAGGCAGATATTTGCTTCAGAACTTTCTAAATATAAAAGGATGGCCATACTCTTGATGGGATTGTTAAGGCCTTTCACGTTGAGAGTGAGGGCGTTCAGTGTGTGTGTGACACGTTAAAAGGGATTATGTGTGGCTATGCTGAGCTGTTGATGAACCACTATTTCCCCTCTCCCCCTCTCTTTGTGGACTTTCATACCCCCCCTGTTTTGAGCGAGTGTTACCTATGTTGACCCTTTTCTGTGCATACCAGTTCCCACCCAAACCCTACCTAACCCCAACTGTAAAAAATAAGAAACCCTCTTTAGTCAGAGACCCGCAGGTCGAAACCACGCGTCTCTGGTAAACAGGGTAGATGGGAGCACACTGTGGCCAAAAAGCGCCTTCCTCACTCCCAAAAACTCCCCCTGCCACCCACAAAGTCAAGCTCTGTGCACTTATCAGCCCCCTGAGCTTCAAGTCCCATCTTTGGAGACTTTCAGATTGGACAATGTCTCCAGTATTGCTTGTCTCTCCTGTGCCATTGTCTCTGGGTCCGGCTTCGCCTTGTATTCCTTGGATCAGCCCCCTTGAACCCGCCGCCACCGGTCCCGGGGAGCTGTAGCAACACCTCTATCCGGTACCTCCTGTTGTTCCTGGTCCATGCCCAGGACACAGCACATTTCCTGCAATGATCTAAGTTGGTGGAGTCTGCCCTCCCATCTAAAGATCAGGGTAAAGGGATGCCCCCATGAGTATGCGATTCCAAGGTTACGCAAGTGCGCTTTAGCTGGCTTGAAGTCTCTCCTTTTCTGTAAAGTGATCATGGCTAGGTCTTGGTAAAGAGTAATTGAGTGACTCTGGTAGGTAAGAGGCTGTTTATCCCTAACTTTTTTTTAAATTAGTTCTTTTACCTGAAAGTCTGGAAGATAAGCCAGAATGTCCGGCCGGGGAGCAGGCGAGCCTCTCTGAAGGCCCAACCTATGTGCACGGTCTATTTTGATTTCCAATTCTTGAGGGGCCTCCAGAATGGCTCTGAAGAGACCTTGTAAGTAGAGAGAGATGTCTGAGCCTTCTTCCTTGGGCCGTACTCCTTTAATACGGATAATGTTTCTCCGAGAGCGGTTATCCAAATCCTCTGCATGTGCCTGGAGGTCGATCTGGTGGGCCAGTAGCCCGATGACCTCCTGCTGGAGCTGTTCCACCTCTTCGTTGCGTGCCAGCTCGTGGTCCTCGATACTTGCCACTTGTTCCCCCACCGCATCCACATCTTGCCAAATCTTTCATCTCCTTCGAGAACTCCCCTTTCAGACTCTGCAAATCTTCTTGAAGCGTGTTAAATAAGGTTTCTAAGAAAGAGCGCGTGACCGGCTCTTCAGCCGTATCCGGTTCCTGCCCCATGTGCATGGTAGGTGATACTCATCCTTCTCCTCCAATTGCCGCCGGGAGCTTAGTCAGTATGTCCTTTAAGTTCCTGTCCTCCTCCCCCCCCAATGTAGACATGACTAAAATAGGTTCATGGAACCACAGTGAGAATGTTAAAGTTCCTCCTAGATATGTATTGGGATAGCCAATTTCCTATATCAGAGTTGTAGAATTCCTGTAGAGTGGGCTCCTGCAGTGTAGCTAAGAGGCAGAAATCAGGCGCCGTCACAGTGGCTACGGCTTTTATCCCCCTTCAGTGTCCTCCTAATATGTCTCACCCGTGGAGCTCCCACACACAGGGGCCTATTCCTAAGTGTCCCCAGGCCCCTTATCGTATTACTTTGTGTGAAACTGCCTCATTAGGCTCTTTTTTCCGATTGTTGGGCGGACGTTGATTAAATTCTGAGGTATGCTATGAGGAAGTGCCCTTCACACTATACAGGTCCCTTCCAACTTCCCAGGGTCCAGGCAGCACACCCTTGAATCTGTCCTCTCAGACTCACAAGCTCTTCATATAGACTTTCTCTGCTTCGGAGGCCGGTCTCCGCCTCCCTTGCTTGCTCGTCGAAAGGTGTTGTGGACACCTCCAGCCCATGCCCCGCACTGGAAGCTGTATTTCGCCTCGCCAGGCATTCTCCGCTCCTTGTAATCTGCTCTACTTGAGCCAGGTACAGTGCTTAATTTGAGGCGGTGCTTTCCGGTGCTCAGCACCGGCACCTAATCCTCAGCACCTGTGCTTATAGCACCAGTTAAAGACACACTCATTTATAATGCACGATTTTCCCCAGACTCACAGGATGTTGAGCCACATCAAGACTGGAACCGGGTTCCCCAGCTCAGAAATCGGCAGCTCTACCCATTAGTACAAGTCCTCTTCAGGTTAATAAGTGCCGGGGCTCTAGTTAGGAGGCAGTTTGCACCAGCACATGTGTCCTGTTAGCGCTGCATCCTGAGGAGAGCCCCAGAACTTTTTATTCTACAAATTAACCACTGTCCAGGTACCCAGCGGGACAGGCCCGCTGTCCAAGTCCGACCGTTCCCTCTCACAGCAGGCCTAGGTGACACTACACAACCCTATTTTCTGGCCTTTAGGACCCCCTGGCAGTTTGATTGCCACTCTAAGGAGCTAGGCTCACCTTTGTTCGGACGTCCGCATCCCGGGAGTCAATATTGGTGTTGCTTTTGAATGTGGCCCGAACCCAGGGTCCATCATGGAGGTCCCTGCGCATGCCTGCTCTGAGGGTAGTTGTTATAATTGGTGGGTGTTACCAGGGTTCACACACAATAGATCAGGACCCTATAAGGGTTGTGACACAAACCAAAACGGTGGTTTCACCCAGATACCACCTGAATCACAGTATTGAGCTATGTGATTGGATTTGTGCTCTTTTAGGTTTAGATTTCAGGGGTAAATGAATCCCCAAGATTAGTACTGGACGTCATATATAATGAGAGATTGAGCACTTGTTTGTGGTGTTCTTTTCTTCTTTATTTAAAGACATGTGCAGAGACAGAGAAACAGCCGCCACGTGTTTCGCCCAGGGGCCAACAGGCCAGGGCTTTCTCAAGGCAGACAAATCTTTTGGGGTTGGTCTTTGGTATTAATCCAATTCTAATCCGAAGTGCAAGATGCAAGCGACTTGTACGAAGCCAAATTACTACCTTCCGCGCAAGCTCTGCCCTGGCCTCCGCGAGCTCTCAGGCCGCCTCTCTTCCTCACCGGGCCAAGTGGCAGCAATGTTGTGGGCAACCTCGGCCCGTGCCCCCCTCCGGAAGCTGTGTTTTCCCTCACCAGGCACTCTCTGTTCCAAGCATTCCGCTCCCTCTGGGCCACCAGCCTACTGGCAAGGTGGGCCACACCCATAGGCTATCCTCTCCCACGCTCTCCTCGGCTTAGGTGACGCTGCGCGGGTCTCCTTTGTTGCTTTTGGGGCCCCTGGCTGGTCAATCGGTGCCTTAGGGGGCCAGGCATGTGTCTGCTTAGAAGTCTGTGTCCCGGACGTCGAAATTGGTGTCACTCTTGACTGCAGACCTGGCCCAAGGGATGTCAAGGCAGTCTTCCTCCAAACCAGGTCCACTCTGGCCTTTGCTAGCTCCCCGGCGGCCTCTTGTCATCCCCGGGCTACATCCAAGTGATCATGCTGGTAAGGTCCTACCTTACATCTTTTCCGGTCGCTCCTTCCCCGGGACAGCACTTAACAGCCTGGCGGTGTAAGTCAGAACTCCAGCACCGACACCTCTCGCAGAGTCCTATAGAGGTTCATGCTAATGTTCCCCGCTGATATGGGGCAGGTTGCACTATTGAATTGTATGCTGGCTTTGTGGCGGGAGGACAGGAGTGAGACAGACAGACAGAACACGTTATACCCGGTCGCCATCTTGGCCACCGAAAAGTAACTTTTAGAAAAGTACAGATTCCCAGCCTGAAGTTCCTGGAGGCTAATTTGAATTTGCTTTCAAACTTCTCCCTGCCAGGGATTAGCATTTGAATAGGTGTCAAAAAGTTGTGAAATGCTTCACAGGAACAAACAATAGACCGACTTGAATTGGCAGAGATGACTCCTCTCAATCTCCCAGAATATGGAACGTGGGGGCTGTGAGCATCCTTTTTGATGTTGCAGTGTCAAATCCTGTTTGAGTGTCAAAGCCTAGCTGACACGCCTGCTGGGTTAACATGTAACACTTTCGGGCACACTTGAAGCTCAGAAAAGAGCATGCCAAAACGTTTCTTATGCGTACACTGTCTGGTTGCTGCAACGTCCTACTTTTATTCTACCAGACTTCTGCCAGTGCATTTATTGTGGGTTCAGTGTAGTCCTGGGTGGTGAACTACACTCCATTCGCGGAGTTTGTGGAGTTTTTCGCACTCTACTGAGCTCGCACAGTTACTAAAAGCTCAGCTATGCGGAGTGGAGTTTTTTCCTTGCTCTCCAATGGTAAGTTGGTGAGCGCGAATGAGTAAAATCCAGCACTAGACCACTTTCCAGCAAGATTCATCAACGCTGAGGGTGGGGGATGGTCGTTACTGGTCGCTTTGAGTAACCTTCCGTTCGCGTTGAGGAAGCTGCCGCTCGAGTAGAACTTCTACTCAGCAGTAGAAAGAAGCAGTGCTCTCTTGCGCTGCGCATGATGTCGCTCGCGCTGATTTTACAGCGTGGGACAAACACCTGGCGCTAACAATCAGCGCGAACGAAAAAAGGTAACGTAGTCAGACGCTAACAGAACACCACGTAGCATGATGGAGTTTTTTCGTCACTCCGCGGAGTTCCACTTAGCTTAGCTCCCCAAACTCAGCCCAGGCCTAGTATAGTAGTTGACCCCCAATGGATTTTAGCGTTAGATGTGGGAGGACACTGCGATTACCATAGTATACTCCACCCACAAATCCAGCCCTCAGAGTCCAAGTTTAGTGTGGCAGAAAACGTTTGCATTTCTTGAAAATGTCCAAAGTGGGTAGAATTGGCACCGGGAACATTTACCCTCGTGGTTAGGGTGTGCCTAGGAGTCATTCCCACTCACTAGCTCATGCCCAGAAAAAATGTGGCACCCCCAAGCACCCACTTCAGAACACTCCTGGGGGCATATTAGCAAGGGCCATTATCGCCGCATTAGCGGGACTTTTTCCCGCTAATGCGGCGATAATTTCATCGCCCTATTACTAAGCTGTCGCTAACACCAGTTAGCGACAGCTTGTAGGTGATAGCGGGCATTTAGGGGCCCACTTTGCATGTCAGCGATAATTATTGCTAATGACATGCAAAGTGGGCATGCCAAGATGTTAGCCACTGAAAACAGTTGCTAACATCGCTATCTCCGATTACCAACTTTTGGAAATATTCGCGCTAAGCGCGAATATCTACAAAAGCTAACACCTGCCCTGAGCAGTTCTTAGCCATGTTATCCAATGGTAGGTGGATAACATGGCTAAGAGCATTAGCTCGGTAATGCATGAAGATCGCTGACTTTTCAGCGATATTCATGCATTTCGGCCGATTTTTATCGCTTAGGAGATAAACCTTGATAATAGCAAGGCTCCTAAGCGATAAAAATCGGCGAAGCACGGCGATAAAATTATTGCTGCTAACCAAGCATAGTGATAATTATCGCTTATGCTTGGTAATATGCCCCCTAGACCTGAGGAAGAACAGAAGAGGACTGGACTGGCTGCCTGTGACCTCAGAGGAGCCCTGAAGACTGGGACGGCTGGCACAGGAAAACGCGGTGGGGCAGTGCAGGGTGGAGCTGGGGGCCGCAGACAGACAACGAATTAGGTGTCATTTATTTATTTAGTTGTACCTATTTCGTCGTCTGTCAAATTAAGCCCCCTCACACCTCGTCCCGCCCTGCCCCCATCCAGCCCCACCGTCCACAGTGTTTACCTGTGCTGGCTGCCGCTGCCTGAAGAACTGGACCTCCTCCCTCTTGTACCCAGGACAAACAAATGGACTCCAAGGGTCATAAGGTTGACCTCCTGTTCAAAGGATGGGGAAACAACAAGCTAAAAGAGGCCTTTTCCTGAAACTCCCCAGCTGGCCTGTAGCAACTGGACCTGGATTGTACCCTGCTGTTTGGCTTCTGTCTGGCACCCTTTGAGTCTCTAAGTGTCTTCCCTGAAGTCCTGGACAGCTTCGGAAGTGCACTCCTGTGGTGGATGAGGCTCAAATGACTAAAGTTTCCCAAGGAAAATCCTGTTTGGTGTATCTGACTCGCGCCCCATTGCTGTCAGCATCAAAATATTCCAAGGTCCCAATCTACCTTATCCACTGACGATCTTTGGCATTTGTACTTCCTGGCCTATTCCTACTTTTCTCCAGTTTCCCTATAGGAAGATGAATATACATATAATGAATCTAAATGGACTCGTTTAGATTCAGAGGTTATCTTGAAGGTTCCTTGGATCTACGTTGAATTAATGTATGACGTTACATTGCATACATTCACAACGCAGTATTTTACATCGCGTTTGTTACAACAACGTGCCCTAGAGGCGCTGGACTTAGGAATAGTATGATTGTCTATTCCAACTCCAGCCTACGTAACAGTAGGGAAGGTGTTGGAATAGTAAATCATACTATTCCTTAGTGTATAGCGCCATCCAGCGCAGGTCGTTGTAATGACTTGCGATGTAATTACTGCGTTGTAAAGCTATCGCAGTGTAACAACCGCGTTGTAAAGGTCGTTCTCTATGTTGGACGCCATTCCCTTAGGAGACTAACTTGAAGGTAAGCACTCAGTTGGCGGAGCTGCACAGTAGCTGATGTGAAATATGCTATGCTACCCCAGAAACCAGCTATGTATTGATCGTGCCATACCGGCTCATAAAGTCATCTGTGGCTTGCGTAATAAAATCTGGGGAAGAGCAGTGTAAAGATCATGGGTGTAATTTAGATGCGTTAACCTCACCTCACACTGCTATAGCTCAGTAGATTAATAGATCTCTCAAAGAATGTAACATATAAACAGCAGAGGACCATTCGCTGACCACAGCTTAGAAGGACACGTCAGTGTGAATCAGTACATAAATGTTAATCCAGTATCTGTAAAGCGCGAACAGTTACCCGAAGGCATCTCGGCGCTGGGGCCATCGGGAAGATTAAGCAAGCTATTGCCCAGAGTCACATGGTGCTGGGCTGACCTGCCACCGGTGATCGAACCGTGAGCCCCAGATCCCAGCGTCTGTCACCCTGGCCGCGGTGCCACACCTCTTCCCCACTCTTCCCCACTCTTCATTTTCAGAAGCTGTTGGTGCTGAAAAAGGAAGGGCAGGCAAGTGGATTACTAATTGTATGCAACCTGGCCCTTTGGAACAAACAGATTGCTATATGCATCAGCTCAAGTCTAATGATATTTAGGTCTGGCTTGGCTTATTGTTACCAATTCTTTAAAATAGACATAAAGTGGGTTTGGACTCCACCCAGACAAGCATGACCCTCTCACCTCATGCTATTGGCTGTTTGGAGTATTTTTGCAGCTTTTATGGAGTGCTTTCGTGACAATGCATGAGGGACTATTTTACATGGCAAAAGTATATTGAATCCTTACTTACTGATGAATCTATCTCATAAATGCACTGTACTCAGAAAGCAATCGCTTTTTGTTTTGTTTTCAAACCAGCAGCCATTTCTTTAAAGGTTTATTCAGGACTCAAAGTGAACCCCAGATCCATTGGCTTTGCCATTGCATGTTGTCTTCCTGCATTCCAGCCTCAATCCTTTTTTAAAAGGTTTGAAGGAGCTGTAGCTCTGTCTGGGTCCTCAGACGAGAAGGTCTGGCTGCCAATCATTTTATTTACTTATTTTTCCATTCATTTATTTAAAGCGATTTTCTATAGCGCGAACATTACCCGAAGGTGTCAGAGCGCTTTACAAAAGAACCAGTTGCGATACATAAGGATTTAGGATTACATGAGTTAAATAAAAGATACAAAATGGAGAAAAAAATGCTAATGTACAAGTTGTAAAGTCACACAGGGAAGAGATACAAATAGAAAAAATGCAAATGTACAAGTTGTAAAGACACTCAAGGAAGAGATACAAATGGATGGACTCTAAGAATCACGTACGAATGGTAGTGAGTACAAAGGTCTACTACATATACTAGTGGTTAGAGTTATCTCTATATACATATATATACAAAAAGTAGATTTTCTCAGGATTCCATTTTACCAGCGATTCGGCTTGGACAAGTATATATCACATATTTACAAAGTGAAAAGAGAAATAAAAAAAATATTTAAAAAAAGGGTAGGGAGCGGTATGTGGGGGAGAAGAGTTGGAGGTTGAGATTGGTGAGGGGAGAGAGGGGAACCTGAGGGGGAGAAAGAGATAAGGCACTCCAGCGTAAGTGAAATGTCTGAAGGTCAGCAGGATGGAATCCAAGGGACCAAAGGAAAGGACAAGAATCAACAAAATAGCAGACCCGGGTCGTGGGCATCGATGGAAACCATCTCAACATGGCAAGATGCACCCAGGGCAAGAACAACAACAGGAGAGGGTCCCAAACTGGCGGGGCGCACACGAGTTCCAGTCCAAAAGTTACGAGGGCCAAGTCCAAAGAAAACCAGGGAGCCGACCCAACGGAGGAAGAACAAGAGGGGAAAAGGTGATGGAGATTTCACAAAAACTCCTTAATGGTGTAAACTAGAAAGACAATGGAACGGTTAAATAAGGCTTTCAAGAAAGGCAGACTCTGTTATATGGCAGATGGTATATATGTAAAGAACAAAAACTACAATATAAATGTCAGAGGGAAAGTTTTTAAAGACCAACAAGGATTCAATCCCCCTAATCCATACTATGTCAAAAACAAATAGAATCGGTGGTCTAATAACCAGCGTACCTAGGAAATTAAGTTTAAGGACGCCTATCATTTTATGTGCTGTCTAGAATTAGTGAGCGAAAACAAGAAAGTGCCGGAAAAAAGAATAATGTGAAAAGGCGGGCAAGAACCACCTCAGGATATTTGGTATCCCATCATTACACATTCATGTGACCAGTGTCATCATCAGGGATTCCAAGCAACTCCCTCTCGCCTTCCCTTGATCATTAGTGAGGGACAGAGAGATTGAGTTTTATCCTCTTGTGGATTCTCACAAGAGAAAGCAAAGGCAGAAATGATTTTTTTCTTTTATTTTCAAAGTGTTTTTGTAAGTGCAGTGCAAAAAAATGAAAAACGTGAATTAAAATAGGATAAACTACAGAGATATGCAATGCAAATAATCCTTTGGTGCTTACTCTGATAAGTCTTCCAAATTAAAACCAAAGTGCAGGTGAAAAAGAAACAGTTAGAAGTTAATCACTGTCTCAATGGTCAACATGTTTCAGCCACTAGGACAAATCTCCCTGGCTTTCGTCAGGACCTAAACATACACACCTTATGTCACTGCAACATTAAAGGGATTCATACATACAGTGTATATCCTGTTGTAGCAATTTTCAAATCCTCGATTCAAACATGATGTTTTGCGATATCTAAAGGAAAAAATCAGTGAGTATAAAAATACATCTGCATTAACTTGTTTAGCAGTATCCTAATTCTGAAGACATGCAATGGAAATAAACAGTGTGCTTACCATTGCTTGTCAATTTATGTAAAGAACCCAACTGTGACTCACTGGAATCTCTGCAATGAAGCCCTGAGAGTTCTATAAGAACCCCAGCCATTCACATCTGCTGCCTGAGGCTCTCACTCGAATTCCCCATCTTTGGTACGAATAAATTATACAACAAAATGGAACCCGGGTGGCCACAGCCACACGTGCTACATGGTCTACGCATGCATACATTACACACTCAAGTATTGCATACGCTCACAACATCCAGGAGCCACATGGATTGGCAAACAACCCAGTTGCATTGGACTGGAAAAACAATTTCATAAATCGGAGAAGCTGGTAAGCTACTCAGTTATATGACGTTACAACGCATACTTTTACCCTACATGCCGTTGCAATGCAATATTTTACCCCGACTTGCTTTCAGGGGTACGCTGGAGTTTGGAATAGTATAATTTACTATTCCAACTCCAGTCTGAGAAACAGTATGGAATGTGTTGGAGCTAAATCCAACACCTTATACCAACTACAACAAGCCATTTTCACTGTAATGGCATGCGAAGTAAAAGCATGCATTGTAACTGTTGTTTCCCAAGCTGCTCTCCCAGGTAGGCAAGAGGTATAATGGCCTACCTGCCATCTATAACCATGCTGCCACCACTGTTCGTTCTTTATAGCTCGGTGAGGTGACAGTAGTTCCTCGATCCAAAAATAAGATGCAGATGGTGTGCCCATCCAACCAGAGCTACAAACAACAAGGTGATGGATGGAATGTTTGAATTAATCTAAGCCAGCTCTGGCGAGCTCCCGGGGTGCATTCCAGTGTATCATTTTTCACCCAGTCTGCCCCTCTAGATGACAGAGGCCGCCTCAGCAAATCAGTACTGACCAGGCTCCTCGTGGGAACAGTCCATTAGATATACCAGGTGTGGCCCCTCCCAGAAGGGAAAACAAGCAGCCCCATACTGATTCAACCTATTTGGGCCTTGTTATTAGGGTGCACATCCAACCATCCTCTGGGTCTCACTCCATGTCACAGAAACGCCTCAGCGCACATGCATGACTGTCATGTGCTGAATTGGGGGTCAAAAAGACTCCAGCTTGCCATGGTGGACTCTGGGCAGGTGTGCGCATTATCCAGACCCATGCAGGTGACCTATGTCTGTACCAGAACCAATTCTTCCACTGACAGCAGCTGATGAAAAGCACATCTCAGAGTCTGGTCTTCTTGGACACCAGAAACTCTTTCCCTGCTCTTGTCCTGTACATTTTACTGAAATTTGCTTGAGAAGCACAACTGCTTCTGAGCATTCAGGGCAGGCCAGTTTGAAGCATCCCTTTCCTGACAGCTTCAATGAGGCTGCCTGGTACCTTGGTTTCCCAGGCTGAGTTGAAAGAACAGCTGGGTATCATCCGCATACATGCGACACTGCGCGCTCTCAGCGCCTCATGCAGCGCCTCCATGTAGATGGAACACAGTATGGGCGATAATGAAGAGCCCTGTGGTGCTCGAACACTACTTCCGACGCAGGCGCCAGGAAGCCTCCTTGCTGAGCCTGAGTATCCTCACATCCAAAAAAGAGGAGAACCGACCAATGGGCTTCTGCTTCACCCCTGCCACACTGTCCAATCAGAGCGGTCTCGCAGCTGATTGTATCAAACACAGCAGAGGAAGCAAGCATCCCTAACAGTGAGTCTGGGCCTTTGCCTGCTGCTCATAATAACCACATGCCCTCACCTGTTTCTCTCTGTCAATCTATCAATCAGTATTTGTAAAGCGCTGCTAATCAGTCACCCATGAGCGTATGTATCCAGGCGCTAGGTTGCTGGGCTCAGTCGAAAAGCCAGGTCTTGAGTCTCTTCCTGAAGTCTGCCAGTGATTGGGGTTTCTCTGTGCTTTGTCTGGGTTTAAAATCTGACTGTCTCTACCCTGACGAGCCATGTGACTTTAAATGCTGGCTAGATTGGCTGGTGACTTCTTTAACACCAGTGTTTGCCAGGAAACAAGAACCTTTTAAACAACAATACCTGGCTAGGGCTGTGAGATCCCAGAAATGCTTAAAGTAGGTACATGGACGAACCCTCAATGCACAAAACCCCACTATATGCACTATAAGCCGCTATATTTCAGACCAAAGAAGACTTCTTGAGTATGATGGTATGAAGTTCGGGCACTTCGGAGAAAGTGCACATGGTTTCCTCTTTAAACTTGTCTGGGGGTGTTCTACAGTTGTGCAGGCTAAATTAAAACCAGGTCGATGCAAAGTCTAATACCTCACAACTTTGCACGTTTTTGAAAAAAAAAAGGTTGACTAGCTTCACCTCACTGTGAAATTTGTCAAACCCCTTTTTACCAGGGTTTTAAGTTGGATGATAAAATATGGGAAAGTGGGGTGGGGGCTGGGGTGGAAGGTATCTAAGGGGGGCCTGGCCTGTGCAATAAAGGATGTGGCTTAAACACGTAAGCTACATATCTGTGATTTTCAATGCGTGCAACTGACCAGTATTTCGGTCCCTCACTGAGCTCTCTATAATTGCATTCAGATACATAACACAACTGACTTTCAACTAAAATCAGCCAGGGCTATTCTCTTTGTCAAATGTAGTTAGCTGGCTAAGATAAATGATTAACAACAATGTTTTTACTGTAAATAATAGTGAAAATATTTAGATTCTAAAATTGAGAGTGAATGAAACATTACTGAGGCCTGCGGAAGGGGTAGAGGTCTTAAGAGTGTCTTGGTCACTCCTTTCCTGGCAAAAGGGCCAGTGCAAGCTTCCTTCAAAGATACGGAACACGTGTTGCACTTCAAGACCAGTGCAAGCTTCCTTTAAAGACATGGAACAAGTGTGGTCCTGCAGGGTCAGCAAGTAAAACCTTCCCTCAAAGATACAGAATAAGTGTTGCACTGTAGGACCAGTGCAAGCTTCCTTTAATGACATGGAACAAGCGTGGCACTGCAGGGTCAGCCAGTGCAAGCTTCCTTCAAAGATACGGAACACGTGTTGCGCTTCGAAACCAGTGCAAGCTTCCTTTAAAGACATGGAACAAGAGTGGAACTGCAAGGTCAGCCAGTGCAAGCTTACTTTAAAGATATGAAACAAGCGTGGTCCTGCAGGGTCAGCCAGTAAAACCTTCCCTCAAAGATACAGAACAAGTGTTGCACTTCAAGACCAGTGCAAGCTTCCTTTAAAGACATGGAACAAGCGTGGTACTGCAGGCTCAGCCAGTGCAAGCTTCCTTTAAAGACATGGAACAAGCGTGGTACTGCAGGGTCAGCCAGTGCAAGCTTCCTTCAAAGATACGGAACACGTGTTGCACTTCGAAACCCGTGCAAGCTTCCTTTAAAGACCTGGAACAAGCGTAGTACTGCAGGGTCAGCCAGTGCAAGCTTCCTTCAAAGATACGGAACACGTGTTGCACTTCGAAACCCGTGCAAGCTTCCTTTAAAGACATGGAACAAGAGTGGTACTGCAGGGTCAGTCAGTGCAAGCGTACTTTAAAGATATGAAACAAGCGTGGAACTGCAGGGTCAGCCAGTAAAACCTTCCCTCAGAGAAACGGAATAAGTGTTACACTGCAGGGCCAGTGCAAGCATCCTTCAAAAATACGGAACACATGTTGCACTGCAGGATCAGTGCAAGCTTACTTTAAAGACATGAAACAAGCGTGGAACTGCATGGACAGCCATTAAAAGCTTCCTTTAAAGATACAGAACAAGTGTTACACTGCAGGGCCACTGCAAGCTTCCTTTAATGACATGGAACAAGCGTGGGCCTGCAGGGTCAGCCAGTGCAAGCTTCCTTCAAAGATACAGAACAAGTGTTACACTGCAGGGCGACTGCAAGCTTCCTTTAATGACATGGAACAAGTGTGGTCCGGCAGGGTCAGCCAGTGCAAGCTTCCTTTAAAGATACGGAATAAGTGTTACACTGCAGGGTCACTGCAAGCTTCCTTTAATGACATGGAACAAGCGTGGTCCTGCAGGGTCAGCCAGTGCAAGCTTCCTTTAAAGATATGGAATAAGGGTTACACTGCAAGGCCACTGCAAGTTTCCTTTAATGACATGGAACAAGCGTGGTCGTGCAGGGTCAGCCAGTGCAAGCTTCTTTTAAAGATATGGAATAAGTGTTACACTGCAGGGTCACTGCAAGCTTCCTTTAATGACATGGAACAAGCGTGGTCCTGCAGGGTCAGCCAATTCAAGCTTCCTCCAAAGATACGGAACACGTGTTGCACTGCAGGATCAGTGCAAGCTTACTTTAAAGACATGAAACAAGCGTGGCACTGCAGGGTCAGCCAGTGCAAGCTTCCTTCAAAGATACAGAACAAGTGTTACACTGCAGGGCCACTGCAAGCTTCCTTTATTGACATGGAACAAGCGTGGTCCTGCAGGGTCAGCCAGTGCAAGCTTCCTTTAAAGATATGGAACAAGTGTTACACTGCAGGGTCACTGCAAGCTTCCTTTAATGACATGGAACAAGCGTGGTCCTGCAGGGTCAGCCAGTGCAAGCTTCCTTTAAAGATATGGAATAAGTGTTACACTGCAGGGCCACTGCAAGCTTCCTTTAATGACATGGAACAAGCGTTGCCCTGCAGGACCAGTGCAAGCTTCCTTCAAAGATATGGAACAAGTCTTACACTGCAGGGTCACTGCAAGCTTCCTTTAAAGACATGGAACAAGCGTGGCACTGCAGGGCCAGCCAGGGCAAGCTTTCTACAAAGATACAGAACAAGCGTTGCACTGCAGGACCAGTGCAAGCTACCTTTAAAGACAAGGAACAAGTGAGGTACTGCGTTGCCAGCCAAAGCAAGCTTGCTTCAAAGATGTAGAACAATTGGGGTTCGGCAGGGCCACTGCAAGCTTCCTTCAAAGACATGCATCAAGTGTGGCAGTGGGCAGCACCAATTAATACCTCCCTTAGATACAACAAATAAGCACCATTTGAGATTTGACACAAGTAAAGGGTGTATGAGTGCAAGTTTGACCCACACACATAGCAGCAAGATTTACACACACAAAGCAGGTCCTCACTAATCAGGAGTGCAAGCTTCCCTCACACACATAGAACACCTACCAATCTAGTCAGAAACAATACAAGCTTCCCTCACATGCACAGAACATGGCCAACATCTGCAACAGCAGTCCAAGCCTGTGTGTAAGCATGCATACACAATGTGCAGCATTTAGCAGCAGTGTAAGTTCCCCTCACACCCTGCACAGATATAAGATGGTCAGCAGCAGTGCATGCTATATCTTCATATACAAACAGGTATCACACTGGCAGCAGGGCCTTAGCTTAGTTCAGGCTTAAAATACCCAGTGTAAAGTACAGAGATGGCTGTGCCATTAAAGGCTCAAGCAGGACGCCAGACCCTGGGTAATTTTGAGTTCCCCGTGAGCCCTTTAGCCCAAAATATGCTGGGTTTTCATGTGGCGTCTGGAAGCTACCCACACACGAGCATCATGCACCAGTAATGGCATACAAAGCTGTTGGACATGGAACTTTTTGCAGGGTCATCCCTGAACTTTTTGCCTTCCTCCTGTATTTATTCTGACCTGTTGTTGGTGGGTTTATGACTTTGGGCACTTTACCACTGCTGATCAGTGCTAAAGTGCATATGCTCTCTATTGTAAATTGTTGTAATGGATTAGTGACTCTTTGATTGGCTTATTTGATTTACTTGTCAGACCCTAGTACAGTGCACCATGTGTGCCCTGGGCCTGTAAATCAAATGCTGCTGGTGGGCCTGCAGCACTGCGTGTGCCACCCACAGAAGCAGCAGTAAAGTGTGTCTAAGGTCTGCCATTGCAGAACCTGTGTGCAGTCAGGGACTGCCATGTCGACTTGGCGAGTGCACACACTTGCCAGTCGCTAAACCTTCCCTTTTCTACATGTTAGTCACTCCTACGGTAAGCCCAAGGTACCCCCATGGGCATGGTGCATTTTATGTGAAAGGTAGGCAATGCCCTGGTGTGTGTGGCATGTCCTGGTAGTTAATTACAGCCAATCTCCTGTTTCACTACTGCAAGGATACCTGTTCCCATAGGACAGAATAGGCAGTTTGAATATTTATATATTTATTTATTTATTTATTTATAAGGTTTTATATATTGCTGGCTGAACCCGAGGGTATCAGAGCGCTTTACATGTTTTTTTTTTGGGAAAATTGTGAAATAACATTTGTATAATGAGGCAGCATACACAAACAAACAAAAATATTTACCAGGGCTAATTACATCAAGATTTACATTAGAATACAGCGAGTCATGAGTAATACTGCAAGTGTGGTTGGGAAAGGCTAAAGAAGGAGGGGAGGAAGCAGGAATGGCTGGAGATAATGGAAGGGGAAGGGTGAGGAAGAACTGGGTAAGTGTAGGCTGGGGCTATAAGGGGATTCAGTTATATGAGAGGGTAAAGGTAGTTAAATAGGGTAGTTATAGGAAGGGGGGAGAGGAAGTCAAGTGATCGGTAAGGGGAGCCCTAACCAGTGAGACGAAGGCTGAGACTATAGGGGACTTAGTGATATAAGAGGGGAAAGGTAGTAAAATAGGGTACTTATATGGGAAACCCAAAACAGTGAGAAGCAGGATTTGGAATAGAGCCCGGTGTAGGGATCAAGGACCCCAGTATTTGTTGAGCAGGTGCAGTTTCAGTTTTCTTTTAAGCTGTAGAAGGAGGGGTTGCAGCGTAATTCTATAGAAAAGGAATTCCAAACGATAGGCACATTTCCAGAGAAGGAGCATGATTGTGTGGATTTCTTATATAACAGAGGGGGGATGAGAGCGAGTGTGTCGGTGCTCCTCAACACTCTAGAGCCGCCGGCTTTGTGGAGTTTGTCCGAGAGGTACCACGGGGTGTTTTGATGAAGGGCTTTATGCGTGATGCAAGCGGTCTTGTAGGTGGATCTGCCTTCAATGGGGAGCCATTTGAGGGATTTAAGGGCAGGGGAGATGTGATCAAACCCTTTGCAATCTGTGATAAGCCTATCAGCAAGGTTGACAACAGATTTGATTGGGTCTAAGTGGATTGTAGGTGTTCCAACAAGGATGGTGTTACCATAGTCGATTCTCGATAGGACCAGTGGTTGGACAAATAATTTAAAGTCATCTGCAGGAATGAAGAGTTTGATTTTCTTGAGATGAAGGAGCGTGAAGAGAGAGCCCTTTGCTGCATTTTTTATGTGAGAAATAAGACTAAGGTTCCGGTCAATGTTAATCCCAAGGGATTTAACTAACTTGGAAATGGTGAGAGAACAGCTGAGTGCTTTAAGGTCAGAGATCCAGGCTTGGATGGGAACCTGGTTGTTTTTTGGCGAGAAGAGGATGATTTTGTTTTTTTTAGGGTTGAGTTTGAGGTGGTTGAAATGGAACCAAGATCGAATCTTAATCAGGGTGTCATTGAGGTGTAGGATATCAGAACGTGATTTAATCTTGCAGTAGATTTGGGTGTCATCGGCATAGAGGTGGTAATTTATTCCCCCTTGCTTAAGAATGAGGGTGAGAGGTTCCATGAAGAGGTTGAAAAGAGAGGGAGAAAGTATAGATCCCTGGGGGACAGGCCTAGGTTTAGAAAGGCAGTCGAGAATTTTAATTTGTTGGGTTCTTTGTTGGAAAAAGGAGGAGAACCATTTGAGGACTGAGTCATTAAGGCAAAACGATCGTTGAGAGTGCTAAGTAATGGCAGAGTGGTTCACAGCATCGAAAGCAGCAGAAAGTTCGAGGAGAATGAGAAGGGAGGACTCACCCTTGTCAAGGGATTGATAAATGTCGTCAATTACGTGAAGCATGGCTGTTTCAGTAATTCAGCCCTTTCTAAAGCCTGATGGTATTGAGTCCAACAGATTGAAAGTGTCAATGTGTTTGCCCAATTGAAGCAGGGATCATTTTTCAAGGTCTTTAGAGAGAAGCGGGAGGTTAGAGATAGGACGGAGATTATTAAGGTTGTTGGATCGGCTTGAGGATGGGAGTGATTTGTCAAAGTTGGAGGGAGACAGGGACACAACCCGTTGCCAATGAGGAGTTGATGATAGTGATCCAATAGGAAGCAAAGATGTGTTTGAAATCTTGGACAAGGTTAGCAGGGAGAGGGTCTCTGGTGTGAGAGTAAGGTTTAAGTCTGGTAATGATGTTAAGGACATCACGTTCGGTAACTGGGTGGAAGTTATGCCAGGAGGTATTATTTTTTAGCAGGGAGTAGGTGGGGTTGTGTTCAGACGGGGAAATTACGAGAGGGAGGAGAGAGGCATCAGGGGGAATAGTAGAAAAGGGGAAATCTTTGGGGAAATGTCAAAGGGGGTAAGGTGCTGAAAGGAAGGGAGGTTAGGATGAAAGATTGATACATTTTGGTGATTTTTTCAGAGAGGAAGTTAGCAATTTCTTCAGATTTCTCAGTTAACTTGAGAAGGGGGGTGAGGCTGCTTGGTTTTTAACAATGCTGTACAATTCTCTGGGTCTATTTTTGGACCGATCCAGTTGTGAAGGGAAGAAGGATCCCTTTTCGTTGAGAATGTGTTTTTTATACTTAGACCTAGCAGATCTTAGGAGGATCAGATTTGTGGGGGACGGGTGTTGCCTCCAAGTAGGTTCAATCATTCTAACAGAACGTCTCTCCCTGTTGAGGTCAGCATTGAACCAGGATTTGGAGGAGGTGTTTTTTTGTGTTATTAATTTTGCTGGGGCAATTTGGTTGAGGACCTCAATGATGGATTTGTTCAAATGATCAGTGAGGTCATTTGCATTTTGGGAGAGAGGAGTGAGTTGCAGTTGTGCTTTGACTTTGGTCTCCAATTCTGCCGGAGGAATAATATGAAGGTTTCTAGTCAGTTTCCTGGTTTTGAGGGGGAGTGGCATTGTGTTAGTGATCAAGAAGAGGATGAGGTGATGGTCTGACCAGTCAATGGGGACGATGTTAGAAAGGGAGGCCAAGTGATTGCAAGTAATGATAGCGTCCAGAGTGGCCCCTTTGGTGTGAGTCGGAGAATGGCAGAGTTGTTTCAGATCATTAATATCGAGTAGATCAGTGAGGAGGTTAACAGAGGGGTCATCCGTTTTGTTCCAGTGGAGGTTCAAGTCTCCTAGGCAGAAGTTTTTAGAGTTGGAACGCGAGGATTGGGTAAGGAAGTTGCACAGTTCCTCTAAAAATAGAAGAGGGCCACCCGGGGGTGGTAAATTTATGTAGACGGATTGAGTGCGACCCCGGGACTCTAAGTTCCGCTCCAAGGTATTCAAAAGTAGTGTGATCCGAGTTCTTGACAAGTAAAAATGAAAGTGAAAGATTTTAACATCTTATAATCCTAACTGGCATGGGAACATGGTAGAAAAACAAATGTAGTATGCCTGAACTCAGAACGATAAAATACATCTTTGAGTGAAGTTGGTTCTAACATTCTGTGTTTGAAAATACCACTTTTAGAAAGTAGGTATTTTCTTGCCTAACCATTCAGCCTGCCTCTGCTAGGTTGTGTATTGCATGTCTGGTTTGTGAGTGACAGGGGCTGGGCTGGCTCCAGGAGACAAGTTGGGTCAGCACTAGGCTGAATAGACCTACCTGCATTGGGAGTGGTGGGAGGAGTAGCACCTGCACCTGAATAGAGCTGTGCCTGCCTTCCACAACGCTGGCTCCACTTCCTGTGGTGCGTCTGATGACCCTGGCCCACACTCACAAAGGAAGAAATTGTGCACTGGAAGAATGCACCCAGAACTGGTTTGGACTAGGTATATACACTCTCTGCCTTCAGAGACAAAGGATTTGTGTGTATAAAAATGGGGAACCAGACCCTAGAACTTTAAATCACTTCTGGGAAATCAAGAGGAACCTTTGCCAAGGAAAATAAACCAGAGAAGATGAAGGAGGATTACTTCCCCTGTGCTGTTTGCTGTCTGGGGTTGGCATGCAGTGGTTACTTGTTGCCAAGGAAAGGAAAAAAGGACTTTGCTGTTTGCTTTGTCATCTTGAGGAAGATCTCCAAGGGTTTGAACTGAGCTTGCCTCCTGTCTGAAGTCTCAGGGAAAAATAGACTTCATCACCAGGTTCCCCTGAATTTACTTCCTATGAATTCTGACCTGCATTGAGGGGCCTGCTGTTGTTTGGGCCCTCTGAGAGATTGTGTGTCGCTGGGAGCTGGAAGCACGACGCAACGAGGAGAAGCATGTCACCGCCGCAGCAGTTGCCGTTGCATTGACGAAGAAGCGTGCTGCCGCCGCAGCTGTTCAATGCCGCATCGCCGAAAAAGCATGTTGCATCACCGAAGAAGCGTGCCATCGCTGCAGAGGTCTCATCACTGGAGAAGCATGTCGCAGGGCCTGTCGCAGCTCCAAAAATCATCGATTGCGCTGCACGACCATCTGGAGTGCACGCATCGCATCCTGGTTGTAGCATTGCATCAAAGATGCTCTTTTGTCGCAGCGCACCGGATCGTCGCATCACATCTAGGTGCCATCTTGACGCATCGCACCAGATCACAGTATGAAACCGATGCATCACTTCCTCTCCTGTAAGAAACCGACGCATCAGAATGAGGAAATATAAATTTTTGGTCATGTTATGTTCCCTAGCGCGTACCCCACCGACTCCATGTACCAGCTTAAAGTGCATGTAACTTCCCTCCTGTACCAGTTATGAAGACGCAAATACATTTGCGTCCAACGTTAACTTGTCCTCTTTCAGATCCACCCTGAATGGATTATGTAGTCCGTTCCTAAGTATGTTATGCCACCGTCTTTTTGTAGTACACTTTACATGTTTTTCCTGCTCTGATAGAGTAGGCCCTGAATTCCTGCCATCGAACCTCTTTTTTGCTCCTGACTCTGACAGCCTCTGCCCAGGCTACCTCTGTACCCGTGAACTCTGACTTACTTTCAGCGCGGCCCCTCGCGCTCGGCTCAGCCTGCTTTCTGCCAAGACTGACTATAACCTTCGAGTTATCTGTTCCGCTCCTCGAGAATGCATTCCTGCCTACTAGCTCCAGTAAACATCCTCTCCAGCTGCAGAGCCAAAGGGCCGACCTGTCTCAATGCAAGTAATTCATGACTCTGTTACCATGCTTCCATGGAAGGCCCCGTGCCCCCACGCTTCTCATGCAGACACTTAGGCGCTTATACACGCATCCACAGTTGGCATAGAATAGCTTCTGCCCTAGAGACCTTTCCGCCCAGATAGTATGGTTCCTAAACATCAGATATCAGATACGATAAAAGTACAAGTTGATCTGACATGCCAGACTTCTGTCTCTTTCCGTCAGTGTAAATGTCAAGTCCCCTGCACCCCGTCAATCATACGTCATGCAGCTGCGCGCGCATCCAAGCTTCCGATTTCTGCTGACATTGCAACAATTCTGTTAGCACCACCCCTTGGTGCCACCCACTTGCGTCACCTATCAGTAACGTTTCTAGCACACACCTCTGATTCACGCCTAGTTCACGCCTCTTGATTACGTACTAGTAACACGTGCATACGGTTATCTTGTCTCCTCTCAGCTGTTTCGCCTCTTACATTACTTCCTATGGTATAAATCAAGTATATAAGCTATGTAATGTCAATAAAGTTTGCTCTATCCCTTCTGACACCCCTGTGGTGGTCAGAACATGATATCCTGGTCTTGACCATTCCTTTATGAGGAATAAAACCCTTAGAAACTCTAACACCACGGACTCTGTCTTTTTTCATCCGATCTGAGTTATTATTGATTAAGTACTTACCTGCATAGAAATTAAGAGAGTAAATTAATTATTTACGTCATTTTGGCGCCCGAACAGGGACCCCTCCCCCACCTCACGCGCCGGTTGGCGCATTGCAAGCTCTGTCCCCTGCCGTCAGTTAGACGGAACCTACGCGTACCGGCAGGATTTCCTGCATCTCCCTCTGACCCAAGGAGGTGACGAAGACTGCGATCAGTGCCCAGACGAGGCGGTGAGGAGTGCGGAGGATCCCGACCAGAGCCTAGCCGAAAGAAGCAAGGTCCGAGGTGTCAAGAGGCCCACCAGGTTTCCGAAGTTTTCCGAGGTTTTCCGAAGTTTTCCGAAGTACCGAGTCGAGTCCAGTCGAGTTTTCCGAGGCCTTCTGTTTCCGTGCTTCCCGGTGAGTACCATTGCTGGGTCGTATCTAGACGGGTTTGGGTACGCAAGTCCGGTCTGCACTGTTTTTAGGCAGTGTATCTGTACTGTTTAGCAGTATATCTAGTATTCCGAATTTCTGCACTGTTACACCAGTGTATCTGTACTGTTGAGCAGTACATCCAGTATAGGGGGGTAGTCATCTATGTCTCAAATGTTTTCATGTGATTAATGTCGTGGTATGAATGTGACCGTTTAATGTGCATTATTGTGTTTCTTGTATCAATTAAGTTGTAACCAGTATTAAGTAGTAAGGATCGAGCATTCAGTAATAAGTAAGCATAATGCCGTTTTTCAACAAGTTAAAACAGATAGGAACTAGGAAAGGGATACTGGAGGAAGAAATTCCTATTCCCCCTAGGGACACTCCAGGTAACTTTATGTACCACAAGCATGGCTTAGATGCCATACTGTATCTAGATTTATGGGCCGATTACACCAAGCACCTAGACGAAAGACACAGATGGCCTGTTACCGGAACATGGGATGCCGAGTGCATCATGAAGGTAGAAGAAGCATTATGGAAAAAGAAAGCTAGACAATCCCAGAAAGACGCCATAGAATTCTGGCGTAAGGAATCACATAAGCGTGCTGAGAAAGCACTCCGTAGAGAAGACAGACTTAAAGAATCAGAAAAAGCTCAAGAAAATGAATTAGTTATTGAAGGGATCCGAGTAAAAACAGAACAAATAGATCGTGCCCGAAATAATCTTGTAAACGGAATGTATCTCGCGGCCGAAGGTACACCTGAGGCCCTATCAGAAATACCGAAAAACTTCCCGCCACCATTAGTTCCAACTAAAGTAATGCATAAGACTACTAAAGACATATTCTTAAATTCATATTTAGAGGATGTAGCACCAGCTTACGCCAATCTGCCTGTTCGTGCCCTGCCCACTGACAGGGACGGGGGTGGCACTACGCCCCCAGATCATGTTCCGCCAGTACCAAGACAGACCTCCCCTGTTCCGCCAGCTCCGCCACTTCCCACACCCAAGATTGGCCTACCGAAACAAGTTCTACCTGATCCTACTAAACGACAAATTCAAGTTCAGATCCAGACTCCACAGGGAGATAATGCCCAAGCATCCGCTTCAGGAGGTGCAACTGCGGGTCCTCGGACCCCGCCATTAACACGCAGATTTAATTTCAGGGACACGCCTACGTTCCAGTCTCCTCGCCTTGATGCATTAAAAGAGAATATGTCAGTTTGCAGATATGATCCAGTACCCGGAGGAAACGATCTAATGATATTGGCATCACTACGGTTAAGATCTGCCACTGATATCTTACTATGCTATGTAGGAATGAAGGAGCGTCTCGATAGAATATATGAGTTTGTTCAGACAGGGAAAGACCCTGACAGTATCAAGGATGCCATGGATAAACAGAAAGTTGACATTCAAGCACAGATATTACGATTTTTTATAAATTGTCTAATAAGAGAACGAGACAGGCCTGAGACAGATCAAAGTGAATTAGATGTACTAACAAAGTGGGGTCAAAATATAGCCGAAGGAAAACATGACAGGGGGGCTTGCATAGCCAGTATGTACCAGAAAATAAGAAAAGCAGTGATAACTAGTGATCTAGGAGCTATAATATGCTGTTCCCCGGAGGGAGTTAGACTCTTTCTACGGGATTTCAAGGGTCATTATGTTTTGCGAGATTTTGATGTCAGATTGAAAAATGTACCAGATCACCTATGGGCAAAAGGCCCAGCTGACGTAGGTTGTATGCATATCACTCCATATCGTGTTACACTCAAGACAGGAGTTGTTCTACCCAGAATCAGACAATACAAGTTACCACCCGATGCTGTAGTGGCTTTACTGAAAATCATTGAAGAGCTTATTGCCCAGGGAGTGGTCTGCACTGTTTTTAGGCAGTGTATCTGTACTGTTTAGCAGTATATCTAGTATTCCGAATTTCTGCACTGTTACACCAGTGTATCTGTACTGTTGAGCAGTACATCCAGTATAGGGGGGTAGTCATCTATGTCTCAAATGTTTTCATGTGATTAATGTCGTGGTATGAATGTGACCGTTTAATGTGCATTATTGTGTTTCTTGTATCAATTAAGTTGTAACCAGTATTAAGTAGTAAGGATCGAGCATTCAGTAATAAGTAAGCATAATGCCGTTTTTCAACAAGTTAAAACAGATAGGAACTAGGAAAGGGATACTGGAGGAAGAAATTCCTATTCCCCCTAGGGACACTCCAGGTAACTTTATGTACCACAAGCATGGCTTAGATGCCATACTGTATCTAGATTTATGGGCCGATTACACCAAGCACCTAGACGAAAGACACAGATGGCCTGTTACCGGAACATGGGATGCCGAGTGCATCATGAAGGTAGAAGAAGCATTATGGAAAAAGAAAGCTAGACAATCCCAGAAAGACGCCATAGAATTCTGGCGTAAGGAATCACATAAGCGTGCTGAGAAAGCACTCCGTAGAGAAGACAGACTTAAAGAATCAGAAAAAGCTCAAGAAAATGAATTAGTTATTGAAGGGATCCGAGTAAAAACAGAACAAATAGATCGTGCCCGAAATAATCTTGTAAACGGAATGTATCTCGCGGCCGAAGGTACACCTGAGGCCCTATCAGAAATACCGAAAAACTTACCGCCACCATTAGTTCCAACTAAAGTAATGCATAAGACTACTAAAGACATATTCTTAAATTCATATTTAGAGGATGTAGCACCAGCTTACGCCAATCTGCCTGTTCGTGCCCTGCCCACTGACAGGGACGGGGGTGGCACTACGCCCCCAGATCATGTTCCGCCAGTACCAAGACAGACCTCCCCTGTTCCGCCAGCTCCGCCACTTCCCACACCCAAGATTGGCCTACCGAAACAAGTTCTACCTGATCCTACTAAACGACAAATTCAAGTTCAGATCCAGACTCCACAGGGAGATAATGCCCAAGCATCCGCTTCAGGAGGTGCAACTGCGGGTCCTCGGACCCCGCCATTAACACGCAGATTTAATTTCAGGGACACGCCTACGTTCCAGTCTCCTCGCCTTGATGCATTAAAAGAAAATATGTCAGTTTGCAGATATGATCCAGTACCCGGAGGAAACGATCTAATGATATTGGCATCACTACGGTTAAGATCTGCCACTGATATCTTACTATGCTATGTAGGAATGAAGGAGCGTCTCGATAGAATATATGAGTTTGTTCAGACAGGGAAAGACCCTGACAGTATCAAGGATGCCATGGATAAACAGAAAGTTGACATTCAAGCACAGATATTACGATTTTTTATAAATTGTCTAATAAGAGAACGAGACAGGCCTGAGACAGATCAAAGTGAATTAGATGTACTAACAAAGTGGGGTCAAAATATAGCCGAAGGAAAACATGACAGGGGGGCTTGCATAGCCAGTATGTACCAGAAAATAAGAAAAGCAGTGATAACTAGTGATCTAGGAGCTATAATATGCTGTTCCCCGGAGGGAGTTAGACTCTTTCTACGGGATTTCAAGGGTCATTATGTTTTGCGAGATTTTGATGTCAGATTGAAAAATGTACCAGATCACCTATGGGCAAAAGGCCCAGCTGACGTAGGTTGTATGCATATCACTCCATATCGTGTTACACTCAAGACAGGAGTTGTTCTACCCAGAATCAGACAATACAAGTTACCACCCGATGCTGTAGTGGCTTTACTGAAAATCATTGAAGAGCTTATTGCCCAGGGAGTGGTCGTAGAGACCGACTCCAATATCTGTAATTCACCCATCATTCCAATTCTTAAACGTACAGACACCAATGCACCGCCAGTATATCGGCTGGTGATTGATCTTCGAGAGCTGAACAAATGCATTATACCACAGTACCCTGTGGTCCCCGATATCTCTTCCCTATTGACTGCTATTGATTCAGAAGCAACGTTCTTTACTGTAATTGACCTCAAGAACGCTTTCTTCAGTGTACCTATTGATCCGGAGAGCCAATATCTCTTCGGATTCAGTTTAAATGGACGAAGTTTCAAATTTTCCCGCGCACCTCAAGGATTCACAGAAAGCCCCAGCATCTATAGCCAAGCACTGAAAAAACAACTAGATTGTATTCAAATGCCAGTTAACACCGCTTTACTGCAATACGTCGATGATCTACTGATCACCGCACGAAGTGAGCCCGAATGTGAACAAGCATCATTGACAGTTTTACATTTCCTGGCCGACAAGGGACACAAGGTGTCTCCTTCGAAGCTACAATTCTGTGTTCAGCAAGTTGTGTACTTGGGTCACTTGCTGTCCAAAGTGGGGAGACAGCTCACTCCCGATCGCATTCAGTTAATTGTAAATATGCCACGACCCCAGACACAAAAGGAAGTGCGGGCCTTTATAGGCCTCACCTCGTACTGCAGACAATGGATTCCTCAATATGCATTTCTAGCTAAACCACTCATCCAGTTAACGACGCAGGAGGCAGCAACTTCGCCTGCCCTCCCTTGGACTCAGGAACATACACAAGCCTTTGAGGAATTAAAGAAAGCACTATGCCAAGCACCAGTTTTAGCGACACCATGTTACAGCAAACCGTTCACACTTTTTGTTACAGAACGTGACGGTACAGCATTGTCTGTCCTCACTCAAGACCAAGCAGGTTCACATAAGCCTTGCGCTTATTTTTCAAGTACATTGGACTCAGTAGCCCAGGCACTCCCTGCGTGCTTAAAGTCAGTAGCAGCAACAGCGCTAGCAATCAGACAGAGCGACTCAATTGTTCTAGGTCACCAGTTAACAGTACAAGTTCCACACTCTGTAGAGGTTCTGTTAAACAGAACCCAAACTCAACACTTGACTATAGCACGACTGACAGGTTACGAATTGACAGTATTCCAGCCACACATAGAAATCAGACGCTGCAGTATCCTGAACCCAGCAACACTGTTACCTACAGATATGACAGATCCAGCTCCGCATGATTGCATAGAGATCATTAATGCAGTAACAAAGCCCCGACGAGACTTAACAGATGTTCCATTGACAAATCCTGACCTGACACTTTATGTGGATGGTTCATGTATGAGAACAAGTACAGGAGAATTAGTGGCCGCGTATGCCGTGACCACTGAAACTGAAGTTAAAGAAACACATCGCATTGATACACTGTCTGCTCAAGCGGCAGAGCTCATCGCTCTGACCCGAGCCTGTATTCTAGCCAAGAACAGAAATGTCAATATATACACTGATTCCCGTTATGCGTTCGGAGTTGTACACGACTTCGGCATGTTATGGCAAGAACGAGGTTTTCTGACCTCTCATGGTGCCAAGATTCGACATGGTCCCCTCATTCAAGCATTATTAGAAGCAATACATCTGCCTTCAGCCATATCCGTTATGAAGTGTAAAGCACATACTAAAGTCACAGATTCTGTTTCCCAGGGTAACGACCTGGCAGACCAGACAGCAAAACATACAGCACTGACTCACATTCAGACAACTGATACGACAAAGACAATAGGACCGACAAATTGCATGTCAGTCAGGGATCCCGCACTAGATGTTATCGATATTCAGACACATGCTACTCCAGAAGAAATAAAGAAATGGATTGAACTAGGAGGGATCCAGACAGATCAAGGTTGGATGACGAAGGGAAAATCTACATGGTTTCTCCCTGACTCTATGGTTCAAGTCATGATAAATACAGCACATAGTCCTGCACATCTAGGAGAGAAAGCGATGTTAGACAGTTTACAAAATCTTTGGAACAATAAACACTTACGAGCAGCCGCAAAACAGAAAGTGCGTACTTGCATGATCTGTTGTCAGTTCAATCCAGGTAAAAGCGTCCCTGTAGAGCAAGGTGGATTTCATCCTCCTGATCACCCTTTTGAAGTCCTCCAGATGGATTATATCCAGATGGACCGTTGTCGAGGATTTAAATATGTTCTCGTAATTGTTTGTGCTCTGTCCCGCTGGACCGAAGCATACCCAGTCCCAGATTACACTGCTCCGACCACTGCCAAGCAGCTGGTTCGTGAATTCTTCCCACGATACGGCTTGCCTCGTGTCGTGTACTCAGATAACGGTCAGCCATTCTCGTCTGCATTAATGAAAGAAGTTTCTCTATTACTGGGATATCAGTGGAAGTTCCATTGTGTCCGACACCCCGAAGCAGCAGGCCTTGTAGAAAGGCATAACCAGACACTAAAGATCCGCCTTGCCAAAATATGTCAGGAGAAAGGGGTCGACTGGATAGTCGCCCTGCCAGTGGCACTATTCTACATGAGAATGGTCGCCCATTCGAGATCAGGGCTATCCCCGTACGAGGTGGTTTTTGGCAGACCACCGAATATGTGGGGGACGCCCATTCCGAAAAAGATTACTGATGTTGATTGTAATATGTTGACAGATTACCTTGCCTCCTTGATGTCTGCACTCCAATCATGTCGTTCACAGGTTGCCGCAGCCTTCCCTGACAACACTGATGTAAAGCCACACGACGTCCGTCCTGGTGACGTTGTGCTCGTTCGCAACTTCGACAGAAAGAGTCCGCTGGAGCCCCGCTGGAAGTCCCCGAAGACCGTTCTTCTCACCACAAGGACGGCCGTGAAAATTGAAGGAAGAAAGGGGTGGGTCCACACGAGTCATGTGAAGAAATTCCTGGGACTGAAACCTGATCGAGACTCGTCCACCCCCACCAAAGACTGTGTCGAACAAAAAGACTTTACGGAATCTGAACGAGAAAACACTCCTCAAGAAAATTATCGCATGAAACTCCGATCTAGCAAGTCAGACAGTTTAATTGTTTAAGTCCTCCCCTAGGTGAATCGGTTAAATAGTTTCTGACATGTATCCCCTAGATCGAGATAGAGAGAGAGAGAGAGAGGCCAAGAAACGTACATATTGTAAATCACTTCGTAGTCACTGTATAGTGACACTATTAATCATGTTTATTCTCAGTATTCTAATCATTGTTGCTAGCATCCTGTTACCTATATATTACCCTATTTTCAAGCGTGAACATTCTGCCTATAATGTATCTGCTGAACACACTTTTAGTGAGTTACCTCCACACGAGCTTTCCTATAGACTTGCGCTGCGCAACAATACATTCATTAGTATGCTACATCATTCTCATCAAACTAACAATGCTACAAATTGCTGGATATGTGGCCGACTCCCTCCCTACCAGAACTACAAGGGAGCTCTGCCCCTCTTTCCGTACCCGTTCACTCACAATGGCTCCTGCGGAGCATGGTTTAAAATAATTAATTCCTTAGATCCTGATATTGCTGTTTTCGATGGGGGTTGGGTTTGGGGAAACCTGAACTTAGTCCTGCTCGACGTCTGTTACCCAGATAAGGAGGGACTCCCCACTAGAATAGGAACTGATCTAGAAAATGAAGTGTATGGATTAGGTAACTATACAATTAGCCTTATGATCCTTACTGTCGAATCCGAAGACGCACCTGTTATACCCACTATGTCAGTATTGCCAGTCACTGGTGAATTATGCATCAAGAAGAAAGGTTCATTACACTTAGGTCATAGTAAATGCACTACTGTGGTCGAATTCAGTGATCATGGAAAATCGTCCTTTAAAGCTATTAGTCATTCTTACTTTGTTTGTGGTCATACCGCATACATACGTCTACCTCCAGATTGGGATGGTACCTGTTACATTGCATTCCTTCTGCCACCTGTTTTCCTAGCTCCCCCTGATTACCATAGAAATACTAATCTAGTAAAGAATAGACCCAGAAGAGATATCCCACTTGTCGACTACACAGAAACGGCATGGGAACAGTACACCGACTTTAATAAAGGATTCTTTTTCTTCTTAGGACCTGTTCAGAATAGTAAATTAATACGCAGATTAACTAGAACACTTGAAGCAGTAGTGAATGAAACTGCCTCCGCCTTAGGTAACTTAACAGAAGAGCAGTCCGCCATGCGGGTTGTTGTCCTTCAGAATCGTCTTGTTATTGACGTCATCTTGGCAGATAGAGGTGGAGCCTGTAAGGTCATCGGGTCAAGTTGCTGTGTTTTCATACCACAAAACGCACCATCTGTATATCAAGCTATCACCCGTCTCCATAAAATTGCAAATCAGATACATCAGAATCCAGGCACCTGGACTTGGTCCGGTTGGTTCTGGACAACGTTAACAGCTTGGGGATGGAAGATCCTATCCTTCCTAGGCATTGGCCTAGTCCTAGTATTCAGTTGCTGCCTGTGCCTGCAGTGTGGGCCAGCGATTTGTGGATTGTGTGCCACGTCCTGTATTGAACACTCCAGTTTTCTCTCAAAACGTAAACGAAAGAAGGAAGAACAAATGATGTTACAAGAACAAACTGATCGATTCATGAGGATCGATATTTCATGAAGGGTCCGTAGGGAACAAGGAGGGAATGAGGAAATATAAATTTTTGGTCATGTTATGTTCCCTAGCGCGTACCCCACCGACTCCATGTACCAGCTTAAAGTGCATGTAACTTCCCTCCTGTACCAGTTATGAAGACGCAAATACATTTGCGTCCAACGTTAACTTGTCCTCTTTCAGATCCACCCTGAATGGATTATGTAGTCCGTTCCTAAGTATGTTATGCCACTGTCTTTTTGTAGTACACTTTACATGTTTTTCCTGCTCTGATAGAGTAGGCCCTGAATTCCTGCCATCGAACCTCTTTTTTGCTCCTGACTCTGACAGCCTCTGCCCAGGCTACCTCTGTACCCGTGAACTCTGACTTACTTTCAGCGCGGCCCCTCGCGCTCGGCTCAGCCTGCTTTCTGCCAAGACTGACTATAACCTTCGAGTTATCTGTTCCGCTCCTCGAGAATGCATTCCTGCCTACTAGCTCCAGTAAACATCCTCTCCAGCTGCAGAGCCAAAGGGCCGACCTGTCTCAATGCAAGTAATTCATGACTCTGTTACCATGCTTCCATGGAAGGCCCCGTGCCCCCACGCTTCTCATGCAGACACTTAGGCGCTTATACACGCATCCACAGTTGGCATAGAATAGCTTCTGCCCTAGAGACCTTTCCGCCCAGATAGTATGGTTCCTAAACATCAGATATCAGATACGATAAAAGTACAAGTTGATCTGACATGCCAGACTTCTGTCTCTTTCCGTCAGTGTAAATGTCAAGTCCCCTGCACCCCGTCAATCATACGTCATGCAGCTGCCGCGCGCATCCAAGCTTCCGATTTCTGCTGACATTGCAACAATTCTGTTAGCACCACCCCTTGGTGCCACCCACTTGCGTCACCTATCAGTAACGTTTCTAGCACACACCTCTGATTCACGCCTAGTTCACGCCTCTTGATTACGTACTAGTAACACGTGCATACTGTTATCTTGTCTCCTCTCAGCTGTTACGCCTCTTACATTACTTCCTATGGTATAAATCAAGTATATAAGCTATGTAATGTCAATAAAGTTTGCTCTATCCCTTCTGACACCCCTGTGGTGGTCAGAACATGATATCCTGGTCTTGACCATTCCTTATGAGGAATAAAACCCTTAGAAACTCTAACACCACGGACTCTGTCTTTTTTCATCCGATCTGAGTTATTATTGATTAAGTACTTACCTGCATAGAAATTAAGAGAGTAAATTAATTATTTACGTCAAGCTCCCCTGTGCTGCACTAAAGAACCGACGCATCACCTCCCCCGAAGAAAGGAAAACAACGCATCACCTTCCCTGTAACCCCTTTGTTTGTATTGTGTGACGCATTTATATTTATCATTTATTTATTTGGCATACTTATATAGCGCTAATCTGTCACCCAAAGGGCATCCTGGCGCTTTGACTCAGTAAGCCGAACCATCGATGCGGAGTTAGGCTACTCTAGGAAACAAAAGCGGAGTTAGGCTACTCTAGGAAACAAATGAGTTTTCAGCCCTTTTTTGAAGGCTGGGAGTTCACCCTGACTTCTTAACGAGAGCGGGAGGGAGTTCCAGAGTCTGGCGGTTGCAAAACTAAACAACCGTCCTCCCATCCTTACTCTCTGTACTCTGGGGACCGACACCAAGTACGCAGACGAGGAGCGCAGGCTCCGAGATGTGGTGTACCAGGAGAAAAGGTTCTGTAACAACAATGGGCCCTGTCTATGTAAAGCTCTAAAAACCAGACAGGATGCTTTAAAAAGGATCCGCTGATGAACCGGCTGCCGGTTTAAATCCTGTAGTGCCAGAGTAGATGAGGCAGCGCGCGGTCGAGAAAGTGCCAGCTTGGCTGCCATATTCTGAATCCGCTGCAGCCTGCCCACCAGCGTTTTAGGCGCCTCCAGAAGTAGTGCGTTGCAGTAGTCCAATCTGCTTAGGATCAGACCCCGCACTACCTCTGGCCTAGCCTGGGCTGGAAGAAGTAGTAGGACCTTCCGCAGCATCCGAAGCAGCATCATGCATGTGGCCACGGACTTGTTTACGAATAGATCCAGTTGAAGGTTGGGGCCAAACATGACCCCTAGATTTCGAGCAGACTCTGCAGCCGTCACTGTCCCAGAGAAGGAAGGAGGCCAGAAATCATCCGATAGAGCACGCGGTACACGGTCATTAGAGCAGTAGAGCACCTCTGTCTTAGATCCGTTGAACTGGAGGGAGTTGGAACGCAACCAGTTCGATGTGGCAGTCAGGCAGCGGTGGAAAGTCTCTGAGGGACGGCATCTTTGCCCTCCAAGGAGAAAACCAGCTGGGTATCGTGGGCGTAGGTAAACACCGATATACCAAAGGATTTTATCAGTTGGATCAGAGGGCGGAGGTACAAGTTGAAAAGTATGGGGCTTATGGCCGAGCCCTGTGGTACCCCCTGCCCGACTTTCCGCACACCCGACTTAAAAGGCGGCAGAGCCACTACCTGCTGTCTGTTGTTAAGATAGGAGTCTAACCAGTCCCTAGCCAACCCTGTAACACCGTTCTCCTCCAGTCTCTTGATGAGGGTGGAGTGGCTGACCGTGTCGTACACGACCGACATGTCGAGCAGCACTAAGAAGGCTGCCCGGCCTGTGTTGACCCGCGAACGAAGATTGTCTAACACGGTCACCAGCGCTGATTCTGTCCCATGCGCTGGCCGAAACCCAAACTGGGCCACATCCAACCATTCGTTATCCTCAAGAAAACTAGATAGAGAGCGGGTAACCAACTTCTCCAGGATTTTAGCCGGAAAAGGGAGCAGGGAAATAGGTCTATAATTTGACAAACAGGTGGGATCAAGTGAGGGTTTTTTCAGGAGGGGAGAAACCACCGCTAATTTCCAACTCTCCGGGACGGTCGCGGTAGCAAGCGACTGCTGACAGATGGAATACAGAGGGTGAGAGAGTTCATCCTGGAATGCTTTCCAGATTTTATGCGGAAGAGGGTCTAGCGGAGAGCCAGAGGATACCGTCTGTGCCAATTTACAAAACTCCTCAAAAGAAGGCAGAGAAAAGCAACTCAGCTGAGGATGATTAGGAGGTTCAGCCAGAATTCCCCGACTGAGAGGAAGACCATCCCGCCAAAGATGGCTAGAGCTAAGAGGTTCATCCGGAGCTCCCAAACTGAGATGCCGATAACTCTCCCGAGGTCGACTGGAAGACTCATCCGGAGCTCCCGGGCTAGAAGAAGGGCGGCTCAGCTGGGGTCGACTGGAGGTCACTTCCGGAGCTCCCAGACCAAGATGCAGACGACTTGACCGGGGTCGACTGGAAGGTTCTTCCGGAGCTCCCAGGTCGAGAGGCGAATGACTCGACTGGGGTCGACTGGAAGGTTCTACCGGAATTTCCATGGTAGAATGACTAGATAAACAGTCCAAGGAAGTCGACAGAGGTAAAGGCTCCCCTGCAAGTCCACTTAGAATCGTGGAGATCTTATCCTCAAAGGTGGCTGCCAGGGAATCACAAAGAACCTGTGAGACTGGAATAGTATTCATGGCACCAGCCGGATGGGAAAGGTCATTCACAATCTTAAATAGGGACTGAGATTTATTGGTTGCCTGGTATAGCGTATCCTCCAGATAAACTGCCTTCGCACACTTAATCTGTGCTTTGTATTCCTGTAGTGTCAATCTAAAAACAGTTTTTTCCGCTTCTGAATAATGCCTCCTCCACACCCTCTCTGCCCGCCTGCATCTCAACCTCAGCTGCAGAAGGTCAGGGGTGTACCAGGGCATAGCGCGATTCTGTCTGTTCCCTGATCGACGCAATGGAGCCGCCTTATCCAGGGAATCAGAGATCTGCCGACATAAACTGGCATAGCTTTCATCAACATTGTTTCCACGTGCAAATCCTTCAGGAAGAAGGGTGGGCAAGGCCGAAGATCTTAAAAGTCTGGACCAAGGTCTACCCATTTTAATATTGCTCTTCCCTGTGTCACCCAGGGCTACAGGTAGGCAAAGATGGAATAGAACCAGCGTGTGATCCGTCCAGCATTGAGGCATGATGTCATTCACCACTACATGCTGGGCGTCAGCAAACACCAGGTCCAGAGCATGACCTTTCTGATGGGTCGCAGAGCAAACCAGCTGCTGCAGCTGAATGTTATTACAGGCCTGACAGAGGTCATGGTAAGCGGAATCCAAAGGCCCATTTGGCCACAAATTAAAATCTCCCAGAACTATCAGTCTATTGTGGGAGTTAGAAAGATCATAAATAAGATCAATAAAATCCGGTAGAGTAGAGGGGGCCTTGCCCGGTGGTCTATAGCAAAGCACCCCTGAATATAGCGTTTTATCTTGTCCTTTAAGGGAAAAGCCCATAAGCTCAAAGCCCGGCTCCTCCTTAATCTGAAGCTGAGAAAGAGCTAGAGTTTCCCGAAAAATGAAGCCTATACCGCCACCTCTGTTATTCAAACGAGGAGTGTGCCTGATTTTATAGCCCTGGGGGGATGCCAGGCCCAGTTCTACCTCACAGTCCGCACGAGTCCATGTTTCCGTGAGGAAAAGCACATTGAGCCCACAGGACTCAATAAGGAAGATAATCTCCATATGGTGTTTGCATAGAGAGCGGACGTTCAGTAGGCCACATAGCAGTTGCTCTGGTTTAACCAAAGGAGCAGCCTGCTGGGGTCTGAGCTGCAAAAGATCAGTCCTGGAAAATACTATACGTGGGCTGGGCAAGGAGACAGAGTGAGCGGTCCTAGGCGCGTCCGTTGCGCGAACGGGCGCGAACGAGCTTACCTCTGGGGAACCTCCGGCACGCCTATGTCGCGCCCGCTGCGCGCCAACGCTGCACGCAGAGGAGGTGGCCAGCTTATACACCAAGGTATCGCGAGATTCCTGTGAGGGCAAGCCACTGGCCCCTCACGCAAGATGGCGCCTAAAGATGGTATTGATCTTCGTGTTCCCAACCCAATATGGCGGCCAAAAGCGGCGAGTTCCTGAAGAGCCCCCAGCTATCCCTCTTTCCCAGCAAATGTGGGTGCCAACCAATTAGTATGCGGGTAAGTCCTAACTGAAGAGTCCCACACACAAGAAGAGAGCGATGGCGTTCTAACGCTAACCAAACAAAATAATGCAAAAGAGTGCAAACCAATTTAAACCAACAGGTTATTTAAAATATTAAAAGCAGCAGGT
This sequence comes from Lissotriton vulgaris, assembly GCF_964263255.1. NCBI lineage: Eukaryota > Metazoa > Chordata > Amphibia > Caudata > Salamandridae > Lissotriton > Lissotriton vulgaris. The sequence continues at coordinate 780,426,050 of NC_141700.1, read as the reverse complement.
AGTAGCAGTATGCGTCGCGCGTCGCGTAGCAGGCATCCAAGGTACTTTGAGAGTTAAGTGTTGCATTTACCATCTACATTGAACTAAGCTATTTCTACCATTTTAAAGTCACATTTGTCTTACAGTATTGTGAATTTTTGTTGTTTGGTCTTGTGTTAAGCCTAGTAAAGATTACTTATTTTTCTAAACTGGTGTGGTGTCCATTTATAGTGTTTTCACTGCATTACTGTATGTGCTCACAAATGCTTTACGCATTGCCTCTGAGATAAGCCTGTCTGCTTGTGCCAAGCTACCAAGGGCGTGAGCAGGGGTTATTCTGGAGTGTGTCCCCATTTCCCTGACTAGAAGCAAGGGACCCGATATGGACAAAGGTACCTACCTCTGATAACTAGAGACTCCCATTTTTAACAAAAGCATTAAACTCAGATGCTAATAGGAGCGCAAAAGGGATATCAATCTAGTGGCTGAATTACACAATGCGAAACCAGAAATCCCAGCCTAGCCACTTGACCAGATTGTGTCATCTAGGCAATTTTTTTTATTCTGCCACCTACTGTTTGTAATATTACATATGAGAAAACTTTGAGAAAACTTTGAAATATGCAAGGATGTGTGCTGTACAAAAATCGCTCTTCTCTTTGACTTAAAGGATTATAATGTTGCTTAATGTAAAATAGGAAAATAGCTCACATATAGGGTGCATATGGCACCTCACTTCCATCTTAGTTCACTAATGGTATTGCCTGTGGGGGGCATAAATGTTTCTAGGTTTATGTTTAAAATTTTTCACTTTTAATAAATGCCTCTCAATGCAGTGATATAAACGGATGTACTAAGGAAAATATAATTTTTAAAATGTTGAAGACAATTTAGCATAGTTTGACATAATAATTGTTGTACGATTTAAATACCAAGGGTCAGATGTAGGTAAATAGTATTACTGATTCTAAAATACCGAATTTTACCGATTCGGTATTTTAGAATCGGTAAATGCAATGTAGCAAAAGATTCGGTAAAAATTACCTAATCGGTAAGGTTCGATATTTACCGAATCGGTATTTACCGATTCGGCAATTGCCATTCATTCCTATGAGCCTGGAGGCCTGGAGGCCCATAGGAATGAATGGCAATTACCGAAACGGTAAATACCGATTCAGTAAAATGGGGGACACATTCAAGGGTGCCAGGGTGTCACTTTGACACCCTGTTGCACCCCTGAATGGTGCTTGTGTGCAGATGTGGCACACATACATGCCCTAAGGGCATGTATGTCTGCCACATGGCACAGTTGAAAATGCACAGATTTGCATTTTCAAAGGTATTCCTTATTTACCACCAACTTATAGTTGGTGGTAAATAACGAATCCTGAAATGAGAAAAGCCCTCATTTGAGTGCTCCCTACATTGCAAATTCGGTAATTTACCGATTCGGTATTTTAAGGAATCAGTAATTTACCGATTCCTTAAAATACCGAATCGGTAAGTTACCGAATGTGCAATTTAGGCCATCTACATCCCAAATGCCCAATACCGGTCGGTAACGGCCGAAATTCGGCGGTTACCGACCGGTTTTGGGCCACCTACATGTGGCCCCAAATGTTTCTTTAGCTCAGCTCGTGCCTGGGGTCTTACAGCCAAGATGGGCTCTTCGAGCTAAGAAAGGCCAGAGACTTGACTCCCTCTGTTAACTTGTTGCCTCGCCCGCCTGTACCACAGTGTTGTGTATAACAGTTACTCAAGTTTCCCCTCTCTCAGTATCTCGTTCTTGGGAGTAACATCTTGTTTTTCCAAGATTCTGGCCGGTTTCTGCGGGCCTGAGAAGGATAACTATTTTTACTTTTGCTTTTAATAATGATGAATTGTGCATTAGCAACCCCAAGACTTTTTTTTTAAGTTACCTGTGCACATCTTGTAGCATACAATGAAACAAACAACGCTCAAATAATGCATTTTCCCAGTTCTAGCAATCTGACCTAAGGAAGTCTATGTTCTTTTGCTAACTGCCCCTGTCTGCCCTCCACCCTTCAGGGCTGAAAGCAGTGATTCATGTGACTGTCTTGTCTTCAGAAGCCACGCAGCAGCACAGCCATAACTCCTTCTTTGATCTCTACAGGCGGTAGGCTGTCGGGCCGAATGGCGCACTCTGCGTTTACAAAAGTGGGCATGCGCACTGCTCGGCCATTCAGTGCACGCACAATGAGGCCTTCAAAGTGTACCCTTAGGTGCTTCTGTGGATTCTGCTACTCAAGGTCTGACGCTTGCAGCTGAGCAAATCAGACAGAGCTAACAGCAAACTCCCAGTGCGGAAAGAGCACCCGGGACCCTAGCAGGCAGCGGTACGAGATCAGGTTGTAAACTGGGGGGTACTGTCATCAACCGTACGTCACTGAAATCATAGGGATTCTAAAAAATCCCAGCATCACAAAAAGAACAAGTAATTGTACTTGTAAAGCGCACTAATACCCTAACTAGGGTGTCCTGGCACTGTAACGCATACCGCTGTGGAACCCTTCCTGGCTTTTGCCTGTGAAATATCCACTCCTGGGCACCCCCAGGGTGAAGCCAGGCATCCCAGCGCTGTTGGGGCCGTTGTGGAGATTAAGCAAGCTATTGCCCAGAGTTGCAGAGTGGGACCCATGATTAGAATAGGCAACGAGGCGAGAATTATCAGGTCCGAGGAAATTGAGCCCAAGACCTGCGGAGGCGGGAATTGAACCCTGGTCCTGGCCAGACCTCTGCATCAGGGTCTGCCGCTCTAACCATTGAGCCACACTTCTCCACCAAGTGTCTCAAATGAGCCACGCCCACTCAGCAAAAGGGTGGTAAGTGCGTAGTATTTGGCTGCTGTTACATTTAGGAGCACACGGTCACAAATATACTACTAAAGCATGGTGTGGTCGCCACTGTCGTTTACGGACTGCACATTTCCCATTCAATGGCCACTACATTTGCACAGACATACAGTTTTACTGCTAAAATTATACTGTACACAAAAGTGGAAACCGGGTTTCAGTGAATATTTATCATTTGTGCATCATCAAGTAAAGTGTCTGGATTCTTTCGATCCTTAAAAATATATGTTCGAATCTCACTTCAGAATTAGGAAAAAAACCACTTCATTTTTGCTTTCCTAACTGTTCCTTTATTTTTTTTTAATGTGTACAGTTCATTAAGGGTATTCACATTTAGTTGTGTGTTAGAAGAAAACAATATTCCACAGCCTTTACCTTCACACCAGCATACACAATCCTCTCATTTTACAGTAAGAGACAGAAAAGAAAACACAAGTTCTCTACTTACAACAAAAAGAAGGAATTTATTGGGAGAATAGACTGCCTATGTCTTTGAACACACAGCAAATGTGACAAGAAAAAATAATAATTTTAAGTCATATTTAATTTTAAATATCTGTTTTTAATTAACACCAGGCCTGAGACCCAGAGGGGCCGGCTGACTTAAAGTTGAGCTTTTTTGCACAACAAAATGCAGGGAAGGGAGACCTTTTACTGAAGTGGCAGTTGTTTAACTGTTAAAAGGACAACCCTGAACTGATTCTCTTTGACCCGCTGCTGGAAGTCCCTGGGCGGAATTTCTGGTAGCGGGGAAAGGTGATGACACGACCAACTTTGGGGTCCTAATGTTTACGCTGTAATTATCACACAATAACAAGCATTGGCAAAGCCAATAAGTCTCGCAGAAATGTTCTTATCTTTATTTGAATTTTAACTTATTACTATGTTTGAAAGGGTAGTTAAAATTGATGTATTTGATGTTATTGTAATGATATTTTGTGTGAATGGATGATGAAATAATTGGTGCAGCAGGTGTAGTTGCACCAGTCTCCACTGGCCTGACAGGTCACTAATAACCTGTGTAATGGTGTATTTTGCACTTATAACAGCAGGCACAGGATGCATTTTCTTCATTGCACTAGAGGCCTTGAAACACTGGCTGTGCCACTGAAAGCCGACACTATTGACCATACGGAGGGGCATGCTTTGTAGTGCTGCAATGCTAGAATGAGAGTTTTTAGCTCCTTGGTGCTAAAGTATACTGGATAAAAAGGGGGATGCTATGGGAGAGAAAAAAACAGATCGGCGGCTGGAGAGAAAGATTGAGAGAGACTAGAACTCGGAAGGTGAAGTGTGGTTTTTGTGAGCGCACTCATGAATGTTGCATCATATGTCAAAGAGAAGCCTTGAGTTTGAATGTAATAATGCATTTTGTGTCTAAAAAAGATGGCAGAAGTCTGTTGCTAGATTTCTTTGTACAGTATGAAAGTGTTTGAGTGTGAGGACGAAGGGCCTGCTTTAGATCCAGGTGGACGGGTTATTGTTTCACAACGGTGACGGATATCCCATCCCCCGAAATATAAATCCCATTATATCCTATGGGAGAGTATCCCATCCTCCGAAATATATATCCCATTATATCCTATGGGAGGATATCCCATCCCCGAAATATATATCCCATTATATCCTATGGGAGGATATCCCATCCTCGGAAATATATATCCCATTATATCCTATGAGAGGATATCCCATCCCCCGAAATATATATCCCATTATATCCTATGGGAGGATATCCCATCCCCCGAAATATAAATCCCATTATATCCTATGGGAGGATATCCCATCCCCCGAAATATAAATCCCATTATATCCTATGGGATTTATATTTTAGAAGACGGGATATCCATTATCGTTTTGATGGAGTAACCCGTTCGCCAAGATCTGAATCATCAGACCTTAATTTTTTGTCAAAGTTTGTTAATACATATTGGAAGACTCAATCTTTTTCATTGAAGACCTTGTGGCGCCAACAACAATTGTAAATAGAGTTGAATGGAAATGGAAGTTTCCTCCTTACTTTACTGCCAGGGACGGACTGGCCGTAGGGGGCACCGGGAGTGTCCCCAGTGGGACGCCAGGGTGGGTGCCGGGTTTGGGCCCCTGGGGGGCTGTTTTTGTTACAGGGCCGTTTTTGCAGCATAGCTGGAATATCGGCCCCTGTATCAAAATCGTCCATAACTGGCCCGGACAATCAGCTTGGCTGCATCCCCCAATCCACCAGGGGCCCCATAAAAACTTTGCCAGGGCCGGTTTTGGTTCCCAGTCCGGCCCTGTTTACAGCTTAAGTGGAAACAGTGCTTCAAAGGAAAAGTCCCCGGTGTAGGGGTGAGGGAGTGTGTAGACAGTGTATTGTAAAATGCTGATGCAAAGTAGTTGAAGCCAAAAGGTTTGTCTGAAAATAGACAACACAAACGTTCCTGCAAAGGATGTGGAGTGTGAGCACACCATTTGGACGTGTGCAAGCGTTATGTGAAAATATGTAACATTTAAAGGAACAGAGTGTAAAAAGAGTATTTTTTTTGTATTGTTCGAATGTGTAAAAGAAAACTTGAAATGACAGTATAAAAGTGTAACATATTTTTTTAGGTTATAACATTGCAGGCAGGCAAGAGAAAGCAATGGATGCGCGGCCAGAGAAAAAGAATGGAGGGAACGAGGGAACGAGGGAACGAGAAATGGAAAAGTGGAGAGTTACAAGGAGGGGGCTGAAAGACACATGAGCGAGAACGCTGCAAAACACATGGACTGATGTAGGGCGTTATGTCGAATGAAAAAAGTGTGTGAGGGTTGTCTCTAAAAGGGACCTGGCCTATGGCGTTAAAGGCGTGGCTTAACCATATGAATCAAATTTGAGTTTTCCATAGTGTGCCACCCAACCGGTTTTTGGTGTCTCTTTGAGCTTTGTGTGATTGCATCTGGATATAATAACACAACAACTGACATACAACTGACATACAATTAAAACCAGCTAATACTATTGGCTTTATCAATGGTTGTCTGTGTGCACTCTCGAGAAAACCAAGGATTGGATGACCGTGAATTCTGAACACATTTTTGACCCACTGAAACTCGCACTACATTCAATCTCAACTCTAGACCTCTTCATCAAGGCCATTATAAACACCTGGAGGTGACATTTAAAAATGTCAAACTATGCCTCACCTCTGATGGCACCCTCAGGATCACGAAGCACATCCACTACGGTGCCCCCTCAGATCCCTGCCCTCACCGCATCTTCTACAGAGCCAGCCCCTCTATTGAATCTGAACTCTGCCGCACCATCAACTGATCCATCAAATCGGCAACCTTCCCGGAAGACTGGAAGCACGCAGAGATCAACCCCCTGCTGAAGAAACGCTCTGCTGACCCAACAGACCTCACAAACTACAGACCCATCTCTATGCCTCCCTTCCCAGTCAAGGTCATCGAGATAGCCATCAACGCCCAACTCTTTGAGTTCATCGAATCGAACAACATCCTGGATCTCGCCCAATCGGGCTTCAGAAGCAACCACAAAACCGAGACTGCTCTTATCGCCGCTACAGACGACATCTGCACCCTCCTCAACTGAGGCGAAACTGCTGCCCTCCTCCTCCTTGGACCTCTCAGCCACCTTCGACACCATATCCCACCAAACCCTCTGCGCAAAACTCCACGACTCTGGCATCCTTGATAAAGCCCTAGAATTGATCTGCTCCTTCCTCATCAGCAGAGTTAGACTTCCACTGTTCAACTCTGAACCCACAGAGATCAGCTGTGGAGTGCCTTAGGGTTCCTCCCTGAGCCCCACCGTCTTCAACATCTACATGGCCCTGCTTGCAGCCATCGTCTCCTAAGCCAACAACACCCAGCTGATTCTCTCCCTCACAGACGAACCCACAGCTGCCAAGAGCAACTTCCACAATGGGATGAATCCACAGCTGCCTCAAGCTAAACTCAGACAAGACCGAAGTCCTCCTCCTGGGCTCCTCCCCCTCTGCTCCACCTGGGATCCCTCCTGGTGGCCCGCAGTGCCCGGACCCCTCCACACCCACGGACCATGCATGAAACCGCAGCATCATCCTGTACTCCTCGCTCTCAATGAATCACCAATTCAACGCTGTGTCCTCCTCTTGCTTCCACACGCTACACCTGCTTCGTAAGATCTTCAAGTGGGCCCCCACAGAGTCCAGGAAAATGGTCCCCCATGCACAAAGCAGAAGCAGAATCAAGTACGGCAATGCGCTCTACGCTGGCACCACCCAGAAACGACAAAAAAACTTGCAGAACATCCAGAACGTCGCTGCCAGACTCATACTGGACATCCCATGTCGCAGCCATATCTCCGGCCACCTGAGAGACCTTCACTGGCTACCTGATAACTCAAGACTCACCTTCAAACTCCTCACGCTTGCCTACAAAGCCCTCCAGAATGCCGGACTTACATACCTCAACCACCGACTCTCCTTCCACACCCACACCAGACATCTCCGCTCCGCCCAACTGGCCCTGGCCACCAGCCCACGAATCTACAAGACCCCGGCTGGAGGAGGATCCTTCTCGTACCTCGCTGCGAAGACCTGGAACTACCTACCTCTGAACCTCAGTCAATCCCCATTATTTCAACATTTCAGTAAGGACCTCAAGACCTGGCACTTCGACTGAACCAAAGATCTATCCCCCCCCAAGTGACTTGAGACCCTCACAGGTGACTAGTCGCGCTTTATAAGACTACTGATTAATTGATTGAATGCACTGAACAATAGTAATATGCTGAACTAATAAATATATAAAAACACAACATCTTGGCAATAGCTAACCCTCTAATGGAGTGCAAGTTTTCATAAAACATGAAATATGAACAGGAACTAAATCACAGACATGAATTACCTGAACATTTATTACATTAACTGGTCAGAAATCATCAGTGTTTTCCCAGTAAAGTAGTAAAGTTAAGGACATCAATATAGGGCCTGAAAGGGACCTATTTCAATATCCGTTCTAAAATACTACAGGGTCTGAGACCCGGAGGGACGCGACCTACTTAAAGCCCTGGGCCATTGTATGCCAGTAATTCAAATATTAGTGTATGAAAAGATGAAAGTAGTGATGAAATCAAATTAGAAAGCATTAATAAAGAATGCAAAATATCATTTTTGAGGCATCGGGTACTTTAATATTGAAAACGTATGTGACCAAGGTGCATTCCGTGTATTGCAGAAATGATTTTAAAGTACATGGGATGAAAATAAAATGTCAGCTGGGCAAGAAAAAAGCAACAGATGGGCTACTGTGTAGAAAGATGAAAGAGAAATGGAGGCATGTAGTAGGACAGAAGGGCGCTGGAGAGCACACTTGGGAGAAAGCTTGTTACTAAAGAGAAAAAATAGTTCCATAGAAGCGAACACTGGTGAAGGCATTGCAGGGGCCAATCAAAGAGCTTGTGCGCAAGCTATGCTTCATTGGAGGGACAAAATTAAATGAAATTTAATAAAAAAGATATTTATATAGCACGGCTACTACCCAAGGGTGTCTAGGCACTGACTCAAGGAGACTAGAAGAACGAAGGTTTTTGATCAGTAAAAGGGTGCACTGCCTGTTTAAACGCATACAGTTCCAGACAACAAGAGTTTCTTAGGTGCTAAACGGCGAGTGGACAAACCCAAACCACTCCTATGAGTAAGGAACTACTCCTAATAAGTAAACGGTTTGCCGCAGCACTCTATAAAGTAAAGACGTTTTGTACAGTGACAATATACAAGCATGTTCCAGAGCACAAAATGACAGAAGTTAACAAGTTCCACAAGATGAGTAAATCTTGGCGTCTTTAATGAAGATTACAGCCAGCCGACACGTGTTTCATCGCCTTCGCGATTCATCAGGGCTAGACGGCCGTGTCAACATCCGAAGGTCGCTTAGCTGGTGATAATTCCAACCCAGTCGGGCCTTCCCTAGTAGCACTAGTGTGAGTGCGTCCAGAAGCGGTGAGAGTCCTAGTATATCTATTTAGACAGCATATGCGTTCAAGGACGGGCTCGGAAATCACTTGGTATATTTCACCAAACTTTCGAAACTTCTATGGTCAGAAGTGTGCCATATCAATTCAGTAGCAGGAAAACCTGGTGCGGTTCCCAAAATGATTAGTGTCGTAAGCCGTGTGCGGCGTCTCCGTCTAGCCCTGATGAATCGCGAAGGCGATGAAACACGTGTCGGCTGGCTGTAATCTTCATTAAAGACGCCAAGATTTACTCATCTTGTGGAACTTGTTAACTTCTGTCATTTTGTGCTCTGGAACATGCTTGTATATTGTCACTGTACAAAACGTCTTTACTTTATAGAGTGCTGCGGCAAACCGTTTACTGACTCAAGGAGAAAAAGACCGCAGATGCCGAACCATCAGATCAGAGATTGAAAAGCCAAGTTTCTAATGCTTTTCTAAAAGCCAACACTTGGGTTTCCTTATTTTGATCTAGAGGGTGAGAGTCCAGAGTCTGGCGCTTCCCACCAGGAAACTTCTGCCATTCCCCAGCTGGCTTTTTTAAACTTGGAAACGACAAGGTTGTAAGCAGAGGTAGACCTCAGCATCCGAGCTGGGACGTACCACCGGAAATTACGTTAAAAATAATCAGACCTGTACCGTGTACAGCTTTGAAAACAATGCAAACAGCCTTAAAGTCAATGCATTTCTGCACTGGAAGCCAGTGAAGTTGTCTGGGCGCAGACTTGTGCTTGGGAATACCAAACAACAAGCGAGCTGCAGCATTTTGCACAATCTGAATTTTGATAAGACATTTTTTGCTTATAATAACAAAAAGATCATTACAATAGTCAGCCCAGGACCCCACCAGGATTGAGGTGACCAGTTATTGAAGATTATGAGAGATAAACCGAAAAAAAAATTCTGAGAAGTTTTAATGTGTAGAACGAGGCTGAGGTAATGGTGTTAACATGACCCTCTGAAGTGAGCTTGGAGTCAAAGGTAACTCCCAAATTCTTCATTTTACTTACTGGTGTGGGGAGAGAGCCAAACTCCTGTGGCCAATAGGAAGGGGACCAGAAGGACATGTTATTTCCAAAAAGGACCTCGTTTTATTGGAATTAGGCTTAAAACAATTAGAAGCCTTCCAATGCCCGACTTGAGGTACGCAGTTGTGAATCCGTGTGGCTGTATCGGATGGGTTGCTTGCCACATGATACTATAATTAGTGTTTCGTCAGTGTAGGAAATCGCTGAGAAACCAGAGATCGAATCATTTGTGCCAGAGGTGGTTACACAGATATTAAAAAGGGTTGGGCGCAGTGATGAACTCTGGGGAACACCACAAGGGAGTGTAAAAGTGGGTGACTTAAAGTTGGCTAAGGCAACACATTTTTCATGATCCATCAAGAATTTTCACGCCAGATACACTGACTGTAAGACGCACTCTGGACACGGCTCCATTGATACGTCGCTTTACACACTGGAAACCAGTTGTACTCTCAATCAATCAATCAGAGCATTTATATAGCGCACTACTCACCCAGAGGGTCTCAAGGCGCTAGGGGAGGGGGGTCCGCTACTGCTCGAACAGCCAGGTCTTGAGTTGCTTCCTGAAGGCAAGGTGGTCCGGGGTCAGGCGGAGGTGGGTCGGGAGGGAGTTCCATGTCTTGGCGGCGAGGTCGGAGAAGGACCGTCCCCCTGTGGTGGCTCTTCAGATGCGGGGGACGGCGGCGAGGGCGTGGCCGGTCGATCGAAGCTGGCGTTTGGCAGCATAGAAGTTGAGGCGGCTGTTGAGGTATCCTGGGCCTTGGTTGTGTAGGGATTTGTGTGCGTGGGTGAGGAGACGGAAGGTGATTCTCTTGTTGACCTTGTGAGAATCCTCCTCCAACTCGAGAGCTTCTCGTTATTAAATCAGAATGGCCAATTTTCGCCGCCCTAGAGACTGCCTCCGAAGAACTTTTCTATCACTACATAATTCTTTTGCCCTGAAGAAGCCCATATATGGGTGAAACGCGTTGGCTGGTTTCATCATTTCCATACATTGCACAGCTGAAAATAAAAGACGAATAATTGCACTAGAATATGTTGTCTTATTGAATGTTTACACTTTGCTTTGTACTTATATGTTGCCTCTCATCGACCTAGTTTGTCCATCAAGAATGACTCAAGTAATGTCAACGCTCTCCCTTTTATGCCTATTACACCAAGACGATCTAGCAGTTGTTTATGATTGACAGTATCATATAACAGCACCAAAGCCACATTTCCCCCTGCATCAATTATCTGCCTGACCTGTTCTGATGCTGTTATCAGAGCCAATTCTGTGCTGTGATGTTTCCTAAACCCATACTGGGTAGGGTCAAGATACCCAAGCTTCTCAACAAAATCTGAGATTTCTATATTCAGAGCTTTCGCCAACATTTTTGCAGGTAGAGGGTCTGGAAATGGGGCAATAGTTGTTAAGGGTTGTGTTGCTCAAATTCGTTTTTTTTTAAAAGTGGAACAAGTGACACTAACTTCCACTTAATGGGAAAAATACCTGGAACAAACATTCGATTGAAAAAAAGTAGAAAATGTGTGGTAAAGGTTTCTGTCAATAGATCGAGGGGGGAACCAGATTTGGTAAGAAGAAGCACATTTTTCAACTTGATCAATAGTCAAGTGTGAAAAAGATGATATTGAGGGATTCAGTTGTAGTCTCTTGAATATCATTGAAGATGTCAGCTGTGGCCTGTGGACACTGAGCGGGAACTGGTCCCAATGAAGGGGTCCCTGAAAAATTGCTGTATACTGCCTTAATCTTGTCCAGAAAGAAAGTGGCCAAAGAGTTGCAGAACCTTTGGCTCGCATTAGTGTTTACAACCTCAGGGGGTTTGGATAACTTTCTCACAGTAGCAAATAGTTCTTTGGAAGAATTTTTTGATGCTTCTATAGATGTAGTATAAAAGCAAGTTTTTTCTTTATGAATTATCTCTTTATAAGTTGTCATGGACTGTTTGTAAACTTCCTTCTCACTGGTACCATAATGGAGTCTCCATTTCCTCTCCTGGCACTATGCATGGTCGGAGCGTGGATGGGCGCAGACAGGCTTGCCTCTGGTATGCCTTGAGCCTAAAACAAAGCTATTGAACTAAAAGCAAGCACATTTGAGTGACTAAACATGCAGTCATTGTAAGCAATGGGCGGAGTTGATTTGTAGGTCAACTGTCGAGATGATTCCAATAAGTCATTTGCAATCAGACAGCAAGACTATCCACAATTACACAGAATTACACAAGGAGCGTAACCCAATCAATCAATCAATCAATCAATCAGGAGTTTATTAAAGCGCGACTACTCACCCGTGAGGGTCTCAAGGCGCTAGGGGTGGGGGGGAGGGGGGTGCAGGTTCCATTCCATCAAGGAGGGGGTCTGTCGAAGAGCCAGGTTGTGAGGTTTCTTGCGAAGATGGGGAGCGATGTTGTCTGTCTGAGGTGGAGCGGAAGGGCGTTCCATGCTTTGGCCGCGAGGAAGGAGAAGGAGCGGCCTCCCAATCTGGTCTTTCTGGTACGAGGGACCACGGCGTAGGAAATCTGGGCTGATCGTAGGGTCCTTTGGGGTGTGTGGAATTTGAGTCGGCTGTTCAGGTATGCTGGTCCGGTGCCGTGGAGGGCCTTGTGTGCGTGGGTGAGCATCTTGAAGGTGATTCTAGCTTCGATGGGGAGCCAGTGGAGTGTGCACAGGTGCTGGGAGATGTGGCAGTGTTTTGGCAGGTTGAGGACCAGTCTTGCGGCGGTGTTCTGGATGTTCTGTAGCTTGTGGATGAGGTTTTTGTTTATTCCGGCGTAGAGTGCGTTGCCGTAGTTGAGTCTGCTGGTGACCATGGCGTGAGTGACTGTCTTTCGGTGTTCGAGGGGGATCCATTTGAAGGTCTTACGAAGGAGGCGGAGGGTGTGGAAGCAGGAAGATGAGACAGAGTTTTTCTGGCGGTCCATTGTGAGCTCGGAGTCCAGGATGATTCCCAGGTTGCGTGCGTGGTCTGTGGGTGTTGGCGGGTTTCCGAGGGCGGTGGGCCACCAGCACCCAGCATTTAGTGCTTCTTTCTTAGCCCAAAAGGCACACTCACATCCAAAATGAACCTCAGGATGCATTTTGTGCAAAGAAAATAGCGCTAAATGCAACAGAACACGAACAGAGGCAGACAGCAACCGCTTGAGCTCTGAGGTAGGGATCTTAGTCCGAAAATTACTCTGAACTACGCAAGCAGGCATAATCGTGTAGTTTTCAGTACCGAATCGGTAAATACCGAATTTTTAAGGAATCGGTAAAAAATCCAGATGTTGGTACCTACATCCCATTTACCGATTTTGAAATACCGAATCGGTAAAATTCGGTAATATTCGGTATTTTAAAATCGGTAAATGTGATTTACCTACATCTGGCCCCTAGTTCCTTTTCTTGTTTAAACTGCAGCTGTAATTATAATCTGTGACCTGCCCTTAAACCTGGCTGGAAGCTCTGGCTCAACTGTAATAACTTATTACAACTGAGCAGCTCCGCCAGTTCTTTATTACAGGTAATTGCAGATGTAAAAAGTTGCCTTTAATAAGGACATTAATGACCTGCTTTTAGACAGGAGCTCCAGTCTTCCAGGAATTCTACTGTTTTATTAAGAGGGTGACATTTCTGCTGAGAGATGCTAGTTAATTCTGATTACAATGTAAAGCTGTCCTGCTTAGCAGGTGCTTGTCCCTTTAAGTGCCCTGCAGACGTGTTGAGAGACCCCTGATCTGTCCCAATTACAGCTTAGCAGCTCTGCTGAGAAGTGTGGGCTCTGTCCCATTAACAGTGTAGGAGCAGCGCTGAGAGGTGCCCATGGATTCCCACTGACAGCACTGCCGCCCTGTGGGTAGTGAAAGGCTATGTCAGGTCAGCTGGGTCTTGAGTTTTTGATGTGTAGGGTAGAGGCAGAGCTCCACAGCAGGGGTGTTAATTGGAACTGGGATTGTGCTGAAGAAACAAAGGGGCGTATTAACAAGGGATTTATCTCTGCTTTTCTGGCTTTAAAAGCCAAAAAAGCGGAGATAAAATGATCTCCCTATCAACAACAGGGTGCTCACATGCAAAATCGCATGTTAGCACCCTTTTTCTCTACGCTTCCCTTTGCATCTCTAATGAGATGCAAAGGGGGCGTTCCAGAGCAAAATAATAGGAGAAATGTCGCTAAGCGACACTTCTCTTATTATCAAGCTTCACGCTAACCCTCTTAGAGATTAAAAAAAAAAAGCAGCGCTAACCACGGTTAACGCTGCTTTTTAAAGTGTGCTCATTTTCAGACTTAGGGATACCTGTAATGGGAGGTGGGTTATGTGACTGCAACCACAGTCACTATCACCAAGGTTATCACAGTTTTTCATTGAATATTGCTGGAAATCCTGCGTTATTCAATGTAAAACGGCGATATTCTTGCTATCTCTGTATTTTTTTATCGCCATGGCGCTCAGTGTAGATAATACTGCTCTACCATGGCGATTATCGCCAGGGATAGCCGGCGATATATTTTTTAACGCTAACAGCGGTCAGCGATAATTTTCTTGTTAATATGCCCCCAAGTTCTCTGAAGAAGTCACCTTAAGCCACAAAGCTATTCTCTCCAGCAGATCAGTGGCTCTGGAAATGCCCAAGAGCCGGTGTAGATTCATTCAAATAGAATGTACGCCAAGCTTGTGAGTGACTCTGGTCCAGCCCCGCCGGACATGGGAAAGGATATCCTATACAAAAGTCCTGCATATTTTATGGATGTTCTGGCCCTCCTTTGGTGAAAAGGCACACTGGCCGCCCTCAAACGGGTCTCAAACATCCATTTTTAAACTTTTGACTTCTGCGGACCCCAACTGAATCATTACTGGAACTGGGGGATCCTAACAGAGTCCTCACTGTTACCAGGGACCCCGTCCTAAACAATGTCTATGAGTTGAGCTTAAGCACAAGACTCAAAAATACAGAAATATGTTTATATGAAAAATACACAAAATATGTTTATTTAATTTGATTCACAGGCAACATTTTATTTATAATTTATTATCCTGCACTTATTTTGTAATTTTCTCAACAGTCGAGAACCCCCTGAGTAGGTGTCACCGACCCACAGGGGTCCACGGGCCACAGTTGAAGAACTGCTGGGGCCATATTATGCAAGTTCAAGTTCAAGAATTTGTACAGCGCACTACTCACCCAGAGGGTCTCAAGGCGCTTGAGGGGATGAGCGGTGCATTATTTATCGAAAAGCCAGGTTTTTAGCTGTTTTCTGAAAGAGAGGTGGTTCTGTGTAGAACGGAGGTGAGTGGGGAGAGAATTCCAAGTCTTGGCCGCTAAGTAGGAGATGGATCTTCCTCCCATGGTGGATCTATGGATGTGCGGAATTGCGGCGAGGGCTTGATTGGATGATCGTAGTTGGCGGGTGGGTGTGTAGAAGGATAGTCGTTTGTTGAGGCATTCTGGACCTAGGTCGTAGAGGGCTTTGTGTGCGTGGGTGAGGAGACAAAATGTGATTCTCTTGTTTACGGGAAGCCAATGGAGGTCTTTCAGGTGACCGGAAATGTGGGTATGACGGGGGATGTCCAGTATGAGTCTGGCTGAGGCGTTTTGGATGCGTTGGAGTTTTTTCTGTAGTTTGGCTGTGGTTCCGGCGAAAAGAGTATTTCCATAGTCCAGTCGGCTAGTGACCAGTGCGTGGGTGACTGTCTTTCTTGTTTCGGTGGGGATCCAACTGAATATTTTTTTGAGCATGCGTAGGATGTTGAAGCATGAGGATGAGACGGCGTTGACTTGTCTGGTCATAGAGAGGGAGGAGTCCAGGATGACACCCAGGTTACGCGCGTGATCAGTAGGTATGGGTGCGGTTCCCTGGGCTGGAGGCCACCATGAGTCGTCCCAGGCAGAGGGGGATGATCCTAAAATGAGGACTTCCGTTTTGTCCGAGTTTAGTTTTAAACGGCTGTTCTTCATCCACTCGGCTACATCTTTCATTCCTTCGTGTAGATTGGTTTTGGCGGTGTTAGGGTCTTTGGTGAGGGAGAGTATCAGCTGGGTGTCGTCTGCGTAGGAGATGATGTTGAGGTTGTGTTGTCGCGCGATGGATGCGAGGGGGCTCATGTATACGTTGAAGAGAGTGGGACTGAGCGATGATCCTTGAGGTACGCCGCAGATGACTTTGGTGGCCTCTGATTTGAATGGGGGGAGGCGGACTCTCTGGGTTCTTCCTGCGAGGAACGAGATGATCCAGTCCAGAGCTTTTCCTTGTATTCCGACGTTGCTGAGGCGTTGCATGAGGGTGCTATGGTTCCGGCGTAAAGAGTATTTCCATAGTCCAGTCGGCTAGTGACCAGTGCGTGGGTGACTGTCTTTCTTGTTTCGGTGGGGATCCAACTGAATATTTTTTTGAGCATGCGTAGGATGTTGAAGCATGAGGATGAGACGGCGTTGACTTGTCTGGTCATAGAGAGGGAGGAGTCCAGGATGACACCCAGGTTACGCGCGTGATCAGTAGGTATGGGTGCGGTTCCCTGGGCTGGAGGCCACCATGAGTCGTCCCAGGCAGAGGGGGATGATCCTAAAATGAGGACTTCCGTTTTGTCCGAGTTTAGTTTTAAACGGCTGTTCTTCATCCACTCGGCTACATCTTTCATTCCTTCGTGTAGATTGGTTTTGGCGGTGTTAGGGTCTTTGGTGAGGGAGAGTATCAGCTGGGTGTCGTCTGCGTAAGAGATGATGTTGAGGTTGTGTTGTCGCGCGATGGATGCGAGGGGGCTCATGTATACGTTGAAGAGAGTGGGACTAAGCGATGATCCTTGAGGTACGCCACAGATGACTTCGGTGGCCTCTGATTTGAATGGGGGGAGGCGGACTCTCTGGGTTCTTCCTGCGAGGAACGAGATGATCCAGTCCAGAGCTTTTCCTTGTATTCCGACGTTGCTGAGGCGTTGCATGAGGGTGCTATGACAGACTGAGTCGAAGGCTGCTGAGAGGTCAAGTAAGATGAGGGCAACTGTTTCTCTGTTGTCCAGTAGTGTTCGGATGTCGTCTGTAGCTGCGATAAGTGCGGTTTCGGTGCTGTCTTTGGCTCGGAAGCCGGATTGTGATGGGTCGAGTGATTTGTTGTATTCGAGGAAGGTGGCAAGCTGATTATTGACGGCTTTCTCAATGACTTTGGCCGGGAAAGGGAGTAGTGAGATGGGGCGGTAGTTCTTAAGTTCCGAGGGGTCTGCTGTGGGTTTCTTCAGGAGGGCGCTGAGTTCGGCATGTTTCCAGCTTTCCGGGAAGGTTGCGGAGTTGAGGGAGCAGTTGATGACATCGCGGAGATGGGGTGCGATGATGGAGTCTGCTTTGTTGAAGATGTGGTGGGGACATGGGTCGGTTGGTGAGCCTGAGTGGATGGAGTTCATCAGGCGGATGGTGTCTTCTGTAGTGATTGGGTTCCAGGCGTAAAGGTTGTGAGAGTGCTGTTTTGGTTCGGAGGTGGGTGGAGTGGTTTGTTGGTCGGTCTGGTTTTTGAAGCTGTTATGTATGTCGGCGATTTTGTTGTGGAAGAAAGAGGATAAAGAGTCGCAGAGTTCTTGGGAGGGAGTGATGTCGTTGGAGCCGGCAGTGGGGTTGGTAAATTCTTTGACGATGTTGAATAGTTCCTTGCTGTTGTGGGCGTTGTTGTCGAGTCGATCCTTGAATGCAGATTTCTTGGTGGATCGGATCAATTGGTGGTGTTTGCGGGTGGCGTCTTTGAAGGTGGTCAGGTTGTCAGTGGTTGGGTTTTTTCTCCTTTCTTTCCCTTTTTGTGCAATGATGCACCTTTCAGAAGGTTCGCTGTGCGCAAACAGGAACAGTGCGCCCTATAACAAAGAATGTGCTACCCCCAGGGCATCCGCGAACTCGCGCTGCCCTTGCATTCAAGTGAAATATGGAGAGGTTGCTTCAAAGTAGCTCCGTGTTTCACAGTGCAGACGGCGACCCGCCTGCCCTTTCAAGAGGCGAGAGAGATCCCCCTGCAGGCGGGTGCATTGAGTGACTCCATAGGATCCCCTTTATCGCCCACAAAGGGTTGCGCTGCCTTTAGGAAGAACACTTTTGGTGCGCTTACTGAGGGCATATTTGCTTCTGTGCCGCCATCACTAATACGGCGCAGGCCCAGAAGTAAAGTGATTCCCTCATTTGCATGGGACAATGAAACTATGCAAATGAGGGAACGCCCTCTGATGAGAGTGTTGGCGCTACATGTGTGCCGGCGCTATTATAGAAGGGGAAACACAAGCGTCTGTGGCCCCTTCTGTAATACCATAGTGCCTGGGGGGAGTACAAAGGGGGTGCACATGCCCGTCGTGCCCCTGGGGCTCAGTGTATATTACGGCTGCTTGTCTAAAATGTCAGATACCACCTCCGGCGGCACAATGACGTTGATGTTGGCTCACTTAGACAGGAGTCTATCTTGAGGACAGCAGCGCTCCGAAACGCACCTCCAAGCACCACAACCACTCACTCTAGTTGTTCCCGGGTGTCACCGCAGTGACTCAGGAGAAGAAAGGGAGTGGGGACTCGTGATGGAGGCTGGGGGTGGGAATCTCAGCTGTGTTGTCTATTCCTGCTCCACTGAGGGATCCTGGGAGAACAAGCCTTTCATCTGTCCCAGTAGTTAATTTGTAAAAAATTAAGTGCCTGGGCACCCGTCAGGAGGCAGCTTGCACCAGCCCATTACTTCTGTTAGCGTTTCCTAAAAGAGAACCAATTACTAACCACGAAAGTGGGGAGAGGATGTGGCATAATGGCCAGAGCGACCGACTTCGGAGCTGTGGAACCAGGTTCGAGTTTTGGCATCGGCTCAACATCCTGTGATTCTGGGCAAATCACTTGGGCCAGATGTATCAAGATTCCGTTTTGCGAATTCTAAATAGCGATTTTTTGCGAATCGCTATTTTGAATTCGAAAAAATGGAATGTATGTACAAAATCGCTATTTTTTAGCGATTCCTTATTATTCTTTATTTGCGAATTCGCATTCTGCGAATTCGCAAATAAAGAATAATTTCCAATGCATTCCTATGGGCCAGGAGGCCCATAGGAATGATAGTGCAATAATTCTCAAATTGCGAATTCGCAATTTGCTAATCGCAATTTGAGAATTATTTCAAGGGTGCAGGGGTGTCTCAAAGACACTCTGCTGCACCCCTGAAATTTACATGTGTGTGCATGTGGCACACATACATACCCTATGGGCATGTATGTGTGTCACATGCCACACTCACAAATGCCAAATAGTGCATTTTTAAAAGAAATCGCAAATTACCGCCAAGTACAAGTTGGTGGTAATTTGCGATTTCTTAAATCAAAATCGCAATTTCAAAATGTGTCATACATATCATTTAGGGAATCGCAAAATTTGCGATTCCATAAATGCTATGGCAAAGTAAGGAATCGCAAATAATTGCGATTCCTTAAATTGCGATTTTTTCATACATATGAAAAAATGCAAATCGGCCGTTTGCGACTCACAAAGGCCTTGATACATCTGGCCCTTAATCTCCCTGTAAATAAATTTGCCGTTAACTGGTGTTCATAAAAAGCACCGGTGTTGATGATGAAATGCTGGTGCTGAGTACCAGAAACTACCGGCTCCAATTAAGCACTGATCTGTCCCTGATGCTGTTCACTCTTGTCTTGATGGCGTAACGTCTGAGACACACAAGAGACCTATGAAGACACATGGAGCGTGAGGGGTCGCCTGATACGGACCTGGGAACCCCTTCTTCCCACTTCACCTGGCCTTGAGCACTACATTCTACACCATGGATACCCTCAATTAGAGCGGGCAAGTTCATCTTTCTATTCGTTTATTTAATGTTTGATTAATTAAAACAACTGTACATCGAAAGAAGAAAATCAACAATGTAACCCATTAAAATAATTTAAAAAAAGCAATATAAATATTCCTGGCAAATCTATTCAGTTCATAATACCTAATCCACAGGTAAATTCCAATCACAACTTAAACTAATTAAATGTTCAGGGCAATAATACTACACTGCTGTAGCAAAAATAATGTGTATGTACTCTTCCTTTGTAGAGCTACTGTATAGAAAGAAAGACTAAACATACTTGAGGTTCTGTGTATGGAGAGATGTTATGAATATTTATGGTTATTTCAGACTTTATGCTGACTTCTTTACTGCATGCCCTATTCGATTGAAGCAGCAAAGAATACTGGAACATCAAAGGCTTGGTGGGAGTATCAGCCATTGACCTGTAGGGTATGAGAAGGAGAACAAGCATTTACAATGCAATGGTTTCGCCTTTGGAAAAGTTAGAGCTATTGGCATTGTAAATGACAACATTTGTATTTATGTGTTGGTTTTGAAAACAGATAAATAAATGGCATTGTAATTTACATTGCCATTAGCTTAATCTCTGCAGTCACTATGCAGTCCTTAGCACTCCACAGCACTCCCTAGTCACTCTGCACTCCTTAGCACTCCCTAGTCCCTCTGCACTCCCTAGCACTCCCTAGCCCTCCCTAGTCACTCTGCACTCCCTAGCACTCTGCACTCCTTAGCACTCCCTAGCACTCCCTAGTCACTCTGCACTCCCTAGCACTCCCTAGTCACTCTGCACTCCCTAGTCACTCAGCACTCCCCAGTCACTCTGCACTCCCTAGTCACTCTGCACTCCCTAGCACTCTGCACTCCCTAGCACTCTGCACTCCTTAGCACTCCCTAGCACTCCCTAGTCACTCTGCACTCCCTAGCACTCCCTAGTCACTCTGCACTCCCTAGTCACTCAGCACTCCCCAGTCACTCTGCACTCCCTAGTCACTCTGCACTCCCTAGCACTCTGCACTCCCTAGCACTCTGCACTCTCTAGTACTCCCTAGTCACTCTGCACTCCCTAGCACTCCCTAGTCACTCTGCACTCCCTTGTCACTCTGCACTCCCTAGTCACTCTGCACTCCCTAGTCACTCTGCACGTCGATGTGTCGCGTGAATGTACATAATAAAAATACATATCCACCAAGTTGTTTATATAAACAAACCACATTGTTATTTGTTATTGTTCATGTCATTCTTTCAGATACTTTGTTCAAAAATTACATTAAATATATCATGAACAATGCTTGGTGCTCGTAAACAACGTATCTTCAAGACAGAATCTGTCCCACCTATTTGCAACAACTCTGTGTGGAGATTCGACCTATCTGTGTCATGGGAGTCTAGAACCAACCCAACCCGACACAGGTTTGTTTACAAAAAACAGCTCGTATCTAATTTGTCGTTCAGACTCTTTGGGGTTATAGTGTTGAACCTCTTAATCCAAAAGATCTCTCATTGTAAAACTGTTTAGTTCAAATCTACCCTGTCTTTGACTGATAGTACTTCCAGCACCAGAAAGCGCAGTTGTGAAACGTTATGACGATATCATTGCGGATGGTACTTTGTGTTCAATTATTCTGGTTTTGACTTTCCCCTCCGTTTTGCCAATATATAACAGGCCACAAGGACATGTGATGCAGTAGATGACGTTCATGTAGTTACAATGAGCTGAATGATGCACTGTTACTGTTTCACCGGTTCTAGGATGAGGGATTTTATTGCTCACTATCACATTGTTACAGTGCGCACAATGTTGGCATTTGCGCGTGCCTACTGTTGTACCCTGATGAGACTAGGGCCCCCATTAGGATGACGGGCGGACTTTGTCCGCCCGTCATTCTACCGGTGAATGGGACCACCCGCCACAAGGGCGGGAGTCCCGTTGTACATATTAGGATGCGCCCGCCAAAGTGGTGGGCGCTTCCCGCATTTTTAGCATTGCGGCGGGCGGTGCTGAAAGCATCGCCCACCGCAATGCTAAAAATGCACGTTGTGCATTTCAATGCACAACATGACAGGCACTGCGAGGTGCCTGTCATGTTGTGCATTGAAATGCAGGGGGGTACCATAGGTACCCCTCATGTGCACCCCCCACCCCAAGGGACTCCGCATGCCTTTCCGTGGCGGCATTGCCACCACGGAATGGCATTCACAAATGACCATCATGTCAACAGACACCGCCACCATATAAACCCTTTTCCGCCCCGGCCGCAAGGTGACCGGGCGGAAAATCGGCGGACGGTCTTTCCGTCCGGCGCGGTACCCCCCGCCATGCTAATATGGCGGGGGTTGTAGTGCTGTATACGTTCTAGTTGTTGCACGTACACGCACCCACACATCCGCAGGCCAGGCGTGGCCTGCGGGGCTGAATAAATGGGGGGCGTGCGCTCGTGCACGTCACTTCCGACTATCGTGAGGTGTGAGCCTGAGTCGCTGCTTGCTGTGCGTCCTGCCCCTGCGCACGCGACTGGGCGATAGCCTGGCCTGCCTAAGGCTAATAAAGCACCAACACTACATTGGCGACGAGCGGAGGGGGCCCAACCCTCGCCTGCACACCAGTGACTCGAGGGAGCTGCCTGCTCTCCTCCGCGGTGCCTACCGCGTGTGTCCTGGTTGCTGCTCCTGCGCTGTCGGAGCCGGCGCGCTCCGCCTCACTAACCCCCCTGGCTGGGGCCTGGATTTTTCCCCCCTGCTGGTCCGAGGGGATTGCCTGCACCGCCGCCTCTCCGTCACCGGTTACGGCGACGAGGTGTTGTTTGTCACGCATCCCGCGTGGCCCACGCTGCTGTGACACCTGGCCATTCTGCACAAATCTCGCGTGCGCGGAAGGAAAGAAGGCCATGCCAAGTCTCACGCATCTCGCGTGCAATGCGTTTTCTCGGCCTGCTGAGGCCTAGAGGCTCTCTCTCGCTGCTGGAGTGGAATTTACTGGAGCACAAGTGAGCTGGCAGGTGGTCAAGGAAGGGCCACACTCCTCCCCATCACTGGCTGGCCGAAAACCACGAGGAGCAGGTGGACGACTTTGCACTGTGGCCACGAGGATGCCGAAAAAGGAAGGAAGAAGGGCGCAATCCAGAAGACCAAGGTACTCGCGCTACCGCAGCCTGGGAGGGGACTATTCCAGCTAAGGGCTCTCCACTTCTAGAGGGTTCCTGCCATGGGGGACGCCGATGCACCTGCGCCTGTCATCAATATCCCATTCCAACATGCTGCAGCCGGGGTACTGCCGCCCTTCAGCGAAGCCATAGACCCATCCACGGCCTCGCCACGTTGGAAGATTTGGCTTGAACGACTGGAGAACTACTTTGTGGTTACGCGAGAAACGGACGAAGCTGTGAAAAGGTCATTACTACTTCACTACGCAGGGGATGAGATCTTTAGACTTTTCAAACACCTTCCTAACACGGGAGCGGCCGATAGTTACACGGCAGCTGTTGCCGCTCTCAACGGACATTTTGATCCCCAGTTGAATGTAGACTTTGAGGTATTCAAGTTGGGGCAAGCACGTCAGCGCGACGGAGAGTCAATGGACCAGTTCCACACCCGTGTCAGGGAGCTAGCCAGTTCCACAGACGAGGACCAACCGAGGGCCATAAGGAGACAACTTATACAGGGATGTCGGGATAAAACGCTAAGAGGACAAATCCTACGCAAACCAGGGATTTCTCTAGAAGACATCCTTATCCTGGCCAGATCCCACGAGCTCTCAGATGTCAGGACGACGGCCATGGAACAGGCCTTACACAAAGCCCCCATTAAAACGGAAACCGTCAAAGTGGAACGTGCAGACGCCGTGCGACCCCGGCCACGTGGCCAGGCACACAAGGGATACCGGAGAAACTCACCTCAAGCCCGCTGTGGGTACTGCGGCCATGAACCCCATGCAGCTAAGAACTGCCCGGCCCAGGGACAGACATGCGCGAATTTTGGGATCCCAAACCACTTCGCATCGGTTTGCCGCAGGAGAAGTCAGCCCAAGAACACCAAAAAGGCGTGGACACCCACCAAACGTGTCCGCCAGTTATCACTAACTGACCCACCCCCGGAGAGGACGGAAAGGCACCTACCCACGATCTACGATGATTCGGACTCGGAAGATGAGGAAGCATATGTCATCTCATTCGCCCGAGAACTTAAACTAAGACGACGGCCACAACCAACTTGTGTGGTAAAAATGGGGCAGAATGAAGTGAAAGCTATCATTGACACGAGTGCCACCGTCAATGTCATGGGACTGCAACAGTTCAACAAACTGCGCCCACGGCCTGAGGTCCTACGCTCCAAAACAAGAATTTTTGCCTATGGGGCAGACACTCTGCTACCCCTCAAAGGAAAAATAATAATACCTATCAGGGCGGACGAGTCGGAAATCATGGCAACAGTCCACATAATTGACCGGGAAGCCGATACCCTACTAAGCAGCCACACGGCGGAAGACTTAAAACTGATAGCATTCGCTAATCGTATCCGTGCCCACCAAGTGGATGAACTGCTGGAGCGTTTTCCTGAACTGTTCAAAGGATTAGGGTGCATAAAATGTGAACCGATCAAACTCCACATTGATAAGTCTGTCTCCCCCACAGCACTGCGCCACCGCCGGATACCGTTCCACCTCTGCCCGCTGGTGGAAAAGGAACTTGAAAAGCTAGAGAACCTTGGGGTTATCGAAAAGGTGACGGGACCCACGCCGTGGGTCTCGCCCATGGTCATTGTAGAAAAGCCCAAGCAACCGGGCGAAATTCGCCTATGTATTGACATGCGATTGCCAAACACGGCCATCAGGAGGGAAAGACATCTAACGCCCACAATGGATGATATAGTGGCTGACGTAAACGGATCGAAATGGTTCTCAAAAATCGATCTCAACGCTGAATATCATCAGTTACCCCTTGCCGAGGAAAGCCGCTTCATTACGAAGTTCAGCACTCATCTGGGTCTCCGGCGCTACAAACGCCTTAATTTTGGTATCTCCTCAGCGGCGGAGGTGTTCCAAAATATGATCAGAGATCTCCTGTCGGGATTGCCGGAGGTAATAAATGTCAGTGACGACATTCTAATTCACTCTGCCACCGCGCCTGAGCACAACAAACATCTCAGGGATGTCCTGAAGAGAGTAAGCACGTATGGAGAGACACTCCACAAGGACAAATGTCAATTCTTTCAATCCTCCATTGAATTCTTTGGCTACGTGTTTAATCAGGAGGGAATCCAGATTGACCCGAGAAAGTCCAGATCCATAAAACACGCCCCAGCACCAAGATCACCAACGGAGGTGAGAAGCTTCCTCGGGATGGCAACTTACTGTGGCCGGTTCATACCAGGCCTGGCCACCCGAAGTGAACCGCTACGGGCCCTGACCAAAACGGACGCCACGTGGCAGTGGGGCCCGAAAGAAAACGAAGCATTCCAGGGAATCAAGGATGCTCTGCTGGAGAATGCAACACTATCCTACTTTGACCCTGCCAAACGCACCGAAGTGATCGTGGACGCCAGCCCGGTGGGCCTGGGAGCAGTCCTGACCCAGGAGCACGAGCCCGACCAATGGACAGCACTAGCCTTTGCCAGCAAGGCCTTGACCCCAACTGAGACCAGGTACGCCCAAATTGAGCGGGAAGCCTTGGCAATCAAATGGGCTTGCAGCCACTTCCACCTATACTTGCAAGGACATTCGTTCGTTATGGTCACAGACCACCAGCCTTTGGTACCCCTCTTCAAAGGAACTGCCCCGCATCCGCCACCACGCATTGAGAGATGGGTGATTCAACTCCAGTCGTATGGAATGGAGGTGGTATATCGACCAGGGGCCAAAAACCCTGCTGACTACTTGTCGCGATACCCGTTGCCACCCGAACCGGTGTCCACAGATGACGACTGCGAGGAGTTCGCCCAATGGGTAGCATTGACCTCCTGTCCGCAATGCATGACGATTGACGAGATCAAGGAAGCAGCTGCCGAGGACAATACCTACATGAGGTCACTGTAGGCTGTCCAGGAAGGGTCCTGGGCCAACTACTTACACCCCCCAAACACCTGGAATGCAGCAGACAGTGAGGCCCTCACGAAGATCTGGCATGTCCGGCATGAACTCAGTGCCACAGAAGATGGTGTGCTGTTAAGGGGATCACGCCTGGTGATACCGCAGAGCCTCAAACACCGCGCCACTCAACTTGCTCATGGCGACCACCAAGGCGCCACGAAGATGAAAGCGCGCATGCGGGAGAAAGTGTGGTTCCCTGAATTAGAGACAATGGTGGAAGATTACGTGAAAAACTGCATGTCCTGCCAATTGACGAGCGATCCAGAGCGACCGGCCCCGATAATCACAGAAGAAGCTTGCATGACCCCATGGACAAAAGTCAGCATAGACTTCGGGAGCTTCCCGGGAGAAGGACATACTGTGGTGGCCATCGATTCATACTCCAAATACCCATTAGTCGAGAGAGTCACCTCCAAAGCCTTCACGCACGTGGGGCCGGCGCTAGAAAAGATGTTCTCCATGTTCGGATACCCTGAGGAACTATGGAGCGACAATGGACCACAGTTCCAGGGCGCGGAGTTCGCCACATTCCTAAAGACCCGGGGCATCACACACCGTCGCATCACACCCCAATGGCCACAAGCCAATGGGGAAGCAGAAAGGTTTATGCGAACACTCAATAAGATGTTCCGGATAGCGGTGGTCGAGCAAGCCGACCCTGAACTGAGACTACATGAATTCCTATGGGAGTATCGAGGAACCCCTCACTGCACCACTCAGCGGAGCCCGTGGGCCCTCATGTTCCAAGGCCAACGCAGAGACCCCCTTCCTGCCGCGCCAGGAGTGGTGCCGGAGGTGAGCAACATGGACGATGCCCAGGAACGGAGGCGACAAAACAACCAGCGAGCGAGCCGGCGCCGGAGGGCCACACCAAGGAGGCTGTACCCAGGAGCTCAGGTGGTCATACGAAACAGACGCCCTGGGGGGAAATTCCAGACCTACTACGAACCAGGCCCATGGACCGTGACTGCCACGAAGGGTACCATGGTGACTGCAAGAAAAGAGGGAGAGGAAGTACCGTGGAACACGTCCTGGTTCAAGGTGGTTTCCCCGGGACCGAGACAAAATCTAGAAGCCACTGAGGGCGACAGTGAGTTGCCCAGAGTCACACCACCCGAGAATGAGAACGACTCATCAGTAGGAACCCGGGAGGCGGAGCCTGAACCAGGGTGCGGACTCCCAGCCACGTCAACCCCCATCAGGGACCTGCCTCGCGCCATGGGACGCGGCTGAGATAACGGCCCGAGGTACAACCTGCGACCCAATCCATCTCCAAGTCAGAAATTAAAAGACTATGCCTGTCAGCTAAGACCCTGAAGCGACCACCAAGGGACACGCAAGTACAGAGCGACATATCTTGAACTATGAACCCTGTTGTGCTGAACATTTTGGACTCTGTGCAAAGTTTATATAGTTGGATAGGGATGTAGTGCTGTATACGTTCTAGTCGTTGCGCGTACACGCACCCACACATCCGCAGGCCAGGCGTGGCCTGAGGGGCTGAATAAATGGGGGGCGTGCGCTCGTGCACGTCACTTCCGACTATCGTGAGGTGTGACCCTGAGCCGCTGTTGCTGCGCGTCCTGCCCCTGCGCACGCGACTGGGCGATAGCCTGGCCTGCCTAAGGCTAATAAAGCACCAACACTACAGGGGTCATTCAGGGTAGGATGGCGGGCGGATCGCCCCCGCCAGGCCGGCGGAGGCTACCGCCGGCCTGGCGGGGTCGCTCCGCCCGCCATCCTAATGCGCCCCATGGTACCTGTTCTTAATATTTCTTTGATGCTTTGATTTGTTTTTTTTTCAGTTAAGAAGTTAAATAAGATATTCCAGATAAGGGAGTGCACCTCTCATCACAACTTTATTCCCACGTGCTCAGCTCCCATCTTAAAAGGGGAGCAACACTAGGATGCTGACCCCTCCATGTGGCTGTGTGTGGGGCGTGGCCAGTTGCATCCTCTCTGTACCTCTATCTTCTCTCTCAGTACATCTCTCGTGTCCCCTCTCTCTTGCTGCCTGTTACCTCGCTCTCTCTCCATCGGCTTTCTTGCTTCTCTCCTGGTCCTCCCATCTCTCGTATTTCGCTCTGTCTCCTCGTCTCTCTCTCTCTCTCTCTCTCTCTCTCTCTCTGTCTGCCTCCAGTTCTCTCAATCCCCTCTCAGCCTCTCTGCCCCTCTTGATTCTCTGCCCGCAGGCAGCCGGAGTGCACCCACCGCGGTGCTTGCAGGACGCTGTACACATCACACGTCTCCCCCTTGGGGGGCCAGTCCAGTGCCATCTGCTCCCCGATTCCAGGCTCGCCCAGAGCCGCTCCTCGCCCCTCTCCCCGGAGGGAGGGGCGCCACCCAACCCTCTGATCCTCTGCACATCGCCTCCAGGCGCCGCGCGCTGTCACATTGCATCTAAAGAACTGGGAAGGGCTGAGAGAAGTAAGGGGTGTTCTGCATGGCTGCTAATGTGGCAACGTGTGAATAATAGCCTCTCACACCCACTGGGTGGCAGCAGAGGCCCCAATTAGCGGGCACATTAGCCGCCGCTTGGCAGCTGAGCACCC
Organism: Lissotriton vulgaris; assembly: GCF_964263255.1. NCBI lineage: Eukaryota > Metazoa > Chordata > Amphibia > Caudata > Salamandridae > Lissotriton > Lissotriton vulgaris. Next base: position 780,397,763 of record NC_141700.1, on the reverse strand, counting down.
AGAGAGACTGCTTCTCATTAACATACGGGGACTTTTAAATGCTTATGAGGCGAATCAACAGATGTCCTGGGAGCACAACAGGCTTCGCGCTCTGTGGATGCACCTCGGCCTTCCCTCCACCAATCAGCATTCTCCGGAGGGTCAAGCTGAGCTCACACACCCTGTCAATCTAGTTTCAAGAAGTTTTGGCGGTCCTTCTTATGTTTGCAGGGGGTCTGGTTGAAACCACCTGAGCAAAAAAACACAATGAAAGGAGGAGGGGATAGCAACACGTTAGTGGGGCAGTATAAATATTAACACTTTGGTTACTGATACAGAGCTTTGGCTACAGTCACACTATGCGCTGGCAGGGAGCCGGGATTAGGGCTCAGGCCTGCGTGTATCGAAATTGGTACATTTCAATATTGTATCAAGAAATTAGGAGGCGGAGGATCCTGCGAGTAACTGACATTTAATCTGTCCCCTGCTGTACTCTCAGTCAGTAGAAAGGGCGCCTTCAAACATGCATGTTTAAGGAGATATAAGAACTGGAAAATTTACACACTTGCCACATATGGAGTGATCTGGATTCAGGGACAGATGTGGTACTCTGTCCTGCTATCCAATCCACCTTCCCTGAGCCCCCTCGTGCCCCAGACAGAGCATCATGGGTAATACCACTGCTCCTCCTTTTGGGCATAACCAACATAATTTGAGTCTCCAAAACAGATTGGCAATTCCAAGTCCAGAACTAAAAATGAACCTTTTTGAGGAATGGTGAATAACCTCAGTAATCGCGACCTACGCATCAGAGTCGCACAGTAATGACGCACTGTGGGGGCCTTTGCCGTCTGCACCTGTCACCGGCCACCAGGGGAATAACAAGGAGCGTGGATTTACCACGTGCATAGAGCTATCAGGCACATGCATCAAAACACAAAAGAGCGATTTCCTATTTGCGATAATTAAGGAATCGCAAATAAAAAATTGCTATCCAGAATGCATGAAGAGAATCGCGAATAAATAGCGATTCTCAAATAATCGCAAAATAGTGAGTTCCGAATTGCGAGGCGCTGAAGCTGAAAAATCCAAATAGTGAACGCGCTATTTGCGAGATCGCTATTTGCGAGATCTCTATGAGCGAAAATCGCAAAAAGCGCGTCGCATTGGAGGTAGGCTGATGACATCACAACCAGGAAGTCAGCCAGCCCATGCTTCATTCAGTGCCCTGAGGAGTTCAGAGGAGGAGGCAGAGTACTGAAGCAGAGCTGAACAACTTCCAAAACTTTATCTAGCTATCTTGCCAGACACAGGATGGCCAAAACAACATCAGGGGAGAGTGCCACGCCCAGGAAGAGGAAAATGAAGTTGCCTGAAAGGGAAGTGGAATATCTAATTGAGGAGGTCAGCAGAAGCCATGATAAACTATTTGGCAAATTGTCCCCGAAAGTGCCTGAGGCAGAGAAGCGAAAGATATGGGTTTGCATCAAGGCAAAAGTGAATGCTGTGGGAGTCACACACCGCAGCATTGATGGCTTGAAGAAAAGGTGATATAACCTCAGGATATGTGCCAAAGAGCGCATAGCCGAAAGGCTGAAGGAAGCAGGTTCCACAGGCGGGGTACCATCGACTGCACCCACCAACACAGCCCCAGAGGACCGTGTCGAGGCTACAATCCAGCCTGAGGCAGTCGTTGGAGTCACTCAGCTGGACACATCCGGCGCAGCAAGTACCCCACAAGGTAAGATGCATGCTAGCGTTATTCCTCTGTGTAATGTATAATTGTGCACATCCCCCCTGGCAAATCCCAGTGTACAGTTCAAACTCCAGGCCACGTTTACCCTCATACACCAAATGCATCATGGGAGTTGTAGCCATGTCAGCCAAGTGGGCATTCAAAAGCAACTATTGCAAGCAAAAAACACCAACACTGCATGGCAGCCAGTGTTTGTAGTCAGTGATTTAATCAGAACAAAGTTTGCCAAATGTACAATAATTGTAGGAATAACCAAATATAACATTGCACGGTTTCATCTCACAGATGCAGTGGAGGATGACTCCAAAGATAGTGACCTGCTTCACATCTCAGAGACACCTGCTGAGACCGGCGTAGAGACTCCTGTGGCCCCTGCATTCACACCATCCCCAACACCAAAAATGCAGGGCAGATGTCCCCTGATGTCCCCTCACTGCACACAATGGAGGCCGAGCTGACTCCTGCACCCACTACAGGCTCCAGGCAGCCTTATGTTGCAACACCACCTCCACCACAAGCACAGGTCCAACCGGTCAGATGGCACAGGCCAAGGGCACGTATTTCTGCCCATGAGGAGCAGGCTCCAAATGTATATGGAGGCGTGGAGTCACAGATGGTACGTGTGCAGCGCCTGCAGTGAAGACACATCGGCAGTATTAATCTCCAGATCGCAAAGCAGGCAAATAACAACAGCACAATGGCAGATAGCATGCATGAGCTTACTACAGTGGTTGCCGAAGGTAATAGGCAGACAAACTCGAGCCTACAGGAGCTCACCCGGTGTCATGCCTGCCGATCCACGGGAGACGTGGTTGGCAAAAGCATGGTTGGCGGAAGAGAGTGTGTCAGGAGAACGCATGCGCAAGTCTCACTCATGCGCGATACCGCTATATAGTTCCCCCTTTCCGTTACTATGACGCTTTGCGTTCCCTCCGGGTTTCCTGCATCGCTTCCGGGTCACGGTGGTGGCGTTCGGGCTCCGTCGGATCTTCCCTTTGGCTCAGTGACAGTCTTCGGTTCATAGCGTTCTCCTACTGCAGAGATAAGTACGAGGGCTAGTTTTTGTTTCTAGAGCTAACACTCGTAAGTGTTTTCTAACCCGTGTAGAAGTATCACGGGGGCTTATTTGTTAGCTGACACTCTTTGCAGAGCTTGGTGTTAGAGCTTTATTTACCTTATAGAGGTTTTTCCTTTTGGTTTATCGGAGCATCAGAATATAGGAATTGGAGCTCCTGAAGTGATTTATATATCTTCTTTTGAAGACACAAAACAGGTACTGGCGATACCTTAAAGATCTATAAATGCATTAGAATGTATACAGGGTTACTGATAATATCCTTTATGTTTGTAGGGAATTATTAACTTGATGTTGGAGTTACTTTTGTGGAGAACAGGGAGTCATTTTTCATAAGGCACTGGAAACATTAGGTACGTCTATTTACGTGTTCCTATACATATAGCTAATCTGAGGACTCTCCTTTATTGATAACCAATGACCCCTATCTTATAGGAATATTCTTTTATATGTATCACACTACCTACCTTTCTGTGAAGTCAACAGAAGGAAAGTCAAGTGCAGGTAGAAGCACTGCAAGTAATCGCCAGGTACCATATATCTCCGTTTATAACATACACACTCACAGATATAGTACATCACTTTCTTAATCACTCTCTCTTTATTCACAGGAGGGGTTCAGAAGAGACAGTGAGTGTTGACCAGTTCTCTTTGCATCCTGGATTTCGGATTCCTGTGTCTTCCCCATCTTTCCTTGTTTTGTTTCCCTGTGTCCCTTGCACTGGCATCTACTCTTCTCACCAAGTATATATATTTCATTGGTGTAGAGTGAACCGGTGTGGGGGAGGTCAGGAAGGAGCTTCAACTTCGTGGTGTTTCCGAGACATCCTCCTACAAGGCACGACACCCGGGCAGTGCTTGCAGGACAAAGCACCAAGCAGAGAAGGCATCACCAGGGCATGATCCACATGTCAGCCAATACAAGGTCCATCAACAAGCTCAGCAACACCACTGTGCTGCTGGCATGGCGCTCTGTGGCATTGCAAGTAGATCTTGGTCATTTCTGTGGGGATGTTGACAGGGCCCTAGGACAAGTGACCACTGCTGTGGAACATATACAGGGCAGAACTGTGGGTGGGCTCAACTTGACAGGTGAGGAGGGGAGTGAGGAGGCATCGAGCTTCAGTAGCCTATCGGTGCCAGTGACCACTGCCAGGAGGCGCAGTTCTCGCAACAACACATCTTCTTTCACACATCAGGGTGATGTAGCAGAAGCAGTCAAAAGGAGGCTAAGGGTGCTTGGCAGGAGGCTCTAGACAGGCATGTACTCTTTTCTTGACCGTGGTGGGGTAACCATGGTCAATTACAAACTAGTGATTGCTATCCAGTGCGTGGAACAGTTAATTTGGCTTTGGACCTTTATGCAATCACAGTCATATTTTGCACTTATTTGATTTTGGCTAGACATGGGCTCATGTCAATAAATGCCTTTGCATTCACCATTTAGTTGTTATGGGTCATCATTACGTACCTCAGAAATATTGTTTGGTGATGTGTGCACGTCTCCTCTGTCCTTCTGCTGAGTTCGCCACATGCGCCTGTCGGTGTTGTGCGGGTGGTTGGTCGTCCCCATCAGACTCACTGTCGGACATCTCGATCTGTATGCCTCTTCTGGTGCAATGTTGTGCAACATGGCACATGCAGCCACGATCCTGCAGCAGGTCTCTGGGCTGCACTGAAGCCCTCCATAAGTCTTGTGAAGAATGCAAAGACAGCTTTTTAGTATCCCAAAGGTGCGTTCTACCACATTCCTTGTGCTTATGTGTGCCGCATTGTACTTCTGTTCATGTGGTGCGGCTGGGTTGAAGTACGGTGTTAGGATGTAGTCCTGCACAGCGTATGCGCTGTCACCTACAGGGTGGAAAGCAAAGGGTTAGCCACAGTTATGCCATTACAATTTCGTTGATTGATGTAGCAAATAGGTATTTGTGTGTACCAAGTAGATGTCCTTCGCCAAATTCACCCCTGAGCAGATGCCTGTGAATGCCATTATGCCAATGCACTCTACTTTGATATACACTGCTGCGCTCTTTTCCACTGCACTCTACACTACTTAGGCCACTCCACTAAGCATGGTCGGAAAATCCGTTCCGCTCGCGGATTTTGCGGATTTTCTGTAAATTCACAATCCGAGAACTCTCGCGAATTTACTGAAAATCTGCAAATTCGCATGCCGTGGATTTTTTTTCTTGGTGATACAATATTGCGGCTTGCGGCGTTCACTTACCGTCATTCAGCGTTTGCCAAGTTGTTTTTCTCGATATTTTGCGAGTGCTGCGCCATTTTGGATCTTGCTGCGGGATCCCGCGAGAGTTCGAATTGCGAACATGTAGGCAGCAACAATCTCGCACTCGCGAAATTACAAAATTAGCAATTCTGCACAAGAAATCCACTAGCAAGCAGCATAGACCTTCTAAAAATGATGATTTTTATCAGAATAACTCCTCAGGTTGACATTTGCCTGCACTTTTTTGGATTTGAGGCCTTTTGACTTTCTTTGTATCACTTTTGGATTAGAAATCAACTTTCACGAGTAAGTTTGTTTGGGGCATTACAGTTGCTGTTCTGCAGAAAACCGAGTTTTGCAAAACTGAAAGCACTCAGCAGGTGCAAAAGTTCACTCATCATTAGAAACCATTCCCTGTAGTACTTCCTGAGGGGCCCCTCCAGAGTTCAGTTGCCTATGTTTGTTTGGGGCATTACAGTTGCTGTTCTGCAGAAAAACGAGTTTTACAAAACTGAAAGCACCCAGCAGGTGCAAAAGTTCAAACTCATCATTAGTAACCATTCCCTGTAGTGCTTCCTGACTGGGGCCCCTCCAGAGTTCAGTTGCTAGTTGCAACAATTCTATGACCCTGCTCTGACCCTCAGAGCCCGGCTCATAGAATAGCTACAAGTAGGCCACAAAGGTCCTGGAAAAAAAAATTGCACTGCAACAGAAAGCAAATTACAGATAAGGAAGCAGGTGCCAGACTTGAATTTTAAAACAGTGACACATTAATAAATCAACCCCAAATGAATTCATGTCAGTTGAAGCAGGGCAGGTGTGCTTGCTTTCCCCCCCCATAATCTACAGTGATGAACCAGAGGGTGACATTGATGTACCAGAGGGTGGCATGGGTGAAACAGAGGGTGGCAGTGGTGAAACAGAGGGTGCTGGGAACCTGTGATGATGAACCAGACGTAGAAACAACATAGCCGTGACCGTTGCGAGCCGACAAGTAAGTTCGCAATTGCGAACTGGTACAAATCCCTCGCGAACTGGCAGAAACCCTAGCGAACACAAAAAAAAAATCCGCAAATTCGCGAGAATTTGCGGATTTTGCGGATTGCGAGTTCGCAAATACGCAAATTTGCGAACGCCAGATTTGCAAAATTCGCCCATGCTTACACTCCACTATACTCTGCACCACTCTACTCAATGCATTCTATGCTATTACTCAATGCCACTCCACTCCACCCTGTACAACTCCACTCTACTCTGCAGCACTCCACTCTAACTCATTTCACTCTACTCTGAAACAATCTACTCTACACCACTGTGGTCTATGCCACTCTACTCTAAACCACTGCACCCACTCTACCCAATGTACTCTATACCACTTTACTCAAAACCAATGCACTCTACACCACTGCACTCCATGCCAACTAATCTGCAGCACTGCACTAATTGCCCCTATACTCTACTGTGCAGCCTGCTATGCCACTACTCTCTATACCACTGCACACTATGCCACTCTACACCATTACGCTCTATGTCACTGAACTCTATGCCACTCTATTCTACTCTGCACCACTATACTGTATGCCACTGCTCACTACAGCACTCTGCTGTGTAACACTCTACTCTATGCCATCAAATTCTGTGCCACTGTACTATACGTCACTGAACTCTATACCATTGCACTCAATGTCACTGCGCTCTATTCTACTCTGCACCTCTGTGCTGTACACCACTGCTCTCTTCAGCATTCCACTCTGCAAAACTCTGCTCCACTCCATTGCACTCTATGCCACTGCACTCTCCGCCACTGAACTCTCCGCTACTCTGCACCACTGCACTCACTCTATGCCACTGCACTCTACTCTGCACCACTCATCTCTAAGCCAAAGCGCTCTACTCCACTACAATCAATGCCACTCTAACCCATTCTGCACCACTTCACTCCATACGACTGCACTCTACGTGACTCTATGCCACTGCCCTCTACACCCCTCCACTCTACACCTCTTCACTCTATCTTGCACCACTTCACTTTACCATGCACCACTTCATTCTACTCTGAAACAATCTACTCTACACCACTGCAGTCTATGCCACTCTACTCCACCCTGCGCAACTCCTCCCGGCGCCCTCCACTCTATGCCATTGCACTCTACATTACTGAAATCTACTCTGCGGCACTCCACTCTACTCTACTGTTCACCACTCTACTCTACTCCAAGCCACTGCACTCTACACCAAGACATTCTGCACCATTTTACTCAAAACCAATGCACTCCAAGCCATGGCACTCTAAGTCAATCTACTCTGCACAACTGTACTTTATGCCACTCCACTGTAGGCCACTCTATTCCACTCTACAACTCTCTGTTCCATGAAACTCTACTCCATCCTATTACACTCTGCTCCACTATATGCCACTCTGCAAAACGACTCCACTCTATAACGCTCTAGACAACACCCACTCCATGCCACTTTACTCCACTCTATTCGATGACACACCACTCCATCCTACGCTACTTCACTACTCCACTCTACACCATTCCAGTACTCCATTCTATGCCACTCCACTCCATGCTACTCTATGCTACTTCACTCTATATCACTCCTCTCTACGACACTCTACTTCACTCTACAAAACTCTATGCCATTCTACTTGACTACACTACTCCACTCCCTGCCACTCTACTCTATGACAATCTACTCCACTCTACACCACTCTACTCTACAACAACTCTATGCAACACCCTCTAAGCCACTCTACTCTGCTTGACCCCATTCCTCAGCACTCTATGCCATTTCACTCTACAGCCCTCTACTCCACTTTGACACTCTAGTCCAATCTACACCACTCAACTCTACAACACTCTACTCCACTCTACGCCCTGGCACTCTATGACACTCTACTCTCTCCATGACACTCCGCAACACCATGCCTCTCCATGCTACTCCATGACACTCCACTTCACTCCACTTTACCTCTACTCTACACCACCCCACAACTCTCCCCGTCACTCCGTAACATCCCACTCTACTCCAAGACACTCTACTTCACAACACTCTACTCCATGGTACTCTCCTTTACGCCATGCTGAACAGCTGCCAGGTTGCTGTACAACATGGCTAAAACATATTGGCAAAGTCAAGTGCTCTTGCATAGGCGATACCTATTGGCTTTGCCAATGCATGTTACTGTTGTGTTTGTGACCTCACCTGACAAAATGGAGTGTGTGCTGGCCAGCCTCTGTGGCCCAGTGAGTGGGGGAGCTCAGTGAGGTTATCCTGGTGTCCCTGGGTGATATTGAGATAGTTCCTAAAACCCATGTGCCCTCCAATATTGTAACGGTTGCCATCGAGGGGCAAGGTACTGGGACGCTGATGGACACAGGAGCCAGCATGACTGAGATAAGGAATCAGCTGGTGGCCCTAGAGCAAGGTATACCCAATGCATTCCAGTAGAGTGTGGTGGTTGACAACAGAGAGAGACACTATCCAGTGGTCTTTCTTTGTTCCATTTGAGTGGGGGGAGAGGGGGGCATCAGGTCTTCTGAAAGTTTCTGTGAGCCCTGCCTTGCCTTGTGGATTGTGCATTAGGGAATGACTTTGAGCACATTTCCTAGAAGGAAGTAAAACTCAAGTCACACCTGGAGATGTTGGAGTTGCCTGCTCAGATATGTGCTACCACCAGGTCCATGGCTCCCCAGGAATGAAGTCAAGGAGGTCTGGAGGCTGTAAACATGGCCCAGAGAGCTGCCAAAATGGGAAAGGGCGTGGGGAACAGGCCCCAGAATTTCTCCCAGCTGATGTGGATGGGGTGCCAGTGGATGTTGTCCCAGAGCCCACTGAGTAGGACATTGCCTCCCTTGTTGACCTACCTGAATTTGCTGGGTGGCAAGTAGAGAGGCGACCGACCAGGGACAGGACAGAGAGAGCTTGGAGGGCATGAGGCAACAGGCCAAAGCCCAGGCAGCAGGTGTTGCCTCTAGGAATCTCTGGTATACTGAGCCTCCTGTTTATTAGGCCTCATTGGAATTCCAACCTTACTCAAAGTATGCAAGACCCATTTTTCTGTTTTTTGTTTTGTTTTTAATCCCATCTTACAGTTTGTAGGTGCTTGGAATCGCACTGTAAGTCAGCACAGTTGGAGGCGACTATGTCAGTGCTGTTTGGGGACAAACATACACTGTGATCGAACTTATTATAAGATACTTGAGTCATTAACTCCTCTGGAGGAGAGCATCACGGCTTCCAGCCAGTGGTTATTGGTACAGAAGAGCATCTTCATTCCAGACACTGACCCACTCTTAAGCACCTTTGCTGTCGCCCTCCTGCTGCAAAAAGAACAATTGATGGACAGAATGAAGAACAATGTCGTACATTCACCCCAGTAAAGAGATCTGGGCCTAACTCCATAGTTTTTTTGCTCACCATGCCATTTCAGTTTGGACCCAGCCATATGCAAATCAGTCTTGACCCTGTGACCAATGGAAACAGTCCAGCCCGAACTGCCAGGCCAGGTCCTTCCTGGACTGGAAACAAGCATCCTAGGACCGGTTACAGGATTTTACCCCTCATCAGCCAGGATAGCTTGACTCCAGTGGCATGGAGAGTACGGGATCCACGTCTGGGCATATTTGTCCCACTTGGGGTGACAAATGCAAAAAGAACAATTGATGGACAAAATGCAGAACAATGTCATACATTCACCCCAGTACAGGGGTCTTGCTTTAAATCCATAATTTTTTTGCTCACCATGTCATTCCAGTTTGGACCCAGCCATATGCAAATCAGTCTTGACTCTGTGTCCCATGGGAACAGTCCAGCCCGAACTGCCAGGCCAGGTCCTCCCTGGACTGGAAACAAGCATTCTAGGACCGGTTTCGGGGTTTCACTCCTCATCAGCCAGGATAGCTTGATTCCAGTGGCATGGAGAGTACGGGACCCACTAAACACCTCACAGGTGTTCAATGCTGTGATGCAAATGTAATTGCCCTGAAAAAGGGCATGCCCTGAAAAGCATTGGGGCAACAGGAGGAACTGGATTCATCACACAGCGATGAATATGCAAAGATAAAAAAGAAATATAGAGTACCATATGGATTGTTCGCCAACATACATACGTTTACTATTTCTGACTACCTTGTTGTTGAAATTCTGAACTGATCAAATCACTAACATATATGGCACAATGTGTATCAGAAGGTAGGGCCGGCTTTAGGGCAGTGCGACTGGTGCAGCGGCACTGGGCGCTGACCTGTGGAGGGGGCGCTGACCTCAGGGTGGGCACTGTGTTTAGTAATAACTTATGACTAGAGAGATGAGAGGCACGTTTGTCCATGGTATCGATAGAATCCGAGCAGGCGGTCGTGGGTGTGGGGGCGCAAAAAATGATTGTCGCACCAGGCGCCAAGAGAGCTAAAGCCGGCCCTGACAGAAGGTACAAGTCAAAGGTTGATCTGTACAACGTACAGCCTCTTACTGTGACAGACCCAGGCTGAAAGGACCTTATTGTAGCCACACCCTGTCTTTGTGTGTGCAGAGGAAACTGGACCATCTTCTATCACCTTCTTGCCTTTTGAATCACCCTGGAAAAGAGCATTAGAAGGCCAGGTATCTCCACCTGTACCATTCCTAGCACAATATCCCAGTTTCAACATACAAAGTGTGACCGCTGTCTCATAAGTGCAGTCGCAAACTTAAAATCTTGACCGTGATGCCACTTTCGAGATGCGGGTCATTGGGATGACCTTGGGTGGCTCGCCCGATACAGCACCAGTACTAGTCTGTGTGGAATTGTGAGACACCAGTTTGGACCTCAAAAGGTCTTTCTTTGAACTATGTCCCTTGGGGATACTGACTCCTACTCTGGTATTTGAACACAACTTTATAAGCTGTGTTTTTGCACACCAAAGCATCACCACTGACTTGGGTTATTATTAATTTCTGTGGCAGGTATTTGGGCCACATGGGTTTTCGACTTATTATATAATGATATTAGTAATCATGCACATAGAATTCATTCTTTTAAAGTCTCTGACAACGCACTTAGCGACCACTTCCCGCTCTGTATGGCCATCCTACTGCCAACGAAGAACACCTTAAGGAGTAATAAAAAAGATCGAATACGAGAAAATGTATCTATTGGTAGTATAAATGGGTACTCTTTGCGATGGGCCATGGTTGACCAAACAGAAATACTTAATATAGTAATCGGTAAATGTATGTCAGAGTTTGCGATATGCTTGGGCAAAGATTCCCCCCCAGAAACTCTCCTTGCCTCTTTTTTAACTATTACAAATGTAATAAGGAATTCCCTTATGAGGCAGTGTAAAAATAAAAATAATAGAGATCAGGGAGGATCGGTTTAACTCTAAATGTACCCAAGCCTATGCACTCTTAAAGAAAGAACTACATAAAAACCCAAGAAGTATTACTGAGGTGAGGAGACTTAGGAAAGAATATAAGTTAGCTGTCAGAGACAGGAAGAAAATCTGTAAATAATAATAGTGCAGGCTTCTTGAAGATTATCAGAACCCCCTTTCTAGCGGAAGAGACTGGTCCCAAAATAGAGATAGCGATCCCAGAAGCAGACTGGATTGGGCACTTCGCTCAGGTATATGAGGGAGAGGAACTATCTTCATCCCCTTGCCCACCTATTGCCACCTATTGCCTATTCCAGATCAAGGAATTTGGCCTTTACCTTGGATGAGGTTGAAAAAGCACTCCATGCTAGCCAGGGTGGCAAGGCTCCTGGACCGGACGGTGTCTTCATAGACATTTTTAAGGCAACGATTCCACTGTGGGCACCTCTTCTGGTCCAGGTGCTTAATGCAAGTTGTATTACGGGATTCTTGTCTACCTGGGTGGAGTCTATAATCGTGCCTATCTTCAAAAAAGGGGATAGGCACGACCCGGGATGTTATTGACCTATCTCCCTGTTGGACTCTTTCACGAAGATAGCTGGGCGGATAATTTTGGACCATCTTTTGGACTGGGCTGATGATAATTCTATTCTATCTGATTTACAATACAGATTTCGGACCGGCCTAGGAACAGTGGAGCAGGGTTCAAATCTTTTAATGTTGGTGGGGAAGTACACAAGGGCCAAGAAAGGAAATTTGTTTCTGGCCTTTGTGGTCCTCTCGGCCCCATTTGACTGCGTGGCTCACACTAAACTATGGAGTCTGCTAGGACACTTAGGGGTTGATGAAAATATTATTTATTTTCTTAAACGTTTTTACAGTGACGCATCAGCTCGCGTCCGATATGGCCTGAAGGGTGAACGCACGGACCTGAGAAAAGAGGGCCTGACTCTACTGGATACTTTAAGAACATCAACAGAGGTCTTAAAACCAATTGTCCTGCAACACCAACTGTTATTAACTACTTTTAATATTCAACCCTACATGGTTTGTGTCCCTGGCAATTATGACAGATTTCTATTATTTTGCTTTAGGCTGGGAATCTTTAATAGACTGGTTAGTTTTCCAGCCGTTAATGACTGGTTGCGAGATCTACAGCCTTGCCCCTGTGACGATGTGTAAATAGTTACTAAGTTAGCTTCATCAGGAAGCACTAATAGATAAAATAAAGCAGGTGCTCGAATTCAGTTAAACTCGAGCACCTGCTTCTATTAGTGCCTCCTGTTGAAGCTAACTTAGTAACTATTTTAGAATGGCGCTGGCAGCTTGCTGGTGCCATTCTAAAATAGTTATGAGCTTGAAGCTTGAACTTTTGCCCCCCGGATCCGTTCCGCTCGCGGATTCGCGGATTTTTGGCAAATTTGCGGGAGTTCGCGGATTGCGAATTTGCCGAAAATCCGCAAAACCCACGAGCGGAACGGATTTTGCGCCCATGCTTAGCCCTCACTCATTTTATCAATGTTTTTATGATTCTGTGAGCCCCACCCTCTCTGCCTAATGACTCCATGGGGCATATGTACAAGGACTGGCGATAACTACCGCTAACGCTAGTTGGCATCAGTTTTCTTACCGCTGTGTACAGCTGAAAACTATTGCCTTCTTAGCAGCATATTTACAAGACATCGCCACATAGCAATAGATTCAGGGATCAACGGTGAAATCTGCTGGTAATATTAGCGTGACGGTGATAGGAGTACCGGCATTAGCGGGCAAAAACGAATGAAAGGCTCTTTAGCGGCAAAAAACGCATGTTAGTCAGCCCAACATGAGGTTTTTTTTTTGCCTCTTTAGCCATAAATACCCCATCAGTCGACCACCAATGAAAAATAGGCAACAAACTATGGAATGCCGAATTGAGCAGCCAGAGCCAAGTGCAGCACAGATCAACAACCCCCTTAAGCCCCCTACATCCAGGATGGCCTGCCAGAGTCCAAGGGAAAGAGGAAATGGAGGGCTACATCCAGTAAAAGAGGTGAATCGTGGTGCAACACCAGTGATGCATCAGTTCTCACTGCGCACTCTTCGCAACACTACAGCATCCAAAACCGTGAAAGACCGGACAGTCCCTGGGGCCCGGAGGCCTCGCTGGACCTGGGTCTGGAGACTGGATGCCTCGCTGGTCCTGTGTCTGGAGCCGGGAGGCCTCGCTGGGCATGCGTCTGGAGCCTGGAGTGGGATGCGGAGGTGTTGTGGAGTCGATGAGCTGTGGCGATAGACATTGAGGCGCGGCAATCGCCCTTACCTGGTGGAGAAGTCTAGAAGGGGGCACGGAGACACGTTGGTGACCTGTGCAAAAAGACTGCCTTGAGCCCCTTGGGATATAGAAAAGTGGTCCAAGACCTCTATATTTTATAGTGACTCAATTAATCAGTAGCTTTTTTGAATCAACAAAGTTAGGAGCACGTCACTCAAGATCAGCTCTATTCAAATAAATGTTTCTCATTTTACATAACAATAAATTGTAGATTGAAGGCAACAGCAACATAAAATATCTAGCCTTGAGAATTATTTAATAAACCAAGGTCCACATGTTAATCATTTCATACATTAATTTGAGTTAAATTAATGTATGAAATGATTAAATGTGGACCTTGGTGTATTAAAGAATTCTCAAGGCTAGATATTTTATGTTGCTGTTGCCTTCAATCTACAATTTATTGTTATGTAAAATGGGAAACATTTATTTGAATAGAGCTGATCTTGAGTGACGTGCTCCTAACTTTGTTGATTCAAAAAAGCTACTGATTAATTGAGTCACTATAAAATATAGAGGTCTTGGACCACTTTTCTATATCGCAAGAAACCCAGGTCCAGTACCTTTTGGGTCACCCCATTACTTTAATTGAGCCCCTTGGAGCTGTGATTGGTAGAGGCGCTCCTGCGCGCCAACGTAGGGAGGTCTGCATCGCATTCTCCGATCCACCACTACACGGGGGTGCACAGAGGGTATTACCAATGGTGGGCGGCACCTCTCTGCATCACAGGCCGGATGAATGTGCACAGGCCAGACACTGTGGAGGGTGAGGTCCCTGAGCTGCGTCAAACTTGTGTGGTGGCAGGAGCGCTGCAACTTCACGCCTATGGGGGCCCTGCTGCATCACCTGCATCGGGAGGTTCCCTAGCAGACTTGGCGGCGACTGCTGTACCCAGGCTTGTCAAATCCCACCTGGCTGAGTCTCCTGCTGGCTGAGTCACAGGTTCAGAGAGTGCAGCTGACTGCACCACGGTGTCAATGTCCAGGTAAGGAGTAGGTGGGACGCATAGCAGAGAAGGACCAGAGGTGAAGTCGCCCAGGCCTAGCACCTGGTGTGACGCACCCCCAGTGGCGGCTCATCCGCATCACCCCGCGGCTTTCAAGCAGACTAAGGAGGGCAGGAGCAACAAAGACACAGGTCCCGGCCTCTGGGTAAGATGTCTTTCATTTTAATTTTTACAACACCCGCTAACACACCCTCACGTCCCCTCCCCATCCAGTGTCCTTTCGTGTGTCTTTCGCCTGGCAGCTGTCCAGTTTCCCCTGCAGCACTTCTCTATGGTGGGCGCTGTGTGCCCATGCGCAGAGGGCATACCACTGGTGTGCCAAAGGTATATATGACGTTACAACGCATGCCATTACATTGTATTCTAATACAATGCATTCTAACACTACGCATATTGCAATAGTAGGGAAAGTGCTGGATAGCAGAGATGAAAACATTACTATTCCCACTTCAGTGAGTGCAACCCTAAAACTAACCCTTGCTCCCCAAAACACACCTTGAAACCTAAAATTCATATTTAACCCCCCAACACACACCCTAAAATTCATATTTGACCCTAAAACACACCCCAGATTTCATATTTTACCCCATAATACACCCCAAATGTAATCTCTGACCCCCGAAACCCTTACGCACCCTAAATATTTTAAAACAACATTACTAACCTCAAAATGGGTTGGAATGGAAAGCGATGTTAAGGCACCTGCGTTGTTGCTGTTGAGTTGTGAAGGCATTATGATGTAATGCCTGCGTTGTAATGGACGTCTCCCATGCCAAAGGCAAGCCATAGGCAACCCCGTCTGCGCCAGTCTGCCCCTGGACCGTGCTCAGCACCAAGGGCCCTTCCTCTCAGACGCTCCACCTGTACGACGCCAGGACCCGCCTTGCCATCCACTCTGGATGCCTCATCGCCTGCCAGGACCAACCTCTACTCCGGACTGGACATCACCATTGCCATCACTGACGGTTACTAAATCACCCACAAGGACCAACCCAACCGTCCAGGAGGAGGCATTGACATCACCAACAGAAGCACACTCTAATGACCCAAAGGTGACCATGGAGCACCTCAACTTCCAGATCCGGACCAACCCCAAGCCCATCCTCTGCGGCACCCTCATCTGCAGCCCCCCTGAGCTAGGCACCCCCATTCTCTGATACCATTGTGGACCTCACTGCACCCCAGGCTCTCACATCCACCGACGGCATCCTACTTGGTGAACTCTACTGCAACCTGGACAACCCCATTGATCAGAACACCACCCCTTCCTGGGGAAGCTCGCCCAACATCAGACTCAAGCAGCTCGTCACTGCAGCAAGTCACATAGCAGGACACATGGTCAAGCACGTCTCCTCCCCCAGCAGGCACTTCAACTACAGCCACACCACGGACTCTCCTGAACGACCATCATTGTATACATCACGTCTTCACCAGGCCCACCGTGCACCACCGCCATCATCACTCCCCCTCGCAGCTGCATTAAGGTCACTGAAGAACTTTCCGTCAACTCCCTCAGCTCCACCACTCCGCCAACGCTTACAGGCGATAACACCACAGCGCGATCACCACCGGTGGATCTCCAACTGCGCCGACACCCTGGCACCTCTCAAGAAAAGACCAGGCAAAATCTAGCACCACGTTGCACCATATTTGCAAAGTGACGCATGTAGGCGTATGCGTGACCTCGTGAAACCCGCCTGATGGTAGGCTTAAGAGTGACGCGGCGCCACATGGATGGACTGGCCCCATGCATTGCTGGAGTTGCGTCATGCTTGGGACACAACTGCAGCAATGCGTGACTTTAGCACAGACACATACGTCAGGATTCCAGACGTATCTATCGTTACTAGCCTCATGGAGCACTGTCCAGTGAATACAGCGCATCCAAGAAGGGCATAGTGAAAAGTGTTGCAACACTGTCTTGTCACAGCGCAGCAACACTTTTCATGACGGGCCCAGGAATGCGCACTATCTTGTTGATGGTGCACATTCCTGCCCTGTAGTTTTGTCGCAGGGTAGCGCAGCAACATTGCTTGCAGCGCTGTCCAGCACCAAAACCTCCTGAAATGAGGCCCCAGGTGTTATCTCCATTTTTAAGACCAGCTATTTTCTGGTCTTAAAAAACTGGCTCTAAATGCAGTTAGAGGCAGTTTTTTGGGTCCTCCCACCTTCAAGGATTCCCTTGTACATATCGCAAAGTGGGGTTAGCGGCCGTTTTTGCACGGGAACGCCTCCCTTGCATGTCATTATCGCTAACAGATGTGGCGATCTTTTTTATGGACGTTTTCACCGGAAAACTGCTGCTAACAGAGGTTAGCGACAGCTTGTACATATGGCAAAGTGAATAACATATGGCAAAGTGAATATCGCTGCAAAACCGTCAGAAAAGTGCCGCTAAGGCGGCGTTAACTCCTTGTACATGTGCCCCCAAGTGCATAATAACATGTGCTGTGTAGTGTCTGAGTGGGACCTCAGCAGTCATGGTAACTGATGTTATCACGCCCCTTCGCATCAGCAAATCAACAACAGGGCATTGTGCGACACTCCCCCTACAGCTGAAGATGGGGAAGACACCCCCCCCACTATAGATATGGAAGCCCCCACCCCTACTATAGATAGGGAAGGCCCCCCCCCCACTATAGATAGGAAAGGCACAACCTCACCATAGACGGGGAAGGCACCTCAACCCACCGCCCCCCTCCCCCCACACTATAGATTCAAAGACAGCGAAATGTAGGAAACAATCTGAAAATGATGTTGTACCTTTACTTGTTTGAAGGAACAACATTCTATGGCTTGAGCTGGTCGGGTCACATCACGTTCTTGTGCCTGTAGATAAGTGGCAGGACAGCGCCTCCAGCAGGAATCTGTGAGTAAAGGCAGCAGGAACACCTCCAAAAGGCTTCCTTCTGAGATTGATGCAACGGGTGGCAAGTGCTGCGAAAAACAGAAGGTATCGATCTGTTTCATGAAAAATAAAGCTTTCAATGGGATCTGAATACATAAAAGCAAATTAAGAGTATGAAACCATACGGCGAAAGTTAATCAAAAACGTCATAGTGCCAGCAAAAATAATAATCTCTGTAAGTATGACATTATTTTCCAATATTCACCAAACTTCCTACATATATTACCACACATGCACCCCGGGAGGATAGTCAAACATTTGTAAACGTTAGGCAGAGATTCCAGCAGTCAAAAACCTATTTTGATTTCCCCTGGAGAGTGTAACACACTCGAAGATGGCGGTGTTATTGCTATATTATCTACTTGCTTGCATGTGTAATTATGGAGAATAGGCATCTAGTTTTAGGACTCTATACGCAGTAGACAAACTTATGGTGGTTAGCATTTTTCATATTTTTACATCTTCCCACTTCCACAAAGTGCTAAGACAGCTAACATCTTTTTTTTAAAACTTGAGTCCAGCAGGCCCTGTGCTGCAGCGGGACATTTCTGCACCACACACGTCGGAAATCATGTGGCGTCATACCGGATCTGACGAATCAGCAGCACCCTCCCTCCAGTGATGCAGGAAGTGCTAGTGTTTGACTTCAAGCAGCAGGCGGGATATGCATGTGCTTGTTATTGTGCTTCCTCTTGTCACTCAGGGCTAACAATGCACTGCAACCAGATGCTTTTATTTAATAATCTAACATGTATGTTATAAAAAGAAATATACACTGAAATTAGTTATACATAATACTACTGTTTTCCCCATCACCCATCGGCACAGGAAGTGACATCACTGGGTCTCCCATTATCCACCTACACAGGAAGGGACATCACTGAATTTCCCATCATCCATTTGAACAAGAAGTGACATAACTGGGTTTCCTGTTAGAACTGTCTTTAAAGGAAGAAGCCAAACAACAGCACGCATTTCCCATCACCCATCAGCACAGGAAGTGACAGCAGTGGCTCTCCCATTATCCACCTACACAGGAAGTGACATCACTGAGTTGCCTATCATCCATCTGGAGAGGAAGTGATATCACTGGGTGTCCTGACAAAAACATCTTTAAAAGAAGAAGCCAAACAACAGGAGCTGATTTCCCATCACCCATCAGCACAGGAAGTGGCATCACTGTACCTCCCATCATTCACCTACACAGGAAGTGACTTCACTGAATTTCCCATCATCTATTTGCATAGGAAGTGACAATACTGGTTTTCCCACCAAAATCATCTTTAAAAGAAAAAGCCAAGCAACAGGACACATCAGTACTGGAAGTGACATCAATGGATCTCCCATCATCCACCTACACGTGAAGTGAATTACAAAATTTCCCATCATCCACCAGGACAGGAAGTGGTAATTACTTGTTTTCCCACAAAAATTGTCGTTAAAAGCAGAAGCCAAGCAACAGGACTTCGTTTATCTTCACCAGTCACCACAGGAAATTACATCACGGCACCCTGCACTCCGCCCCCTTCTAGGACCATCTCAATAGCAGCTGCACCATGGACACACAGCAGGCGCGCTGCTGGGACAGCAAAGGCAAGCCTGTCTGGGTCCGTCCACGCCTGGACCACGCCCAGCATCAGGAACCCCGGTCCAATCAACTGCTGCAGTGCCTCACACCACAGTAGGAGCTTTCACCTACTCTCACTGCCAGTCCTCCAGCAGCCACCCACCCACACCCCCTATGCAAATACTAACAACACCTCCCAACACATATGTCACACAGGCAACAATGCCTACACACCCACCCTACACTACATGTCACAGCAAACCTGCTCGTCAACACCCACTCAAATGCATGCTTCTCAACACACAATCACTCATTAAACACGCAACCGAAATATGGGACCTGCTGAGTAGCAAATCACCTGACATTCTCTTCATCACAGAGACCTGGCTCACCCCCTCATCAGCTCCCAAAATCGTCATTGTAATCCTAGCGGGCTAAAAGAATGCTCAACAGGATCCCCTTCACAAGCCAGAAGGAGGTTTACTATCATCTACACTACAAGGAATCCATTATATGCACATTATTCACAGAGAACACCACACCTACATTGAACTTCAAGCTGCAAATCTTCAAAAACTTTCTCCTGAACGGAACCCTCACCTACCAACCACCCAGACCATCAGACACATTTCCCAACCTCATTCCCAACTTCATCACTCTACTCATCATCGGCTCCAGGGCCTACATTATTCTCAGTGACCTCAATTTTCACCTGGAAGACTGAAATTACCCTTTCTCCTTAGCATTCCTCAAAAGCTAGAGCAAAATTGGACTCACCCACCTCATCCCAGAACCAACACACACCACAGGTCACACACTGGACCCCATCTTCACCACAAGCAACAGCATCAAATACAAGTCCACCACACCGTTCGTGTGCACTTACCATACCATCATCCACTTCCAAGTCAACGCACCTCAAGTCAACATCCCTACCAGGATCAGCACTCTAAGGAACAGCTGGGACAAAATTATGCCCTCAGCATGGATCAGCCTAGCCCCACAGACAACCTCAACAAGGGCATCAACAACTGGATAAAGAATTGTGCGGACTCCCTCGCACCCATTAAATCCAACAAGCATAGTATATAAAACAAGCAGCACTGATGGTACACATAATAGCTCCAAAACACCAAACAACACTAGACAGCTAGAAAGGAAATGGAGAGCCAGTCGCCACACTACTGACAGAACTAACTATAAGGCTGCACTCAGACACTATCACCAGCAAATAAGAGACAACTAGAAAAAAACACTAGCGGACCGCATCGAAGGCAACTCCAACAGCTGTAAGTAGATCTATTCTGTCGTTAAGGATTTCACCTCACCCTCAGCCACTGTCAACAACATCGATGCCTTCCAACAAATCTGTGGCAACCTATTCAATTTCTTCCGCAGCAAAATCACAAAGATCTACAGCAATCTTGCACACCAAACCAACTCCAGAGAACACATTGTTAACTTACCCACCACCACCCAAGAGTGAATAGACAACCCCACCAGAAATGACACAGCAGCAATCAGGCAGACCACCAACTAAGGGACCTCATTGGATCCATGGCCCCACTACCTCTACAACCTGGGAACATCACCAATCAGCACCACCTTGACCCCACATCATTAATCATCCCTTCATCACATCTTCAACTTTCCTGGATGAATGGAAACTTGCAGAAAACAATGCCCTACTCAAAAAGCCCAGAGCTGACCCAAATCAACTGAGAAACATATGAACCATCTATCTCCTTTCTATCCAGCCAAAGTGATTGAGTAGACCATCAACAAGAAACTAATAATCCACCTCTAACTTCACCATCTTCTAGGCAACTATCACACAGCCACCAATGACCTTCGAATCATCCTGGACTGAGGAGAAACAACAGCCCTCATCCTGCTTGACCTTTCTGTGGCCTTCAACACTGACATAACACCCACATCAGCAGTCTCCACAAGAGTGGTATATACAGATATGCTGTCAATTATATCCCTTCCTTCCCATGGGAAGAACCCAAAGGGTCAGGCTATTATCCTTCACATCAGAGACCAATACCTTGATATGCAGAGACCCCCAGGGATCGTCCCTCAGACCCACCCTTTTCAACATATACATGACACTGCTCACCAACATAATCTGATCACAAGACAACAGCATTGTCTCATACGCCAATGACACCCAACTCATCCTCACCCTGACAAACAAGACAACCACTATCAGAAAAAACTTCAACTGCATGACCATGGTAGCCGACTGGATGTGAGCCAAAAGCCTGCAGCTCAACTCCAAGATGGAAGTACTGGTCTTCAGCAACAAGACCTTCCCATGGGACTCCACCTGGTGGCTGTCGGAGCTAGGACCAACAGCCACACCCATAGGCTGCGCAAGAAATCTGGGGATCATCCTAGACGACAAGCTAAACTAGATGGCTCAAGTCAACACAGTGTGCACCTCCTGCTTCCACATCCTAAGCATGCTGCAAAAGATCTTAAAATGGTTGCCTCAGACCACCAGATGGACCACCATGCAAGCACTCATCACCAGCAAGCTGGACTACAGCAATAGTCTCTACGCCCAAATCTCCAAACTACTCCTACACAGACTCCAGACCATCCAGAACACTGTGCTAGACTCATACTTGCCCTTCCATGCTGCACCCACATCACACCGCACCTCCGGAAGCTTCACTGGCTCCTCACTCACAAGCGCAGCCAATTCTAAACTCCCATGCACATATACAAAGCCCTGCACAGCACAGCGCTAGAATTCCTGAACAATATCATACACGTTCACCAACCCACCAGACACCTGTCACTCTCAAACATTCCCCACATCCACAAAAGCAAACTGGAGGTCGCTCATTTTCCTACATCGCACCCAAGACATGGAACAACCGCCCTCAACATATATGAGCCTCCTCTTTACTTCTTCAATTCCGCAAGAAGCTGAAGAGCCGGCTCTTCAAATAGGCACCTTGGGGGCAATACACCTACACACCTGCCCAAGCGCCTGGATATCCACTCAGGTGATTAGTGTTCCTGACAAGTTAATTTAACATTACACACTGTTTGAGACAGTATACTGTACTGTTTTCTGGGCTTGTCATGAATTTAAATATTTAGCTCACAGGGTTAATTTAGTTTATGTGAATTATAGAAAATAAAGAATACATAATTATGATGACATTCTTATCAAATGTTTTACATAATATATACATATATATTACCTAGGTACCAGAGATAAAGGGTTTTACCAACATACCTTGATGTTGCTTCAAATGACTGAGTGGTGTCTAGAAAACAATACATTCATGTTTGACAAACTCCTGTACAAGCAAACACAGGGCACAGCCATGGGTACTTGCTTCGCCCCCAGCTATGCTAATTTGCATATGGGCTGGTGGGAGGAGCAAGTACTCATGAGGACACACCACACGCAAATGTCAGAAAGTGTGGCACTATATTGGCGCTACATTGATGACATTTTCATATTATGGAAAGGCAGTGAGCAAAGTGCAAAAGAATTTGCTGTTGAACTTAACCGGAACCCACTCAATCTCCAGTTTACATGCACCACCAGCAAAGAATCCATTGTCTTCCTAGACTTAGAACTGTACGTCAGCAACAACAAGGTACAATCTAAAACATACAGGAAACCTACTTCAGGTAATACCATTTTGCATGCCAAGAGATTCCACCCCAGTAGCCTCATCTCCAGTACCCCGTATGCAGAATGCCTCAGGATGAAGTGAAACTGCAGTACATAAGAAAGTTTAGAAACTTTCAAAAATGAGCTCTTTAACAGACTACGAGACAGAGGTTACAAGAACAAACCCCTGACTAAGGCAGAGCAGAAATGTTCTACTAAAATTAGAGAAGAACTCATTTTTAAACATAGTGTGCGACCCGTGAGTACACCAACAGAGGACACACCAAGACTGATCACAGGCTTTATTGCATACCACACACAACTACATAAGATCCTGCACAGACACTGGCCGGTTGTACGTAGCGACCCCGTCATAAGACAAACGTGCCAAATTACCCCAACTGACATTCAGACGTGCAAAATCAATGAAGCAAGAGTTGGTGTCCAATGCGCTACAACTAGAGAGGAGCACCACTTGGCTCAAAAGTAAAAATGGCTTTTACAAATGCACTAAGTGCAAAGCCTGCAAGCATTGCTTCAACAAATGCAAGGTACCCCTTCCCCTCAGAAAAACTCTACTAGAGATCAGGGAGAACCTTACCGGCAAAACAGATTTTGCAGTTTATGTCTTGCAATGCACCTGCAACAAAAAGTATGTAGGGAGCACCATACACCCTGTCCATGTGAGAATATTGCAACACCTACGGGCTATCAGGAATAACGATTCCGCATACCCGGTAGCACACCACATCAACACACAACATGGCGGGAGGGTGGAAGACCTGAAGTACTTTGTCATAGATAGTGTCAAGAAAAATGCCAGGGGGGGAACAGACAACTAGCCCTCAGAAGACTAGAATCTAGGTATATCATCCTACTAGACTCCAAGACACCTAACGGTTTGAATGCAGATGAAGCTATGAGTGTGTACCACTGAACATCGAACATCGAACATCATAAACACCTAACCTCACTGTATTAGCTAACTCCTCTTCCCTTGACCCACTCCCCCTAACAACTGACTCACGTGCTTTCTTTATACCATCTTCCTTCAAAAACCTTGCTTTTTCAATCAATAAGGACACACCACACAATCTCTATACACACATAAACCACACACACCACCATTCACTTGACCTTCACCTTCCAGTGACCACCAATCACAAGTTTATCCAAACCCATAATGATCCAATAGGCAATTGCAAAGACTTGGCCTACACATATGGCAAAACTGTGTTCCTCAAGCCCACTGAGGCAACATGACAAACACCATAGTCTTTGTGTACAGAGCATTTTGAGTACACGATCTACAACACAGACAAGATCGTGTAGTCAGCAATGGTACCGCACTGGCGGAACACTATTAGCAGTAACATCTACACTACAGGCATGTGCTGCGAGGCCTATTGGTATCAGAGCCCATATCAGACAACTATTGACACACAGATTACCAGGCATAACCTTCAATCTGGTCTAAAGTCAACAAATGGGGTGGACAAACTGTCTAACTCAATGTGATATTTCCTGATTTCAATTGTATATAATGCAAGTATTCGCACTGTGTTTCACAGTTTTTTTACTAAATATGTCTTTCACTGAGGCACTGTATTGTGACAATAACAATCGTGAAAAACAAAAGGGGGCTGGCTCTAATCAGTATGGCTGAGCCAAATAATTAACCAACAGAACAGAGGTGTCAGTACTGATATGCATGATTCAACACAACCAAATGCCCACCGGAAACCTGAACAATAAATCAGGAATGGGGATTACTACTTTATAGTATTTTATTCACATTATTTGCAGCATTTGACTCAACATTTAATTCATAGTACAAAAAATATATTTACAATGGACACGGGACAATAGGGTATTGGCCAAACATTCAATCATTCATTCAAGATGCAGGCATATCACAGACAACAATATCATGTATACATACTCAGGAAGGATTTGAGGAAAAGGGTTAAAAGAAGGGAAAAAAATGAAAACAAATAAAAACAAATACCAAGGTCTACAAATTTTTTCAAAACCAATTGAACTGGCTATTTTTTAGGTACATTCCTAGCATTCTACAAGGTCAGGTCGAGCTCATTAAGATTACTATTGCATGGTAATGTACAGCACAATGCTTTGGGTTCGATTAATTCAATGCCCAAAGGCTTCAGTAGACCGGTATGGTGGGGCCTACGCGTTTCGAATCCCGCTGGAATCGTAGGGGATTCTCTTCAGGGCCTTTGGAGTTCCTGTGAGACATAGAAATTAAAGAGAAGGGGGAAGAATGAGAAAGAAATATAAGTGACGCATATTGGACCATTTATTTTTTTATATAAAAAAACCATCTCATAAAGGATGAATAACATCAAGAGTGCTGCCCAGTGACAATATTCAGTCAGTAATCGCAGCGATTTTTTACAATGGACTAAAGATCTTTTGATACTTTCCTTGTGATACAATTGCAGTTCCTAAGAGAAAAATAACTTGACTGCTAGCTAGTACTTGGCTGTTCTACGGTGAGCTTAAAAGAAAAGCAGTTACAGGAGACTGTTTTTATTTACCTTTACTCAAGAAAAGGACATATGTCCTAGCGATAACGATCCCCGTGTGTCGCCTGTGCGCTGGAGCATGAAAGACTGCCTACAACATGAAGGAATTAAGATTTAGGCTAATGTGTCCGAAGAACGACATCACATTGATTGAAAAATGGGGGAGGGGGATAATAGATCACTCACCCCTAACTTCCTTTAGGATCTGTTCTACGGCTTCTAGGTGAACTCGCTGTAGTTCAAAAAGTGGTGCCAGCGGAAGTAACTGTGAACATAAATAGAAGAAGTCCCTTGTTTCTATAACTAGGAGATATTTTAAAAGATGCATGAACACGACTATTTCTTTTACAAAATTCTTACCGGTCTCGAAGTGTTTTTAAAGGGACCGTGACTGATTAGGAGAAGTGAGCCCAACGATTGAAAGATAAAGTTAGCTAGAAAAAGACAAAAAAAGCGAACAAGAGCATAAGCACACACGCCTGATAGAATAAGCTCACTACGCTTGTGGGGCGCTTTCAGACTCGTACAAGTTCTTACCATTCCAATATTCAATCCTGTTTTTTGGGCGCCGCAACTTCAGTAGATAAAAACGTGGAATCACTGAAAAAATACAGCATAAGAAGGCCGGTTACCACTCAAAGCAAATATTAGTAATTCGAGTGAAAGAGATGTGTGCCTGTAGTTCTCACCACATTTAACGCATTCAGAAGAGCGCGTCTTGTATTTTTGGGATGAAGCGTACGATTTTAATTAGGCGTACCTGATGAGAGAAGAAAAGGTATATTTTAAAGGTAGAAAGGAGGGGCTCCATTTCAAATTAACCCGAAGGCACGAAGGAAATAGGCGATGGGAATTAAACACTTACTTATATTTATATATCTCCGGCTTCGCGCTGGAAAGATGCTAGTTTAGGTAGTCCTCTGAATGAGAGTCTGGAGGGACTATGTGGCAAAAAGAAGTAGCCGCAATAATTAAACGCTTGTCGAAAAGGACTGGAACGAAGTCAAGTTGCTAACAAGGGGAGCGGAACACTTACTGGTGACCGTAAAGAACGAGGCACGGATCGTCGGCGTCTCAATCCGTACTGCTCACTCGCGCATGCGTGAAAGAGCGCAAGCCGGGGAAAGTGACTTTTAAAGGGGAAGTCTTTCAAGTAACGCCCGCGAGGGGCGTGGTTTGCCATCATAGAAACAGTAACAAGTGGATGATACAGTTGTACCTAGGAACTGTTAAGGGTATCTACAAGATGAAGCTGGATTAGTCCAAACAATACAGGAAAAAAGCAGGGAAGTTATAGGTGGCGTGCAATCTCCTCATAATTTATAGATCTCACTTAATTCGTTTAGACCTGACATCGCTGTGTCAAATTTGACTTTAAGGAATGCCTCTCTCCTAGATAATTTGAGGTTCCAACCACCTCCACGCTGGTCTTTTTCTACTTTCGATATCACTGTCCAGCTTAGATCTCCGATTTGGTCTTGCATCCGGGTCCAATGGTTAACCAAGGGCGCATTCTCAACTTTCCTTTTTAATCTTGATTTATGCTGAGAAATACGCTGGCGTACTTCTTCTTGGTTTTGCCTATATAGAGGCAATTGCATGGGCACTTTATCCCATATACTACAAACTTAGATTTGCAGTTGCTAAAGGTATTGTGCTTCCATGAAATTCCGTTATATTGGAATAGCGACCCTTCCACTGTGGAGTCGCAGCATAGGCAGGTCCCACATTTGTGGTGTCCTATAACTGGAGGCATACCCATCAGATGGCGCAATGAGGGTTGAGTTTTAGTTGGCATGGCTGCTCTTATGACATGATTAGCTACACTATTCTCCTTCTTGAAAGCAAATAAGGGGAGCTCTTTCAGGCTTGCATCTAGATTTTTTACCAAATGCCAGTTTTGGCTGATGATCCGTTTTAGTTGATTGGCATTTGGGCAAAAGGTAGTCACACACACATGGCGCTGTAGATCAGATTTGTCTTTTCGCTTCAGAAGTGTCTCTCTAGGGGTGTATTTGGCCCTCTTCATACAGTTCTTTACAAGCTTCTTTGGATACCCCCGATCGCACAACTTAGATATCAGGTTCCCTGCGTGGTGTTGATAATCTCCATTATACGTACAGTTTCTGCGTACCCGCAGAAACTGACCGTAAGGAAGATTTTCTCTAAGACTTCTCGGGTGGTTACTATCAATTCAATTTATAAAGCTTTATTCGACATTTGTCATAAAAGCATTCACCTAACCCTAATACAATAAATACTACATGTAAAAATACTTCTAAAAATACATATTAAACATTAAATGTCGAATAATACATAGTAAAAAATACATCGATATTACAACACATTATTACACTTTTAAAAAGTAAAGTTTCTATAGGTTAAAAAACAATAATCCATGTCGCAAAATGCAAAATTGAAGATATACGTAATTTCATTATGATGCAATAGCCGTTAATGATCGGGTACGAATTAGCCACGACCAAGCCAGAAATTTTGCTACACCAACCACAAGCAATGTTGAACAGTCTGTTTCAAGTATCCTAAGGGCTTCAGATTGGCTTCGGGTTCCCAACTTTGAGCACACCGGTTTTAACCATTTACGTCTGGGGGACAAGTACAGTGGACAACAAAACAAGAAATGAGAGATGTGTTCAGTTTCTTCATTACAATGGTGACAATGTTCATCCCATGCCGGGGACCAATGCTTCTTAAACGCATTCAATGGAAGTGTACCAATGCGAAATTGAAAATAAAGTTTTCTATCGTATGGTTTTTCAATTAAGTCCCAAAAAGGTTCGCAAGAAGGGTACATTTTTGTATTTAGGAAGCGAGATGTTAGATTTAAACTTGTACTGTCACTAAACATTGTAAAATATACCATTTCCCAATATAGATCTTTTAACTTTTCCTTCGTAGGGAAGCAGGCCACATCTTTGTTGTCCCATAGATAGTCCAATTTCAATTTTGTAAGGAGTCCCCGCAACTCCCTTAACCATGGAATACTATGGAAACGGTCGAATTTGATGACATCCATCAATGCTGCTGCACAGTGGCCTAATTCTGGGGTCACCATAACTCGTCTCCAATATAGGAGGGGCCGAAGCCTCGCTATGTCCTCAACAGATTTTCTTCCCAGGTCCAATTTTAACGGGATTGTTGGTGTGCTTTGGGGGACCATTACGATCCCTCGTAAAAACCTGTTTTCAGCTCGGCCCAATTCTCTCAGGTTTGAGAACCCCCATAGTTCAGAACCATATAAACAAGCCCCCAGGACTTTCATTGAATAAATTTCCATCACACAGTTTACAGGCTTTGTCAGTGAGGTGCGGTGTTTTAAGGAAATAGCGCCTGCTAGCTGTCTAAACTTTAGTAGGGTTGTGGTTATGTGTTGTTTCCAGCTCATGTTTTCTTGCAGAGTGATACCTAGGTATGAAAAAGAGTCCACTCTTTCTAGGGGTGTACCTTTGTATTTTATTACACCCTTAAAAGTGGACTGCTGATTGAGGCACATGAATTTTGTTTTAGTAGTGTTCAATTCCAGGCCCCTCTCATCACAATATACACCAAAGGCATCAACCACTTTTTGTAGCCCACTGGGGGTGCGGGAAAGTAAAAGTGTATCGTCCGCAAACATGAGGACTGGTACACGAGAGCCAGCTATTACTGGGGCGTCACTAGCAATCTTCTCTAGATGTTTAACGATACCATTTATATAGATAGAGAAGAGGGTTGGCGCTAGGACACACCCTTGTCTCACCCCACGTTCAACCGGAAAGGGATCAGTTACATCTCCTTGTTTGCCCCATCGTATCCTTGCAAAATTGTTTTCGTGTAGGCGAACAAGGAGTGTGAGCAATTCCTGGCTTAGGCCTGCGTCCGCCAAGGTCTGCCAGAGTTTTTCCCTGGGGACCAAGTCGAAAGCGGCTTTTAGATCTACAAAAACTGCATACAATGTCCCCTTCTTTAAAGTGACGTTTCTCCAATAGATGGTTAAAAAATGGAGGACTTGATCGACGCTACTAGTTAGGGGCCGAAACCCAGCTTGATAAGATGACAAGATGTTATTTTCGTCGATCCATTGCTGCAATTTATTTTGAACTAATCGGCCCATTAGCTTTTGTGCTGTATCGATCAAACTAATGGGTCTGTAGTTTTTAGCCAGGGATCGGTCACCTTTCTTATATATGGGAATTATTTCAGCTCCCTTCCATGAAGCAGGCACTTTCCCTCCCATAGCCACCGCATTAGCCAGCATTGTGAAGTAGCTACACCAGGAGTTCCGGTCCGATAAAAAAATATCAGCCGGAATTCCATCCATGCCTGGGGCTTTCCCCCCTGCTACACAGTCCAGTACAATACTCACATCCCTTTCAACAAATATAGGTGATTTGTAGTAAACTTGCGGAGGAGGACTGACATTATTAAACATGGGGTTACGAGCATACTGTGGTTGGAAGTATTCTATCCAGCTGCTTTTTGCGACATTATTCGTAGGCTGGAGTGCTATGCCACCCTTTGCCCATTTTACTGAAGCCCAGAAGCGCTTAGAGTCCTTGGAGGCACACGCCTCCTTAAGTTCTCGCCAACAATCCTCATCCCAACGCTTCTTAGCTAATTTTTGAACCTGTCTGTACTGGTTTCTCGCCAGCCTTACTGATTCTGCCCTTCCTGATCTTAGTTCCCTGCTAAGATTATCTCGTGCTGCCCTACAGCTCTTGTCATACCACCCTCTAGTCTCTTGGGCTTTCTTCTTTTTATTCGGGGCTATTCTTTTAAGAAAAATACTTTGGATTTTGGAAAAAAGTATCTCATGGGCAGCCATCATATAGTCAGTAAAATCAGTCATTCCATAATGGGACTTAATCTTAGCGACTTCGCCCACCACTACTTCCCTACTTCCTTTAGAGTCTCTATTTTGGCAATGTCTTCTAGGAGCATACTCCACTTCAAATGTCGGGAGTTATTTGAACTTACAAGGTCCTGCGTAACCATGTGATCCCCACTAGGATGCTCGGGTTTTTCGTGGTAGGGATGTAGTGTCAGGCATAAAGGATTGTGATCACTTTCAATTTTTTCCTTCACTTCCATATCTACTAATTTATCCCAAGCCCTTACATCCAGGAGTATATAATCTATCCTACTGGCCGATAGGCCATTATCAAAAGTATTTTTCCCCATAGAATCTGACAGTGCCCGACCATTGGCTGCTCTAAGTCCTCTAGAAAGACAAAAACTTTTCAGTTGGATTGCAACTGTGCTCCATTTCCTAATTGCTGGGATATCTAATTGGGGAATTCTCCACTTAGTATCCTCATCTTCGGACAGGATCTTATCCTCCTCACCCAAGGGTTCAAAGGTAGTATTAAAATCCCCGCCTATTATTATATGGGTTGGCACTGGTAGCAATTCAATATGATTCTCAAGGGACGTTAGGGTCTCTGATGGTTTGCCCCTGGCAACTCCCCTAGAATAAAGATTAAACAGGGCTAGTTGTTGACCATTTTGCCAGCTAATGTCAAGTGCCAAAATATCGTTAGAGGGTATAGACCTTTGTTTAACCGAACAATTCAAAGTTTGGCGTACCCAAATTAGCAGGCCCCCAGAGGGACGTCCCACTCGATTTCTTATAGCCGGGACGTAAAAGTTCAAATACCCTTGCCTGAAAATTGGTGTGAGCGACCAAGTTTCTTGGAACATGACAATGTCGTAATGGTTGATAAAGTCGACCCAGTCTGGAATATTTAGCTTATTTGTAATTCCAGCTATATTCCAAGAAATAATAGATAATTGCGGTTTGGCCTTTTGGAGGTATGTCTGGTCAATATCGGGGATATTTAATGTTTCTACAGGATCTATTCCTAGTGTTACATTTCCACTCAATGTTCGTGACTTCTCAATTACCTCTAATGTTCTTCCCTGTTCCATCTGAACTCTATTTACTTCCTCTGGGACGGAGGTACAGAATACATTAGAGACCAGAAAAGAATTATCTAATGGAGGTTCATCTAACGTGGAAGTCTTAACATATCCTTGGTCCAACTGCATATCTAGAGGGACGGGAGAGGCACATGCGAGTCAATCACACTCGTTTAGGTCAGTTAACACAGAGTATTGGTTGTCCAAATTTAGCTCCCACTCGCATACTGGATTGGACCTAGCCCTTCTATTTCCCACAACTGTCCACTTTGTTCTCAGTATGCTAGGTTTAGCTACTAGACCTCTTCTGCTATAGAAGAAATCCAGTGTCAGTGGAACTATTTCAGCTGTCCTACGTTGTGGAGGGAGGATGTTCCGTAGGACGTCAGGCAATACTTCAGGGCCCTTGAAATTCAAGACCACACAATCCCCTTGGAATTTCTTCGCCTTAGTGCCTATCCACCTAACCCTTCTTGCTGTAAGCAGATCGTCAGAAAGTTTTTCCTTGCCCCAGGGAGTTATGTGCATATTGCTACTAAGCCACTGGAGAGCCTTGTTTCTTAAGGAATCTGGAGACTCGATCTGTCCAGTTTTCAGCAAAGGTGTGTTTGCGAGTACTAAAATCAGGGGCGAGGCTTCAACAATTAATTCAACTGGGGCAGTTTCTGGGTTTAGGATCTCAGAGGTAGTATTGCCAACTGGTTGTGCTGCATCTAAAATTAGGGCCGTGTCAGGGGTATTATCGTGCATAGAGCTGGCTTGTTGGATTTGCTCAGATGGAACTTGTAAGCCGGCGTTCATGTTCACCCCGAGTGATTTCCCTGCAGTCTCCATTTGATCGAATTTAGTTACTACTAGATTTGAAATTTCCCCCACCCCCTCATTAGTTTTCCTTAGGAGGGTCTCTAGCTTGTTGACCTTATTAGCTAGTTGGTCTACTTTTGATATGAGGGGTTTCATTAATCCTAATAGTTTGGACTCTAATATACCCATAAGCTTATTTAGGAGGGTGTCCTCCCCTTCTACATTTTCATACTCTTCCTCCCTTATCCCGTCTTCCGCCCTTTTCTTTGTTCGTCTGGGAGGGGTTGCAGATTTGTTCTTACAAGAGCGTAGGCCACCTCTTCTAGGTGGTGCCTTAGTAATCCCTTTTTTGGCTCTTGGAGCGGAGACCGGTGTGGGAGGGGAATTGGTCTCTGTAACTAACTCCTCAATTGTATCAGATTTGTCTTGTTCTTCTAAATTTATTAAATCTGCAAAGGGGTCAGGTTGTTGGTCAGTAGAGGCCATGGATACATTAATTGTAGAGCGCTCATTAGGGTCCTCAATAGGGTCGGCGACAATAAAATCATCAGTGACAGATTGAAATACCCCTGATTGATTAATTTGAGCACAGGGTGGCGAATCCACAATACCCAGGGAGGACCTCCGATTATTATTGATTTTTGTCACTACCTGGACCAGATAATTGTCCATTGTATTAGCCGGGGTGACAGGCGTTTTTTGCTTTGACATAGTGATCACACAATTATTAACAGCGAAGCCCTGGAGGTATATATAACAGTAATAGTCCGATTATACTGTAAATATAGAAGTGTTTTGCCTTACCACAGTTAGGTTTAGAGGATAGAGGTAAGAGGGGTGGCCCAGTCCAGTCTCTCACAGTCTAGAACGGGCTAAAACGGGCCCGCCCTTGGCCCGGGCTTCGCTCGGCGTCCCGCTCGCGTCCCGCGGAGCGCCTGACAGAGCCTTAAATCAGAGAGCGTTGCAGGTGGGGGGCGTGGCTGGTTGGTGGGCGCGTCCACTCGCGCTGCTGCGACAGCAGGGACTCCTGGACCTTTGAGTCCCTGCTACAGCGCCAACGCCGGTTTGGTGATACTCTCAGCGCCTCCAGAAGCCCAGCGCCTACACGGTGTTCACACCCTCCTTTTCCGCGAAGCGGCACCCGCGGAGCGGGTGCGGCGAGGGGCTGAGGTGAAATGCAGGAAACAGTCCCTGGGTCAGCGGGACATGCAAACGGCTCCCAACAGGCAGCAACTCACTTCTGCTCACAGGTAGGGTCCCGGGGAGCGGTAGAGGCACGCGCCTTTTCTGGCTGGTCAGGCGGGGGGCGTGGCTGGTTGGTGGGCGCGTCCACTCGCGCTGCTGCGACAGCAGGGACTCCTGGACCTTCGAGTCCCTGCTACAGCGCCAACGCCGGTTTGGTGATACTCTCAGCGCCTCCAGAAGCCCAGCGCCTACACGGTGTTCACACCCTCCTTTTCCGCGAAGCGGCACCCGCGGAGCGGGTGCGGCGAGGGGCTGAGGTGAAATGCAGGAAACAGTCCCTGGGTCAGCGGGACATGCAAACGGCTCCCAACAGGCAGCAACTCACTTCTGCTCACAGGTAGGGTCCCGGGGAGCGGTAGAGGCACGCGCCTTTTCTGGCTGGTCAGGCGGGGGGCGTGGCTGGTTGGTGGGCGCGTCCACTCGCGCTGCTGCGACAGCAGGGACTCCTGGACCTTCGAGTCCCTGCTACAGCGCCAACGCCGGTTTGGTGATACTCTCAGCGCCTCCAGAAGCCCAGCGCCTACACGGTGTTCACACCCTCCTTTTCCGCGAAGCGGCACCCGTGAAGCGGCACCCGCGGAGCGGGTGCGGCGAGGGGCTGAGGTGAAATGCAGGAAACAGTCCCTGGGTCAGCGGGACATGCAAACGGCTCCCAACAGGCAGCAACTCACTTCTGCTCACAGGTAGGGTCCCGGGGAGCGGTAGAGGCACGCGCCTTTTCTGGCTGGTCAGGCGGGGGGCGTGGCTGGTTGGTGGGCGCGTCCACTCGCGCTGCTGCGACAGCAGGGACTCCTGGACCTTCGAGTCCCTGCTACAGCGCCAACGCCGGTTTGGTGATACTCTCAGCGCCTCCAGAAGCCCAGCGCCTACACGGTGTTCACACCCTCCTTTTCCGCGAAGCGGCACCCGCGGAGCGGGTGCGGCGAGGGGCTGAGGTGAAATGCAGGAAACAGTCCCTGGGTCAGCGGGACATGCAAACAGCTCCCAACAGGCAGCAACTCACTTCTGCTCACAGGTAGGGTCCCGGGGAGCGGTAGAGGCACGCGCCTTTTCTGGCTGGTCAGGCGGGGGGCGTGGCTGGTTGGTGGGCGCTTCCACTCGCGCTGCTGCGACAGCAGGGACTCCTGGACCTTCGAGTCCCTGCTACAGCGCCAACGCCGGTTTGGTGATACTCTCAGCGCCTCCAGAAGCCCAGCGCCTACACGGTGTTCACACCCTCCTTTTCCGCGAAGCGGCACCCGCGGTGCGGGTGCGGCGAGGGGCTGAGGTGAAATGCAGGAAACAGTCCCTGGGTCAGCGGGACATGCAAACGGCTCCCAACAGGCAGCAACTCACTTCTGCTCACAGGTTACTATCGAAAAGTAGAGCTTTGTTGCGGTCAGTCGGTTTTACAAACAATGTAGTTGCTAGGCTGCCTTCTTTGGGGAATACCTCCACATCTAGGAATGGAATGCGAGTGGTTGAATGAGTCATGCTAAACTGTATATCTGATGTCCTGGCATTTAACCATTGGTGGAACAGGGACAAGTTGTTACTGTCTCCTGTCCACACCATAAAGACATCATCGATGTAACGCAGCCAAATACCTATATAATGACTGAATGGATTGTTGTTATGTATATAGGTATCTTCGTACATCGACATGAAAAGCACTGCCAGCTCTGGTGCAAAAGGGCAACCCATTGCTACCCCCTTGACTTGATAGTAAAACTCATTATTGAAACAAAAGTAGTTTTTTCCTAATGCAAAGGATGCAAGGTCAATCTGGAATTTAGTGGGGACTCGCGTAGGTCTGGGTCTCGAATCTAGGAAAAATGTAAGCACTGCCACTGCTTTGTCCTGGGGGATCTGAGTATATAAGGACGTCATGTCCAGGGTAAACAATGTATCAACCCCCTCACAAAAATTAACTAGTTCCAATTTATTGATAAAATCGGTTGTGTCTTGTAAATAGGAAACTACCTGACCCATGAATTCTTTTAAAAAGCAATCCACGTATTTCGCAATTGGCTCTAGCAGAGAACCACATCCTGCCACGATGGGTCTGCCA
Organism: Lissotriton vulgaris; assembly: GCF_964263255.1. Lineage (NCBI taxonomy): Eukaryota > Metazoa > Chordata > Amphibia > Caudata > Salamandridae > Lissotriton > Lissotriton vulgaris. The sequence goes on along the minus strand of NC_141700.1, from coordinate 780,362,364 downwards.
GGCGGATGGTCTTGATTTTTGTGGAGCTTAGGTAATACATAGAACATGGGTATTTTGGGATGTTTAATCTGGAGGTATTCTAATTCCTTTTGCCCAACTAACCCTTCTTCAAATCCTTCCTGGATTAGAGCGAACAATTCATTTTGTAGGTCTTTAGTTGGGTCTTTTCCTATTTTGCGGTAACAGTTTGGATCCTCCAATTGTCTCATCACCTCTGCGGTGTAGTCCTTGGTATCCCACACGATTATCGCCCCGCCTTTGTCGGCCTGCTTTATTATGACCGAAGTGTCGTTTCAGATAACACAGGTTTTTCAAAGATTATAAGCTGGTGGACAGAATATAGATTTATTCCTTAACCCTGTGACTTCAGTCGGGCGTTGTATAGGATTTTCTTTAAAAAACATGGTCAGTCTTACCATTATATATATATACCATTTATGTTTATATTGTAGCACCCCTAAATTCACAGCTCCTGCACTTCAGATATCACGTGCACCCAAAATGTATGTGCATGCTCCAATGTCCGGACATGGCTATGCCGAGCAGGCATTAACGGGACACAGGGTATGACCTGTCCCCATGACCTATGCTCATACCCTTCTCCCAGTACTCCCTGAGTACAGCCAGCTGTTCTGTCCAATGAGCCCTAGGAAATGGGCATGGCTCAAGCTCCAGAGTCCGATCGCGGCCATGGTTGCGAGTTCCCAGTCTAAACTAAGGTTTCTCTCGGAAATCAGATGGGTTATAGGAAGCTGGCTCTCCATATAGTGTACTAAAATGAAGTACATTCTACAGAGAGTCCAATGAATCCCCAAAGGTGTACAGAGGTAAGAGCAGAGAACTCCAATTCTCTTTTGTGGAAGTGTGGGTGAGCAGTTAGGTTTATCAGAGGGTACTGCTAAGCATTTTTGGTACTCACAGAGGCAATAAATGAGACACTCACTCAAGAATACATCTGAGACCAATTTATAAAAATAAAATAGATTTTATGTCATTTTTAAGACCAAGAACACAGTTCTAAGGTAAGTACTTTTGGAGTTATGATTTCTAAAAGTTCAGGAAATATATCACTTTTGTGCACAATTACGCACCTTTGGAAACAATCAATAAAAAGCAGAAAGATGCATATAAAATCAGGCAATGCTTTCACCAAGTTCACCTTCTTGTTTTAGGTCTATGTCGGTACCAGGGCCAAAGTTCCATCAGGAGAAGTTCAGGCACATTCCGGATCAGCTTGGAGCAGGGTGCTGCGGGTCTTGGAAGCTGGTGACCAAAGACAAAGGGGCCACTTGAAACCCCACTGCACAGGAGGGCTTACAGATAAGTCTGGTGAGTCTCCTAGGAGGGAGGAGGTTGCAAGGGCTTGGGGACCATAGAAGCACAGCTGGTTGGTAGTTGCCGGTACCAGTGGGGTTAAGTGCAGAGTGAACAGGTCAGCGTGTGTCGTGCATCAGGAACAGGCAACTTGGAGAGGTGATCTAGGCCACTCAGGAAGTGGGTCTTGGTGTCTTGTTATCCATTGACACATGCTTTCTTCTGGCGCTTTGGGAGTCCAGTATGGCCTCTACTTTTCTGTGTTTGCTGTTGCGGCTCTAGTACCCCAGGTATTGTGGCGCCACGGCCCGATAGGTTCCGGAGACTCCAAACTTGGTGTGGAGGCAGATCTGAGCCTCCAAAGCTGTTGTACATTTTCTTGTTTTGGAGCTGCGTCGAGGTCATCGGGGAGCAGCATGTCGACAAACCTGGCTTCACAGGGTCAGCACCTGTGGGATGCAGGGGAGTGATACCTTTACTCCAAGGGAGCTTATCTGTGATTTCTTGAAGGCTGAACGTGCTCTGGGGTTCTTGGAGCCCTTTCAGGGCCAGGACTAAAGCACAGCAGTGACTGTTGAGTCCTTGAGGTAGCAGGCAGGGTTTGGCGCTTTTTTTCTTCTGCAGCAGGGCTTCAGATCTCGTGCAGCGGCTCTTCTTTGGCCTGGTCCTCTCTTTTTTTTTAAACTGATGTTCAGGTCATGGGGTGCCACCTACACACTGAATTTAAGGGTGTTACAAGGAGAGACATAAAGTAGCCAGTGGCCTACCAACCTTCAGGTTGTCTACCCCTCTAGGGACCACTTCCTGTGAGAAGGGGCCTTATCCTAGTCCTGATAGGTTGTTTCTCCACCATCCCAAGATGGTGGAATTTCATGAGAGGGGTTCACATTGCCTGCCTCACCCTAGGGGTAATGTAGGCTAAGTGGGTAGCTTTCTCCTAATCTACTTTTCCTGCATTTCTTACCACCAAAAACGGAGCAGGAAAGAGGGCTTGGCTTCCCCCACTATCTGGAGGTTCCTGGGTTGTATTTCCTTTGAAGCTTCCTGCCCAGGAAGGCCATCTTGTCTGGGAGGAGGTGTCAAACACCTCTGCCCAGAGGCGGCTTTGTCTCTGTACTGCGAGAGTGCTGGCTCTCACCCCATCAGGCCAGAAACATGTCTGGCAGTGGCAAGCTGCTGAAAACAATTCAGAGACCATGCCGTGGATTTAATAAGACAAGATGTTTGGTACCAAATACCTTAGGAATCAGGAAAGCAATCATGGATCTAGGAAACTCATAGTGACAAGCATCCAGCCCATTGATTCTTTATGGCTTCCCTGTTTACTTAAAACATTCCAGAATGGACTGGGCATTGTAGGGGCATATCTGAGCATGATGTGCTCATACATAGGATTTAGTGCACCGGGCCCTAGGGCAAAAGGCCTGCAGTAGGGGTGACTTACCTATACCTCATGCAGTGTCTGAGGGGCAAGGCACACAGGGCTGTGTGCCATGTTGACTCTTTGGATTTTCCCCTGCACCAAGACACGTAGCCTGAATGGCAGAGTGCATGACCTTGGTGAGGGGTCCCTGGGGTGACACAACCAGTGCTGCAGTCTCAGAGGACAAGCTTCAGTCTCCTTGTCCTACATACCAGGGATGCCATTTACTTAGGGACTTACAGAGGTACCTGAAGTGGAGCCAATCATGGTACAGTGTTTGGGGAAAAAATCTGGCACTGGATACCTGGTTGGCTGGGGCCCAGTGCACTTACAGTTCGAAATCAAATCAGGCATAAGGGGAAAAAGTGGGGGTTAACGATGGCACTAATCATCCTGGAATAGAACTTATACTTGGTTATTCAGGCGTTCTCTCCAAACTAGACTACGAGAACTCACTCCACTGTGTTACTGGAATCAAGACATTTGACCACATCTCACCTGTCCAGCTATCCCTGCAATGGCTTCCTACAAAGGTGAGAGCTCCAGTTAGCTGTGCCTTGCATATTTCTCTCCGCTAGGGTAACCAGATGTCCCGGATTTGCTCTGACGGTCCCGGTTTTCACCTGTTGCCCCAGCAGATTTCAGCAATTCTAGCCCTTGTCCCGGTTTTTAGAGGGGGTTGACTGAAAACAGTGAGAGGCACTTTTTTGGGTATTCTAAAACTGAGCTGGTTGGCAGCTGTTATAAATATTGTATTGTATTGTAATTTTATTGATATAGTGCTTACTACCCCTGACGAGGCGCCAAAGCGCTTTTTCAGCGGGTAGCACGCTACCCCGGGACCCATAGAGGATTAGTGTTGAATTAGTATAGTGAAACATGCAAGTGCATTTTAAGTGGTGGATAGGTTAGTCAGTTATTTGGATTTGGAATGATAGCAGAAGGATAGAGGAGGACAAAGGTTTGTATTTATATAGCGCTTGTTACCCCTGATGGGGTGTTGATGCACGCTACTCAGGAAGCCCATAAAGGATTAGTGGTGAATTAGTATGGTGAAAAATGGAAGTAATCTCAGTAGTGGATATTAGTCAGTAAGCAATTTGATTAATAGGTGTGATGTTGGTTGTATAAATTACATTTTATTTATTTTCCTAATGCATCTTTGTTATCCTGTGTTGTTGGGACTGGGAGATGTCATTACATGGATGTAAAATTGTAGTCCTTCTATTTTTCCGAAATGTCCCTTTTTTTGGGGCTTAATTACAAGACCCTTGCGTCACCCGTAGATCTCTTTTCCCATGTTAAAAATGACGCAAAAGTGGCGCAATGGGATAATAAATACGCCCCTTTGTTCTTAAGATCTGGTCACCTTACTCTCCACCCATCTAACTAGAAATGACAAATTCGGGTAAACATCACAGAAGTAAACACAGCTTCGCCTGCCAACACCCCACCCTCTGCTTTCCTATCACCCACCCCTTTCCCCCTCTCTCTCTCTCCGCCCCTCTTCCTTTGACCCCCTTTGTCCCCCGCCTCTCACCCTTTCACCTCTCTCCCTCTCTGCTCTCCTCCTCCCTGCTTGCTAACACTCTCTCCCTTCTTGCCTCTTTCCTCCCCCGCGCCCCCGCCTCCAAAGCTCTTCCGGCTTTGAATGGCTCCTGCGCGCTCCCGCCTCCGCCCCCGCCATGAATGAGGGGGCCCTGCGCGAGGGATGGGGGTACCCCAGCCTGCCCGGGCCGGGGTGGCAGATGAAAGGCTTGATGGAGTGAATGAGAGGGCGATGAATGCAGGCGGGGGGAGCCGGGCCGAGTGGCATCTCTGCCCCTGCAGTGCCAGGGCCCGGGGGCGTTCCTGGAGGCTGGCGACTGCAGCGAGCTCATTCACAGGCCTGGAGCTGGTGTGTGGGTGCCTGGGGGGGAAGGGGGGAGGAGGGGGCAAGGCGTGCCAGGGATGAAGGGCTTCACTGTTCCACAGCCTCTTCCCACTGAGCTGAAAACCCGGGGAGAGGCTGGGAAAGGCCTCTGAGGCAGCCCTACGCTCTGGGGGCAGCGGGCACGGCCCGTGCCCAGGCCATGCGGCCTGCGAGGCTTAGGCGAGGGCCTGCCACCCCCCAAATACGCACAAGACACAGATACACAGTGTACTCTTAGACACATTCCAGGCAATGACGGTATGCGCATAGAGGCATACTGACAGTCACAGAGGCACAACAATGGCCGCAGACACACACTGGGTCATGTATGCGCACGCGTGTGTCTGAGTATATTTGTATGTATTGTAATGTATTGCATTTATATAGCGCTTATACCCCTGACAAGGCGTCAAAGCGCTTTTTCGGCGAGTAGCACGCTACTCTGGAACCCAAGAAGGATTAGTGTTGAATTAGTAGAGTGAAATATGAAAGTAATTTGAGTGGTGGATCGGTTAGTCAGTTATTTGGATTCAGAAGTGAGACTATATATGACGGAGTGTAAAAATATAAGGGCTGTTGGTTGGTGAGTGGACTGAAAGCAGCCAAAAATAAGTCCGCCTGCAGTCCTAACAGCACCGGCCTTAAAGTGCATGGTTTCCTGGACAAAAATACACAAGGGCACCCTCTGGTAGCTTAACTTCTGGCATGCGCACTCAAACCGTTGTAAGGACAGTCACTCCCCAGCCAAGCACCCAAACTGATACATACAGACCCCCAAAGATACCCATCACACACGGCCCTCCAAAGCTCTTTGACTGAGTACTGTCACGTGGTCCATGTCATATGACTAGATCCCTTTCTCATAAAAGATGTGGCCCATGTGCCTAGAGTCCCCTGTGATGTCCGTTGGAGTAACCAGGCACTTTATAAGCTTAATAATAATAATAGAGTGATCCGTCTTGGAGTATGAGCGGCCTCTAGGGGCGGGTTTAGCACTGGCGCGACAATCATTTTCGGCGCCCCCACACCCAATGACCACCTCCTCGGATTCTCTTACTTCTACCGGGCAAAAGTGCCAGCCATCTCTCCAATTATAAATTATTGCTAAACACAATGCCCCCCCTGAAGTCAGTCCCCCCTCCACAGGTCAGCACCAGTCGCACTGCCCTAAAGCCGGCACTGGCTGCCTCTTTGGGTGCCTGGGAGCTTCCTGTTTTAGAAGATCAAACAACCAATCAATCCGGATTTATAAAGCGTTGCTAATCACCCAATAGGGTATCCAGGCACTTGCAGGCCCCTGAGGCTTTTTCGAATGAGTAGATTACTCTACACGTGCAACTGAACACGAATTGGCTGATAGTCGTTGCCGAATGATGTATCTTGAATGGCACGCGTTGCTATACAGACGGGGTTGCCTAGGTGATGGACATATGGCTGGGTCTGAACTGGGGTGATGAAGTGAGCTAAAGAACGATGATGGATTCAACCCAGATCTAATAGTGACTGGTGGTGAGTGTCTGCAGAGCCCTAAGTTGACGGGGTTGCCTAGGAACCTGCTCCTGCTCCTCTTCGGTGGCCCTACAACAAGGATGCTTGCACGCAGCTCAGCAGTGACAACTGGTCCCTGCGCTCATCTTGCTACCTGTCCTTAAGACGGTCATTGCGCTCTCTGGCCTATCAACTGATCATCATCACGTGATCCTTGTCACGTGACCAGTCACCAAATGACTAGGCTTGCGCTGTAAATTCTGTTTCGCTTGCGGAATTTACGGAATTTGGGTAATTTGGCGTTCTGCGGAATTGCCTAACATTCCGCGATCCGTGGCTTCGTGGAATTTTTTGCTTGTTCGCGCTTTCAAAATGCATGTTCACAAGATATTTTCCCCGAGCACGCAAACAGCGTTCGTGACCAGGAAAAAGGCATTGCGAACGGGCGGAACAAGCAATTCCGCGTGCTCGCGGAACTCTGCGTGCTCACGGAGATTATTTACCGTTTTGCGGAGCTTTGTGTAGCGCGACTACGCAAATTCCGCCCACCCCTACAAAAGACCCTCAAACTCCCTCACACCACTGATTTCTGATGAAGGATCACACTGTTGAAATTTTACTTCAAGGAAACCAGGCACCCGTAGCATGTTAGCAATCATGTGCTTGACTCCTTTTTTAAGAGGGATAACTGAACATAACTGCAGTGTTTGGATTGTTAAATATATCTGGAGCTGCCAGTGTTGTAGGATCGTAGTGAAACAACGTATTTGCCATTCTTGGGGGGGCTAATGGAATTTTTCTAAGAGAAGAGGATCTGCAATAGAATGTCTGAAGACCAATGTCCAGCATCAGTCTTGCTTCTACACCACAACTGCACACGCACAACTGGCGGTGGACTTGTCAGTTTCAACACCCCCCCCTCCCACACCCCCCAACTTTCACTCCTGGCTGTTTCTCACATTTGAAGGTCTCCACACTCATTTCTTACTCTTTTTTAACCAAAGTATCGCCTTTCAGTGCATTTCTAGTGAAGTTCACTCTTTATTTATTGATTATGTTTATCAAGTGTGCGACTACCCACAGGCCTCTAAGCGCTAACTGAGCTAAAACACTAGGGAGCCCAGAACACAACTGAACGCCTGATCTAGAACTTGCCATCCGGGTACTCCATCACATGACTGATATCCCGTCTGTCTTATTACAAGTGCAATAAAATGGCGGACATGAGTTCACATTTGTGGTGGAGGACCAGTCCGCCGTACTCTACAGCTACGGTTTTTGCTTGCAGAGGCAAGGAGGTACATTTACATCCAAACCCTGAGCAGGAATAGAGTTCCAGAAGCAGGAAGTCAGGATCCTGAGTGAATTTTCACTCACGGACATTTTAGGGCCAGCCAGAGCTCTGGACTGTATGTGATAATATCATTGAATGTTGAGGCTGGTTCTTGCTGGAAACTGGGAGTCTGAAATAATATCTTAGAATGTTGAGGAGAGTGTTGACTAAAGGCAGCGCCTGTGAGGATATCTTGGAATGATGAGGCTGGTTCTTACTGAAAGCTGTGAGTCTAAGATGATATCATGGAATGTTGAGGCCAAATACTGAAGGCAGAGCATCTGTGATGATGTCTTGGAATGTTGAGGCTGGTTCTTACTGGAAACTGGGAGTCTGAAATAATATCTTAGAAGGTTTAGGCTAATGTCCACTGAAAGCAGAGCGCCTGTGATTATATCTTGGAATGTTGAGGCTGGTTCATACTGAAAACTGAGTCTGTGATGATATCATGGGATGTTGAGGCTGTTGTTGACTGAAGGCAGAGCGTCTGCGATGATCTATTGGAATGTTGAGGCTGGTGCTCAGTGAAAGCTGTGAGTCTGTGATGATGCCATGGAATGTTGAGCGCGGTGCTGACCAAAGGAAGGCAGAGCATCTTTGGTGATATCTTTGAACGTTGAAACTGGTGCTCACTGAAAGCTGTGAGTCTGTGATTATGTCATAAAGTGTTGAGGCCGGTGCTGACTGAAGCCAAAGCATCTGTGATGATATCTTGGAATGTTGAGGCTGGTACTCACTGAAAACTGTGAGTCTGTGATTGCATCATAGAATTTTTAAGCCAGTGCTAAATGAAGGTAGAGTGTCTGTAATATTATCTTGGAATGTTGAGGTTGGAGCTGACTGAAAGATGTGAGTCTTTGATGTCATTAAAGTATGCTGAGGCTAAAGCTTGGAGTTTGTGATGTCATCAACATATAGTGAGGATGTTGCTACTTAAAATCTATTTTACTTTTCCCTATACTTGACCATACCATAGGGAGACTATGCAATAGAGGTGCATATCACCGCTAGGAAAAATATCAAGATTTTTTAATTTTATTTATCAAACTTGGAAAGAGTTAGTAAAACTATCTTTATGTTAAATAGTTTTGTAAAGTATTTGTATCTATTTATTTTAACCCCTCCGCTGCGCCGAACGTTCTGCGCTGGTGCGGAACGTTCTAATGCGCGGGCGGGGCCGGAACGTTCAGCGGACGTGCGCAGCACTACCGAGGTAGTGCACGCGACGTCCGCTGAACGTGCGCCGCACTGAAGGGGTTAAATGTTGAACAAAAGAAAACAATTCTAGAGAACTATTAACATATTTTTTAATTAAATCTTTAATCAATGTAAGTATATTAAATTACAATGAAAAGTATTTTTCTGAAGTTTACATTAAAACATAATTTCTCACCTAAAGAAAAAAATCCTATTATGTTTGATTAATTATTAAAAGTGATGGAAAGAATTCCTTAAAAAATAATTTCGATATATTTTATAAAAATGAAATCTTAGCTTTATTTTCATATTGAAAAAGGTTGATAAAATAATTAATAATTAAATAATAATAATGTTGTTATTTTTATTTTTGCTACATTAGATTACATTTATTTATTCTTGTAACATTTTAAATAATGTATTTAAATGTAACATTATTTTCTATTGGTTTTTATTTGAAGTCCCTGTCTCCATTATTTTCCATTAGGAGGGTATTACAGTGGTTGATAAAGTGTGGTACTGGACTTACACCTGTTTCTTTTTTGGCAGTAGTAATTTTACGCTTGTAAGTTTGGCTTCACCCCCTTTCCCCCTTTATCAGAAGTGCACCCTTCTGAGTAACTTTGCCCTTGGTTTTTGTGAATAGCCAAAAGTGGTAAAGTTATTTTAAAAAGTAAGAGTAAATTAGATGGATAGTTGCTCACAAGTGTAAATTATTATTGTGAATAGCAGCAAGAGTCTGCCAGCTTCAGTAGACCATAAAGTTTAATAATTGGTAACTCTGTGAGGCCTGTCAACTAGGGTGCATTGGGATACACAGTGTGGTGTTTAACAGAATGTGAAGTATTTGTAAACCAATGATGTCATACGCCACCTACCTGAATCCCAGGGGATTCCATTGGGGCGGCAACACTAGTTCCCAAATGCTCCAGAGTCTTGCCCTCGGTTTACAGAAGGAGACACTGCTCCGATGGCAAATCCGAGGGGGAAGGGTTTGGGGATGGGGACTTGGGGAGAGCTTGTGGAGTCAAAAAGATGCTGCGGCTCGTCTACTCAACTGCAAAACTGCAGCAGGAATTCACACCAGTCTGATGAATGCTACCAGCAGAGGTGTTATCATAAGCAAACAAATACGTCTTTAGTCTAGTGTTAGCTATATCTTTTAAAGTATCAACTCATGAAAGCTCTTTATACCTCAGCCAATCTTTAGCTTTGTTGTCAATTTTTTTTAGATAGTCCCTAGCGGTTCCTTCATCAAAGTTTTGGAACTGTAGCCAGTATGATTCCAGCATGAAACCCACAAGCTATTTTGGACGGGCTTAGCTTCACCCAAGTCCTTTCCGGCAGAGCCCTGCCAACAAACTGTACAAGTTTACCAAAAACACTGGTTACCTTGTCTGCAAACACAATGTTGCGACTGAGCTCTTCCCGTAGCGAAAATCAAGTCTGTGAATGGGTCTCTCCTTTTCTTCTTGTTTTTCCATCAAGGTGCAAGACTGATGCGGGACGTCCTTTGCGGTGTGGACAAAGAGGAAGGAACAAGGGAGCTGGAAAGACAGAGTCCCGGAGCGTGGAAACCGGTAAGTGGAAGGCGAAGAGGCCAAGCAAAGGGGAGGAATGTGGATGGTCTTTAACCCTTTCGACGCTGATGACGAGCTCAGCTCGTCATCACCCACGGGAGTCGTGTGCTGATGACGAGCTGAGCTCGTCATGACACCAGCAAAATGGTAATTCCCAGCACACAGCGGGAAAACGCCTAGCAGCCAAGGTGTTAAATAAAACTGCTTTAGAACGTTCATAAAGGTCACATTCTGATTGTTAGTAACAAGGAACTGGTGCAGATAATTAACTTTATGAGGCTGCCTTCTAGAAGGTGCTTTAGAATGTTCACAAAGGTCATGTTCTAATTACTTATAGGAAGCAATAGGTGTAGATGATTTATTGGATGAAGCTGTCTTCTAGAAAGTGTTTTAGAATGTTCACAAAGGTCGCATTTTAATTGCTTATAGCAATGAACAAATGCAGGGGATTAATTTGATGAGGGCTGTGTTCCGTAAGGTTCACGTTGAGGTCATGTATGCCGGTTGCTTGATGCTTATTCTAGTGGATTTTCTAGATGTTTCCGTGGTGTCTGAAACCTGTCCTTGCATATACATGGTTAAATATTTATAAAAGCTATTAAGCCTTTTCAAACAAACCAGGGAACACCAGCTGCAGCTAGCTATTACCAACAACATGTAATATGGTCAAAAGCCAGGGCACAAGATGTTTGTTCGTTCATTCATAAGTGTTGGGAGGAATGATATGAGCCATATGATAGCCAAGAGAGGTGAGCTGTGGCAGGAATCCCGTCACATGACAATTATTTCACTCAACTGGTGTGTTTTGTGAGCAGAATGCGCTGAAAGGCGAGGAAGGGGCTGGTCATCTGAAATGTTTTGATAGTACTACGCATTGAGGAACTTAAGGCCATTTTTTGTGTGCTGTGTGAATATTCCTAAGAACGCCACGCCCTTGCTTCTTGCTGGCCAAACATGCAGTAATTGACTCTTAGTTGTTCTCCTTTTCCTTTATTTTTTTACAATTTCTTATTTTGTTTATAAAAGAAACATATTTAGCCAGTAGGTAGTTCCAGATCATACTTGTTGTGAACATTTTGCATGACTCTTTTGCGTGACTCTTGTCTTCCTAAGTTCACCAATTCCACTTTACTCATCAACATTTTCATGGTGCTGTTTTTGATTCTTATGAGTTGGATGGTGAAAGTAAAGTGTGGAGTAATGTGTATGTAGTTACTCAAGGAGCTTTTATCGGTTGTGTGGACTATGGGAAGTAAAGTAGATATTGAGTTGTGATTCCTGTGTGTATTTTGTAGTGAAGTTGAACTGTCTCTGCACAATGGTTTGGTGTTTAGAGGCACTAGACTAGCGGTCCAACATGTTTGAGGAAACACATGATTGGAACAACTCATGAAGGTCACTTTGGGATTGTTAAAGGCAAGGATTGCTTGTGGGATAATTATTGGTGAGCTGGGCAAGATGCTGAGGTGTAGCGGGCAATCCACATTTGTTGTCAGTGTAATTTCAGTGTTAAAATGTATGTCACAAGGACATCTCCCATGGTATGTCCAGATTTAACTAAAACAAAATAGGGTGGATATTGTGCGAACTTCAGGAGGGGAGAAAGTTACTCCTTTCCAGGGATGGAGGATAAATTCCTATCCGCTGGGGGGTTCGTGGAGTTTTGTCCACTCTGTGTTACACTTGTAATTCAAAATTCATGACAAACTCCGCCAACCACTGTGTGGTGGAGTTTTTTTTTGTGTCCCTTAGCATGATTTTCAGGTGCTAGGAGGGTGCCCTGTGAGATTTATTCAACTAGGGTGGTCATAGGCGGTTGCGTCCATTTGTGGTGAGAAAGTTGCATCTCAAGTTGAAAATCTGCTCGAGCGACAGCAAAGAAGCAGCAACCTCTAGCGTGATGTGTGATGCCGTTCATGGGTTTTTTAAGCATGGAACAAGCTTCCGGTGCTAAAAATTAACGCAATCAGTGTGATGTGGCAATTTACGTCCAATTGCAGAACTCTGTGGAATCTCACAGAGTTTTTATGTAACTCTGCAGAATACCACTGAGAGAAACTCCGCAACATCCACCCTCCCCAACGTCTTATTTAGTATTTCCCACGGATTTGTTGTCAAGATGGTCTTGGATTCATGTGTTAAAGACATTACTTCGAATTCTCTGATTACATTTTTACAAGGTTTTTTTGTAGAGTAGGTCTCCCAATTTCTGTTCTGACTGAAAATGAAAGACAACTGTGTTCATATAAAAAATGTCTTAAAGAGTGTGGAATAACCGACAACAAATGCTCACTTTACCATCCTGAAACGAATGCAATAGTAGAACTGTTCAATAGAACCATTAAAGAGGGCATCCAACTGGCCTGGGGCTAATAATATTTTTGGGAAGAATTTTCTTCAAGAACGCCTTTGAGCTTGTCTCCTCCCTCGACTACTCGGAAAACTCCTTTTGAATTGCACTGAGGTAGGAAGCCTCATTCTAAACTTATTCCTGGCTGGATGGATTAGAACAAGGGATGCGTGGAAGATTCTGATAGATATTCTTTTAGAGCTAGGAACTGTGTTTATGTGAGAACAGGAAGAGGCACTTTGACTCTAGAAAATTTGTGAAGGGTGTGAGCATTATTGTGGGTGATCTTGTAAGTATTCCTGCCCCTGTTAGTGCTAAAAATGGTCAGAATGCAGTATTCTTAGAAAAATGATCAAGTTGGTCAGCAATACCATTTAAACCAATGAAGAATGCATATTGAACCTTGGACATGTGCTGTGTTGGTTGAGAGTCAAAACAGTGTGTTCCCATCTAAAAGTGAGCTGTCTCACCATGCAAGTGTTTCCTCTCAACGAAATAGGTCAACTACGCACATCAACCACCCTTGTTTTTGAACAGACTAATACGTTTAACTATTTACTTAACCCCTTCCATGCTGATGACGGCCGGGAGCCGTCATGGCACGCAGTGCTCGTGTGCTGATGACGGCTCCCGGCCGTCATGACCGCACCCGCGATAGGAATGTGCCACATAGGCGCAGAATCGCGGCCGCGCCCAAGGGGTTAAAGGGGCAGTCAATTTTGGTGCTTATCTCTTTTTTAGCTTTCCAATGAATTCGTTCTTTCCCATGACATTTATTTTGCCTTTGAACATGTTGCTCATCTATTGTTTAGTTTTTCAATGAATTCTTTTCTTTTCCATGAAATTTATTTTGCCAATGATCAATTGTTCAGTTCCAAAGGTAATCTATCTTTGATTCATTTCTTAACAGAATATCTCACCTTCATGTACAATGCTTTATTGTTTTTGTTGATCAAGAGAAGATGTGCAGTGTTTGCACTGATGACGCGAGGCGTAGAGAGCCCTTTGACCGTCCCATTCAAGAGTTCTACTGTGATAGCTGGTGGAGTTGTTGATTGGCGGGTGAGGCGAATAAACCTACTTACCATTTACTCATGCATGCAGCTTTACTTTCAACATTTCATGGGCCTCACCTGGGTTGTTGTTGACTCACAGATACCTAATGTGAGGAAGATGCAAAATGCTTCTGACATGTAACTTCCAGGTTGAAGGGCTGAAACTCATGCAGAAGGTAAACCTTTCCACCAGAGGGCATTTATTCAGGAGACAGGGACGTTCTTTATTATATGAAGACTTACATGAAAGGTTCGGAAAGACCTAGGGCCCGATGTAGGTCGGTCGGTAACGGCCGAAAATCTGTATTTTCGGCCGTTACCGATCGGTAAATAGGTGATAGGCATGTAGGGGGCATTACTTTACCGAATCGGTAAAATTACCGATTCGGTAATTTTACCGATTCTGTAAAATAAAAAATCAGTAAATTTACCAAATCTGAGCCACCCAGATGTAGGTGGGACTCTTCAGAGTCCCAGGAGCCTTAACGAATCGGTATTTTACCATCAAATCCAATTTGATGGTAAAATACAGATTCCGGTGTGCATGCACATGTGTGCATGCACACCTATGCCATGTGACAGGCAGACCTGCCCTTAGGGCATGTATGCCTGCCACATGGCACCCGAGCCTGTTTTGGGGGTGCCAGAGGGTGTCAAAGTGACACCCCCTGCATCCTTGTGAAAATCGGTATTTACTGATTCGGTAAATACCAAATCGGTAATGCCCATTCATTCTTATGGGCTTCGAAGCCCATAGGATGAATGGGCATTACCGATTCGGTATTTACCGAATTGGTAAATACCGAATTCTTCCGAATCGGTATTCCAGCACATATGGAATACCTACATGTCGACCCCATAGATTTACCGATTTTTAATTACCGAATCGGTAAAATTCAGTGATTTAAAATCGGTATATCTATTTCTCCTACATCTGGCCCCTAGACTAGTATATCACAGAATCTTTGCCTGCCTCTGTATTATTTGTACATATCTTAATTAGTTCAAATACATAATGAAATCATATATACCCAGATAATTGGTGGGAAGGAAATTCTGAAAGCTGACTATACATTTACTATTAAGTGATTAAGTAATTCACAATTTTTCTGTCCATCATGAATATAGGTGAAGCACTGTGAAGAGAGAGTGGAGGCGCTATATATTGTAAGCGGGTGAAAAGTTAATATTCTACTTGGCTAGCAGGGAACTAGGTCTACGCAGAAGCACTGCTGACAGGACTAAATAAGGCGCAGGTAGACTTTGCCCTGTGTGTCTTACAAGAGAGGGAGACACCACCACTCCTATTATGTATTACAAGAGAGGGATAGATCACCACTCCTATTTCGCATTACAAGAGAGGGAGAAACCACCGCTCCTATTATGTATTACAAGAGAGGGAAAGATCATCACTCCTATCTCGCATTACAAGAGAGGGAGAAACCACCACTCCTATTATGTATTACAAGAGAGGGAAAGATCATCACTCCTATCTCGCATTACAAGAGAGGGAGAAACCACCACTCCTATTATGTATTACAAGAGAGGGAAAGATCATCACTCCTATCTCGCATTACAAGAGAGGGAGACACCACCACTCCTATTATGTATTACAAGAGAGGGATAGATCACCACTCCTATTTCGCATTACAAGAGAGGGAGAAACCACCACTCCTATTATGTACTACAAGAGAGGGAAAGATCATCACTCCTATCTCGCATTACAAGAGAGGGAGAAACCACCACTCCTATTATGTATTACAAGAGAGGGAAAGATCATCACTCCTATCTCGCATTACAAGAGAGGGAGAAACCACCACTCCTATTATGTATTACAAGAGAGGGATAGATCATCACTCCTATTTCGAATTACAAGAGAGGGAGAAACCACCACTTCTAATATGTATTACAAGAGAGGGAAAGATCATCACTTGAATTACACATTACAAGAGAGGGAGAAACCACCACTCCTATTATGTATTACAATAGAGGGGAAGATCATCACTTGTATTACACATTACAAGAGAGGGAGAAACCACTGTAGGGGAGTAGGATCTGCTTCCAATGGTTACCCCCACTTTTTGCTGTGTTTCACTGGTTTTTCGACTTTAGAGTGGCTGTGGCCCTGCTAACCAGGACCCCAGCCTAGTTGTTCTCTCTCTAAAGTGATACCATGTACTTTAGGTACATCCCAGATTGGTTACTGGACTACCCTTGTGAGTCCCTGTATATGGTACCTTAGTTACCCAGAGCATAGGTACCCCAGAGGCCTACCAGGGGCTGAAGCATGTATTATGCCAATCCTGGACAGCCTTCCAAAATGGCACCACAGGTCTGCACTTGCAGCCTGGGTAAGGTGGTGTAAACACCCCTTACTGAGATATAGCATACCTATATCTACCTTTACATATAGACACATGTTAACCTATAAGTCACTCCTATGGCAGGCCTTAACAATCCTGGAGGCAGAGTGCTTGGTTTTGTGTGAGACGGTGCCCTAGCATGAGCTGAGCCTGTCTGCAGCTTTCGGAACCATCTCCTATAGCTTTTCTATGATATCGCCATACCATATACTTTTAAGTGCATTATAATCCTCACGATTAATGCTAACTTTGGTTTGGCTTTATCAAAACATGTAGTGTAAGGTGTCAACCACTTTGGAATACTAGCCCCCCACCAGTTCTTGCGGCGGGGGTAGCATTCCACCCTTCTAGAGGGAAAAGACATGTACACACTGGTATACCCGGTTAAAGTTTAAAAGAGCCCCAGCATCACAAAATGGATGCTGCTGCCACAGACACGGGTCTGACCTCCTGCTGCTGGACTCAACTCCGGCAGGGGAGGCCTGGACAATAGGTTTCCTGTCCAGGGAGGTGCCAGCACCTCCCCAGACAGGCTTTAGTGTATTGGGGCAGGGTGGGTTGCATTCAGTGAATGCTTTTCAGACACTGCCTGGGGCACACAAAGTGCTCCATGCATTTCCTAGTTCAAACCAGTTGCTGGGACACTCAACCCCAGCTCTGGTGTGAAACTGGACAAAGGGAAAGGGTGTAATCACCCCCACCCTGGGTCTACCCATAGGTGGGACCCTAGAGTTAGTCCAACCCTTAAACTTACTATAAGAATAGGAACCCAGTCCCTAGGACTTTAGATTACCCTGCACGAAACTCTGCAACATATATCTTGGACCTTCTACATTCCATATCAACTGGAAGATGGAAGAAATCTCCCTTGTGATCAAGGAGTGACCACCCTGTTCAAACAGGCAACAAAAGCATCTTTGCCAGTCTGCATTTTCGAGGCTCCCACCAGATCCCGAAGAATCTGCGACTCAGGACATGGACTTCCAGACATCTCTGATGCTGACCTGCGATCCCAGCAATGCTGAGACCTGTGGCGGACACGAGAGACGTGGGACCGGAACTCCTGGACATCCTGCATTTTTGCAACGGCACCTACTTCCCGAAGTTTTCCGAAGTTGTGCATTGGGATATTTGAAGCCCCTGCCCCGAGCACCTTTTGCACCGAAGCTCAGAGGCCTACACTCCACGAGTGTTCCGTTGGCCCGCTTTGTGCATTTCCGCTCGAGGCTCCTTCGCTATCTCTAGTCCGTTGGCTAGTGGGTCCCAACGAAGGACAATCCTTTGTTTCTTGAGCTTTCCTGGTTGCTCCAGAAATGCTCTGACTACTTTCCAAAGAGTGAGTCCCCCAGACCTTGCTGGTCTGAACCAAAGCCAATCTCGATATCTTACCTGGGTTGCTGTTGCCAAGGCTTGTTAGATCCAATCCGGATTCTGATGCTGCAGCAATCGACATCCTTTGTGGGAAAGCTCGAATCCAGCTCCTGGTCATCGTCGATTCCTCCTGGTCTTCGTGGCTGAAGAGTCAAGCTTTACCTCTTTCACTTGAAATCACCCGACATTGGCTGGCATCTTCTCCTCGCCATCCTGGTCACTTGCTAGTGACCCAGACTCTGCTTTCAGGTTCTTCAGATCTCCGATCCACTCTTGGATCCAACCGGACACTTTTCCTCTGGTCGCCTGCAGCACTTCTTCGCAGCTCTCCATAGGAATCAACGACAAAACCCGACACGAAAAGAGACCCATGCACCCGGCTTCCCTGGGTGAGGTAACTTGAGTACTCCGGTGCTCCCGTGGGTATTGATTCTCCCTAAAAGGGCTCCATCGTAGTTCACCTCCTTGTGCCCTTAATATTTAAAAATCTAACTTGTTCGTTCTCCATAGAAAGTCAATCGTGATTTGCGGTTGTGTTTAGACACTGCACACGTCCCCCGTGGGTCTCCTGTGTCCCTACCTTGGGTAGTTCCTGGTTTCCCCAGTGGTTCTACAGGCCCTAGGCCTGACTTCTATCCCTCGCGTGGTTCTTATACCACTATTTTAGTACATGGTTTGTGAGGCCCCTAGGGCAAAACGTATACTGTGCAACTTATCGTATGCTGATTAAGTTCCTTGTATTGTACTTTTACCTCTAGCCTCATAAAGAGACCAGAGGGGTTGTGTTTAGAATAAATACATATATATTTCATATATACCTTGTGTGGTGTACTTTCATTTGGTCATTCAAGAGATTATAGACTGGTAAAACAAGCTGCTTAACTCACCTCTAAGTCTTAGCCTGAAGGCTGCTCTCCAGAGCTACCACTTGGATAGCTTTCTATAAGGTTGAATTTAAACCTACCATCAATAAGGGTAGTTTGGACTGGTGCAAGGTGCCCACTAGTATAGTGGACATCATATGCCAGGCCAACTTCTCACAACCACCACTCCTATTATGTATTACAAGAGAGGGAACGATCCTCACTCTTATTACGAATTACAAGAGAGGGAGAAACCACCTTTCCGGTTATGGATTAACCAGAATGAGCTCCCCACTCCTATTTTGTATCACTGGAGAGGAAGGGACCATAATTCCTATTACATATTACAAGAGAATGAGGCTACTATTCCTATTATGTATTACAAAAGAGTGAGATCCCCACTCTTATAATGTATTACTGGAGAGGGAGCGATCACCAGTCCTATTACAGACTAACATTCCTATTAAAAATTACGAGAAAGTGAGATCCCCACTCGTATTACATATTATAAGGGAGGTAGATGCCACTGCTTCTATTATGTATTACAACAGAGAGAGACCACTACACCTATTAGGTATTCATGTATTACAAGAGAGGGAGAAACCGCCACTCCTATTAAGTTATTACAAGGAAGGAAGAGACCACAACTCCTATTATGTATTACAGGAAAATGAGACCCCCACTTCTATTATGTATTACAGGAAAGTGAGACCCCTACGTCTATTATGTATTACAAGAGATGGATCAACTACAATCCCTATTAAGTATTACAGGAGCAGCAGAGACCACCACTCCTGTTATCTATACTACTATTATAAAGAGAGAATTGTGTCCTTTGGGCCAGGTAAACTCGAAAACTACACCACCAATCCAAACACCCAATGCATCTTTGAAAACGTCAGGGCAAGCAGATGGACATAGGCTATATAAAAAAAAAAATATATACGTTGTTTAAAAAATTTACGATAAAAAAAAAGTAGTCACTTGGAAGTAGCGCCGGCCGCGACGTGTGTGCTGACATCAGGAGCGCGGGGAGGAGCGGCGTACAGGAGCGCGAGGAGGAGCGGCGGACATGAGCGGGGGGAGGAGCGGTGGACAGGCAGGGAGGAGCGGTGAGGAACGGCGGACAGGCAGGGAGGAGCGATGAGGAGCAGCGAGGAGCGGCGGAGCGGTGAACTCAGGAGCACGGGGAGGAGCGGCGGCTAAGGTAGGGGAAGCAGCCGCAGGTGCGCTCCGGGGGACCCACGGACAACGTCGGGGTGGGCGGGGGGCCCGAAGCCTGATTGCTCCCAAGCCTTTTGCTCCCGGACAACGTCGGGACGGGCTGCTAGTGTTTTATAAAGGAAGAGAGACCATCACTCCTATTATGTATGACCAGAGAGCGATACCACCAGAAAGCGAGACCCCTTGATATGTGTTTGCAGATCCTCCATCAAATACAGCACAGATCTTAGACTCCCAAAACCCTCTGACAAGCACAGGCTCAGGCCAGTTTACCAACCTGAGCCAAGAAGTGAGATGGACTGGAAACTACATTCCACCCACAACTTTTTTGAGTATGGTGATTCTATGGTAAGCATCAATGAGACAAGAGAATTGCATGCAATTAGTGAATTCTGGAGCCCCTGTAAAGTATTGGATCCATCATTGGGGTAGGTGACTACCCACCTCAAGGAATAATCACAACAACTCTTCTCAGGGTGAACCCTTAAAGTCAGTAATTTAGCCTGAGTCAACCCCCTGGTAGTAGGGCACCAAGCAAACAGGCTAAACTTAGGACAATTGGCAAAGAGGAACTGCTCCCGGTCCTCCTGCCTCGCTGCTTGGAGGTTCCAGACTCCTGCTGCCTTGGTCCTGTGTGGACCTAGGCGAATCCTTTGCTTTAGTTGTGCCTTGATTTTTTTCTCTATTTCTTCTTTCTTTTTCCTTATTTCTTTAAGTTAAATTGTATTTTGTTTCTCCATTTAGGGACTGTATTTTGGGTTCTCTGTGTTATTCCTCTGAGCTACCCTACCGCTTTACTCCTCCCCTCTCCGGTCGGCCATCCTCCGTCTCTGCGGCCAACCAGTTCATTCCATTTCCTCGTTACAGCCTGCCTTCCCTCCACCCGGACTGACCCGCCCATCTCACAGGGTTACTTAATGGAGGCTGCGCTGTTGTGCTGAAGGCAAACCAAAGGCAAGCCCGTCTGTGCCTGTCAACACGGCGCCCAGCTCCAGGACCCCTGTACCTACAGCTCGCCTCTGACACTCCTCCGACGAGATTTGCCATCTCACACACAAATCACCAACCACCAACTGCCACATCACCTCACCACGGTCCACTAGAGGACCCTTCACCTGCAGCCACTGCTGCTTCTCCTGCGTTGAGAGTACCCTCACGACCACAACCCAGCAGACACCCAGCCACGTGCCTCAGCTTGACTGCACTCTACTCAATGTCAGATTACACTTCAAGCATGCCACGGAAATCTGGGACATCATAACCACCCTCAACCCCCAACATCATGTTCATAACAGAAATCTGGCTCAAGATGATCCACAGCGACTGTCCAGACAGACCCGGTAGAGGCATTGCCATCATTCACAATGACTCCCTCAACTGCACCACCTCTGATGATGACACAACACCAATCATGGAACATCTAAACTTCCAGATCAGACCAGACTCCAACACTATCATCAGAGAAACCCTCACCTACCTCCCGGCCCCCGACTCAGTTTCTCCAACTCCATCCCTGACTTCATAGCCCCTAGCCATAGACTCTGAACACTACATCTTCCAGGGTTACCTGAATTTCCTCCTAGAAGCCTGGTTGACTCCAACTCCACTACAATTTTCGAACACATGAGCATCATCGGCCTATCTCAACTGGTCTCCACCTCCACAGCCAGTCACACCCTGGACCCCATCTTGTCCACCTTAGTCAGAGCTAAATTCTCCAACACCACCAAATTATCCTGGGCAGACCACGGCATTGTCCACTTCACTATCAACGTTCCACAAGATCCTCCGACGAGACTTCCGATCCACCCTTGCCGCGAATGGGGCAAGGCAACAGAACCCCTCTGGACCACTGCCATAAAAGTGACAAGGCCGCCCCTTTGAATTCCTTCAAACACAATGTTCAGAACTCCTCCAGCTGCATCTCCTCTGCCGCTGACACCATTGTCCCCCTGAGAAGCTCCATAAACAACAGACTCACCAAACAGGCCACTGGTTCACCTCGGAGCTACTGACCCTCAAGCGACTCTGCAAAAAAATAAGAGAGATACTGGTTATCCAACAAGGCCCCCACTAACCTCGACTCCTACAGATCCACCCTCCACAACAACAAACACCATCTCAGAGAGACCAAGAAAGAAGCCCTCAACCCCCCCTTCGAGTCAAGCGCCAACCGGACCAAGGAATTGTTCAGTATCATCAGAGAATACTCCTGCCCCTCTGCCACTGATAACACGATCTGTCCCTCCCTAGCCCTCTCCGACGATCTGGCAGACTACTTTCACCGCAAAATGCCGACATCTACTGCAACTCCAAACCCTAACCAACTGGCTTCAACCACCTCAGCACCCCTATTGTGTGGTTTCACCTCAGCACCCCAGCCTTCCCTCCCACAACCCCAGGACGACCAACTGGAATCAGAACTCCACAGGAAACACCATCTCTATCACAAACTTCATACGCTCCGGATCTATCACTGACCCCCCGCCTGCACCACATCAACAAACTAGGAAGAAAAGTCATTGCACGCGCCCTCACCAAACTCCTCAACACTTCCATCACCACAGCCACCGTACCCAAACATCTGGAAGAACACAGAGTTCAAGCCTCTCCTGAAGAAACCCTCTA